>NC_083412.1:18528739-19166239 GCF_020745735.1 Hemiscyllium ocellatum | reverse complement strand
TCACCAGGCAAACCGACACACACACTCACACAGGACCGTCACCAGGCAAACCGACACACACACTCACACAGGACCGTCATCAGGCAATCCGACACACACACACTCACACAGGACTGTCGCCAGGCAATCTGACACACACTCACACGGGACTGTCACCAGGCAATCCAACACACACGCACACACACACACAGGACCGTCACCAGGCAATCCAACACACACAAGAACGTCACCAGGCAATCCAACACACACACACACACACACACACACGACCGTCACCAGGCAATCCAACACACACACACAGGACCGTCACCAGGCAATCCGATACACACACACAGGACCGTCACCAGGCAATCCGACACACACACTCACACAGGACTGTCACCAGGCAATCCGACACACACACTCACACAGGACTGTCACCAGGCAATCCGACACACACACTCACACAGGACTGTCACCAGGCAATCCGACACACACACTCACACAGGACTGTCACCAGGCAATCCGACACACACTCACACAGGACTGTCACCAGGCAATCCAACACACACTCACACAGGACTGTCACCAGGCAATCCAACACACACACTCACACAGGACCGTCACCAGGCAATCCGACACACTTCACATGGGACCGTCACATGGCAATCCGACACACACACACACACAGGACTGTCACCAGGCAATCCGAAACACACACTCACACAGGACTGTCACCAGGCAATCCAACACACACTCACACAGGACTGTCACCAGGCAATCCAACACACACACTCACACAGGACCGTCACCAGGCAATCCGACACACTTCACATGGGACCGTCACATGGCAATCCGACACACACACACACACAGGACCGTCACCAGGCAATCCGACACACTTCACATGGGACCGTCACATGGCAATCAGACACACACATACACACACACAACTGTCACCAGGCAATCCGAAACACACACACACACACAGGACTGTCACCAGGCAATCCGAAACACACACGCACACAGGACTGTCACCAGGCAATGTGACACACACACACACACACACTCAGGACCGTCACCAGGCACCCCGACACACACATACACAGAGGACCGTCACCCTGCACTCCGACACACTCACACAGGACCGTCACCAGGCAATTCGAGACAGACACACACACACACACACACACACACAGACACACAGGACCGTCACCAGGCAAACCGACACACACACACACACTCACACACACACACACGGACACACAGGACCGTCACCAGGCAATCCGACACACACACTCACACAGGACTGTCACCAGGCAATCCGACACACACACTCACACGGGACTGTCACCAGGCAATCCAACACACACACTCACACAGGACTGTCCCCAGGCAATCCGACACACTTCACATGGGACCGTCACATGGCAATCAGACACACACATACACACACACAACTGTCACCAGGCAATCCGAAACACACACACACACACACACACACACAAGACTGTCACCAGGCAATCCGAAACACACACACACACACAGGACTGTCACCAGGCAATCCGAAACACACACGCACACAGGACTGTCACCAGGCAATGTGACACACACACACACACACACACACACACACACACACACACTCAGGACCGTCACCAGGCAATGTGACACACACGCACACAGGACCGTCACCAGGCGCTCCGACACACACATACACACACACACACACACACACAGACACACAGGACCGTCACCAGGCAAACCGACACACACAGGACCGTCACCAGGCAATGTGACACGCACACACACACACACAGGACCATCACCAGGCAATCCGACACACTCACACAGGACCGTCACCAGGCAATCTGACACACACACTCACACAGGACCGTCACCAGGCAATCTGACACACACACTCACACAGGACCGTCACCAGGCAATCCGACACACACACACACACAGAGGACCGTCACCAGGCAATGTGACACACACGCATACAGGACTGTCACCAGGCAATGCGATACACACTCATGCAGGACGGTGACCAGGAACTCCGACACACAATCACACAGGACCGTCACCAGGCAATCAGACACACACACACTCACACAGGACCGTCACCAGGCAATGTGACACACACACACGCACACACACACAGGACCGTCACCAGGCAATGTGACACACACTCACTCAGGACCGTCACCAGGCAATGTGACACACACACAGACACACAGGACCGTCACCAGGCAATGTGACACACACAGACACACAGGACCGTCACCAGGCAATGTGACACACACAGACACACAGGACCGTCACCAGGCAATGTGACACACACACACACACACACACAGGACCGTCACCAGGCAACGTGACACTCACTTACACAGGACCGTCACCAGGCAAGCCGACAGACACACACACACACACACTCACACAGGACCGTCCCCAGGCAATGTGACACGCACGCAGGACCGTCACCAGGCAATGTGATACACACACACACACTCACACACAGGACCGTCACCAGGCAATCCGACACACACACACTCACACAGGACCGTCACCAGGCAATCTGACACACACACTCATACAGGACCGTCACCAGGCATTCCGACACACACACACACACACACAGGACCGTCACCAGGCAATCCGACACACACAGGACCGTCACCAGGCAATGTGACATGCACACAGACACAGGACCGTCACCAGGCAATCTGACACACACACAGGACCGTCACCAGGCAATCTGACACACACACAGGACCGTCACCAGGCAATGTGACATGCACACAGACACAGGACCGTCACCAGGCAATCCGACACACACAGGACCGTCACCAGGCAATCCGACACACACACACTCACACAGGACCGTCACCAGGCAATCCGACACACACAGGACCGTCACCAGGCAATCCGACACACACACACTCACACAGGACCGTCACCAGGCAATCCGACACACACACACACACACACACACACACGACCGTCACCAGGCAATCCGACACACACACACACACACACACACACACACACACACACACACACACACACGACCGTCACCAGGCAATCCGACACACACACACACACAGGACCGTCACCAGGCAATCCGACACACACTCACACAGGACCGTCACCAGGCAATCCGACACACACACACACACAGGACCGTCACCAGGCAATCCGACACACACACACACACAGGACCGTCACCAGGCAATCCAACACACACTCACACACAGGACCGTCACCAGGCAATCCGACACACACACACACACAGGACCGTCACCAGGCAATCCGACACACACACTCACACAGGACCGTCACCAGGCAATCCGACACACACACTCACACAGGACCGTCACCAGGCAATCCGACACACACACTCACACAGGACCGTCACCAGGCAATCCGACACACACACTCACACAGGACCGTCACCAGGCAATCCGACACACACACTCACACAGGACCGTCACCAGGCAATCCGACACACACACTCACACAGGACCGTCACCAGGCAATCTCACACACACACGACCGTCACCAGGCAATGTGACACACACGCATACAGGACTGTCACCAGGCAATGCGATACACACTCATGCAGGACGGTGACCAGGAACTCCGACACACAATCACACAGGACCGTCACCAGGCTATCAGACACACATTCACACAGGACAGTTGCCAGGCAATCTGACACACAGGCACACAGGACTGTCGCCAGGCAATGTGACACACACTCACAGACACACAGGACCGTCACCAGGCAATGTGACACACACACCCACATACACAAGACTGTCACCAGGCAATGTGACACATACACACACACACAGGACCGTCACCAGGCAATGTGACACACACACACACACACACACACACACACAGGACCGTCACCAGGCAATGTGACACACACACACACACATACACACACACACACACACACACACACAGAGGACCGTCACCAGGCAATATGACACACTCACTCAGGACCGTCACCAGGCAATGTGACACACACACAGACACACAGGACCGTCACCAGGCAATGTGACACACTCACTCAGGACCGTCACCAGGCAATGTGACACACACACAGACACACAGGACCGTCACCAGGCAATGTGACACACACAGACACACAGGACCGTCACCAGGCAATGTGACACACACACACACACTCTCACACAGGACCGTCGCCAGGCAATGTGACACGCACGCAGGACCATCACCAGGCAATGTGACACACACACACAGGACCGTCACCAGGCAATGTGACACACACTCACACAGGACCGTCACCAGGCAATCCGACACACACACTCACACAGGACCGTCACCAGGCAATCCGACACACACACACACACAGGACCGTCACCAGGCAATCCGACACACACACACACACAGGACCGTCACCAGGCAATCCCACACACACACACACACAGGACCGTCACCAGGCAATCACACACACACACACACACACAGGACCGTCACCAGGCAATGTGACATGCACACAGACACAGGACCATCACCAGGCAATCTGACACACACACGACCGTCACCAGGCAATGTGACACACACGCATACAGGACTGTCACCAGGCAATGCGATACACACTCACACAGGACGGTGACCAGGAACTCCGACACACAATCACACAGGACCGTCACCAGGCAATCAGACACACATGCACACAGGACAGTTGCCAGGCAATCTGACACACAGGCACACAGGACAGTCGCCAGGCAATCTGACACACAGGCACACAGGACAGTCGCCAGGCAATGTGACACACACTCACAGACACACAGGACCGTCACCAGGCAATGTGACACACACTCACAGACACACAGGACCGTCACCAGGCAATGTGACAGACACACCCACATACACAAGACTGTCACCAGGCAATGTGACACATACACACACACACATACAGGACCGTCACCAGGCAATGTGACACACACACACACACAGGACCGTCACCAGGCAATGTGACACACACACACAGGACCGTCACCAGGCAATGTGACACACACTCACTCAGGACCGTCACCAGGCAATGTGACACACACTCACTCAGGACCGTCACCAGGCAATCTGACGCACACACACACACAGGACCGTCACCAGGCAATCTGACGCACACACACACACAGGACCGTCACCAGGCAATCTGACGCGCACACACACACAGGACCGTCACCAGGCAATCTGACACACACACAGGACCGTCACCAGGCAATCTGACGTGCACACACACACACACAGGACCGTCACCAGGCAATCTGACACACACACACACACACACACACACACAGAGGACTGTCACCAGGCAATCTGACACACACACACACGCACAGAGGACCGTCACCAGGCAATCTGACACACACACTCACACAGGACCGTCACCAGGCAATCCGACACACACATATTCACACAGGACCGTCACCAGGCAATGTGACACGCACGCACACAGGACCGTCACCAGGCAATGTGACAGGCACGCACACAGGACCGTCACCAGGCAATGTGACAGGCACGCACACAGGACCATCACCAGGCAATGTGACAGGCACGCACACAGGACCGTCACCAGGCAATGTGACAGGCACGCACACAGGACCGTCACCAGGCAATGTGACACACACACACACGGGTCCGTCACCAGGCAATGTGACACACACAGACACACAGGACCGTCACCAGGCAATGTGACACACACACACACATATACACAGGACCGTCACCAGGCTACATGACACACACTTACACAGGACCGTCACCAGACAAGCCGACAGACACACACACACACACTCACACAGGACCGTCGCCAGGCAATGTGACACGCACGCAGGACCGTCACCAGGCAATGTGATACACACACACAGGACCATCACCAGGCAATGTGACACACACACACACACACAGCACCGTCACCAGGCAATGTGACACACACTCACACAGGACCGTCACCAGGCAATGTGACACACACACTCACACAGGACCGTCACCAGGCAATCCGACACACACACACATACACACAGGACCGTCGCCAGGCAATGTGACACACACGTATGCAGGACCGTCACCAGGCAATGTGACACACACTCACACAGGACAGTCACCAGGCAATCTCACACACATACACACAGGACCGTCACCAGGCAAACCGACACACACGCACTCATACAGAACTGTCGCCAGGCAATCTGACACGCACACTGACACAGGACCGTCAACAGGCAAACCGACATGCATACTGACAAAGGACCGTCACCAGGCAATGTGACACACACGCACGCAGGACCGTCACCAGGCAAACTGACACACACACTCACACAGGACCGTCACCAAACAATATGACACACACACTCACACAGGACCGTCACCAGGCAATCCGACATACACACACACACATACAGGACCGTCACCAGGCAATCCAACACATGCGCACACAAGACAGTTGCCAGGCAATGTGACACACACACACACACACACACACGTCACCAGGCAATCTGACACACACACACAAACACACAGGACCGTCACCAGGCAATGTGACATACACACACACAAACACACAGGACCGTCACCAGGCAATGTGACATACACACACACAAACACACAGGACCGTCACCAGGCAATGTAACACACACACACACACACAAGACCGTCACCAGGCAATGCGACACACACACAAGACCGTCACCAGGCAATGCGACATACACACACACACACGCACGCCACCGTCACCAGGCAATCCGACACACACATACTCACACAGGACCGTCACCAGGCAATCTGACACACACACACAGGACCATCACCAGGCAATGTGACACACACAGACACACGGGACTGTCACCAGGCAATCCGACACACGCACACACACAGGACCGTCACCAGGCAATCCGACACACACTCACACAGGACCATCGCCAGGCAAACTGACACGCACACTGACACAGGACCGTCACCAGGCAATGTGACACACACACACACACACACACAGGACCGTCACCAGGCAATGTGACACACACACACGCACGCAGGACCGTCACCGGGCAATCCGACACACACACACACACAGGACCGTCACCAGGCAATCTGACGCGCACACACACACACACACACACACACAGGACCGTCACCAGGCAATCTGACACAAACACACACACACACAGGACCGTCACCAGGCAATCTGACGCACACACACACACACACACACACACACACACAGGACCGTCACCAGGCAATCTGACGCGCACACACACACACACACACACAGGACCGTCACCAGGCAATCTGACGCACACACACACACACAGGACTGTCACCAGGCAATCTGACGCGCGCACACACACACACGACCGTCACCAGGCAATCTGACGCTCTGACGCGCACACACACACACACACACACACACACACACACACACAGGACCGTCACCAGGCAATCTGACATGCACACACACACACACACACACACACAGGACCGTCACCAGGCAATCTGACACACACACACACACAGGACCGTCACCAGGCAATCTGACACACACACACACACACACAGAGGACTGTCACCAGGCAATGTGACACGCACGCACACAGGACCGTCACCAGGCAATGTGACACGCACGCACACAGGACCGTCACCAGGCAATGTGACACACACACACACACACACACGCACAGAGGACCGTCACCAGGCAATCTGACACACACACACAGGACTGTCACCAGGCAATCTGACACACACACACACACGCACAGAGGACCGTCACCAGGCAATCTGACACACACACTCACACAGGACCGTCACCAGGCAATCCGACACACACACATTCACACAGGACCGTCACCAGGCAATGTGGCACGCATGCACACAGGACCGTCACCAGGCAATGTGACACGCACACACAGGACCGTCACCAGGCAATGTGACACACACACACACACACACACACACACACGGGTCCGTCACCAGGCAATGTGACACACACACACACGGGTCCGTCACCAGGCAATGTGACACACACACACACGGGTCCGTCACCAGGCTATTGAACACACACAGAACGTCACTAAGCAATCCAACACGCACACACAAGACCGTCACCAGGCAAGCCGACACACACACATTCACACAGGACCGTCACCAGGCAATGTGGCACGCATGCACACAGGACCGTCACCAGGCAATGTGACACGCACGCACACAGGACCGTCACCAGGCAATGTGACACGCACGCACACAGGACCGTCACCAGGCAATGTGACACGCACGCACACAGGACCGTCACCAGGCAATGTGACACACACACACGGGTCCGTCACCAGGCAATGTGACACACACACACACACAGGACCGTCACCAGGCTATTGAACACACACAGAATGTCACTAAGCAATCCAACACACACACACAAGACCGTCACCAGGCAAGCCGACACACACACTCACACAGGACCGTCACCAGGCAAGCCGACACACACACACACAGGACCATCGCCAGGCAATCCGACACACACACTCACAGGACCGTCACCAGGCTATTGAACACACACAGAACGTCACTAAGCAATCCAACACACACACACAAGACCGTCACCAGGCAAGCCGACACACACACTCACACAAGACCGTCACCAGGCAATCCAACACTCACATACATACATGCACGCACGCACACACACACACACACACACACACACACACACACCTGTTGCCAGGCAATCTGAAAAACACACAGGATTGTGGCATGGCCTCATTATTGACTTGGTTTAAAGGTGACAAAAGAGCTGAACCCCCCTCATATGAGGTCCAAGTGACAGTCCTTGATACAAATCTCCACCATATAAAAGGCACAGGCAAGGAGTGGGATAGCATTCTCCCCAGTTGCTTGGATGCTGGTCCAACAACACTTACAAAGCTTGACATCATGCAGGATAAAGCATGCCACCTGTTTGGCGCCCCATCTACCATACTTAGCATGCACTCCCTTCCCCATATATGTACAGTGGCAGCAGTGCCTACCATCATTAAGAGGGACTGCCTTAACTCACCAAGGATCCTTCCAAAGCATGTTCTCAAATGCAATTACAGATGGACAAACGATGTTGGCATCAGTAAAGAAGCTGAATTCTAGTACATATCTTTGGTCAATGCTGGAGAACTTTGTGCAGTTCTGATGGATGTCATGACAGTGGAGAGGGCACAGACGAGATTCACCAGGATTAAGCCGAGGACGGAGCATTTCAGTGATGAAGAGACACTGGATCAGCTATGGAGTGAGAGGGAACCTGATGGAGGTGTATAAGATTATGAGGGGCTTGGACAAGGTAGATAGGAAGCAGCTCTTCCCCTTCATGGAAGAATCAAGAACAAGGCGTTGTAATTTGAAGGCAAAGGGCAGGAGGTTTAGAAGGAATGTGAAGAAAATTTGTTTTCACACCAAGGATGGTGAGAATCTGCAATGTGTTGCCTGGGAGGGTGGTCAAGGCTTAAAAAAGGTGCATCGATGAGCAGTTGAGATGTTATAACATTCACGACAATGGGCCTAGTATGGGAAAATGGGATCAGTGTAGTTGGGTCAGTGCAGACTTGATGGGCTGAAAGGCCTCTTTTGTGCTGTATGATTCAACATCTGATGAACAAATAAAGATACACACAACCAGCATTGTCGGTACACAATCGATATTGTGCACAGAAACATTGAGTGATGACCACTGCTGGTACAGATTGAACGTGGTCGTTATAAACGTGCATGCAGTCGCACACACTTTCCAAAGAGGCTCGGGTCCCTTGACTGACCAGTACCTGTCTCCTGACGTCCTGTTGCACTCCTCCACAGGAGAGGTGTCGGGTCTCCGCGACGCCGGCGGTGAGTTTTCTCGCCTCTCATCAACACAGCGGCCTGTTGTCTCATCGTCACTCGAACTGTCTGAACCTTTGCTTGACCGAAATCCTGGCGGTAATGCCGGTCCTGCAACTGCAAATACAACAAAGAATTCCTCAAGTTCTGTGCCAGAATTAAACATGATCAACCATAACCCAACAGTGACCCACTGCCTCCTTGCATCTACATATGGAGGTTCAGTCATCACACCACCAACTGTGACCCAAACTCTCAAACTCCAAACAGTAGGGGACACTAGCAAGGCGAGGGGCATCAGTGTGGGGGTGGGGAGGTCAGTGTGAGGGTGGGGTGGAAGGGAGGTCAGTGTGGGTATGGGGTGAAAGGAAGTCAGTGTGGGGTGGGGAGGAAGAGGAGGTCAGTGTGGGGGGGTGAAAGGGGTGGTCAGTTTGAGTTGGGGTGGAAGGGGAGGTCAGTGTGGGGTTGGGGGTGAAGGGAGGTCAGTGTGGGGATGGGAAGGTTCGTGTGGGTGAGGGGTGGTCAGAGTGGGGAGTTGGGTGGAAGGGGAGGTCAGAGTGGGGGTGGGATGGAAGGGGAGGTCAGTGTGAGGTGGGGTGGAAGGGGAGGTCACTGGGGGTGGGGTTGAAGGGGGGATCAGTGTGGGGATGGGGAGGTCAGTGTGGGTATGGTGTAGAAGGGGAGGTCATTGTGAGGCAGGTGAAAAGGGGGTCATTGTGGGTTGTTAAAGGAGTTCAGTGTGGAAGTTGGTGGAAGGAGTGTGTCACAAAGCTAGTCCCTTTTTTTTCTAAAAGTGTTCCTTGGCTCTAGGAGATTCTGTCCTTGATTTTTTTTCAGAGGGACAGTAAACCAGGCCAGGCTCCATTCAGTCTGGTTTGGTACAGAGAGAAAAAAGGATTTTGAGAGGCCTTTTGCTTATATGTAAAAAGATGAGACTTCAGGCCAATGTTTTGAAGTGACCTGGACAGTGAGGGGAGTGGTCAGTTTTCTAGCTGAGCTGAGCAGTTTCAGTTCAGCCTAGAACTGGTTGGAAGTTCAACAGGGTGCTGTGTGCAAACTCTCTCTTTTCTGCCCTGCAACTTCAACCTGTAAGCATGCTCTTCCTTTTATACTGGTTTTTCAAAGGAGTTTGCTTCTTGGGACTGTTGTGTATATTTGGAACAGTATAATTAAGTCTAGATTTGGAGATGCCGGTGTTGGACTGGGGTGTACAAAGTTAAAAATCACACAACACCAGGTTATAGTCCAACAGGTTTAATTTGAAGCACAGGTGATTGTCTGAAGGAGCATCTCTCTGAAAGCTAGTGCTTCCAATTAAACTTGTTGGACTATAACCTGGTGTTGTGTGATTTTTAACTAATTAAGTCTGGGAGCGGGGTCAGTGTTGCGGGGGCGGTGTGGTGGGCGGGGTCAGTGTTGTGGGGGCGGTGTCAGTGCGGGAGGTTGGTGTGGTGGGCGGGGTCAGTGTTGCGGGGGCGGGGTCAGTGCGGGGGGTCGGTGTGGTGGGCGGGGTCAGTGTTGCGGGGGCGGGGTCAGTGCGGGGGGTCGGTGTGGGGGCGGGGTCAGTGTTGTGGGGGCGGGGTCAGTGCGGGGGATCGGTGTGGGGGCGGGGTCAGTGTTGCGGGGGCGGTGTCAGTGCGGGGGGTCGGTGTGGGGGCGGGGGCGGTGTCAGTGTGGGAGGTCGGTGTGGTGGGCGGGGTCAGTGTTGCGGGGGCGGGGTCAGTGCGGGAGGTCGGTGTGGGGGCGGGGCCAGTGTTGTGGGGGCGGAGTCAGTGCGGGAGGTCTGGGCGGGGTCAGTGTTGTGGGGGCGGAGTCAGTGCGGGAGGTCTGGGCGGGGTCAGTGTTGTGGGGGCGGAGTCAGTGCGGGAGGTCGGTGTGGGGGCGGGGTCAGTGCGGGAGGTCGGTGTGGTGGGCGGGGTCAGTGTTGCGGGGGCGGGGTCAGTGCAGGGGGGTCGGTGTGGTGGGCGGGGTCAGTGTTGCGGGGGCGGGGTCAGTGTGGGAGGTCGGTGTGGGGGCGGGGTCAGTGTTGCGGGGGCGGGGTCAGTGCGGGATGTCGGTGTGGTGGGCGGGGTCAGTGTTGCGGGGGCGGGGTCAGTGCGGGAGGTCGGTGTGGGGGCGGGGTCAGTGTTGCGGGGGCGGGGTCAGTGCGGGAGGTCGGTGTGGGGGCGGGGTCAGTGCGGGAGGTCGGTGTGGGGGCGGGGTCGGTATTGTGGGGGCGGGGTCAGTGCGGGAGGTCGGTGTGGGGGCGGGGTCAGTGCGGGAGGTCGGTGTGGGGGCGGGGTCGGTATTGCGGGGGCGGGGTCAGTGCGGGAGGTCGGTGTGGTGGGCGGGGTCAGTGTTGCGGGGGCGGGGTCAGTGTGGGAGGTCGGTGTGGGGGCGGGGTCAGTGTTGCGGGGGCGGGGTCAGTGCGGGATGTCGGTGTGGTGGGCGGGGTCAGTGTTGCGGGGGCGGGGTCAGTGCGGGAGGTCGGTGTGGGGGCGGGGTCAGTGTTGCGGGGGCGGGGTCAGTGCGGGAGGTCGGTGTGGGGGCGGGGTCGGTATTGTGGGGGCGGGGTCAGTGCGGGAGGTCGGTGTGGGGGCGGGGTCAGTGCGGGAGGTCGGTGTGGGGGCGGGGTCGGTATTGTGGGGGCGGGGTCAGTGCGGGAGGTCGGTGTGGGGGCGGGGTCAGTGCGGGAGGTCGGTGTGGGGGCGGGGTCGGTATTGTGGGGGCGGGGTCAGTGCGGGAGGTCGGTGTGGGGGCGGGGTCAGTGCGGGAGGTCGGTGTGGGGGCGGGGTCGGTATTGTGGGGGCGGGGTCAGTGCGGGAGGTCGGTGTGGGGGCGGGGTCGGTGTTGTGGGGGCGGGGTCAGTGCGGGAGGTCGGTGTGGGGGCGGGGTCAGTGTTGTGGGGGCGGGGTCAGTGCGGGAGGTCGGTGTGGGGGCGGGGTCAGTGTTGTGGGGGCGGGGTCAGTGCGGGAGGTCGGTGTGGGGGCGGGGTCAGTGCGGGAGGTCGGTGTGGGGGCGGGGTCAGTGTTGTGGGGGCGGGGTCAGTGCGGGAGGTCGGTGTGGGGGCGGGGTCAGTGCGGGAGGTCGGTGTGGGGGCGGGGTCAGTGCGGGAGGTCGGTGTGGGGGCGGGGTCAGTGCGGGAGGTCGGTGTGGGGGCGGGGTCGGTGTGTGCGGGTTGGGGTCGAAGGGGGGGAACGCAGGGTCTGTTTGTGAAGCGCCGGGAGTCCGTACCTGTCTGGTCGATGGTCGCTACGGGGCGCCGCGGATACTCGGCCCGTTGCGCTCGACTGTTCACCGGCCTGTACCCGGGGGGCAGCGCGGGCCCGATCAGCGGCGCCTCCTCCGCCACCGACATGGCGCACCGTCCGGTGGGTCGGCCTCCCTCCTGTCAACACAATCCCCGACGACAGTCTCACCACCGCCGCAGGCCGGAGCTCCCGTCAGAAAGCGGCATCGAATCGACGGCGAAACGGACGATCAGCCTCTTCCCCCCCCCGCTTCCAACGCTCCTCCTTCTCCCCTCTCACCCGGGAGGTGGGAGGCACTGGCACCAAGATGGAGCCCCCCTCGCTCAATCTCATGGTCCTCCCAATGCCTGGGAGGACCAGAGTCGCGGCCTTGGCAGCGCGCAGGCGTGTGTGTGTGTGTGTGACGTCTAAATCAAGCGCCGGCACATGGTGAGCGCGACGGCCGCTTGAAACGGCGGAAGAGCTGGTCTGCTCAGGGATGAGCGAGTCCGGATGTTACCCGCCGCCTGTCTTCAACCCTCCGGTTCGGCTGCTGCGGCCTCCGGTCTTCGCGCCGCCGCCTGTGGCTTGGCAGCCGCCCCCCTGGAGCGGGGGAGCGCCGTCCTGGTCCGGGCCGCCCTGGGGGATGGGGGCTGGGCAGCGCCCCTCGTCCTGGCTGACGGCCTGTCACAGCAGCAGCAGCAGCAGCAGCCACCAGCTCCAGGGTAAAGATACTCCCCCCGCTCGCTTCTACACAGTCGGGGCTGAAGGTGTCCGTTCGGGTCATCGATTCTGCAATCCCCCTCCCGATTTGCCGTTCACCCAATGCCCCCCCCCCTGCACAATGTTCTTTTTCACACAACAGTCCTGATTTAATCTCCTCCTTGCTGTTTCCACGCTGTCTTAGCCACTTGATTAGACTTACAGTGTGGAAACAGGCCCTCCGGCCCAACAAGTCCACACCGACCCGCCGAAGCGCAACCCACCCATACTCTTACATTTACCCCTTACCTAACACTACGAGCAATTTAGCATGGCCAATTCACCTGAGCCGCACATCTTTGTGACTGTGGGAGGAAACCGGAGCACCCGGAGGAAACCCACGCAGACACGGGGAGAACGTGCAAACTCCACACAGTCAGTCGCCTGAGTCGGGAATTGAACCCGGGTCTGCAGGCGCTGTGAGGCAGCAGTGCTAACCACTGTGCCACCGTGCCGCCCACAGACGAAGCTTTTTACCCCCTCCTGTCATTTTTGTTGCTATTGCCTTTTGTTTTATAGATATTTTTATTGGGAATTTAACATTTTGACAAATTTACAAAAATAAGCAGAATTTTCAAGCACAAACATTAATATAAAAATAGATCTTAAATATATAATCATCAAAATTCAACTAATCCACAATCATCCAGAGTGTATAGTTGAGTCGCTTACATCCTTCAAATAAGAGAAAATGTTCTCTAATACACTCATAACAGTATGATAAAAAGGAAGTTATTTCCAAACAATAAGAACAAAAAAAAAACTAAACATGTTTGAGTGGAGATCTTCCCCCTTATTCTCAGGGGCTATTGCCTTTTTTAAAAAAATCTGTGCCCTCTTGTTCCCAGCCCTTTCACGAGTGAGATCAGTCTCTCCCTATCTCTTCCATACGGACCCTCTATGATTTTGAATGCCTCTATCAAATTTCACTTCAGCTGCCTTTTCTCCAGCGGAAACAGACCTAACTACTCCAGTCCATCTCCGCACACGGTCCTTACCCTCGGAACCATTCTTGTGAATCGGGCAAGTTTGAGTTACGAATCCATGGGAATTAGAATTACAGAAATAGCTCCTTGGGAAACCTTCTCCAATACAACATCTAAGGCATTGTTCATGGCGATTTGGAAACTGTGTTAGGAAGCAGGAATGGTAATTGCATGCTAGATGTAGTACTTTTAATCTGGAGATTTGTTAATGTCACATCTGTATTCATATTCTGTAGTCAGTCAACTAGACTAGTTACTTGAGCATTGTTAGTGAAAATGCAAGATTTAGAATAAATACTCATCCATAAAGCCATTGGTGGCTAACTCTAACTGGAGGCGATCAGAGTGGATTTGTAAAGTTATATTATTTCAGAACAGTAATGTCACAGATATGTATTTGTCTCTAATTAATGTTACTGGTGAATATCTTACTGGTATTTTGTTTTCTGATGCAGTGGCAGAATGTGAATGGTATAAAATTATAAACTGGCTGCGCAGCTGGTGTGTCCAAGCATTTGTCACTAGGTGTCAATATATAATGGTCTCACTTGTGTTCACAAGTGTGTTAGTTATAAAACACAACCTCACTGTTTCAAGCCACTTAAGTGTTAGGAAAATTCATACATAGAAGTTATTCTGATCATTTCAAAAATTCTGAATTTAATCCAGGATGTTTCAGATTCTTGCTGAAAATGTGTTGCTGGTTAAAGCGCAGCAGGTTAGGCAGCATCCAAGGAACAGGAAATTCGACGTTTCGGGCCAGAGCCCTTCATCCTGAAGAAGGGCTCTGGCCCGAAACGTCGAATTTCCTATTCCTTGGATGCTGCCTAACCTGCTGTGCTTTAACCAGCAACACATTTTCAGCTCTGATCTGCAGACCTCACTTTTTACTCGATGTTTCAGATTCTTCTCAGGCAGTACCCCAGAGTCTGACTCTTGCCTCGTTTTAGATGGCTGTCAGTTTAAGTCGTCGTTTGCATGCAAGAATTGTCTACTTAAAGATTGAATAGATTTAATTGAGCCTCCAATAATAAGTTTCTGCTTTGATTTCTACTCTGACAAGTACATGAATAAGAAAGGTTTGCAAGAATATGGGCCAGGAGCAGGCAGGTGGGACTAGTTTAGTTTGGGATGATGTTCAGCGTGGAATAGTTGGACCAAAGGGTCTGTTTCCATGCTTAATGACTCTATGAATAAGCTTGGCTGATGGCTTGAGTTTGTATACGATACAGCTGTTCTTTTAATATCTAGCGATTAATTATTTTTAGGCCAAATGTTTTTTTCACTCACCTCCTTAACACAACTTATTTGTAAATCAAACCAGGTAACTGTAACCAACAGTGGCCATACCAACAGGCTTCAACCCAGTGGTCTCCAAACACCAATCAAGATAACTCCAGAAAACACAAGGTAATTTTATACTCAACATTTCAGTTCTGCTACTCCTTGTAGCCTGTTTAGTTTGAGCAGGCCACCCACTTTGAAAAATGAGAGGTATCCTCCTCTGGTCATTTGGACTTGTCTTGGAGACTACCCAATTGGCTAAAACAATGCAAGAGACCACAAAAAGAACTTGCATTTATATAGTGCCTTTTGCATCTTCAAGATGTTTGAAATGTTTCACAGCCAATTAACAACCTTTGTATCGCAGTCCCTGTCATGAGCACATGCCAATATGGCATCCATTTTGGGCACAGCAAAACCCAACAAAAATGAGTCAGCAGCTCAAACATTTTTGTGAGTGGTAGGAGCAATGTTGGTCAGAAGAACTCATCTGTTGCTCCTAGAATAATGCCATAAGCTTTTTTCTGTGGAGCCTGACAGATAGAGATAGGTCTCTGTCACACATGCCATCTCACAAATGTTAAGCAATGTGGTAATCTCAGTGCTTCACTGAAGTGTTGAATATTTAGCAAGTAGAACAGCACAGGAACAGGCCCTTTGGCCCACCATGGCTGTGCCAACCATAATGCCATTCTAAACTAATTGTGTCTGTCTATATGTGGTCTCTATCCCTCCAACCCCTGGTCTGTTTGTGTGTCTATGTAAATGCCTCTTAAGTTTGTTGACCGCTTTGCCTTGGCAGCATGTTCCAGCACCTACCACAGTTGGTGTGAGAAAACTTTCCTCGTGTATCTCTTTTAAAGATTAGATTAGATTAGACTTGCAGTGTGGAAACAGGCCCTTCGGCCCAACAAGTCCACACCGGCCCGCTGAAGCGCAACCCACCCATACCCCTACATTTACCCCTTACCTAACACTACGGGCAATTTAGCATGGCCAATTCACCTGACCCGCACATCTTTGTGACTGTGGGAGGAAACCGGAGCACCCGGAGGAAACCCACGCAGACATGGGGAGAACGTGCAAACTCCACACAGTCGCCTGAGTTGGGCTGTGAGGCAGCAGTACTCACCACTGTGCCACCGTGCCGCCCTTAAACTTTTCTCTCCTCATCTTAAAAGTATGCCCCTAGTATTTGCTATTTTCATGCCGCAAAAAATTTCCAACCATCCACTTTATCCTTGCGTCTCAACTATGTACTTCTCTTAGGTCACTTCTCGGCCTCTGATACGCTAATGAAAACAATCCAAGTTTGTGCAGCTACCTTTGGAATCCTGCATTTAAAGCTAGTTTCACTGCTGTAGAAAAGATTTTGTTAACTTGAAACGGTTCAAAAAAGTTATGCAAGAATGTTGCCAGGATTAGAAGGTTTGAGCTATAGGGAGAGGCTGAGTGGACTGGGGTTATTTTCCCTGGAGCATTGGAGACTGAGGGGTGACCTTATAGAGGTTTATAAAATCATGAGGGTAATGGATAGGGTGAATAATCAAGTCTTTTTACCCAGGGTAGGGGATTCCAAAACTAGAAGGCATAGGTTTAAAGTGAAAGGGAAAAGATTTAAAAAAGGATCTGAGGTGTAACATTTTCATGCAGAGGGTGGTGCGTGTATAAAATGAGCTGCCAGAGGAAGTGGTGGAGGCGGGTACAATTACAACATTTAAAAGGCTTCTGGGTTAGTATATGAATAGGAAGGGTTAAGAGGGATAGAGGCCCAATGCTGGACTAGATTAATTTAGGATGTCTGATATTGGCATGGCAAGTTGAACTACAGGATCTGTTTCCGTGCTGTACATCTATGATCTATAATACGCTCCAATCCAGGCAGCAGCCTGGTAAACCTCTTTTGCACCCTCTCCAAAGCCTCCTCAACCTTTAGATTTAAGATTAAAAATGGCCAAAGCTTGAAGGTAGAAGAGACAGGGAGGCTATATTTTGAACTTGCACTCATTGATATTTTAGCATGTTATGTACTGTACACAAAACATACTTGTTCAACATATTTATATGTTGTGCCGCAAGATTCAGGATTCTGCTTTGTTTCTGGAATTTTGTTTTGTGTTATAATGGCTGTTTAATTCTTCAGAACAAATAATGGTTTTCTTTGTCCCCAGTTGAGAGTATTAAACTGAACCATAACATTTGAGCCCAGAAGCTGTACACTATGGTTTGTTGTAACATGGGGCTAGCCAATTAACCAATTTGTTTTTCTGAATTGATTTCCAAAAGCAGAAAAGGAAAAAAGAGCCAGTATACACACACTATTGTGACACCTGTGACCGGGGATTCAAAAACCAAGAGAAATTTGATGAACATGTGTCTCAGCACATCCAGGTAAGGGGGTGGCTGATTGTCCCACTTGTCACCTGTACAACACGCTGCACTTTGGTGCATTGGGGCAGGGTTTGTCTTGGGTGTTTGGATAGTGTCCAAGGTACACAAGCTTAAACACACATACCAAAAGATTCAAGAACAGTTTCTTCCCTGCTGTTATCAGACTTCTGAATGGACCTCTCAAATTTGAAATTTAAATGTAAATCTTACTCTGTGTGATTTCTCTGAGCCACAACATTGTATTCCTCGCTCAGTTCTATTACCTTAGTGCACTTTAAACGGGCTGATTTGCCTGAACTGCGCACAAAATGAACCTTTTCACTGTACCTAGGTGCATGTGACAACAATAAATCAAATCAAAGTCAAAAGCAATCTCATTAAACAGCCTTGTATCTAGCTGAACCAAAAGTATTAAAAGTAACACATCTTCAATTTTTCAGGACGGGGATGAGACACTTAAATTTGACTTGCCAGCCTTCAATGTATATCTAGTCCAGATTGATGGGATTGAATAGTCCTCTGATGGCCCTTAGCATCCCCTTAGGGCTTCAGTTATGATCCCAGTGAACAAAGGCCAATCATGCACAATTGGCACTTGGTCAGACTTTCTTCTATACAGTATAGAAAATAGGGGAGAAAATGATTTGTTTGTGGAGGAAAAAAACGTACCTGATGATGGAGTTGAACTGCAATCCAGTCAAGTGCAAAGTGCTTCACTCGTTGTGACTGTAGAATGGTTTGCACAATCAATATTCGATTATTTGCTGATGGATGCCTGAGTGAGAGAACTTTGCTTTGTTGATGTAAATTATAGGCATGTCCATGGGACAAACGTACAATTTGGGGAGAGCTAGAACAATTCAGACTGAATTGTACAATTTTAAAAATGTTGGCATATTCGTGAGCAGTGAGAAAATAATTGCAGAAAATTGCTCATTCCTGTGCTCAGTAGCTGACTTTCAAAATGCCAGTCAGTTTGCACAGATACATCCATGATATAGTTAGCTTGTGCTGTCTTTTTATTCGGTGTTTGATTGAGGGGCTTGCCCAGGATTCTTAAAACATTCAAAGTTAGTTAGCTCAATGCACAGGGCAAAGTAGCTGACTTATTAAATAAGACTTATAAAAGATAAAAGCAGGGATGTACTTCTGAGACTCTACAAGGGTCAGTCAGGTCACATTTGGAGTGCTGAGTGCTGTTTTGGGCCCCGTATCTCAGAAAGGATGTACTGGCCCATGAGCTGGTTCAGACGAGGTTCATGAGAACGGTCCCAGGAATGAAAACATACATATGAAAACATATGAGGAACATTTGAAGGTTCTGGGTCTATTCTCGATGGAGTTTAGAAGGATGAAGGAGGATCTAATTGAAATTTACTGGATGCTGAATGGCTTGGAAAGACTGGATGTTGGGAAGATGTTTCTATTGGTAGGAGAGGCTAGGATCCACGGGTATAACCTTAGTGTAAAAGGCAGACCTTTTACTGCAGAGAGAAGGAGAAACTTCTTCAGCCAGAGACAGATGAATCTGTGGTATGCTTTGCCACAGAAGGCTGTGGAGGCCAGGTCAATGAGTATATTTAAGACTGAGATTGATAGGTTCTTAATTGTCAAGGGGATCAAGGGTTATGGGGAGTAAGTGGGAGAATTGGGTTGAGAAACTTCTCCACCATTCAATCATGGTTGATCAGACTCGATGGGCTGAACAGCCTAATTTCTGCTCCTATGTCTTATGGTCTTCATCAGCATCCATCCACTATCCACTAGCATTTACTTCCTTGACGTCTGGCATGTGCTGGTTGCAGGATAAAGTGAGGACTGCAGATGCTGGCGATCAGAGTTGAAGGGTGTCGTGCTGGAAAAGCACAGCAGGTCAAGCAGCATCTGAGGAGCAAGCAAGTTGATGTTTCAAGCATAAGCTCTTCATCAGGAATGAGGCTGGTGGGCCAAGGTGGCTGAGAGATAAATGGGAGGGGGGGGCTCTTCAGGAAGGGCTCATGCCCGAAACGTCGACTCTCCTGCTCCTTGGATGCTGCCTGACCTGCTGCGCTTTTCCAGCAACACATTTTCAGCTCAAAAGATGAGGTGTTCCTCCTTCAGTCGTCGGGTGGTTAGGACTTGGCAATGGAGGGGGCTCAGGACCTACATGTCCGTGGTGGAATGGGAGGAGGAGTTAAAGCCTGCTGGTTGCAGTATGTAACATCAACATGATGCACTGTAGCAACTTGCCAAGGCATGTTTCAAAGCAACACCCTCACGACAGCCTCTTGAGATATGAGGGCTGCAAATGCATGAGTGCACCCAGTAAGTCTCACATGCTAACTTGGATATATCACCAACTTTTCACTGTTGCTGGGTCAAACTCCTTCCTAACTGCTGTGGCTGTACTTGTTTCAGATAGACTGCTTTGGATCAAGAAGGTAGCTCACCACCATCTGGCCAAACCAGTGGTGCTCACATCCCCTGAACAAACATTTTAAAAAGTGGAGGCACTGTGTGTTTTATCCTGTAATGGTGAATGTTCTAGTAAAACGCATGGTTGTCATTTATACACCATCAAGCTATTTAGGAGACAGGCTGCTATGTATCAAAGTTAGCCTAAAAGTACTTATACACTCTATTTACTTCTGTTATTTCATAAGTGGTGTTTCAGATTTGGTCTTTTCACTTTCCAAATTTCCATCTAAGCAGTGAAATGTTTTAAATAGCATTCTTTCTGAGGTCGTTATTAGTCCCTTGTCATTAGATCATGCCACATTACTGCTTTTGACTGGAATCAGTAAATGAGGTTAGTGGCCCTGATTCTCCAGTCGTTTTCTTTGCCTCCCCTTCATTCTGGAAGTTCCTCCAGACCAGGATTACACGGTGGCTCAGCGGTTAGCACTGTTGCCTCACAGCACCAGGGACCCGGGTTCGAATCCAGCCTAGGGTGACTGTCTGTGTGGAGTTTGCACATTCTCCCTGTGTCTGCGTGGGTTTCCTCCGGGTGCTCTGGTTTCCTCCCACAATCCAAAGATGTGCAGGCTAGGCGAATTGGCTTTGCTAAATTGCCCGTAGTGCTAGGTGCATTTGTCGGAGGAAAATGAGTCTGTGTGGGTTACTCTTCGGAGGGTCGGTGTGGACTGGTTGGGCTGGAGGGCCTGTTTCCACACTAGGGAATCTAACCTAATCTAATCTAACCAATAACTGTGCTGCACCAATCTGGCCTTTGTAACATCTCTGATTCAAATCATCACCCCATTGGTGACCACGCATTCTACTATTTAGCCTGTAGACGTTGAAATTCTCTCCTTGAATTTTGTTGAGAGTCTGCCTCTCTTTAAGACACTGCCAAAATCCTGAGCATCATCGAGAAAAGACCCATTTTATTCAAGCATTTTGTCTTTTTTTGATTTATGGTAATACTTCTATCAGTCAGTGTCTACTTGCCAACTAACCAGCATTCTCCTCTCAGTGGGTGTGTTGTTTCCCCACTCTACATTGAAATTCTTGTGAATTGTCCTGATGAATGCAAGATGGAAAACTTGGAGAAGATCCTTTTTGTTTCAGCAATACTTGGATTCTGTCCAACAAAACCTTCTGTGAATTTTCCTTTCTAGCCAAGCTTTTGGTCATCTCCCGAACTATCAGAATTGTATATTGCAGGAGGAGGTGATTCAGCAACAGTTCAAATACCCAGTGCCAATCTCCTGTCCATTTCTCCCATATCCATACACCATTTATATCTAAGTAATCATTCAGGGCCCTTCTGAATGCCTCGATTGAACCTGCCTCCACCATATTTATCATTTCACCCTCGCTTGTTTTGCACACCACTTTAAATGTACGCCCTCTAGCCCTTTTTCTCTTTTGAGGTGGAGCAGCTTCTCCCTATCTACTCTGTTCAGTCCAGTCATGAGTTTGAAACGCTCTAGCAATCTCGGCCACCTTCTCTCCAGGGAGAACAGTCCCAACTTCTTCCATCGGTCCTCAACTGAAGTTTCTCATTACTGGGAATATTCTTAGAAATTGCTTCTCCACTCTTTTCGATAATCATAGAGTTCCTACAGTGCCAAAAGAGGCCATTCGGCCCACAGAGTCTGCACTGATCTTCTGAAGAACGTTCATCCAGATCCCCACCCTATCCCTGCAACCCCACACCTACTACAGCCAGCCCACCTAATCTCTGGATACTTAATTAGATTAGATTCCCTAGTGTGGAAACAGGCCCTTCGGCCCAACCAGTCCACACTGACCCTCCGAAGAGTAACCCACCCAGACCCATTTCCCTCTGACTAAGGCACCTACCACCATAGGCAATTTATCATAGCCAATTCACCTGATCTGCACATCTTTGGACTGAGGGAGGAAACCGGAGCACCCGGAGGAAACCCATGCAAACGCAGGGAGAATGTGCAAACTCCACACAGACAGTCACCTGAGGCTGGAATCGAACCTGGGACCCTGGTGCTGTGAGGCAGCACTGCTAACCACTGAGCTACTACTATGGGACAATTTCGCATGGCCAATCCACCTAACCTGCACATCTTTGGATTGTGGGGGAAACCGGAGCGCCTGGAGGAAGCTCTCACAGATCCAGGGAAAATGTGCAAACTCCACACAGAAAGTAGCCTAAGGCTGGTATTAAACTGGGTCCCTGGTGCTGTGAGGCAGCTGTGCTAACCACTGAGTCACCAGGCCACCCACAACAGCACACAGTTCTCCAGCTGAGGTCTAGCAAGTGTCTTGTACAAGTTCAACATCACCTCCCTACTCTTGTACTCCATGTCACTAATAATAAAGCCAAGAACACTGGATTTTTTATTCTCATATCCTGTCACCTTCAATGATCCATGCGCATATACATTGAGGTTCCTCTGCTCCTGCACCACCTTTACAATTGTACCTTTTATTTTATATTGTCCTTCAATGTTCCTTCAACTCAAAGGCCTTACCACACACTAAACTGCACTGAACCTCATTATATTACCCATCCACTCACTGTTTTTAAAGTTCCACACTATCATCCTCACAATTTACAAGTGTTCCAAGTTTAGTGTTATCTGAAAACTTTGACCTTGTCCCCTACACGTCATTATATATTTATATCAGAAAAGCAAGGGTCCTGTAACCGACCCCTGGGGAATTCCATTATGAACTGACCTCCAGCCTGAATAATATTGCCCAGATTAGAGGAGCAGTGCAGACAAACTGAGGAATTTAGCTTTTAGGTTTATGAGAGCAGAGCTTTTCGAATTTGAGTTTTTTGTCAGTGTATTTTGGCAGCAAAATAATCTCGTGCTCTAATTTGGATTTTGTGAGTAGGAATTCCAATGGAAGGAGCCATGTTGTTGGAATCGATTGCAAGCGGGCAAAAAGAGAGGACGAAAAGAGGGTTGTCAGAAGCAGACTGTCTCTAGCTGCCCCAACATGTTTCATGTCCCTGTACTGATCCAGGCAGAACTCCTCACTGATCAATCTGAAGCAGAACAGCTTTCACGTACCTCCGTCTATGCACTGGGGGGGTGGTCCGCTAACTTTAATGTAACCTGCTGCTATGCTGCCCCATGATCTAACACTGGATCATCTTCACTCGGAACAGCATCATCCAAAGGCCAGGGTGATCTCTCTCTGAGTGCAAGCCTTTCATTAGTGATTTCCCCTATGTTGGTGCTCATAGTCAGTTATAGGATGCATTGCTTTATAAGCTTGGCAATATTGAAAAGTCAAATATAACATTGATGTAAGTCTTTGAGGGTCATGTGGTGTATTTCCCTTGGGTTCTTGAAATGAATTCCAGTTTCCGTTTGCAGCTGAGAGCGTGTTTGATTGACAAGTCGATTAGGGAGAGATGAGACAGGACCATCTAAGCTTGCATTGCATATGCAAGAGAAAACGTTAACTGCATGATAATCAAATAATTTTAGCCTTTCCTATAATTGCACCCAGCTTTCGTCAGCCTCATTTATTTCCTTCTACTCTGAGTGTGAAGCCTGGCATTATTCTTTTGGGAAGAGACCCATTAAGATTTGGTCGAATGGAAATGAATGGATAAGTCCCAGTCAATTGTTTATGTTAGGCAGCTCTCTTCTTTTCACTGCATTTGCTGGAGTTTGTTTTTTAAAAATATGTGCACGTGGATGTCGTTGGCTATACCAGAATTCAGCATCATCACTAATTGCACAGAAGGTCGTTATGAGTCAACCACTTTGTTGTGGAACTGGAGTCACATGTAGGTCAGACCAGATAAGGATGGCATAGTTCCCTCAAAGATGATAGTGAATCACAGAGGTTTGCCACCAATCAGTGATGGTTTCATGGTCACAGTTAGACTCTAAATTGCAGATTTTAAGCAAATTCGAGTTTGACTATGTGTCAGGGCAGGATTTGAGCCTGGGTCCCCAGAATATTACCTGGGTCTCCGGATTAATAGTCCAGCAATAATGGCACTGGGCCATCCACTTCCCCTGGATCCTCTTATCAAGCTCCCGTTCTAGCGCCTGCTTAAATAGACTGTGTGTCAGGTATCTAGACTTGATGGGTGGTGGTAACTTTTCCTCGGTCATAAACCTGATGGTGTGTATCTTTTCTATGCTGTGGTACAGTGGAATTTTCACTCAGCTTTGAGATGATGCGCAATCTAAATCGAAACCTTTGGAGGGCAGGGAGAGAAAAGAATAGAACGCTACACTCATGAGGCTGGAGAAGCATAAACGGTAGTATTGGCCAAAAGGCCAATGGATGGCCCGTTTCTATGCTTTAATTTTAATGCTAAGCTCTATTTTTGTAAACTGTATGCTTTCAGATACTGTACAAACCCAACCTTAAATGCCTTTGTGCATCAAAATACAACACTAAATTGCAATGTAGTAAACGCTCTTGGAAAAGTTTTGCGCTTTTAACAAACCTGCCAAGTGTGGCAGTAAGATACCTGTATATTAGCCAGAAGTACTTCAATTAACATGGCTGTGAGAGAACAATCTATCAATATCAAATCAAAATATTGCAGTGAGATTTTGTGAATAATAAGTCAGATTTGCTGCAATCTGAAAGTTATCCAAATAGGCTGGTAAGGTATCACAATGTTTCACTAGAGAACATTGTAACAATACCTAGTGATTATTAAATTTGTTGATACAGATTTTGTTTGTGTGAGCAGGTAAACTGTTCCTGTGTAATTCTGTCCATGAGTAAAGCCTTTAGATCGCCTAAGGATTGATTAAATTCCAAATATCCTTCACATACGGGAAGTGCTCAGTGGTCAGCACTGCTGCCTCACCGTGTCAGGGACCCAGGTTCGAGTCCCACCTCGGGTGACTGCATGGGTTTCCTCCGGGTGCTCCGGTTTCCTCCCACAATCCAAAGATGTGCAGGTCAGGTGAATTGGCCACGCTAGATTGCCCTTAGTGTTAGGTGTTGTTAGTCAGGGGTAAGTATAGGGTAGGGGAATGGGTTGCTCTAAGGAGGGTTGGTTTGGACTTGTTGGGCCGA
The DNA here is from genome assembly GCF_020745735.1 of Hemiscyllium ocellatum. Lineage (NCBI taxonomy): Eukaryota > Metazoa > Chordata > Chondrichthyes > Orectolobiformes > Hemiscylliidae > Hemiscyllium > Hemiscyllium ocellatum. Next base: position 19,140,261 of record NC_083412.1, on the reverse strand, counting down.
ATAGCCTGTTTCTGTACTGTAGGGAATCTAAACTAATCTAACCAACTGAAGTATGGCTGCTGTGTGTAGGATGACCTCGTACAAATTTTTGACAACTTTGAGAGGAGGCAGCTTTGGGCTTAAGACAAATGCTAGAGTGACTGAAAGAAAAGGACATTGACAGAGGAGTCTCAATACAGATGATAAGGTGCTGCAATATGGAGAAACTTCCAGGCCTGCAACCTTTCCTAAAGTTCCTCCTTGCCTGTGAAGGGCTACTGACATGTCACCGCTGTTGTGATGTGGGGAAGTGCAGCAGTCAATTGAGCACAACAAGCAGCTACAAGGTAAATGATCGGAAAATCAGTTTTATTGGTGGTCGTTGGGAAATAAATAATTAATCAGAACATTGGAAGAACTCCTCTGTTCTTATACAACTAGTGTGTAGTGAGTGTCTTGTTTCATCCACTTGAGTTTAAGTTCTCATCTGAAGAGCAGCATCGCTGACAGTGCAGCACTTTCTTGGTGGTTGGGGACTAGATCCTGTCTCTGGAGTAGGACTTGAACCCAAGGTTGTCAAAGGCAGGTGTGCTCCCACTGTACCATGGCAATTAGACCTATCATTCGTATTGACTGAAATGAGATGAACACAACAAGTGTGCAATGTTTTCAGTACAGCTAGATTTTATTAATATTTCAATTTACAGGGCATAAGTTTCCCTAAACCGAGGAAGGTTGCATTTAGTAATAGGATAGAATCTCTTTGTTCAGCCCTGGAACAACATTACTGAAGTGTAGCAGGGACAGTATTGAATTGATGAATTTCTGACATTTATTCAATCATTACCTTGTCCTGAATCTGACTGTATTATGCAAACAAAGATTGCAACATTTAGAGTGACACGTGTGTGTTGAAGTAATTTTTTTCTAAAAATAAAGTAGGTAATTAGCCCACTGTACCTTGCTAGCTCTATACCTGGAGCTTTCTATCTTAATCCCATTTCCCTGTTTTTTTATATTCTCTCTTTCCAAATATTTATTGCTTTCAAACTATGTTGTCACAGCCTCAGCAAGCAGTTACTCCAAGTGCTCCATGTTCTGATAATCCATCATGGCTTTATTTAAACAATGTCTCTGTTCCGTTGTTGTTTAGTTAGAATTTTTGTAAATCCACGAGGTGTACTTTTCTGTCATGAATTGATCGCTGATAGGGTTTGTGTTGGTTTGCTTCATAAGCAAACACATCTTGGACTTGTGTGCTTTTCCCTTCGCATTTAGTACCAGGAACTGAAGGATTTCATTGGTTCAGGATATCTCATGTGGGCCACAGAGGAGTGGGAGGGGGACGATTCAGTGGTCATGGTCCGCATAGATGCGAGTGACATAGTTGGAAAGAGGAAAGGGGTTCTGCTGAGGGAATAAGAGCAGCTAGGAGCTAAATTCAAAAGGAGAATCAAAAACGTAATAATCTCTGGATTGCTACCTGAGCCATGTACAAATTGGCAAAGGGTCATCCACATTAAACCGATAAACATGTGGCTCAAATATTGGTGTGGGGGAGAGGATTCAAATTTATGGGATATTGGCACCAGTACTGGGGAAGGAGGGAGCTGTTCCAGTGGGGCGGACTCCACCTGAATCATGCTGGGAGCAGAGTCCTGGAGTATCGCATAACTAGGGCTGTGGATAGCTCTTTAAACTAAATAGTTGTGGGGGCATGAGGGGGCTGCAGTTTCATGGAAAATTATGGGAAAAGATAAAGGCAGGGAGGGCTGAGCAGAGATTATTAAAGTTTCCGAAGTAAGTAATAAGACAGCATGGAAGAGTCAGGAATTTAAAGGGTCAGCAGATAAAGGGTCAACTACAAGAATGGAGGCAGCGGGACTGAGGGTATTGTACTTAAATGCACACAGTACACCAAATATGAGAAATGAGCTTGTAGCGCAGGTTGTAAATGGCTGGTATAGTTTGCGGGTATTACAGAGGCATGGCTCCCTGGGGTTCAGGGCTGGGAACAAAATATCCAAGAATACACGTCTTATCGAAAGGACAGGCAGACGGGATGGGGTTGCCTTGTTAGTGAGAAATGAAATTAAATTGATGGCAAAAAGTCTCACCTCGGTGGTAGGGAACCTATTGCAAAAGATTCGCAGGGTCAAGATCTATACACATTTAGAAGAAAATGGACTTGTTAGCGAGAGGCAGCATGGTTTAGTGCAGGGAAGGTCATGTCTCACTAACTTGATCAAGTTCTTTTGAGAAGGTGTGGAAGATGATTGATGAGGGAAAAGTGGATGATGTTATCTACACAGACTTCAGCAAAGCCTTTGACGATGTCCCTCATGGCAGACTGGTACAAAAGGTGACGTTGCAGGGTATTGGAGTGAACTGGCAAGGTGGATGCAGAATTGGCTCAGTCATAGGAGACAGATGGTAATAGTGGAAGGAAACTACAATTCACCCTGCAGTTTGAGAGGGAGAAGCTGGAATCCGATGTAATGGTATTACAAATCAGTAAAACTAACTGCAAAAATATGTGGGAGCATCTGGCCAGAGTTGATTGGAAGGGGAGGAGCCTATCAGGGAAGACTGGGCAGCAATGGCAGCAGTTTCTGGGGATAATTCAGGAGGTGCAGCAGAAATTCATCTCAAAGAAGAAGCAACATACTAAGGGGAGTCAACCGTAGCTGACAGGGGAAGTCAGGAACATCATGAAATCAAAAGAAAATGATACAGTGTGGTGAAGGTTCATGGGAAGCCAGAGCGTTGGGAATCCTTTAAAAACCAGCAGAGGATAACTGAAAATGCAGTACGTGCAGGGAGAGCATGAAATGTGAAGGTAAGCTAGCAAGTAATAAGATTGCAAGGGGCTTTTTAGGTCTCTAAAAGTGGGCATTGAACTATTAGAAAATGAGACTGGAGAATTGGTAATGGGGGACAAATGAATAGGTAATTTGTATCTGTCTCCATAGTGGAAGACACCAGCAGGAGATTCTGGGCTGAATTCTGCTCCTATATTTTATGGTCTAAATGGCTAGTTCTAGTAGAGAATTATAGAATCCCTGCAGTTTGGAAAGTGGCCTTTCAGCTCATTGAGTCGGCACTGACCCTCCGAAGAGTATCCAACCCAGACCCAGCCACTCCCCACTTCTATCCCTCTCCCTATTACTTTGACCCATTCACCGAGCCTACACATCCCTGGACACACTGGAACAATTTAGCATGGTCAATCTACCTAACCTGCACATCTCTAGACAATGGGAAGAAACTGGCGCATCTGGAGGGAAGCTGCGCAGACACTTGGTAAATGGACAAACTCCACACAGTCGCCCAAGGCTGGAATTGAACTGGAGCCCTGGTGCTGTGAGGCAGGAGGGCTAACCACCATGCCATGGGGTTTTGTTTCAGGGTCACTTCAACAACAGGAAAGAAACAGGAAAAGTCAAGTTTGATAAAGCAAAGAGGAGGGTGAATCTCTCTTGTGGTTTGAGTATCGAGGGCACCATTGGATGCTAACGAAGTTTGACAAGGTAACACAAAATATTATTAACCCAGATTGTTCTGTCTGTTTCTGGCAGTGCAAGGTGAAGGACTGTACATTCCGTGCTCACGAGAAATTGGTTCAGATTCACTGGAGAAACGTAAGTGTTGTATTTGATCAATGGAATCAATCAGTGGGGGGATGTTTGAAAGAAATGTGCAAGGCAAGTTTTTCACACCGAGGGAGGGGAGTGCCTGGAACACGCTGCTAGAGATGGTGCTGGAAGCAGCCACAATCGCAACATTCAAACATCTGGATGAATAGGAAAGGAATATAGGGATATGGATTCTGTAAGATTAGATTAGATTACTTACAGTGTGAAAACGGGTCCTTCAGCCGACCACAGTCCACACCGACCCGCCGAAGCGTAACCCACCCAGACCCATTCCCCTACATTTATCCCTTCACCTAACACTACGGGCAATTTAGCACGGCCAATTCACCTAACCTGCACATTTTTGGACTGCACCCGGAGGAAACCCATGCAGATACGGGGAGAATGTGCAAACTCCACACTGTCATTGCCTGTAAGTGAAGACGGTTTTAGTATGGAAGGGCAAAATGTGTCAGCGCAGGCTGAGGGGGTCAAAGGGCCTGTTCCTGTGCTATATTATTTGTTCTGGTGAAGGATAAAAACAATGCAAGTGGTTTGTTGCAATGGTTTTTCAGTGTGTGGTCTGTGGACACTGGTGGCTTACAGGCTGATTTAAAATGCACATCACTGCTCTGTAAAACCCACAACAGAGGTCACAGGAGCAAACAGGCCTGTACTTTCACCCTCTGCATTCGTGATGGCATGCAACCAGTCCAGCTCATGTGTGTGGCTCTTTTCGTCATAAGCATGGGTGACAGCAGTGTCGTTTCACAAGCCAAGATGTATGTGACTGCTGCAGCATGGGACCGGGAGATGATATTTTTCAGGATTGTGGGGCGAAAAGAGCAGACTCGCTGAACGTGGAGTCCAACGTGAGACTGAAGCTCTGCCTCTTGGGACCAGACATCAACTCATTCGACCCTTATTAAAAACAGCCCCATTAGTCATCCCGTTAATTCTGGCAGTTTGTCTGTTTTTTTTTGCAGAGTTGAGCAAAAGTGGGTGGGGTAGGTGCTCCAAGGGGTCTTTTCCCTCCAGCTAACTTGATAGTACTTGCATTTTCTCTTTTAGTTAAGGAAATCTGCCATCCTTACCTGGTCTGGCTTTCACAAGCTTGTCATGCTAAATTGGAGTTTTCCATCTGTTACATTACTTTGTGAAAGTAAATTGGATCGTTGTGACAAAATATGCTCTTCTTTGTTTGACCCCGCTTTGTTTTATACAGGCACACGGGCCAGGCGCTAAAAGAATTAAACTTGATACTGCGGAGGAAATTGCCAAGTGGCGTGAGGAGAGGCGGAGGTGAGCTGGTCACATGACTTTGAAAACAGCCGAGGTTAAGGTGCAGGCTGAGGCCACTCTCATAAATATCACCTCTGGAACAAGAGACTGGGCCCGGGCTTTCCAGCCTGATAAAGCAGTTGTGTTTTTGTGATGTCTAGCCCGGGTTTGAAAATTCTGCCGACAGTGAGAGGTTGGGCAGACTGTGGAGAGGGAGGAGCCTCACGGCCCTGAACAGTTTTGCTTTTGTGGGCCAGAATCTGTGCTGAGTAGGAGACTTGGGTTTAAGATGCTGGGATGTAGGCCGGAGGAGGAATGTGCATGCCAAGGTATTTGTAAGTTGGAAAGAAGGGGAGAGGAAAATTTGCGGCAACAGTGAATGCACTGAATTGATGATGGCGCAGTCTTTACCCAAGTGTTTCCGTGCACTCTGACCCCAGTGGGTGTTCAGGGGTCAGACATACTTGAATTTTCATTGTGACCTCCAGATTCCATTCCTTGACCACAGAAGGAGGAATGTCACAGCCTCAGACAATGCAGTCTGATCTGAAACTGACCTCGCATTGGTTTCAGTTTCATAAATTTTGATCTGTAAAAGAAAGAAAACCCTTCTCTTCAATGTAATTATTCATCTTCAATTACAACTTGGTACTTTCACTGATTTATAGATGATTCCCAATTTATAATTCTTTTGGTTCTGTAACAATGAGCATTTTTATATCGCTTTATCATGTGCTAAAGATAATCCCAGTGTGTTTTACCCAGGGTGAGGTGGTTGTGAATTGAAGTCACTGTTGTTACATAGCCAATTGTGCATACTAAAATCTCTCAACAATAAATAAATAACTGGTTAATTTGCTTTGATTATTTTGCTTGAAGAATGAATGTTGGTCAGGCTAGAGAACTCTGTTCTCTGCTTTGAATAGTCCCTCGGAATCTTTAATGGTCATTGGAATGAGCAGGCAGGTCATCAGATTGACATCTCCAAAAGGTAGTATCTTTGACTAGATCAATTAGTTTGTTGGCAACAAAGTTTAACCCACTTGCACGTGGGCCATTTGGTTCAGAGGCAAGAGTACCACTGACAGAGAGTCTATTAGTTTCACATTTTGCACTTTGATGTGTACGTGTGCTCAGTTCATGCTGTACTGCTTATTTTCAGCCTGCTTGGTTTGAATGGTTTTGATAGTCCCACACGTGATGCACTTGAGGGAGCTTGCAGATCGTCTGGAATTTGCAGATCTCTCGTTTTAACAAGAAAATGTTCAATTTTGGACGACACAGCAAAAATTGACACCGGGAGTTCTGTCCCGAACATGGTACTTGGTGAAACTTTGAGCAAGGTATCACAAAACTGTTGTTTCCCAATTTGTTCTCCACTTATTGGACTGCCTTTCTGACAAGCTGCTGGTGTGTGCCTGGCTAATTGTTTTCCTGAAAATGACTCTTGTACAGAAATGATCGATTCATTTACTTATTTGGACGGGAATGGCACTTGTCAAAAGGTGTAAATTCTTTCACTAATGGGATTCCTAGTGACAGTCCATCTTATGAAGTGGTTTGTTCTGTTACTTGCTATTGGGGAAATTAATGCATCATGCTGCAGATTGTTTGAAGACTTTATCAAGCAGAGCAAGTGACCTTGTGTCAGTCACTCCACTGGGTCCATGCCTGACTGCATGTATTTTGGAGTGGAAACCATGATCCTTATAGATTGAAAGAATTGAGTGGGTGAGTTTGTGATTGGATCGTAGAATACTCCACTGCTAGTGGCAATTGAGGTAAAAGATCAAACCGCCTGATAAAGGAATTTGAAGTAGTTGAAAAACAAAAATATAAAAGGCGGACAAGGGAATGGAATGAGACTCTAAGCTCCAGTTGAGGAGCTGGTGCTGCCCCAGTGAATTTGTTAGCTGAGTTAACTGTTAGAATTTCTTGTGTCCAGCACTTTGACCTGTTCTACGCATTGCACCTCCCAAAGGTTGTTGAATCAATGCAGCCTTTATATTGGGTGCCTGATTTATTCTGAAATGCGAAGTCTTTGTTTTCCGCACCATACAGATTGTATGTCGATGCCAGCTCAGCGTTAAGCCTCCTGCTCAGCAACTGTGGAATCACTTCTTTTCACTCTCCCTTCTCCTTATCAACTTTGTAAAATTATCTCCAGGTACCTTGCCATTAGCTTTAGTATTTTGACCTTAATGTCATTCTTCATGTTTCAGCCTAAATGCTGCCTGTCACTAGCAATCGATAATGGAGGAGATGTTGCTGTGAACATATTCTCACTTACTTTTCTTTGAGTGTGTGATTTCTGCACAAGGTCATTTTCATTACTGGTAGTGGGTACCATTCCTGATTTTCTCCCTCTTCCAGTCTGGTGATCGTGAGATCAGTTTGTAGCGTTATCTCGTTTAGGTAAGGAATTGGACCATCAAATAGTGTGATCTTTCCTGGTCCTTCTTAGTGCATAGTCCCAGTAACTATTGGAGATGTCACATTTTTAAAAGGTACAAGCTCTAACTACGCCTCCTTAAGTACTCATGTCATTAGATAGTTAATAAAGATACGTGCTGTTGCCCATCTTGCAATGCCATACAATTTCCAGCTGTGATCTTAAGATCCAATCAGTGGAGTCCTTTAGGAGTATGGTGTATGCCTTTTCAGAAAGATGTACTCACGTGAGTATTACAAAGAATTAGAGCTGCTGACATTTTTAAAAAGCTCAGTTTTGCACTATGGCTTCTTACAGTCTGTGCTTCAGCCCAAGTGCAGTAAACTAGGTTTCAGTGCAGGGTACAGTTTCAGTTTGACCCCATTATGTAGAAGTGCTTTTAGTCTCTTAGCTGCACTTTACTACGGGCAAGTTGGCAGAATGGAATCGGAGGATGCAGGTCTTGGAGAGAGATGACATACTCCCTTTTACACACGGGAGACCACATCATAGTGTTTTTCTCTCGGTTAGTTGGGGGTATGCCCAGCAAATTTCAAAGAACTGAGCTTTGGCAAATTGAGTTCAGAGAAGGAAAACAATTCCAAAGCAGTAAATTGTTAACTTTAATTAATAATAATGACCATTTAAATCTGCTGAGGGACTGAGCTATCAAATGAAACTAAGCTGAGCTATCTAAGGAAAATCGGGTTGGTAGTAGATCCCAAGAAAAGGAATTCACGCAATATTTAGGGCATGGATTTTTTGTTGGAGCAATTTGTGGTAGAACCCACCAGGGTGTAGCCTATTATGGATTTGGTGTAATGTGGCAGACCTGATTGGGGAGCTTAAGGTGAAGGAACCCCAAGAGGCAGTGACTATGATATGATCCAATTCACCCAGCAGTTTGAGAGGGAGAATCAGCGGTAATGATATTACAATTGAGTAAAGATATCGACAAAGATATGGGGGAGGAGCTGGCTAGAGTTAATTGGAAGAGGAGCCTAGGCGGTGAGATAGTGGAGCAGAAAAGGGCATGGACTTCGAGTCATGGAGAAGTACAACATGGAAACAGACCCTTTGGTCCAACCTGTCCACGCCGACCAGATATCCCAACCCAATCTTGTCCCACCTGTCAGCACCTGGCCCATATCCCTCCAAACCCTTCCTATTCATATACCCATCCAAATAACTTTTAAATGTTGCAATTGTACCAGCCTCCACCACATCCTCTGGCAGCTCTTTCCATACACGTACCACACTCTGCGTGAAAAAGTTGCCCCTTGGGTCTCTTTTATATCTTTCCCCTCTCACCCTAAACCTATTCCCTCTAGTTCTGGACTCCCCGCCCCAGGGAAAAGACTTTGTCTATTTATCCTATCCATGCCCGTCATAATTTTGTAAACCTCTATAAGGTCACCCCTCAGCCTCTGACGCTCCAAGGAAAACAGTCCCAGCCTGTTCAGCCTCTCCCTGTAGCTCAGATCCTCCAACCCCGGCAAAATCCTTGTAAATTCTTTCTGAACCCTTTCAAGTTTCACAACATCTTTCCGATAGGAAGGAAACCAGAATTGCACACAATATTCCAACAGTGGCCGAACTAATGTCCTGTACAGCCGCAACATAACCTCCCAACTCCTGTACTCAATACTCTGACCAATAAAGGATAGCATAGCAAACACCTTCTTCACTATCCTATCTACCTGCGACTCCACTTTCAAGGAGCTATGAACCTGCACTCCAAGGTCTCTTTGTTCAGCAACACTCCCTAGGACCTTACCATTAAGTGAATAAGTCCTGCTAAGATTTGCTTTCCCAAAATGCAGCACCTCGCATTTATCTGAATTAAACTCCATCTGCCACTTCTCAGCCCATTTATCCACCTTTAACTGTTTCAAGACATCTAGCACTTCCTCCTCTGTAATCTGGACATTTTACAAGATGTCACCATCTATTTCCCTACAGTCTGATGCAAAAACTGATGCAAAATATTCATTTAGTATCTCCCCCATTTTCTGTGGCTCCATTCAAAGGCTGCCTTGCTGATCTTTGAGGGGCCCCATTCTCTCCCTAGTTACCCTTTTGTCCTTAATATATTTGTAAAAACCCTTTGGATTCTCCTTAATTCTATTTGCCAAAGCTATCTCATGTCCCCTTTTTGCCCTCCTGATTTCCCTCTTAAATATACTCCTACTTTCTTTATACTCTTCTAAGGATTCACACGATCTATCCTGTCTATACCTGACATATGCTTCCTTCTTTTTCTTAACCAAACCCTCCATTTCTTTAGTCATCCAACATACCAGCCTTCCCTTTCACCCTGACAGGAATATACTTTCTCTGGATTCTTGTTATCTCATTTCTGAAGGCTTCCTATTTTCCACCCGTCCCTTTACCTGCAAACATCTGCCTCCAATCAGCTTTCGAAAGTTCTTGCCTAATACTGTCAAAATTGGCCTTTCTCCAATTTAGAACTTCAACTTTTAGATCTGGTCAATTCCTTTCCATCACTATTTTAAAATAAATAGAGTTATTGTCGTTGGCCCCAAAGTGCTCCCCCATTGACACCTCAGTCACCTGCCCTTTATTTCCCAAGACTAGGTCAAGTTTTGCACCTTCTCTCGTAGGTACATCTACTTACTGAATCAAAAAATTGTCTTGTACACACTTAAGAAATTCCTCTCCATCTAAACCTTTAACACTATAGCAGTCCCAGTCTATGTTTGGAAAGTTAAAATCCCCTACCATAACCACCCTATTCTTCTTACAGATAGCTGAGGTTTCCTTACAAGTTTGTTTCTCAATTTCCCTCTGACTATTGCGGGGGGTCTATAATACAAGGCTGAAAAATGTGTTGCTGGAAAAGCGCAGCAGGCCAGGCAGCATCCAAGGAGCAGGAGAATCGACGTTTCGGGCATAAGCCCTTCTTCAGGCTTGTGCCCGAAATGTTGAATCTCCTGCTCCTTGGATGCTGCCTGGCCTGCTGTGCTTTTCCAGCAACACATTTTTCAGCTCTGATCTCCAGCATCTGCAGTCCTCACTTTATCTGGGTTTATAATACAATCCCAATAGGATGATCATCCCTTTCTTATTTCTCAGTTCCACCCAAATAACTTCCCCGGATGTATTTCCAGGAATATCCTCCCTCAGCACAGCTGTAATGCTATCCCTTATCAAAAATGCCACCCCCCCTCCTCTCTTGCCTCCCTTTCTATCCTTCCTGTAGCATTTGTATCATGGAACATTATGCTGCCAGTCCAGCCCATCCCTGAGCCATGTTTCCTTAATTGCTGTGATATCCCAGTCCCATGTTCTTAACCATGCCCTGAGTTCATCTGCCTTCCCTGTTAGGCCCCTTGCATTGAAATACATGCAGTTTAATTTATTCGTCCTACCTTGTCCCTTCCTGCCCTGACTGTTTGACTCACTTGTGTTCTCAGCTGTACCCGTCTCAGATAGATCTCTTTCCTCACAATCTCCCTGGGTCCCGTCCCCCCCCCGCACCTTACTAGTTTAAATCCTCCCAAGCAGTTCTAGCAAATTTCCCTGCCAGTATATTAGTCCCCTTCCAATTTAGGTGCAATCTGTCTTTCTTGTGCAGGTCACTTCTACCTCAAAAGAGATTCCAGTGATACAAAAATGTGAATCCTTTTCCTATACACCAGCTCTTCAGCTATGTATTCACCTGCTCTATCCTCCTATTCCTGCCCTCATAGCTCATAGCACTGGGAGTAATCCAGATATTACTATCCCTGAGGGCGTCCTTTTTAAATTTCTGCCTAACTCTCTGTAATCTCCCTTCAGAGTCTCAACCTTTTCCCTTCCAATGTCGTTGGTTCCAATGTGGACAATGACTTCCTGCTGGCCCCTCTCCCCCGTGAGAACATTCTGCACCCTCTCTGAGACATCCTTGATCATCAGGGAAAGAACACACCATTCTGCTTTTTCTCTGCTGGCCACAGAAACGTCTGTCTGTACCTCTGACTACAGAATCCCCTAACACAATTGATCTCTTGGAAGCCGACGTACCCCTTGTTGCATTAGAGCCAGTCTCCACACCAGAAACTTGGCTGTTCGTGCTACGTTCCCCTGAGAATCTATCGACCCCAACATTTTCCAAAACAGCATACCTCTTTGAAATGGGTATATTTCCACAAAAGACTCCTGCACTAGCTGCCTACCTCTCTTACCTTCCCTGGAGTTAACCCAGACTATGTGACTGTATCTGAGATTTCCCCCTCTTCCTATGACTGCCATCCATCACATACTGTTGCTGTTGCAAATTCGTCATCGCTTCTATCTGTCTCTCCAACCGATCCACTCAATCTGATAAGACTTGCATCCAACAGCATTTATGACAGATATAATCCGCAGTAACCCTTAAACTCTCTTTAAACTCCCACATCTGGAAAGAAGTACATATCACTGCAAAGGCCATTTTTGCTCCTTCACAATCTACAGTCCCAGAAAATAACACTGTCTTATGCGTCTACAAAACACTGCCACAGGTTAAATTAATAGCTATGGCTTATATTTTAAGTTTAATCAAGAGACTCCTCTCCAAAAACATATCATCAAGAAAAAAATCCACTGTACTCACTACTGCAAGGCGGGGGTGGGGGTGGATGGGGGTAAAGGGGACTTGCAAGATGGCAGCCGGTGACTAATGGAGGTCTGCAGAGATCAGTGTTGGGACACCGCTATTCACGTTACATATTAACAATCTGGACAAAGGAACTGAGGGCATTGTTTGCAGACGACAGAAAGATAGGTCGAGGGACAGGCAGTATTGAGGAAGTGGGGAGGCTGCAGAAGGACTTGGACAGGCTAGGAGAATGGGCCGAACACAGTGTGGAAAATTGAGGTTATGCACACAGGTAGAAAGAATAGAGACATAACCTTTTCCCATTTAGCAACTAGTCTTCGGAAATCTAAAGTGCAAAGGGAGTTGGGAGTGCTAGTTTTGGATTCACTGAAGGCTAACATGTAGGTTCATTTGGAAGTTAGGAATGCAAATGCAATGTTAGCTTTCATTTCAAGAAGGTGGGAATACAAGAGCAGGAGGCTGTGTTAGGCTCTGGTTAGACTGCATTTGGAATATTGTGAGCAATTTTGGGCCCCATATCAAAGGAAAGACATGCTGGCTTTGGAGAGGGTGCAGAGGATGTCGTCAAAAATGGTGCCGGGGCTGAAAGGCTTGTCATATGAGGAGAGGTTGAGGTCTCGGAGTCTATACTCCATGGAGTTTGGAAGGATGAGGGGGAGGATCTGATTGAAAGTATTGAATACCGAGAAGCCTGGATAGAGTAGATGTGGAGAAGATATCTCCACATGTAGGAGAGACTAGGATTCAAGGGTACAGCCTCAGAGTGAAGGGGCAACCCTTTGGAACTGAGATGAGGAGGAATTTCTTCAGCCAGAGGGTGGTTAATCTGTGGAAATCATGGTCACAGAGCAGTGAAGGCCAAGCCATTGAATGCACTTAACACAGAGATAGATAGTTCCTGATTAGTCATGGGATCAAAGGATATGGGGAGAAGGCAGCAGAATGGGGTTGAGAGACATACATGCATTACCGAATGGCAGAGCAGACCTGATGGGCCAAATGGCCTCATTCTGCTTTTTATGTTATGGTGTTTAGTTGCCTTTTTGATTTAGAAATACAGCTAGAGAGAGAAATAGATTTAGCACCAAGTCCATTCACTGGGGATGTGAAGGAGATCAGAGCTGAAGTGCAGATTGGGTTGAATTAACATTAACCTTTCATTCTTCTGTTGTGACACATGCATGCGCACGCTCTGGGCTGACCTCAGGATTTACATGAAAGTTGAGGTCAAAAGTAATGGTTGCCTTTCAACCTGGGTTTTCTCCTCTCCCAGTTTTTGGAGGGGAAGAGGTGGAGAGGAAGGATGGATGTTTGTGTCCATCCCATGTTCAAGGTTCACACACCTACTCCCTTTCCTGTTCATACTGTCTCACCTTCCATCAACCTTTCACTTCTCATTGTCACTCTCCCTACCTCACATTTTCTCCCACTCTCTTTTTCTCTCCCTCTCATTTGGTTTTTGACTCACTCTGTCTCTCTGTGTCTCTCTATCCCATTCTCTGCGTCTCAGTCAAACTCTCACACCTCCCCTCTCTGCCTTGCTCTCTCACATGCATTCCCCTCCTTTCCCGGCCACGTGTTTGCAGCATTCCTCCCTGTAATGTGCACACAGTCGTTTTCCCTCCACTTGCCTGTGTGCTCTCTGTCATTGTGACTGTGTCCTTCAGGGGACAGGTGTGTGAGAAGGAGAGAGCCTCCTCTTCTCTCTCACTCTTCTACCTTCCCTACATACACGCACCCCTTGCAGTCTGTTCCCCAGCAGATTCAGCACCACTGCTCTGGGTGTGCAGGCCGCAGCTGAATGATGCTCCTTACATTCGTACAGCTCACCACTCGTGCAATCACTGGTTCACCAGTGAACAGTTCAGCAGCAAACAGAGGCGGGGTGTCGATTAGATTAGAGGAACATCTCTTTGCAGAATCAGCCACTTCTACTAATATTTTGAATGCTGGAGACATGCTGAATGGGACCATATTGCGGTGCATGGGTGTTTTGTTGGATAGGCCTGTGTTGTGGAGGAAGACGTAAACTGGTAATCCCAGCACCACATCTTCTCTCCTTCTCTCTTCGACCCACCATACAGCTGGAGAGTCGATCAAGATGAATTTGGAATAGTGTTTTTCTATGACAGAATGTTGAATGGACTGCGTTCTTTGTATTTACCTTTCTGTGTAAGATTTCCACCAGTCAAAAGATTGTAGTCAATGAATTTAAAGTTGTACCTCTGAACTTCCCTTAACTCTGATCCTGAGACATCGCAACCTATCTTATATATTTACAGATGCTCTTGATCTTTACATTTCCAGCATTGTTTTTATTCGCTAACTACTGAGAGTTAAACTGGTGAAGTGTGAAAAATCTGAATTTCACTAGTTCTCTGACTTGTATTGAGAAAAGCACCCATGACCAACTTAGTGGCCTAACGTGGGTACCTAAACAATTATATACTTTTTGAGATGTAATCCCTGTTGCGAGATAGAAAAGTGGTTGGTGGTTTAAGCATTCCCTGTTCCACATACAGCAGTGTGACAATGACCCAATGGCCTGGTTTCAGATTTAGTTCAAGGAAGAAATATCAACAAAGCCCACAAGGGGACTTTGCCTGGTCGCCTTTAAAGTAGTGTAGAGATCTTTTCCAATCATGTAAGAGGGCACCAAGGGCCCTTGCTCGACATCTCAAGCAAAATGCAGGGCTTCTGACAATGTACCCTTTCAGTACGGCGCTGCGAACCTAGATTTCCTGCTCAAGTCTCTAGAGTGGGACAATCCTTTGACTCCGAGATGGGTGCAGAATCACAGCTCCCACATCTGCACTGATGACTTGCATTCATTTCTGAACAATATGATCTTCGGTGGGTAATGTTCTCCCAGGACCTCTGCTGCAGGTATCCTCGTTCGTGTGTCAGGCCATAGCAACTTGATGTCAGTGGCTGTTTCAACTCTGAGGAAAGGCATGATGCTTTCTGCTATTTGATTGCAACTCCCATTTTATGATTAAGACACCTCATAAATCAAGTGGGACAGCTTATCATCTGACATTAGCTGCACTTGCCAGTGTTTACTCATGGTCTGGTTCAGAAATATTGTGACACACTTCTGGAGAAGGTTGGACTTGAACCCAGGTCTTTTTGGCTCTAGAGGTTGGGACGCTACCACTGCTCCACAAGAGGCCCCTAGCTGTGTTTGTATGTTTGTTTCCTGTTCGCTGCAGTGTCATGATATGCTCATCCAGTCCAACAAAACCGATCGAAATGCTTGTTGAAGGGCCTTCACTGTTTTGTTTATTATGTTTCAGGAACTTTCCAACGTTGGAAAATGTAGCAAGAAAGAGGAAAATGGGCCAGGACAAAGAGGAGCGAGGAGAGGTGCTGCATACCCAGCAGTTTAAGTAAGTGAAGCCAACAGAACCGCAGATGCGGCAAATCAGAAACAAGAACAGAAATTGCTGGAAAAACGCAGCAGATCTGGCAGCATCTGTGGAGAGAAACCGTGATTAACATTTCAGGTTCAACGACCCTTTCTCAGACCTGATGGTAACTGGAAATTTTTTTTTTGGAGCTGAAGACAAGTTTAGGGATTAAGGATTGGACAGTAAGCAGAGATGGAGCCTAAAGAGAGAGAGTAGCTGAGGAGTGGATAATGGTTAGGAATGGATAACGGTTAGCTTAAGAGAATGAACAGCTGCTAATGGGGACTATTAGTGGCTAACCATGGTTCTGTGTAATAGCAGACCATGTGATGAGAAGACCTGGTATCTACGGGTTGGAGAAAGGACATGGGCGAAGTTTGGACAAGCCCAAAAATTGTTGAACTCTATATTGAGTCGAGAAGGCTGTAGAGTTCCCAAGCAGTAAATGTGCTGCTTCCGCTGAGCTGTGCTGGAGTACTGCAGCAAGTGTACGTTCTATCTGCAGAAAAGGAATCTGCAGCTTTCTGTTGCCTGCACTGTCTTCCCTGACCAACTGTCTCAGGCTTACCGCAGAGCTCCAGTGAGACTCGGCCTAAGCTGGAAACACAGCACCTTGAGCTTGAGGCAAATTCCTGTATCCCAATGCTCGGTTCGAAGCCGTTTTTCCCAAAACTACAATTAGAATTCAAGTAGAATTTTGCAATAATATTTCTCATGTACTTAATACCAAGTCCCATCTGGTGTTCCATCGTACTCCAGTTCACAAAGTTTTGTTTGGTCTATCTAAGGTAGTACTGCAGCAAAACATGACGTATATGTCCATTGTGTGTACTTCCACAGTTCTGGTTGAGATCAGGTACTGAGTTTCTCTAAATGAATATAATAAGGTAGTGTTAATTGCACTGTTACTTAGTTGGGCCTAGTTTAAATGAAATTGGTGTATGTTCCAGCATCGATTTTTTTTTTCTCTCTCTCTTCCTTTTTTTGTTTAATTTGTTCTCAGCGTGTTGCTGACAGGGGCTGGCCCTTAGTTGCTTATCTGTGGTTGTCCATGGACTGGTGGTGGTGAGCCACGATGCTGCTAGCAAAGGGTTTCTCTGATTTTAGATAGGTGATGATTGAGGAGTGGATGTACAGACGAACCTCGATTATCCGAACGAGATGGACGGGCACTATTTTGTTCGGTTAATTGATTAAATGCCTTTCCTGTGGGGCTTAGAGTTTTCTGTTAAATCTGCTCCCCGTTCAGGAGATGCACAGCACACCGTGGGCGAGGCATGCCTGCCCCCAGCCCCGTTCCCGTCCACCCCCTCAACACCGTCTGCCTTCCCCCCCCACCCCCCCCTCCCCCGCCCGGCGACTAACCTCGTCCAATGCCCCCCACTCCCAACCCTGTCCAACACCACCCACCCCCCGCCAGCCGAACAACCTCGTCCAACAAACCTGCCCCCAACCCCGTCCAACACCGCCCCCAACCCCGTCCAATGCCCTCCGCCCCCAACATTGCCCACCTCCCCATCAAACAACCCCGTCCAACACTGCCTGCTCCCCGCCCACCCCAACGCCCCCCAACCCCGTCCAACACTGCCTGCTCCCCGCCCACCCCAACGCTCCCCAACCCCGTCCAACACCGCCCACCCCCCACCCGCAGAACAACCCTGTCTAACACTGTCTGCTCCCTGCCCACCCCAACCCCGTCCAACGCCCCCTCGCCCCCCAGTCCCGTCCAACGCCCCCCCCGTCCCCAACCTCGTCCAACACCGCCCACTCCCCACCCACCAAACAACCCCGTCCAACACTGCCTGCTCCCTGCCCATCCCAACCCCGTCCAACATCCCCCGCCCGCCGAACAACCTCATCCAACACTGCCTGCTCCCCGCCCACCCCAACCCTGTCCAATGCCCCTCGCCCCCCAGTCCCATCCAACGCCCCCCGCCCCCAACCCTGTCCAATACCACCCACTCCCCACTCACCAAACAACTCCGTCCAACACTGCCTGCTCCCTGCCCACCCCAAACCCATCTAACACCCCCCGCCTGCCCGGGCCCACCCCCGCCCCAAACCCTGTCCAAGGCCCCCTGTCCAACAACCCACGCCCCAACCCCATCCAACACCGCCCACCCCCGTCTGCCGAACAACTCCGTCCAACACCGCCCGCCCGTCCCTAACCCTGCCCACGTCCCTAACCCTGCCCACGTCCACCCCGTCCAATGCAGACCACCCTCCAAAACTGCCCCTCCCAACCTCATGATGTAATGTTTCTAGCAGGATCTCGAGATCTCCTTTGGATAAACCAATATTCGGATAATTGATATTCGTATAATCAAGGTTCCTCTGTATATGACCATTGCTGGTGTGTGACTTAGAGATGTTGGTTACACACAAAAAGCATTCCATTATTTCTCTTGATAAATAAGTGTGTGCTCTTAAATAAATGACTGATCAGTATAGAAATGGAGGGTCCCACTGTTACCCTGCAGCTATATTTTGGCATATATATATATACTAAAGAAGCATTTACCCAAGTGATGTTAAGTAATTTTTCTTTTTTTTTAATTACAGTGAACTGCCACAAACTTGCTCCTATTTTCCCTTTCTTGTCTGCTCTTAAAGCCCACAGTGAGTGGTATCGTTATGTGAAATGTAGCGAGCTAGCCTGTAATTTCCAGCTTTGTGTGGCTTTTGCTGTTTAATTGTGGACGACAGAACAGTGATAGCTTGTTTCTGATCTTGCCAGCAAAATGAAGGGAAAATGGAAAAGCCCTCACAACACCAGGCACCAAAGAGGTTTTGGCAGCAAGTTTGGCAAAGGAGGTGGGGGTCACATTGATAGAACACACAGTGGTGCGCAGGAACAGCAAAATGCAAGGGAGCAGGATGGTCCCAGCCAACCCAACGGGACAACTTGCAGGCCACCAGAAAACCAGGAGAACCAAGCTTGTGGCAAAGACATCGACCCTCTCGGCATATTGGCACAAAACGATGCAGGTTAGAGCTTGGAACTTCTCCATATTTTTATCATAATTGTGCAGCGCTTTTAGGGTGGGCCACAAGACTGAGATGTAGTTTTTTAAATATATAGTATATGGTATTTATGACAAAAATACCAAAATGGTTTCCTGCTAATGAAACCATTAGGGGAGGTGACACCCTAGTGGTCTTATCATTGGACTGTTAATTCAGGGTCCCAGGTAATGTTGTGGAGACCCAGGTTCAAGTCGCGCTATGGCAGATGGTGGATTTGGAATTCAATAAAAATCTGTCATGAAGAGTCTAACGACAACCAGGAATCCATTGCTAATCATTGGAAAGGCCCATCAGGCTCACTAGTGTCCTTTAGAACAGGAAACTGTCATCCCCCACCCCCACCCTCCTCTAGCTTATCTCTCCACGCTTCAGGCTCACTGCCTTTATTCCTGATGAAGGGCTTTTGCCCGAAACGTCGATTCTGCTGCTCCTCGGATGCTGCCTGAACTGCTGTGCTCTTCCAGCACCACGGATCCAGAATCTGGTTTCCAGCATCTGCAGTCCTTGTTTTTACCCTGCCATCCTTACCTGGTCTGGCCTACGTGTGACTCCAGACCCACAGCAATGTGGTTGACTCTTCACGACTCTCTGAGCAATTAGGGATGGGCAATAAGTGCTGGCCTTAGCTGACAGTGCCCTCACCCCATGAATGAATTTTGAAAAAAAATAAATGTTTTTGATTGATGGTTCCTGTAAGAAGTGCTGCAGCCAATCTGAGTGCAGCAGGCTCTCATAAATAGCCGTGAGAGACATTTTGTTTCAGTGCTGTCAGTGGGGGAATCAACATTGACCCCCTTTTGTTGTTTAAATATCAAAGTTTAAAACCTTTGAGTGGCATGTATGCTATCTTCCTGCCCTGATATTAGCTATACCAGTCTGACTAAAATATTTTAGTAATTAAACAATCTTTACACAGTAAAATGCTGTGAAGAATGTGAATTAGTTCCTTCACATGTTTGCCCGAATACATCAATGCAGCCATCAACTATGTGACATTTTGGCTGGCTCTCCCTCAGGTTTTATGCACGTTGTCATGGAGTGGGGCTCAGTGCCAGCCACTGACATTTCAGCAATTGCTAACCCCAGTGGCTATTTGGTAGGATTCTGGTTCAAACCTTAGTGTCATTATGGGAGTAAAAAGCCAGCGAGGCAACTTCTCTTCTACATTGTCCTTAATGGCAACTGTGGAGCAGTAGGTGACCTGGCCTGTGCTCAGCTTGCCACCAGAGTACAGATTCCACAGGGCAAGAGAATGTTTCCTTAAGAAAAAGCGTACCAGTGCAATGTAAGTCGGTAAGGTAGTGGTGATGGATATGAAGAACTTGGTATGGGATAAGATGCAGACAGCAGCATATTGGATGAACCGAAGTTTACATGCTGTTATAGATGGGAAGCTCTTCAGGGCAGCTCTGAAATAGTCTGGCATTGAGTTTCCACCAGTACCATGACAGATGGTCTTGGCATTCATCAGATTGGCTGCTTCGTGTGAGAACTCTGTTTGCAAATTGGCTGTTGTATTTGCTGCCATGTTGACATTCAACCTTTTGTTTCCAAGCAAAGCACTTTCAGCTCACCTGACTGCAGGATAAAGGTTACCACTTGCTTGTGGCCCCATTATAACCTTGCAGTTGTAAATGCAATCACACATTTCTGCGTCACCTGGAGAAAAAATGGTAATCTCATCATTTCAGTTTTGCAGACGTTAAGAAAAACGGTATTAAATTGACATTTCTTGAAATCTCAGCCTTTTGACATATCAGAAGAACTAGCCAATTTAAAATGACTCTCCATTGTGATGGTGTATAACCCTACACCACTTCGTCTTGATGTCTGATGTTAGCAGCGAGAGATTGTGCAGGAATGAGATTATATTTAAGATTTTAAAAAATACTGTGCTGTTGACAAAGGAACCAGTACCATGACGTGATGTGAATGTTGAGTTGGCGGGGAGCTGAAGTGTGCAGGATGTTTGCCAGTCATTCTGCATCTCCATCAGGCCTCCCACACTGCAGTCTTGGCATCCCAGTTGCAAATGAGTTTGCAGTTTTGCCTCTTTTGTTGGGAATTGTCATTTCTCTTTGTACTTCCAGACAAGAATTCCCTTCCAATGAACACTTCGTCATGTCTGATGGGAATTTTTAAAAAAAAATCCAAATTGTTGAAGAATCCTCAGCCAGCCCCTGCAAAAGAAAAACGATGGGTTAATGATTCATAACTCTGATCCCTGGAGCATTAGCTTGTCCTTTTATCCTCCTAGATGCTGACAGGAGTATTGCGCACTTAGTGACTGCTTGTTGACTTCTGTGTTTGTTTCTTTTTGCTGAGAAGAATCCGGGAGGGAGGAAGCTCACCAACAGCATAAACACTGGCACTGCCCAGTTGTTTCTGTGCCCTGACCTCTCCATGCAGTCTAGATTTCCCCTCTGTTCTTTGTTTAAAATTACTTCAGTGTCGGAATTTTTCGCCCACTGGTAAAACACGGTTGGACGTTCCTGCAAGCCATTTTTAACAAAAACTAAATTGTTCATATGTTGGTGGAGGCAGATATGATAGGGGTGTTTGAGGGGCTTATAGATAAGCACATGAATATGCAAGGAATCAAGTGGGGGGGGTGAGGGGACAGGATTTGGACTAAGGGCAGGCAGAAGGGATTCATTTAATTTGGCGTCATGTTTGGGCCAACATTGTGGGCCGAAGGGCCTGTTCTGTGCTGTACTGTTTTTAAAAAAAATGTAATTAAGTGATCGCAATGTAATCATGTCGCAGATTAATGCTGAAAACAACAGAAATTACCAGTTTATGCAGTCTCTACCTTCCCTTGATATGTTTGGGGTCAAGTTCCCTGGTGTCAGGCACCTTTCAATACCTCTCCCTAAATCCCAATGCAAATTTTGTATCCCTAGACTAAGTAAGGGGATTTGGGAAGAGGGAGGTCCTGGCCCCCTCCTTTCACAATACCCTGGAACTTTGGTGCAGAGGTGATTAAATAGCGACAGTGGTGTTCGGGAGCCCATCAGAAAAAAACGGAATCAAATGTGGAGTTGGTGGGTTTTAATTTTCTTTTTGGTTGCAGTTTCCCCAAGCCATTCATTGAGTATTTTAGAGATTCAGACATGGTTTGATTCAGCTGTCTGGGTGGGGACTTCATAGCATTCGACGCAATCTGTCAGGCTTGAATGGCCAAGGCCCAACACTGTGTTTTCAAAGCTTCTCCGTTGAGCATTTATTAGATGGGGAGTGTGTGTGGGAAAGAGAAACCATCATAACCCCAGAGAAAGGGACTTAGCATTAAATCATGCTGTGAGGAATAATTTGGAAAGCGTTCTTTGCCAGACTGACAGGATTAATTATGTTCGGTCCCGTGGCTGTCAGCTTGCACAAACTCTTCCTCCCCACCCCCTGCGACCACCGTTGGGAGAACTGTCTGCCTTGGGTTGGATTTTGTCTGAAATGTGAAAGCGATGAAAGGTTGTGTTTGGCCTTGCAGAATCTGACAAGGACGAGGGCCAAGTGGATGCTGAACAAGCAGAAATCTCCGTCGTGCCAAAGCAGATAACATCAGGCCTCAGTTCACTGATGGCCAATTACAGCAGCTCATCAGACAGTGAAGGCGACCAGGGACCAGAGGGTAAATCCAAACAAATACATTTTTCTTCTCCTTTTGAAGAAAAACACTAGCGTCAATGTTTGTCTTTAAGACCTATCATCACATTAAATTAAACTGAGAGATTTAAGAGTAGACAGAGTGATGTGGTTTCATTAATCTTAACCCCATAATCATGGTGTCAGATGAGATTAGCACAGTGTTCTTTCAATTTCTGGCCTGATTCTTGATCCAGTTCAGGCTGATGAAAACCTCATAGTTCTGTGTGAAGTTTGCTGTTGCTGCCCTTGAGCAGTGACTTTACTCATTCCTTGTCTTCGAGTCATAAAACCATTCAGCACAGAAACAGACCCTTCGATCCAACCAGTCCATGCAGAACATGATCTCAAACTAAGTTAGACCCACCTGCCTGCTCCTGCTGCATTTCCCTCCAAACCTCCCCTGTTCATGTATCTATCCAAATATCTTCCAAACATTGTAATTGTACCCGCATTTACCACTTTTTGAGGAAGTTCATTCCATGCGCAAATCACCCTCTACGTAAACATGTCTCTGTCTTTTTTTTTAAATCTCTTATGGGCATTTAAACGGGCATTGGATAGGCATATGGAGGAAAGTGGGCTAGTGTAGGTTAGGTGGGCTTGGATCGGCGCAACATCGAGGGCCGAAGGGCCTGTACTGCGCTGTATTTTTCGATGTTCTATGTTCTTTCTCCTCTCACCTTAAAAATGCATCCCCTAGTCTTGAAATCCTCCATCCTAAGGAAAAGACACCTACCATGAACTCTGTCTAACCTCCCATTGTTTTATAAACCTCTATCAGATTGCCTTTCGACCTGCTATGCTCCAACGAGTGGAGTCCCAGCCTATCCAACCTTTCTTTATAACTCAAACCTCAAATACAGCAACATCCTGGTAAATCTCTTCTGACCCCTCTCCAACTTAATATCCTTTCCATAACTAGGTGACCAGAACTGGACAGTGTAGCCCAGAAGAGGCCTGTACAACCTCAACACGACTTCTCAACTCGAGATTAGATTAGATTAGATTAGATTACTTACAGTGTGGAAACAGGCCCTTCGGCCCAACAAGTCCACACCGACCCGCCCAAGCGCAACCCACCCATACCCCTACATTACCTATTACCTAACACTAAGGGCAATTTAGCATGGCCAATTCACCTGACCCGCACATCTTTGGACTGTGGGAGGAAACCGGAGCACCCGGAGGAAACCCACGCAGACACGGGGAGAACGTGCAAACTCCACACAGTCGCCTGAGTTGGGAATTGAACCCAGGTCTCAGGCGCTGTGAGGCAGCAGTGCTAACCACTGTGCCACCATGCCGCCCACAAAAAAAAACTCTTATACTCAAAGGACTGAGCAATGGAGGCAAGGTGTCAAACGCCATTTTGATCACCCTGTCTGTATATGACTCAAACTTCAAAGAATTATGTTTCTGCACCCCTAGGCCCTTCAAGCCACAAGCTTCATATGGAGATCTCTTGATTAAAGACATTTTCCTCTGTATGCTTCAGGTTTTGACTTTTGTGAGGTGTTAAACGATGTCCAGTTGTTACAGAAAAGCCACATCTGCTGACTTAGAATTACTTGTGGTTGCCTGTCGCTATTTGAAACTAAGTTCCTTGCTGAATAGTTTCAGTGCAAAAGTTTTGATATGTGTAAAAACCGAGAAGATCACACTGAAGGTTAATTGGGGCCTAGTGGATAGAGAAATCTGCCATATAATGTTGGTTTAACTAAAGGCTGCATTGGATATGCATTTTTCTTGGATGTTGAGTACAGTAATTGTGAAACTGTGACTCTTGTCGGTCTCAACTTTTCAACTTTACTCAGTCTAGGAAGACAGTAAAATTGTATACTGATTTTTATACAATCAAAGTGCAGCACTAGAACTTGGAGTATTGTAATTGTATATTTCTGTTAGAAATCCCCTTCCAGACTGTTGCCAAAGCACCGGAGGAAAACAGCGTGCTGGGATCTGCACCAAGAAATGAGCAGGAGTTTAAAGAATGTTCAAGCAACGTTAGAGGCTCAGAAACGCGTTGCCAATTCATCCCCAAGGGCAGAAGAAGAGGTAGAGGAAGAGGTCGTAACACACGAGGAAGGGGAACTTTCCAGCAGTTGCTAAAACGTGGGCCAACCTTGCTTGAAATGGTGAGATCTTTGTTCTGCATTTGCACAGTCCTGCTTTGTAAGATGGGGTAGGTATGTTTCAAAACACACCTTATAGTTTTTCATTTTTTCAGTGTTCAAAGCTGCATGCTGGTACAAAATACGAAGAGAGCTCATAAAATAAATATAAATGTACGATAATGTAATTTGGACATTTTGGAGATTTACTCCCCCCCCCCCCCCCCCCCCCCCCCCAATTGATTTTCTTTTCTTTTTGTTTTAAAATCTCTCTTGCTCTCTGGTATTGCAGATTTTTCTCCAACACTGTTAGTTATTCCTGAGGATAGTTGGCTCATTCCAGTCTAGTGTTCCAAGTACTCGATCTGTAGTCTCAGCTTCATCCTAAAGTGGTTGATTCATGACTTTTGGGAAATTCCCTTTGCATTGCTCTTCACTGAGGGAGGGAATTCCAGAATTTTGACCCAGTGACCGAGTGGGTCTACCTAAAGTGCATGGACTCCCAACGATCCATGAAGGCAGTCTATCACCACCTTGCCAAGGACACCTGGGGACAGGGCACAGCCAGTGACACCCATGTCCCATGAATAAAGAAAAAGAAATTAGCAGTTAAGGATGGTCAGTAAGCTGGGAGGAGCTTTGAATTGCAGGAGGCCTCATAGTGAAGGGAGAGATATTTGTCCTGAATTCTCTCATTAAGGGCAAGTTGAGCCATTGGCTGCGCTTTTGGTGCTGTGCACTCTTCATTCATAATAATGGTGTCTTCATATGTGTGTACACATCTGCTGTCCTAAATGTCTCCCATCTTTAACAGCACTGCACAATTTTACTTGTAGGTATAGGGAGTCTAGGAGACTATTTATTTTATCCTAGAGATTTGTGTTCAAAAAGAAAAACACATTAAATTGGAACATTTCTGAGAGTGAAATGCTTGGAGAGGAGCTGGAGGTAAGTTTAATCATCTTTTGATCCAAGCCTGAGTAACATTGGGTCACACAGTTGGGTCTAATGTTGCACAGAAAACATTTCAATCTTCTTTAAGCTTCAAAATAAGGTTTCCTATGGCAGGGACAAAGAAAAAGTAGGCTGTTGATCTGCAGGAACCAGTTTTGCATCCACCTGAGACTGAGAGGTCAATGTCATGATCTAAAATCGAATGAACTTTCCCACTGTCAACTCAATGGATGTAAGTCATAGACTCGTACAGCACGGAAGTAGACCCTTTAGTCTGACCAGTCCATGCTGACCATAATCCCAAACTGAGCTAAATCCACAGTACAAAGCTGTTTATAATTTACCACAGTTACCTACAATTTACCGGCTTACCCAGCTGGTAACAAGGATAGCTAACTGGAAAAATTCACACTAACACGGTATAAAGTCAACTTTGTTCTGGGACACACATGTGTGAGCTTCATATTGATTCCCAATTAATTATGACGGGTGCCGAAATTGGTGTGCTCCCCATTGTGACACATTTCACAGTGATCTCAATCATTCTTAAATAATAAAATGTGGGGGTAAGTGAGATAAAATTCTCCTTAAAATAGAACACATTCCAGTGCCCAAGATAAGTACTGTAAAACTTTGGAGACTGATGGTTTCTTGAACATGTATTTTTAACCGAGCCTCTTTCCAGTGTGATCATTCCTTGCAATCTTTGTTTCTTGTTTTGCAGCTGCTGGCTCCTGACATACGACACGAAAGAAATGTGATTCTGCAGTGTGTTCGGTACATTGTAGAAAACCAGTTTTTGGGCCTTGAGTCAAAGGTTAACGGGGTGGCGAAGACCCCTGTCCTGAGGGTGGCTTCATGTGAAGAAGTGCAAACACACACAACTGCGGCTCATGGTGAAACACATGGGCTCCAGGGACTCGATCCTGAACTTGAGCATTCTGCCAAGATCCCTGAAGCTGAGGATGTTGGTGAGGAGTCCTCCCCTAAAGCTGAGGAGATTAGTGAGGACCCCGAGATTTCCCCAGCAAATACAAGATTAGCTTCCGTAGGCCAAGTGACCTTGTCTGCTGTGGATGATGAAATTTGGGAGATGCCAGACACAGCAAGTGAAAGGTGATTGAGCAGAGCTTGACAGCTTATCACGTGGACTCGGTAAAGATTTCCAACATAAATGAGATGACTGTACAGATTTCTGTAGACTTGCAATGTTTACTTCTAATAAATAGTTAAATTTTGTTTTGCTACCAGCAGGTTTCAGAGTATTTGCTAAATTCTTACTTACACACACACACACACACACACACACACATACATATACATGCACACGCACACATATATACATATACATGCACACGCACACATATATAGATACATACACACACACAAAATGCTTTAAATATCTAAGAAGTTATTGGCATTTGCACACCATTGCCAATTTATTAATTCGGTTTTCCAAACAAGATCTTGTGATATTTGTATTAAATCTTCATTTTCTCAAAGTCAGGCGTTGAACATTTACTCTGGTCAACCCCCTCCGTTTCTGCCAATGGCTGCACAGACTGATGTCCTGGGTCAAAAAGCTTAATGGGATAGCTGACCCCCACCATTCCTGAGAAATAAATTCAAGCAGTTAGGGGCAGCCCCTGTTTGAATTAAGCCCCAGTGTAGTAAAGGGCAGGAGCCCTTCATCCACACCTCCCACCTTGTCACTTGTGATTTAAGACAGTTTAAAAGAAGCCTCTGAGACGTACAATGCCAGATTCTGGTTTCAAACAGGAGAAGCTTCCCTTTTTCCCTTCAGCTGAAGTAAAATGTTTGCCGTTCTATACTGGACAAGTGTTTTCAGGCCTTGGTGCCATTTGGAATCCTCAGCAGGCCAGATGGCATCTGCAGAGAGAGAAACTAAACATCACTGATCCAAAACGTTAGCTCTTCCTCTTTCCACAAATTTTCCCAAATTTTCTGCTTCCATTTCAAATTTCCACAGTATTTTGCTTTTGTCCAACTTCCACAGGCTATGTTCTGGTTAGAAGACCCATCAAGTTGCATCAGCCAATATTTCTACATTACAATTTGCACCCCCCCCGCCCCAATAAAACTCTAGTAGAAGTGTGTGATGGTCGCAAAACGGTGGGAGCAATGTTGAAGTGAAACAATGGCCAGGGCTGACACTGTTTAAACAATGTGCAATCATTGTGGAGACTCACCACAAGTGGAGATTGTGCATATGATCTTGTGTCGATTTATCTGAAAGTAGCAATTTGTTCACAAAGTCTTAATTATGTTCTGCAGCAGTTCAGGAATCATAAAAATACAACATTGACCTGGTTGGACTCTGAATGTTAAAACAGAGCCAGGTGTTGCAGCTTTGTGAACTGTGGGAGGGGGAGCACACGTGATTTCTTTTTAAAACTGAAGGCAGACATAAGCCTGTGTGACTAAATGCTGAAAGCACCTGGGACCTGTGGGTTTTAAAAAAAAAAGCACATTTGGTGATAGATCTTTGGATCAACTGTGATCCTTGAGTAGTATTGATTGGGATCAGTGTCCAGTGTGGATTGGAGAGATCACTAGGAACAGCTGTGGAGACTTGAGTGCAAGATCCGTATTTTCCGTTTTTCAGTCATCTTGGTGCAGGAAACCAGCTGGAGGGGAACCTGGACAATTTACTGTGGCCCGAGAGGAGAATTCCCAGTGTTATTATTTTTGCCATTGGGCTAGTTCCAGCACGTACTATAATCTGGTATGAATTTGTCCAATATGTTTAATCTTGAGACCCAGCTGTGACTAGTAATAGCCAGATGCAATTCTTCAACAGTATGCCAAATGGAATAGAGCACGGAGAACTCTCCCTGTGTTCTTCGAATGTGAACAAGCCATGCTTCCTGCCTGGAAAGTATATGCGTTGACAGATGTTGTATCGATGTACAGATCCTTAATCTAAAGGGACAGAACGTTCAGTGCTCTATGAACAGGAGAGACTTGGGGGCTGGCTGGGTGAGTGGGAGACCAGGCAGATGATGATCCAATGATCATCTTTCGCTAGTCTCTTTAAGACCCTGTTATTGGTTCAAAGTTTTGCCCCTTGGCACAGTGATTTGCACAGCTGCCTCTCGGCACCGAAAGTGCAGGTTGGATCCCACCTTCGGTATGGAGTTTGCACATTCTCCCCGTGTCTGCTTGGAGTTTCCTCTGGGTGCTCCGGTTCACTCCCACAACCCACAGATGTGCAGGTTAGGTGAATTGGCCATGCTAAATTGCCCATAGTATCCAGGGATGCATAGTCTAGGTCGGTTCGCCATGGGAAATGCAGGGTTACAGGGATAAAAAGGGGGGGGGGGTGTTCTTCAGAGGGTTGGCATGGACTGGATGGACCGAATGGCCTGCTTCCACATTGTAGGGGTTCTGTGATTTCTTTGTTGAAAGTAATTCAGGCAGAGCTGATTATTTATGTAATGGTGTGAAGTGTTAGTCCACACTAGTCAGAGATTGCTGTGCGTATTGAAAGCTGCCAAAAACCAGTTTGCCTATTTACAGCTCACCTTTGAAGGTACAGTCTGACTTCCAGTCTTATTTTTACATTATAGGAGAAAAATGAATCAACTCATCATTGCCTCATTTAACTTCTTTCTTTAGCCCTTTGCAAGCCTGACTAGGCCGTTAAATACTCATCATGCTGACTTGACTTCTAATCCAATTGTATAGGGAAGTTCTGGTAATTCTGATGCCAAAAACTAAACTCCCAAGTGCAGCAGCCAGATTATTTTGGTGATTTATTGGTCTTGGCTGTCGGTAAACAACTTGTGGCTCATTTGTTCCGTGCTAAGAATGATTTTTCCCAGTATCCCCACTTCCCACTCATCTCTTTGTTATATCTTACTGCATTCTGAAGGACATCTTTTCCAATGTTTGGCTCCAGGAAAAATGCATGTTGTAATCTATCTGTAGTACTCCCGAGTGCCCTACTAGTGCAGTTTGCGTTTTATTAAATTGAGCAAAGCTAATGGGAGTGATGGTCAAAAGGCCTTCTCTTGTATAGCCAGAAGCAGGGTGGGGGTTGGTCAGACTTCCAAGAGCTCTTATTAGATGATCATTCTGGTTCCAGTGCTGTCATACCAGCCTCTGCACTGCCTGTGCATTGTGCTTGAACTACCTATAGGATGTATTACAGCAATTATAGAGTCATACAGATGTACAGCACGGAAACAGACCCTTTGGTCCAACTAATCCATGCCCAACTCAATCTTGTCCCAACTGCCAGAACCCGATCCATATCCTTCCAAACCTTTTAGCAAGATCGGTACAAGAAATCCAGGAACGATGGGATAATGAAGTCATCATTACTTCCCCATACTTTTCAACTTGCATACCACTCTAATTTGGACATGATCTTCCCCAATATTCAGTTAACATCCTAGAATTCCAGTTAGAGTCGTAGATATGTACGGCATAGAGAAAGGCGCTTTAGTCCAACTCGTCCATGACAGTCAGATATCCTAGATTAATCCTTTACCCTGGGAAAAAAACCCTTGGCTCATCACCTTATCCATCCTTGTCATGATTTTATAAACTTCCAATAGATCAGCCCCTGATGTTCCAGGTAAAATAACCCCAGCCTCTTTAGCCCACACAAACCCTCAAATATGTTGTGGTTCTGTTCGCCGAGCTGGAAGTTTTTGTTGCAAACGTTTCGTCCCCTGGCTAGGCGACATCATCAGTGCTCTGGAGCCTCCTGTGAAGCGTTTCTTTGATGTTTCTTCCGGTATTTATAGTGGTCTGTCCTTGCCGCTTCCGGGTGTCAGTTTCAGCTGTCCGCTGTAGTGGTTGGTATATTGGGTCCAGGTCGATGTGTTTGTTGATGGAGTTGAACCCTCAAATAGCTCAAACCCTCCGATCCAGACAATATCCTTGTAAATCTTTTCTGCACCCTTCCAAGTTTAACAACCTCTTTACTCTAGCAGAGAGATCAAAATTTAATGCAGTATTCCAAAAGTAACCTAACCAATGTCCTGTACAGCCTCAACATGACCTCCCAACTCCTTTACTCAATACACTGACCAACAATATCTATTGTTGGAGCAGGACTATAGTGATTCGAGGTGGAAGCCCATTACCACTTCAATGATAGAGATTAACAACAGATTTGAGGCCCTTCCAACCAACCAGCCTCCCCTTGAGAGAGGAAAAATAATGTTCCATGTTTTCCTTGACAAGTTCTGAGGGTGATCTTGCAATGATGTTATCCAGGAAAATGCTGGGGAATCTCCATAGATCTGGTAGCATCTGTCAAGAGAGATACAGTTAACGTTTTGAGACTGATATGGATTCTTTTGACAATTGAAAGCCCCTATGCAGTTGGCCGGAAGGGGCAGAGGGAGTTTGGAGTGAGTGGGACAGATTGTGAGGGTGCTCCTACTAAAAGTCAAAGCGAGTGCTAGTGATGGTGAAGGAGAGACAGAGTGAGGTGACAAATAAGTGCAAATGAAGGCATAAACAGTGCACAGTGAGTCGATGCTGCTGAGAGCTGGAGTGGGGGGTGTTATAATCAAGATAGGGGACGGAATTCACATTCTGAAGTAGTTCAGTCCTGGAGGCTATAAATGCCAAAGCAGAAAATGACATTGGGTTCCTCCAGCTTGCATTGAGCCCTGTTGGAACACTGTATAGGCACAGAGTAAAGATGTTAGCATGGGAACAAGGGGGTTTGTTAACATGGCAAGTGACTGAAAGGTCAGGGTCATTCTGACGGCCAGAACGGAGATGCTCAATAAGGAGGTCACCCAGGCTGCTTTTGGTCTCCGATGTCAAGAAGACTCCATTGTGACCAGCGAATGGAGTAGACAGTCGGGCAGAGTGAAATGCTGCTTCTCCTGGGGAATGTCTTTAGGGCCTCGAACAGAGAGGAAGATGGGTTTCAATGGACTTCGTGCAATTGTGTGAGAGGTGCCCTAGATTGAGTTTTTTTTTAATTCATTCATGGGATGAGAGCATTACTGGCTAGGCTAACATGTAGTAACCAAGAGTCTGGAAGTGTTAAAAGTGATGGAAGAGTGAGACAGAGCCTTTGTGATATCAGGCCAGATTAATGCTCTGCATTCAAATCTTGCCACATTGGCTGGTAAACCTTAATCTCAATTAAAAATCTTGAACCTGAAGCTAGCCTCAGTAATGATAAACATGACAACTGACATCAATTGTTCTAAAAGCCCACCTGGTTCCCTAGTGTCCTGTAGGGAATGAAATCTGCCATCCTTACCTTGTCTGGCCAACGTGACTCCAGACCCACAGCCAATGGGGATGATGCAAAACTGCCCTCTGAAATGGCCTAGCCACACTGATCAAACAGTGTTTGGGATGATAACAAATAGGGTGGCACGGTGGTTCAGTGGTTAGCACTGCTACCTTACGGAACCTGGGACCCCAGTTCAATCCCACTTTCGGGCGACTGTGTGGAATTTGCATATTCTTCCCGTGTCACTGTGCGCGCGCTCCGGTTCCTCCCACAGTCCAAAGATGTACAGGCTAAATTACCCATAGTGTCCAGGAATGTGCAAGCTAGGGAGATTAGCTGTGGGAATTGGGCTACAGGGATCGGTTAGGTGGGTGGGTCTGGCCACATGTTCTTAGAAGGATAAGTGTGGACTTGATGGATGGCCTGCTTCCACACTGCAGGAATTATGTGATTCAATGATAAATGCTGTCCTTGCTGGTGTTCATTTGTAGCCTGGGTGTCCCACGCTGTACTGCTGTGGTAGTGTCTGTTTCTGTGTGTGCCAGTGGTCATTGAGCCCTGATGGCTGCAGAAAGGGAGCAAGAAAGGAACAAGGTCTGACCACCATTTCAAACTTGGCAAAATGTGCAGATTTACAAAGGGGCCAATCAGTAACTGTTGAGCACTTCCACTCGGGGAAAAGTGGCAGCAGAGTGGACTGGCTGACCCTACATCAAAACCTGCATTATTGGCAGGGGGTACACAATGATGAATGAGTGAGTGTCAAATAAAGACATCTTTTCATTCTGCAAGTTTAACTTTTAGGGCAGTGGTTGATAGTGAGCCGCTCACATTAACATTTAACTTTTGTACTTATTGCTCAGCTGCACAAATCTGCACTGTGATGCTGAACGGAATGTGTTTGTCATATCCTATTGCAATGACTTACGGTCAGTGCCAACGGATACAGAGGAGTGCAAGTTCAGAGAGAAGGTTCACTTGACAGATTTGACTTATCCTAGGAGGGACAGATTAGGCCTGCATCCATAGGAATTTGGGTCATTGACTTCCGTATGCCAGGGTCAGCCAATTGTGGAGCAGAAACCATTTTGCAATAACAGTCAATACAGCCAAGCCATGATGCATCCCCCTTCAACTTCACCTCCACAACCTCAACAATGTGGCCTCTCTAGTTCTTTGCTGGAGCTCCAGACAGTTTCAGTTGTTGGTAGCCCACTGTTCTGGAATGATTGCTTTTTTCTCGGTCGTTCACCTGTCCTAATATGGGTAGATGTAAATGCTGCAATCTCTGTCAAACTGACCAAGTGCCAAATCCCTGGAGATCCTTTTCATTGAATTCTCTTGAACTCGATCTCTGAAAATGAGGTGCGCTGCCTTGGACCAGATATAAACTCAGTTAAACCTCTACGTTTGACGGAAATTTAATGGCTGAATAAATTAGCTGGACCTGACCTAATCATTAGGAGTCCGTGCCAACTTACTTGTCTGCGGGCAATTTGGATAAATACCAAAACTATGCAATCAGACAGGCATATATTGAAAGGAGATTGATTTCTTGTAGTTTTAACTTGCCTCTGAGAACAAGTGCTTTGTTATGCCGGTATAAATATTTTTGTTGGAGCTCCAAGACCATCTTCATTTCAGTTTACGCCCAATTTGTTTGCATTGTACCTTCAGAGTGCGTTTTTGATTTTAAGGGAACAATTCCTCGGATTTTTTGACAGGCGACAAAAAAAATCAGGAGAAAAGGTGTCGTGATTTGACCAATTTCAGGAACAGCAGTTCACAGAAGCAAGGAAGCTTGCTCTAACAGGAACTGCCAGAGGATGAAACAAAGACTTCCATTCACGGAGCTCCTTTCCCAACCTGCAGACAGCCCAACGTGGCTTACACGTGCTGATGTTCTTTTGAAAGTGCGGTTTCAACCATAAAACCTTGCCTGAGGTTTTCTGTCCGTTCAGCACTTCTCACTTTGACCTGCAACATCCCCTCTCCTCTCAATCAATGTGCGCATTTTATAAGGTTACCTTGGTTGGGAGATTATTGGTCAGGGCACCAGGGAGTGTTCCTGTCCCCTCTCTAAATGTAGTCATGGAATCTCTGACACCTGCCTGAGGACACGGCTGGAGTGTTAATGTCATGTCTTATGTTAAAGAATGCCCTTATCAGAGTGCAACCCTCCCTTAGGATCTTGCTTCATTATCACCCTGGGGTAAAGTCTCCTGTTATGGACTAGACCAAAACCGCTCAAAATATGTTAAGAACACAGCCTAGATGCTTAACATTTTCTTATTTTAAAGACAAATGCCAAGTGTTGCATTCCAGATGCAATTCGATTGATCAAACTACTAATCTTGAAGAAAAATGAACTTTTTTTATACACTATAGTTACAATACGATAAAAGAAAGAGGAAATTGGAATTACATAACTCTATTGGAAAACTTAACAGATTAATAGATTATTTAACTACTAAACAGTAACTGTTCCAATAGAGTCTCTGTGGAGTTAGAATGTTCTCCTCATGTCCGTGTGGGTTTCCACCGGGTGCTCTGGTTTCAGTCCACAGTCCAAAGATATGTGAGGGGTGGCACGGTGGCTCAGCGGTTCGCACTGCTGCCTCAGCACCAGAGACCCGGGTTTGATCTCACCCTTGGGCACTACCTGTGTGGAGTTTGCACATTCTCCCTGTGTCTGCATGGGTTTCCCCCAGCTGCTCTGGTTTCCTCCCACAGTTCAAAGTTGTGCAGGTTGGGTGGATTGGCCATGCTAAATTGCCCATAGTGTCCAGGGATGTGTAGCTTAGGTGTGTTAGTTGTGGGAAGTGCAGGGTTACAGGGATAGGGTGGGGTGGGTCTGGGTGGGATGTTCTTAGGAGGGTCAATGTGGTCTCATTGGGCTGAATGGCCTGCTTCCACACTGTAGGGATTCTATAGAATAACATATCATAAACACACCATTGGCAGATTCAGTAAAATACACAGTCTCACATACAATTCTCTTGTCCAGGAGGAAAAACGTTGAGGAATCTCTGAGAGACAGAGTAACAGGGAAGGATGTACTGCAACCTCCAACCCAGCTTCAAACCTCAGCAACTACTTGAGAAAAACTAAAACGAGAAATGGTGGGAACATTAGGCTACTCCTAATGTTCCTATTTAAAAAAAACCCAAGTCCTCACGAGCCGTTTATTGGATTCATGTAGACAGCTCGACACCCTCTGTCCTAAAACTTCTCTTCAAAACAAAAAAAAAGCAGGTTAAAATACATCTCTTAAAGAGATAATATTGTCAAGTTCTGAATGGGACATAAACCAATGACTATCTACTACAGAGTTGTGTGTATTACTACTGAACCAAGGCTGACTAGTCAATTCATCTTCATCTCTCTGTGTCAGGTCCAGCGGAACATTGGTATCACATTTCCCCGCTACTGCTCTTTTTGCTGAACTTTACAGTCACTGCTTAGAGACAGAATCTGCAAAATGATCTCCTATGATCTGTTCCATCAGGCAGAAGATACAGAAGCTTGCACACACACACACACACACACACACACACACACACACACACACACACACACACACACACACACACACACACACACACACCCCAGCCGGGATGAGACTGATGAATGGACCCTCTAGCCTCAGACAATGCTGATCTTGCTGATGTTGATGCTGCCTACTGCACGCCCTGTGCAACAAAACCTGTTTGCTGCTGTCTAAATGTCTCTGATCTGTGCATCCTTGCTGTCTATGATCTGCCTGTAAACAGAGCTTTTTGCTGTACTTCAATACACGTGACAATAAACAACTCAATTAATCAATCGAAGGATTCTTTCAGCTTCCCTTTGTACTTAGTGGTGCAAAGAGATCCCATACTGTTGAAGTAGGCACCATTGCTAAACCACAACAGGCAATTGTGGTAAGCGGTTTCTCCACAATTGTTTTGTTACAAGCTACAACTGTTGTTTAGGGAATGCTACAATCCAAATGTTTTATTTGTGAGGACTTTTCACGGATTTCTGTCCTTTGATCCTTTCCTCCTGTGTCATTGCAAGACGGACCTGGGTTGGAAAACCATGTTTAAGATGTGTGTGTGTGTCTGTGTGCACACATGTATGTGTTTGTGTATCTGTGTGTATGTGTGCGCATGCACGTGTGTGTGTGTGTGTGTGTGTGTGTGTGTTTCTAGACCCAGTGGAGATAAAGGTCAGTGTAACTGTAGGATGCAGATAAATGCGTTCCTGATTCAAGCCAAGAATTCCAGTCATCTAACAGTTATCTTTTTTATTTGAGGGGGATTAAGTTCTATGGTTTGATGTGTATACCATATGTTATTAATTGGAAAATGTTCACTGTATTCTGCCTCTTCATCAATGATTTTTCCTCATTCTTAAGGTCAGAAGTGGGAATGTTCATTGACAATCATTAATGTTTCGCACTGTTCACAGCTCCTCCCATCTGTGTCCATATGCAGCAAGATCTGGACAATATAGTCTTGACTGACAAGTGGCAAGTAACGTTTGTGCCAGATAATGACCATTTACAACAGGAGAGAAGCTAACCATGTCCCCTTGATGCTCAATGGTATTACCATGGCTGAACCCTACACTATCTGCAGATGACACCAAAATTGGAGATGTAGTGGACAACGAAGAAGGTTACCTCCAATTACAATGGGATCTTGATCAGATGGGCCAATGGGCAGAGAAGTGGCAGATGGAATTTAATTTAGATAAATGTGAGGTGCTGCATTTTGGGAAAGCAAATTTTAATAGGACTTTACACTAAATGGTAAGGTCCTAGAGAGTGTTGCTGAACAAAGAGACCTTGGAGTGCAGGTTCATAGCTCCTTGAAAGTGGAGTTGCAGGTAGATAGGATAGTGAAGAAGGCGTTTGGTATGCTTTCCTTTATTGGTCAGAGTATTGAGTACAGGAGCTGGGAGGTCATGTTGCGGCTGTACAGGACATTGGTTAGGCCACTGTTGGAATATTGCATGCAATTCTGGTCTCCTTCCTATCGGAAAGATATTGTGAAACTTGAAAGGGTTCAGAAAAGATTTACAAGGATGTTGCCAGGGTTGGAGGATTTGAGCTACATGGAGAGGCTGAACAGGCTGGGGCAGTTTTCCCTGGAGCATCGGTGGTTGAAGGGTGACCTTATAGAGGTTTATAAAATCATGAGGGTCATGGATCATGAGGCTAAATAGACAAAGTCTGGGTTGGGGGAGTCCAGAACTGGAGGGTATAGGTTTAGGGTGAGAGGGGAAAGATATAAAAGAGTCCAAAGGGGCAACGTTTTCATGCAGAGGGTGGTAAGTGTATGGAATGAGCTGCCAGAGGATGTGGTGGAGGCTGGTAGAATTGCAACATTTAAAAGGCATTTGGATGGGTATATGAATAGGAAGGGTTTGGAGGGATATGGGCCGGGTGCTGGCAGGTGGGACAAGATTGGGTTGGGATATCTGGTCGGCATGGACAGGTTGGACCAAAGAGTCTGCTTCTGTGCTGTACTTCTCTATGACTCTGTGACTATCAATATCATGGAGATTGCCAGAAATAAACTGGATCAGCCCTGCAAATACTTTTGCCTCAAGAGTAGGTCAGAGGCTAGGAATCTTGCAGTGAGTAACTCCCTCCTGACTCTTCAAAGCTTGTCCACCATCTACAAGGCATAAATCTCGAATATGAATGCGTTCTCTTCACTTGCCTGGATGGGTGCATCTGCAACAACACTCAAGAAGCTTGACACCATTCAGGACAAAGCAGCCCTTTTGACTGGCACCACATTCTAATGAAGATCACATTCTGTCATTTCTGGCGAATCCCACAGCAAGACGTAATGATTGTGCGGTTATGGTTGAGTAAAGTATAGGAAAAGAAAGTCTTTAAGGCTTGTTTTTTTTAATGCTGCAAATGTGTTGCTGGTCAAAGCACAGCAGGCCAGGCAGCATCTCAGGAATAGAGAATTCGACGTTTCGAGCATAAGCCCTTCATCAGGAATAAGAGAGAGAGAGAGCCAAGCAGGCTAAGATAAAAGGTAGGGAGGAGGGACTAGGGGGAGGGGCGATGGAGGTGGGATAGGTGGAAGGAGGTCAAGGTGAGGGTGATAGGCCGGAGTGGGGTGGGGGCGGAGAGGTCAGGAAGAGGATTGCAGGTTAGGAGGGCGGTGCTGAGTTGAGGGAACCGACTGAGACAAGGTGGGGGGAGGGGAAATGAGGAAACTGGAGAAATCTGAGGAGGCTGGAGGAGGAGCGCCTCATCTTCCGCCTGGGAACCCTCCAACCACAAGGGATGAACTCAGATTTCTCCAGTTTCCTCATTTCCCCTCCCCCCACCTTGTCTCAGTCGGTTCCCTCAACTCAGCACCGCCCTCCTAACCTGCAATCTTCTTCCTGACCTCTCCGCCCCCACCCCACTCCAGCCTATCACCCTCACCTTGACCTCCTTCCACCTATCCCACCTCCATCGCCCCTCCCCTTAGTCCCTCCTCCCTACCTTTTATCTTAGCCTGCTTGGCTCTCTCTCTCTCTCTTATTCCTGATGAAGGGCTTATGCTCGAAACGTCGAATTCTCTATTCCTGAGATGCTGCCTGGCCTGCTGTGCTTTGACCAGCAACACATTTGCAGCTGTGATCTCCAGCATCTGCAGACCTCATTTTTTACTCGTTTTTTTTAATGCAGATCACGTTCTAAGGTGCTAATCTGATTGTAGCAGGATAAGAGCGTAAAAACATGGCTGCCATACAATTATCAGCTGTCTACACCACTCTTACATGGGTTACCGACAGACATACCAGACATGTAAAAGCTCCCAGTCCAGGAGATCATCAAGTCCTTGAAAGTTCATTGTGAGAAAGTACGTTGGATATTGACCAGAACAAAAGCTAAGAACCACAAGTGAGGAGTGAGCTGTTTTGAAATATCAAGATCTTATATTGCTTTGTTTTTGCACAGATCATCTGAGTTTCAAGGATGTTGCCGGGTTGGAGTGTTTGAGCTATAGGAGGAGCTGCATCGAATGGGGCTGAATCAGCTGGGGCTGTTTTCCCTGGAGCGTCGGAGGCTGAGGGGTGATCTTATAGAAGTTCATAAAATCACGAGGGGCATGGATAGGTAAATAGACAAGGTATTTTCTCTGGGTTGGGGGGAGTCCAGACCTGGAGGACATAAGTTTAGGGTGAGAGGGGAAAAATTTAAAAGGGACATAAGGGGCGATGTTTTCACATAAAGTGTGGTGCGTGTAGGGAGTGAGCTGCCAGAGGACATGTTGGAGGCTGGTACAATTACAACATCTAAAAGGCATCTGGGTGGGCATATGAATATGAAGAGATTAGAGGGATATGGGCCAAATGCTGGCAAATGGGACTGGATTAGTTTAGGATATCTGGTCGGCATGGACGAGTTGGACCAAAGGGTCTGTTTCTGTGCTGTACATCTCTATGACACTATCTGGTGTACATCTCTCTGACACTATCTGGTAACTATTTTAACTTTGGCAAAGGAGGATTCAAAAGGTAGAACTTCCTGGATAAAGAGAAGTACCATCCTGAACCATCTGGAAAAATGAAGGGTCGTCTCAAAACAACTAGGGACCTGCTGCAAAGAAAAGACAGGCAGAGCTAGAAGCTTGAAAATTTCCTGACCCGACTGACATCTACTACCCACCTGTAAAGGGAAATACCAACGAACCAGCAGAGGGGAAAGATGTAAAAGGGACTTTTTCATACAGAGGGTTGTGCGTGTATGGAATGAGCTGCCATAGGAAGTGATGGAGGCTGGTACAATTGCAACATTTAAAAAGCATCTGGATGGGAATATGAACAGGAAGGGTTTAGAAGAATATGGGCCAAGTGCTGGGATATTGGGTTGGGATATCTGGTCGAAATGGACGAGCTGGACCGAAGGGTCTGTTTCCGTGTTGTCCATCTCTATGGCTCTACAACTGCTGGATCTGACTTCATACGTCACTGGCCTCACTTTAGCAATGAGGAGCTCAAGCACTGTGCCTCAAAGGTGTACCATGGAGATTTATTGGGGCTCCCTTCTTTTTATAAATATTCTTTTGTCTTACCAATTATCATTTTATCTTGATAGCTGTAATTTCTTGTCTAAAGCAGTTCCTTTTTCTCCCAAAGGTACTTCACATCATAGCTTCTAATAAATTAGCCTTTAGCTGTTGAAACCAGGGGTGGGGAACCTGTGGCCTTCTAAGCCATTGTGTGTGGCCTTCTGAATTAATCCAAATTTTGCAGAACAAATCTTTTATTTTTTATTAACATGTTTTTTTTTGTCCCTTATTATTTTTATTTTAATCTTAAAATACCAGAGAGTAAAAGAAAATTCAACGAAATAATCCTCACAGACTGACGGCCACAATTAAAAAATCTCTGTGCTAAATCTCCTTTTTTAAGTGACACTTTGCAACAAGTTATTAGCATTGTTAACTATATTCGTGCAAATGCAACACGGCATCATCAGTTTCGTAACATGCTAAAGTTGGATGGTGAGGTATTCAGAGGTGAAAAGAGTGTTGCTGGAAAAGCGCAGCAGGTCAGGCAGCATCCAAGGAGCAGGAGAATCAACGTTTCGGGCATAAGCCCTTGATGAGGTATTCAGTGTGGATTTGCCGTATCATTCTAAAGTGCGTTAGATTAAAACTAACATAATGCGGCCTTCCAACATGAAAAGGTTCCTCACCTCTTGTTTAAACCTGGATGGCTGATCTGCTTTAATTGAAATCAGGATGAGTTAAAGAGGGGGTGGAGGAACTGTGTTAATCTCAAGTTCACTAGCACATGGTGGCGATGACAAAAAGAACCATTGAGATCAAAATGCCATTGAGACTCCTCCATGTTAATTGGGTCTATTACTGCGCTCTCAGGAATGCACAGCCTTGGACCGCTGATAGCAATCCACAAGAGTGACAACTCAGAACAGGATTGCAGCACAACTACAGCGCTGGGCCGCTTAAAAAAAATAGTGGGCCAATTCTGCTGTAAAACTGCACCCCTCCTGTCGGAGATGGATGGGTAAGTGTTGGCGTAGAAGACAAAATTGAACGAGAATCTTCAGATCATTGGCCAAGCACACCCGGGCAGAGGTCATGTGTTTTTTTGTTGTCAAGGTAGGCAGGGGAGGGCGGGATGATGACATCACAATGAAGACGGTATCTTGACTGTCCTGTTAAGATGGGCCTTGAGGGTGGTGTCACTGTGGAGGAAGGCTCACACCAGGCATTCAAAGGTGAAAGGCCTCCCTTCATGAGCAACCTGGGACCTTACAATGTAAATAGGATCACGTTTGCCATTTTAAGGTCAGACCTGGGCAGAGCCTGTTGCGGGTTCTGTGGTGGAATCATGCCAACTCAAGCAAAGGAAAGTTTTCGGGCCTGAGTTCTCACTCATTCTGTGTCAGAATCTAAGTCAATATGGAACAACTCTGCATTATTTTGCAACCTGAATCAATGAGAGTGTTTAGCCACTCTGAAGTTTTGAAAATCCTGATTCTGTGACCGGAGCATCCCGAAAGAGTATTGTAAACATACTGTGAAACCGACTGTGAATGACCTATCTTGTATCTGAATCTGAATCGGTCTCCGTTTGATTCTGAAAAATTTCTAAATATAATTTACTCACAATCAGGGTCTTAATCTGAAAGAGAAGCTGCAGCAAAAATAATCTGGGCCAGTACTGTCCGGGAGTTCCACCATCATCGCTCTGCCACATCCCCCACACTGGACCCCATCAGTTTTCTTTTCTGGTCACTTTCCCCAGCACATCCTGAGCCCTCAGGTGGGCTACATGGTTTGACATCCTGTTGATTACATTCCAGACTTTAATGTTCAGTCAACCAAACATCAAAAATGAAGTTCTGACGGAGTGATACCAGACTCTCTCTGTAAATGCTGACAGTTTCTCCATGTTCTCTGTGTTTGTGTCAAAATCGACCGCTTCGTCTTTTGACCATCTGGTGTCATGACAATGGATCAAAACCCTGAAGTACTTATGGATGTATGACACCTGGGGGATAATAGCATATCCACAAGATACAGGAGCAGAATATGGCCTTTTGGCCCGTCACATCTGCTCTGCCATTTGATCATGATTGATATGTTTCTCAACCACAATCTCCTGTAACCCTTGATCCCCTTACCAATCAAAAACCTATCTATCTCTGTCATAAATACTCTCAGTGACTTGGTCTCCACAGCCCTCTATCTCAGTGAGTTCCACAGATTCACCACCCACTGGTTGAAAAATATCCTCCTCATCTCAATTCTAAAGGGTCGTGTCCCTTCACTCTGAGCCTGTGCTCTCGGGTCCAAATCCCTCCTACTCGTGAAAACCTTTCTCCACATCCGCTCTATCCAGGTCTCTCAGTACTCTGTACATTTCAATCAGATGCCCCCTCATGTTTCTAAACTCTATCGAGTACAGACCTAGAGTCCTCAAATGCTCCTCTTATGACAAACCCTTCATTCCTAGGATCATTCTGTGGACCCCTTTAAGGCCAGCTCATCCTTCATTAAATCCTTCCTTCCACCATATGGCCCCAGTATTTCCTGGACTGCCGCTTGGTAAAGTGTATTTCATGAAGTACAACCTTCTCAAAATGTCTTCCTAGACAACCTTCCTCAGAGGAAGAGAAGGACTAGAGGAGGTAAGGGAGGGAGATATCTTTACAAACAGGTCTGTAGTGCAACACCTCCCTTGATGAACAGCTTGTGCCTACAGATCAAGTTGAACCTACCTCAGAGAAGAAAAGAGGTGATGTTTTTGTAACACTGTTAACACCGTGCCTACAGAGACTTTATTCTAGATTCAACAGCATTGTGTTTTTCCAATAAGTGGACCTTGCATCTCCTCGGATCTGGAGTGAACCTGGGTGACCCAAGAACCAGTCATTTAATAGCACTACCTGCAGAGGGAGCCATAACAATGAAACGTCTCACTTTCTGAAGCAGTCCTGAATATCCTACACTATGCCCTTGCCCAGTCACCCAAAGGGCAGTCTGACCAGCACTTTAGTGAGATGGGGGCCAAGTATAAATATTAAATGAACAAACAGAAAGATGTTTATGGTAAATTGAATTTCAATTTGTTTTCATAACACAAGAAACCCTGAAACAAGCTGAAGTGTCCCTGTTAACTGCCTACGTTGTGCTGTTCCAATGATTAAACACAATGCAGTGCAGTCACACCTCTACAGGTAGAGGTGCCAGGTGAGCCTGAACCAGCCTTTGGTCTTGGTCAGATTGTTCTGTGATCCCTGAATCAGATCTCGAGCAAAGGCCGATGGCTTCAGCCCAAGCCTTATTTCAACTCTGCATCTTGGCCAGATTGGCAGCTAGACACCCCCTCTCCATCAACTGCACCCTGCCCCTGCATCACACCCTGGGTGAGGGCTCCCATGTAGCAATTCCCATGAATGGGACCATGCCAGCATGATGTGAGAGTGTTTCCTAAGATGTTGTTAATGAATATCCATTCCAAAGCATGTGGATAGATTCTAATCCACATTCCCAGTGTATATCTCAAGAACCAACTGCAGCTTAATGGTAACATTTTAAGATAATTTATACAAAAATCCACATGGTGGAAAATTGCAAAAGTTGACAGGCAACTACTACTTTTTCAGAAAGTTATTTAAAAGACTTCAGACTTGCATGCTTAATGAAGTCAGGAGTGCAGGCAGAGTGTATTAAAGGCAATATAACACGTGTGTTTGAAGCAAGACAACAGAACATCCAACTTCACCTCAGCAAACTCTCACAGCAACGAGATAAGTGAGCAGATGGTCTGTTTAAGGCATTAAGGACTTCAAACGTTGAAAAGAAATATCTTCTCCTCCACCGGTTAGAATTTGGATATTATTTGCATAAGGTTCAAAATTAAATGATGGCCCACAGATACAGATGTAATCAAATTTGATATTTTTGTTGTGAGGATCCAAAAGGGTTAATGCTAAGGAGTGCATTAAGCACTGCATATGTCACAACAATCAGGTCACAAGGTTTTGAATCAGTTAAGAGCTTTGGACCTTAGAGCAGTTAAAGACCTAACATTGCGGTCTCCCTCACTGTCTCAGTAACATTGTCGATCATATCAGTGTAACGTGTATCATGCAACTAACTAACAATCTTGCTCAGTATAGGAGTCACTTCTCTCAAACGCAGAGAGTGCTGGAGAAAATCTACAGGCGTATGGAGAGATAGAAAAACAGAACTCTGAGAAAGGGTGACTGAACTTGAAACATTATTTCTTTTTTTCTTCTCTCCACACTTACTGGCAGACCAGCTGAGTTTCTCCAGCTATTTCTGCTTTCGTTTGTTCCAGCAGCCCCCACCTCCTTATTTTATTTTAGTAGCTGCGGAAATGTTGTTGTGAGTGGGAGACTCGAGGCGAGACAGTTAGTAATGTGAAAGTGCAATTATAAATGACATTGCAACTTACAAAGTCACCTCCTCAACTCCCTGTAGATTGTTGAACAATTACCTGAAAGCTGTGTCCCTTTGTTTACACATTCTTCTGTTTGTAGAAACAATTTCTCCTTATTCTCCACTTGTTTAACTGTTCACTTCTACAAAAACAAAGTCAGGACTATGAAGACCTGCCCTGTCTCTGGAGTAAGGTGAAGCAATACCAACTGCTTCAGTCTCCACACACATCTAAAGTGCTCACTCTCTGGTATCACCCTGGTTGGACCTCCCACAAACAGGAAAGTTCATCCATCGCCCTATTGATTGGAACATCAAGCTCGAGGGGCCGAATAGCCTCCCGCTGTTCCTTGGACATATGGGGTTGTATATACCTTCCAGACATCAACTGGGGGAGTGTTCCAGAACCTGCAAGAAAAGCCCTGGCCTCTCGGTACAGAGTCGAGAGTGTGGTGCTGGAAAAGCTCAGCAGGTCAGGCAGCATCCGGGGAGCAGGAGAATCAACATTTCAGGCATAAGCCCTTCATCAGGAATGTCAATTCTCCTGCTCCTCAGATGCTGCCTGACCTGCTGCGCCTTTCCAGCACCACCCTCCCG
The DNA here is from genome assembly GCF_020745735.1 of Hemiscyllium ocellatum. Classification (NCBI taxonomy): domain Eukaryota; kingdom Metazoa; phylum Chordata; class Chondrichthyes; order Orectolobiformes; family Hemiscylliidae; genus Hemiscyllium; species Hemiscyllium ocellatum. Next base: position 19,095,913 of record NC_083412.1, on the reverse strand, counting down.
GCTCTGATCTCCAGCATCTGCAGTCCTCACGTTCTCCCCCTCAGTAGAAAGTCAGCCACAGACCTGAATGGCTAACCTGTGCGTGACGATGGTCAGTGTTAGGATCTGACTCTGCAGTCCCTGTGCATTCCCGCTGGGTTGGAAAGAAGTCTGCAACAAGGACAGCCAGTAAACAAACGGTAATCAGAAAAAATAATCTCTCCACATTAAACAGGTTGTTTGTGATTAATGACCCATGAAGACTTGTGAAACACTTCTAACTGTGTGACCTAGAGATGCAGAGAAGTGATACTTCCCCTACCTGGACGGGGAGCTGAAGCAAGGGTTCACATTCGCCAACAATTATACAGACTGCATTCGTTAACTCTAAACATTCCGTGTGAAATGCCAGCTCCGGTGAGCATCATTTTGTTTATTTTTTTGACACCATGAGGCATTCAATTGATTGACTTGCAGACCATTTGCTCCCACTGTATAACTGTGATATTGTATTCCGGGAGTTGGATTTTACAGTAGAGGCAGATAGTTGCGGGTCAGTTCAGTAGAGGTAACCTTTGTTCAAATGGGTCAGAAAATCATTTGAAACAGTGGCTGGAGTACATAAGTTCAAAGAAAGCATGTGTGTAGGGGGTTAAAAATCACACAACACCAGGTTATCGTCCAACAGGTTTATTTGGAAGCACTAGTTTTCGGAGCGACGCTCCTTCATCAGGCAGCTCTCCGAAAGCTAGTGCTTCCAAATAAACCTGTTGGACTATAACCTGGTGTTGTCTGATTGTTAACTTTGTACACCCCAGTCCAACTCCGCCATCTCCAAATTTGTCTGGGGAGGCAATGGACTAGTGGTATTATCGCCGGACTGTTAATCCAGAGATCTAGATAATGTTCTGGGGACCTGGGTTTGAATCCCATTCCTGTAGATGGTGGAATTTGAGATCAAGCAAAACAAACGATCTGGAATTAGGAGTCTAATGATGACCACGAATCCGTTGTTGATTGTTGGGAAAATATCCAGCTAGTTCATGAACATCCTTTAGGGAAGGAATCTGCCATCCTTACCTCGTGTGGTCTCCATGTGACTCCAGACCCACAGCCACTTTTAACTGCCCTCTGGACAATTAGAGATGGGCAATAAATGCTGACCTGGTCAGTGACACCCTCATTCTGTGAATGAATAAAGAAAAATAAAAATCAGGTTGCGGCTTAATCACCACAATAGACAATAGCTGCAGGAGTAGGCCATTCTGCCCTTCGAGTCTGCACCACCATTCATTATGATCATAGCTGATCATCCTCAATCAGTATCCTGTTCCTGCCTTATCTCCATAACCCTGGATTCCACTATCCTTGAGAGCTCTATCCAACTCTTTCTTAAACAAATCCAGAGACTGGGCCTCCAATGCTTTCTGAGGCAGAGCATTCTACACAGCCACCACTCTCTGGGTGAAGAAGTCTCTCTTCATCTCTGTCCTAAATGGCCTACCCTTATTTTTAAGCTGTGTCCTCTGGTTCGGGACTCACCCATCAGCAGAAACATGTTTCCTGCCTCTAGAGTGTCCAATTCTTTAATAATCTTGTACGTCTCAATCAGATCCCCTCTCAGTCTTCTAAACTCAAGGGTATAAAAGCCCAGTTGCTCCAATCTTTCAACATAAGATAGTCCCGCCATTCCAGGAATTGACCTCGTGAACCTACACTGTACTCCCTCAATAGCCAGAATGTCTTTCCTCAAATTTGGAGACCAGAACTGCACACAATACACCAGGTGTGGTCTCACCAGGGCCCTGTACAGCTGCAGAAGAATATCTTTCCTTCTATACTCAATCCCTCTTGTTATGAAGGCCAGCATTCATAACAAGATTATGAATTAGCCTTCTTCACTACCTGCTGTACCTGCATGCTTTCCTTCATTGACTGGTGTACAAGAACACCCAGATCTCTTTGTACTGCTCTTTTACCTAACTAGACTCCATTTGGGTAGTAATCTGCCTTCCTGTTCTTGCCACCAAAGTGGATAACCATACATTTATCCACATTGAACTGCATCTGTCCACTCACCTAACCTGTCCAGGTCACCCTGTAATCTCCTAACATCCTCCTCACATTTCACCCTGCCACCCAGCTTAGTATCATCAGCAAATTTGCTAATGTTACTTTAATACCATCTTCTATATCATTAATATATATTGTAAAAAGCTGCGGTCCCAGCACTGATCCCTACGGTATCCCACTGGTCACTGCCTGCCATTCCGAAATGGAGCCGTTTATCACTACTCTTTGTTTCCTGTCAGCCAACCAATTTACAATCCAAGTTAGTACTTTGCCCCCAATACCATGCGCCCTAATTTTGCTCACTAACCTCCTATGTGGGACTTTATCCAAAGCTTTCTGAAAGTCCAGGTACACTACATCCACTGGATCTCCCTTGTCCATCTTCAGAGTTACATTCTCAAAAAATTCCAGAAGATTAGTCAAGCATGATTTCCCCTTCATAAATCCATACTGACTCTGACCTATCCTGTTACTGCTATCCAGATGTGTCATAATTTCATCCTTTATAATTGACTCCAGCATCTAAGGTCAGACTAACTGGTCTATAATTTCCTGCTTTCTCTCTCCCACCTTTCTTAAAAAGTGGTACAACATTAGCCACCCTCCAAACCGCAGGAACTGATCCTGAATTTATCGAACTCTGGAAAATAAACACCAACGCATCCACGATTTCTAGAGCCACCTCCTTCAGTACCCTGGGATGTAGACCATCAGGCCCTGGGGAATTATCAGCCTTCAAGTTACCTTCAATTTGGCTACTTGTTAAGAAATCTCACTGGAATGAAACAGTGATTTAAACTTTATTCCATGTAGTAACCACAAGTAAGCCTCAAGTAAGCAAGTTAAGTCTCACAACCCAACTTAGCTATTACCTGATTAATAGTCAAAATCATACAACACCAGGTTATAGTCTAACATGTTTATTTGAAACCGCATACCTGTTAGGCTATAACTCAGGTGCTGTATGATTTTTGGCTTTGTCCACCCCAGTCCAACACCAACATCTCCACATCCTAATTAATAGCGCCTATCTCTGGAAATATCCAGGGTTTGATCCTTCTTTAACGTTCTCCTCTGGAGCTCTGCTGCTGAATTGTTATGGTGTTGGATTCTTGCCCAGTTTTGTTTTCATCCTTCAGGTCTATGATGTGATATTCTTGATGAATCTTCAGATCCAAAGTCTATAGCTTGCCTTCTTATCAGAAGAAGCTTCCCTGTTCCTTATTGCAATTGGCATGGACTGTCTGTTTGAATCACAGCCTTCCAGTGATTAATTCCTTAGATTCTTCTGCAGGGCAATCATTGTGGCATAAGGCAGCCCGTTATAAAGCAGACATCAAAACAGTTTTGTTAATGTAGCTTCGACTCTTTATCTCCCAGGCAAATGCCAGAGCCAACAACGCTATTTTTTTTCAATTTCTGTATAAGCTTGTCCTTGTCCCTCAACAGCTTATTCCAGACAGAATTATTGCTGCTTCGTTCATGTGTAATAGTTTGTCTTTGTTGATCCTTTCTATCTGTGAAACTTTAATGAAGTTCTGAAGTTTGGAATAACATCTGTGCCTGGCAGGACTCCTACAGCATTAGTGGATGGAATGGAAATACTGCTCAGGTTACGACAGTCTGGAAAGCCATTAGCTTTAGATTTGGATTCAGTTCTGAGGAATCAGGAGGTTCAGTTCAGAAGGAGAACAGTTTCTCCGAGCAGGAGAATCAAGGCAAATTAATCAAGACTACCCCAAAGTGTTGTAGTTTGTGGAATGTCTGAGCCGGAAGAGTTCGGATTGAAAAAAACAACTTCAAGTTATTAGAACTGAAAGGTTCTCAGTCTTCAGGACTGAGCGAGATTCATGCCAGTGGACTCGGGAAAAAATTATAAAATGGCTCTTGCACTTCAAGGGAAGTAAATTGGGAGGAATTGATAAGTCAAAATGTAGAGAATTCCTTTGGAATTGCATATCTGTCAAAGAAAAGTGTGAGTAACCAGGTTGAACCTGGCTTCGCTGTTCGTACTAAGATCTTTCTAACTGGCTTAGATACAGTTCTGATTTTTAAAGAATAACTTTTGTGTAATTCACTTGTGTTCTGTTGTTAAAGAACATTTGCAGCCTCATGTGAATATGTTTCAATGATGTAAACAGCACTCTAACCAATTGTAAAAATGAAACACATGCTCTATCAGATTGGGTTTCATTCTGGAATTGAACTTATACAGCATGGAAACAGACCCTTCGGTCCAATTTGTCCATGCTGACTAGACCTCCCAATCTGACATTGTCCTATTTGTCAGCATTTGGCCCACATCCCTCTAAACCCTTCCTGTTCATACACTCATCCAGATGCCAGCTCTTTCCTTACACTTGCCCAATATTAGCATTACGCAATCTTGTAAGATCAGAAGGTGAGATCAGAATTCATTAATTTTAAGAGGAATTTCTGTCTCTTTTAAAGAAACGTGTATGTGAAGGTAATGGACGTGAAACAGGAGGAGTGTCATGATCATATTTTTTTCATGCATTGGGCTATCAAATAAGCTTTGAATGCCAATGGGTGGATAAAGTCAAAGACACCGTGTTTTCAAATAAACCTGTTGGACTATAAGACAGTGTTATGTGATTTTTCACTTTTTCTGGGAGTGAAGGGTTTAGTTGAAATTGTCTGAGTCTAAATTCAAGAGGGTTTGGAAAAAGAATATAGGAACCAAAGCAGAATCTCATAAGCAATTCTGGAGAAGGGTCACTGGGCTTGAAATGCTAACTGTTTCTCTCTCCACAGATGCCAGCGGTCTTGCTGAGTTGCTCCAGCAATCTCTGTGTTTGTTTCTTGATGCTTGAAGTGATGATTTCCACCATTTAGCAGGAGAAGACGGGAAGTCTGAAACTGAGATCTCACCGTTAGAATTAACAAAGTTTCTGGGGAAATGAAAACAAAATCTTGACTGAGAGAGAAAAAGAGAAATGAGAATACATCGGATAAAAGAGAGAAAGAAAGAGGAATGGAATTAAAGAAGGCAGGTTTTCAAAGAGAGAGAGAAACCAGACAACGTGGGGAGGGAGAATAAAAGAAGGAAGAGGTAGAAGCTCAGAGGATGAGGGATTTAATTTAACCAGAAACTTATGTTTAGTAGAATCCCTACAGCATGGAAGCAGGCCATTCGGCTGTCAAGTCCACACTAACCCTCTGAGAGCATCTCACTTTGATCTGCTTCCTGCACTATCCCTGTCATCCTGCATCTCCCACGGCCAATCCACCTGACCCATACACCTCTGGACAATTTAGCATGGACAATCCACCCAACCTGCACGTCCTTGGACTGCGGTCAGAAAATGGAACACCCAGAGTAAACCCACACAGACATGGGAAGAATGCACAAAATTCTTCACAGACAGTCACTCAAGGTCCTTGGTGCTGTGAGGCAGCAATGCTAACCACTGAGCCACTGAACGACACTTAACATTACGAAGAATGGGAATTGAAAGACTTTTCACCTCATCTGAAAAGGTGGCTATGCAGATGAAGTGGCCAAAGGATGTTTGGAATTGAATACTTTGACAGGTACAACAATAAACGTGGGACAGATATTTCTCTGTGGTTCTTGTTAAGAAGGTAAACAAATAAAGTAGATAAACAATAGGAGCAGGAGTAGGCCATTCAGCCCCTCCAACCTGGTAAAAACAATGACTGCAGATGCTGGAAACCAGATTTTGGATTGCTCTGCCATTCATGTAGACCATGGCTGATCTGCCCCAAATCTCAGCTCTATTTACAAGCCAGCTCAACTCCTCAATATTTCAATCATCTATCTAGCTCCTTTTCAAATACTTTTAGTGATCTAGCCTCCACACTTCTTTGGTGTAGAGAACTCCAGAACCCCTGGGATAAATTCCTTCGCATCAGAGTTTAAAACAAGTGTCCACTTATTCTGTAACTACATCCTCTGGATTGCGCGTCTCCCATTCATAAACATCTTTCAATATTTACATTGTCAAGCCCCTTCAGATTTTTGCGTTTCAGTAAGATCACCCCCCCATTCTTCTAAGCTCTAATGAATGGGGGTCTAACCTGCTTAGCCATTCTTACGAAATCAACCTCCTTCATCCCAGAAATCAGCCTAATGAATCTTTTTTGAACCATCTCCGATACCAATACCGTAGAATCCCTGTATCCGCAGAATCGGTTTCCGTGGTTTCAGTTATTCACGGCGGCCTGAAAATATTAGATTAGATTACTTACAGTGTGGAAACAGGCCCTTCAGCCCAACAAGTCCACTCTGACCCGCCGAAGCGCAACCCACCCATTCCCCTACATTTACCCCTTACCCAACACTACGGGCAATTTAGCATGGGCAATTTAGCATGGCCAATTCACCTGACCCGCACATCTTTGGACTGTGGGAGGAAACCGGAGCACCCGGAGGAAACCCACGCAGACACGGGGAGTACGTGCAAACTCCACACAGTCAGTCGCCTGAGTCGGGAATTGAACCCGGGTCTCAGGCGCTGTGAGACAGCAGTGCTAACCACTGTGCCACTGTGCCGCCCAAATATGACATGTATCATTCCAGAACCAGGTGCCAGGGGGCTGCCGGGGAGGTACATTTCCATTTAAATGATAGGGTTCACTATTATCTGTGGTTTCAGACATCCGCGGTAGGTCTTAGAATGTATCACTTGCGGATACAGGGAGAATACTGGAGGGCAAAAGAAAGCAAAGCTGCACACAGTGTTCTGGTGCAGCCTCACCCACAAACTGTACAGTTGTAACAAGACTTACCTGTTTTTAAACTCCAACACTCTCCGAATAAAGGCCAAGAGTACTACAGAGAAATATCTGTCCCACTCTTATTGTTGTACCTGTCAAAGTATTCAATTCCAAACATTCTTTGGCCACTTCATCTGCATAGCCACCTTTTCAGATGAGGTGAAAAGTCTTTCAATTCCCATTCTTCGTAATGTTAAGTGTCGTTCAGTGGCTCAGTGGTTAGCACTGCTGCCTCACAGCGCCAGGGGCCTTGAGCGACTGTCTGTGTAGAGTTTTGTGCATTCTCCCTCTGTCTGTGTGGGTTTACTCTGGGCACTCTGAATTAATTGTTGCATCTGCATGCTAATTTTTTTTCCACAAGAACACTGAAATCCCTCTCCATTGCACTTTTATGGAGTCTCTCTTCGTTTAAATAACCTTTTTAGCTTTTGGATTCTTACCACAAAAGTGCATGACTTCAAGCTTTCCTGCGTTGACCTCGGTCGGAATATCTTTGCACGATCATTGGAGACCAAGAACTCATCAGAAAGTTGAAGATGTCATTCAAAGAGATGTGTTGGGAAAATGCAGAGAGTTCAACATGGTATGCAAGGGAGAAAGGAACATGGAGATTTGGGAGGAGGGCCCTTGATTTGTCAGGCTTAGTATGTGACTCAGTGCCAAGCAGGACCTGGATTGCCTTTCATACTTCTGCTTATAGTAAATGCACAATGGAAATGCCAAATGGCTGCAGCCAAACCTGGAGTGGGTGGAGTAAGTGTTTATTTTTCTGTTTTGATCATGTAGGCTTGACTAGGGAGTGGTATGAAGCCCTTCAAGAGCCAATAACATTATTCAGGTGCAATCTGAGCTGAAAATGTGTTGCTGGAGAAGTGCAGCAGGTCAGGCAGCATCCAAGGAGCAGGAGATTCGACGTTTTTCGGGCATAAGCCCTTCTTCAGGTGCAATCTCCCAAACATGTGTGAGACTGTACCAACATACATAAAACATAAAATCCCTACAGTGTGGAAGCAGGCCACTTGGCCCAACAAGTCCACCCAAACCCAGTTCCCTATCCTATTACTTCACATTTCCCCCGACTAATGCATCTAACCTACACGAAAGCTGATTGGGGGCAGATGCTCACAGGTAAAGGGATGGCTGGAAAATGGGAAGCCTTCAGAAATGAGATAACAAGAATCCAGAGAAAGTATATTCCTGTCGGGGTGAAAGGGAAGGCTGGTAGGTATAGGAAATGCTGGATGACTAAAGAAATTGTGGGTTTGGTTAAGAAAAAGAAGGAAGCATATGTAAGGTATAGACAGGATAGATCGAGTGAATCCTTAGAAGGGTATAAAGGAAGTAGGAGTATACTTAAGAGGGAAATCAGGAGGGCAAAAAGGGGACATGAGATAGCTTTGGCAAATAGAATTAAGGAGAATCCAAAGAGTTTTTACAAATGCATTAAGGACAAAAGGGTAACTAGGGAGAGAATAGGGCCCCTCAAAGATCAGCAAGGCGGCCTTTGTGTGGAGCTGCAGAAAATGGAGGAGATACTAAATGAGTATTTTGCATCAGTATTTACTGTGGAAAAGGATATGGAAGATACAGACTGTAGGGAAATAGATGGTGATATCTTGCAAAATGTCCGTATTACAGAGGAGGAAGTGCTGGGTGTCTTGAAACGGTTAAAGGTGGATAAATCCCCAGGACCTGGTCAGGTGTACCTGAGAACTCTGTGGGAAGCTAGAGAAGTGATTGCTGGGCCTTTTGCTGAGAAATTTGTATCATTGATAGTCACAGGTGAGGTGCCGGAAGACTGGAGGTTGGTAAATGTGGTGCCACAGTTTAAGAAGGGCGGTAAAGACAAGCCAGGGAACTATAGATCAGTCAGCCTGACATCATTGGTGGGCACGTTGTTGGAGGGAATCCTGAGAGACAGGATGTACATATTTTTGGAAAGGCAAGGACTGATTAGGGATAGTCAACATGCTGTTGTGCGTGGGAAATCCTGTCTCACAAACTTGATTGAGTTTTGTGAGGAAGTAACAAAGAGGATTGATGAGGGCAGAGTGGTAGATGTGATCTATATGGACTTCAGTAAAGCATTTGACAAGGTTCCCCATGGGACACTGATTAGCAAGGTTAGATCTCATGGAATGCAGGGAAAATTAGCCATTTGGATACAGAACTGGCTCAAAGGTAGAAGACAGAGGGTGGTGGTCGAGGGTTGTTTTTCAGACTAGAGGCCTGTGACCAGTGGAGTGCCACAAGGATCGGTGCTGGGTCCTCTACTTTTTGTCATTTACATAAATGATTTGGAAGCGAGCATAAGAGGTACAGTTAGTAAGTTTGCAGATGACACCCAAATTGGAGGTGTAGTGGACAGTGAAGAGGGTTACCTCAGATTACAACAGGATCTGGACCAGATGGGCCAATGGGCTGAGAAGTGGCAGATGGAGTTTAATTCAGATAAATGCGAGGTGCTGCATTTTGGGAAAGCAAATCTTAGCAGGACTTATACACGTAATGGTAAGGTCTTAGGGAGTGTTGCTGAACAAAGAAACCTTGGAGTGCAGGTTCATAACTCCTTGAAACTGGAGTCGCATGTAGATAGGATAGTGAAAAAGGCATTTGGTATGCTTTCCTTTATTGGTCCAAGTATTGAGTACAGGAATTGGGAGGTCAAGTTGCAGCTGTACATAACATTGGTTAGGCCACTGTTGGAATATTGCGTGCAATTCTGGTCTTCCTATTGGAAAGATGTTGTGAAACTTGAATGGATTCAAAAAAGATTTATAAGGACATTGCCAGGGTTGGAGAATTTGAGCTATAGGGAGAGGCTGAACAGGCTGGGGCTGTTTTCCCTGGAGCATCGGAGGCTGAGGGGTGACCTTATAAAGGTTTACAAAATTATGAGGGGCATGGATAGGGTAAATAGGCAAAATCTTTTCCCAGGTGTTGGGGAGTCCGGAACTAGAGGGCATAGGTTTAGGGTGAGAGAGGAAAGATATCAAAAAGACCTAAGGGGCAAACATTTCCAAACTCCATGTAATTCAGTACAAGGAAAGAAGGCTCAAAGATGGCCTTCTCACCAATAGTCTCTTAATACTTAACGACCACATGAAGGTCATGTTCTACATCTGCTGGTATTCAATCAGCAGCAGCTTGAGACCATTCCACTTGAATCTACAATGAAGAATGAGCTGCCAGAGGATGTGGTGGAGGCTGGTACAATTGCAACATTTAAGAGGCATTTGGATGGGTACATGAATAGGAAGGGTTTGGAGGGATATGGGCTGGGTGCTGGCAGGTGGGACTAGATTGGGTTGGGATATCTGGTTGGCATGGACAGGTTGGACGGAAGGGTCTGTTTCCATGCTGTACATCTCTATGGGCAATTCAGCATAGTCAATTCACCTAACCTGCACATCTTTTGGATTGTGGGAGGAAACTGGAGCACCAGGAGGAAACCCATGCAGACATGGGAAGAATGTGAAACCTTCACATAGACAATCGCCCAAGGTTGGAATTGAACCCAGGTCCCTGGCGCTGTGAAGCAGCAGTGCTAACCATTGAGCCATCATCATCTAAACATATATAAAATTGTATGAACATCTCTAAACATATATAAAATGTACATACACTCCAAACATGTAAAAATCTGTAACAACACATCTAAATATGTATAAAACTATCCTGACATGTCTAAACATGTATGGAACTACACCCACTCCTCAAACATGTATAAAACTGTACCAACACATTTAACGATGTATAAAACAGTAACATGTCTACAGATGTATGGAACTGCACCCACTGCCCAAACATCTATACAACTGTACCAACACATCTAACGATGTATGATACTGTACCAAACCCTGAAACATATCGAACTGCACTCACACCTCCTAGACATGTATAAAACAATACTAACACCTCAAACGTGCACAATGAGACATGTCTGAAACTGTACTCACATCCCTCAAAGCAGAGATATAATTGTATATATTAGTATATAATTGTACCCATGTCCACAGGACAAAATAAAACCATATCCATTCCTCACTGAAAACAGTATAAAACTGCACACACGCCTCAAAACTGCATAGCAACCTCAAAACAGCTAAGCTGAACCCCACTGGCTGCAGACAATCCCAGTTGATTTTAAGTGACCCGATCAGATACCCACCATCTGACCTTTGCACAATTGGCCTATGATAGGATGTTGTTGGGAATCAGAAAACGGGACCGCCTGACAATATTGTAGCTCCCCTACAACGCTGGCAAACAAACTCACCCCCCTTCTGTCTAGTCCAAAACATCCTACCCATATAGAGACATAGTGTCATACAGCACAGAAACAGATCCCTCTGTCCAACCAGTCCCTGCCAACCATAATCCCAAAATAAGCTAGTCCCACCTGCCTGCACTTGGCCTGTATCCCTCCAAACATTTCTTATTCATGTACTTACCTAAATGTCTTTTATATCTTGCCACTATATCCACCACTTCCTCTGGAGATTCATTCCACACGTAAACCTCTGTAAAAATGTTGTCCTTCACATCTTTTGTGGAAGACCCCACACACCCCTCACTCAAATTCTTCTCCCTCCTTCCACCTGGCAGATGATGTTGGAGATTCGGTCATCTGAAATTCTGTGCTCGACTTCGAATTGCTGCTCGAAAGATGTCTATTATTCATAATTCTTTTATTACACTGGAATGTGCGTGCTTTGCAATTCTTTTGCACATTATGCTGCCCTTTCTATGATTGTGTAGCTTGTGCTGTCCATGTAGCACCCTCGGTCCTGGAGTGAACGCTGTCTCGTTTTTACTGTATCAGTTGTATATTGACAAATAAAAGCCAGTCTGCTGTTTTCTAAATCTTTCTCCTCTCACCTTAAAAAATGTCCCCTGGTCTTGAAATTCAAGATCCTCAGGAAAAGACACCCCTTGTGATTTTATAAACCTCTGTAAGGTCACCTCTCAACCTCCTGCACTCCAGTGACAAGAGTCCCAGCCTCTCTTCATAACTCAAACCCTCCAGTTCTGGCAACAACTGCTTGATTACAGTGGAGAACGTGAAACCAATGACGTCTAAACAGAAATGTTTAGATCCTGAGATGAACTGCAGCTCTGTAAATGAAAGGACCTATGGGAATGTGCTTCCTACAACGTCCTATTGTTTTGGACGAACGCAATTAAACAGAACATTTCAGCTTGACAGCCCTGATTTATAATATTTACATTGCTCCCATTTCGCAGAGAAAACAGTGGCCCCTCAACACAAGTACATTTCTCCATGTAAGTAGGCCTTTGTGAAAAGCATCTAATAATGTCAAGTGTTAAACTATATCTGGAGTCCTTGATGGCGGGAGAGAGATGGCTGTTATTCATAAACTTGACAGGTTTGGAATGGTTGCACTTGGACTCTGTTATTGTGGAGTATCCTTGACCTATACTCAATGCTGCATTCTGATCCTTGAAACCTGAAGGTACACAGAAAGATGGGGCTGAGCCTCGGGTCTTTTGAAGGGATGCAGGGAAGGGGTAAAGTGGAAACTGAAGGATTCACTCACTCACTCCCACCCTGTCATCTCAGCACATTCAATCCAATTATGGACCTCTGGTGGGAAGTAGCCAATCAGAGGTGCAGAATCCACTCATGCCAATATTGTGTGAAATGTCACATTGGATAGGAAAATCCAAACCACTCCTTCTTTCACTTCTCTCGGTGCTGCTCAACCAGTGTGGCAATTAATAACTTCTGCTTGGCAAATTCATTTCTCGGAGAAAATGAGGACTGCAGATGCTGGAGATCAGAGTCCAGAGTGTGGTGCTGGAAAAGCACAGCCGGCCAGGCAGCATCTGAGGAGCAGGAGAATCGACGTTTCGGGCATAAGCCCTTCTTCAGGAATCAGAAATTCATTTGTAGCCAGATTGATAACCAAACTGTATCTTCGTAACCGAACAGTTTAATCAACTGGTCTAAGGGTCGTTTCCAGGTTTCTCAAATGCAATAAACTCGTCAAAGTAAATCACACAGCCACGGAGTTCTTTGAGTACTTTATTGTAAGGTTGTCAGTGCAGTTTTCATTCCAAATGGTGTGACTTTACATTAATAAATTCTATCTGGTGTTCCCAAATCTGATAGTTCTCTGGATCTATCAGTCAGTGGCACTTGTCATAGAGTCATAGAGATGTACAGCATGGAAACAGACCCTTCAGTCCACTTGTCCATGCCGACCAAATATCCCAACCCAATCTAGTCCCATCTGCAAACCATATCCCTCCAAACCCTTCCTATTCATATAGCCATCCAGATGTCTTTTTAGTGTTCCAATCGTCCTAGCCTCCACCACTTCCTCTGGCAGCTCATTCCATACATGTACCACCCTCTACATGAAAATGTTACCCATTAGGTCCCTCTTATATCTTTCCCCTCTCACCCTAAACCTATGTCCGCTACTTCTGGACTCCCCCACTCCAGGGAGTCTATTTATCCTATCCATGCCCCTAATGATTTTATAAACCTCTATAAGGTCACCCCTCAGCCTCCGACCCTCCAGGGAAAACAGCCCCAGCCTATTCAACCTCTCCCTGTAGCTCAGATCCTCCAACCTTGTCAATACCCTTTTAGCAAACTGGTGCTGAACTGTGTATGCCCAATTCTTTTAAAACAAACCTCCAATCTCAGAATAGGAAATGACTCAGCTTTTGTTAACACATTAACTTTACAATAATCAACGCAGAGTCTTTGCAAACCATCTGACTGCAACAGGTGAGTTCTGGGTATAAAGACCCAGTTTAATAATGTCATTGTTCATCATTAATCTCACTTGAACTAATTTATCCATTAAAAAGCCTGTAAAGCTGTTGTTTATAGGGAACACATTCCCTATGCTAACATTATAAACAGTCAAAGCTGCCTACCCTGGGTTATTCGTACTTTCTGAGCCTATAGTAACCTTTGTTACGTCTGTTTGATATTTTTCTGAAAGCAACAAAAACGTATCTAATGTTTTAAACTGATTGCGGGGGACTAACTTTTAGATTTTCAATTTTTTACTCTTTGTCCAAAAGTCCCCACTGTCCCATTTTCATTCCACTCCCTATTTTGTTCACCGCCATAACTATACCTTCCCCCTGACTATCCTCCCTGTCATAATATCGATAACATCTCTTCTGGAATACCATGTCCAGTTCTGGTAGCCCAGTTACTGGAAGGATATTATTAAGTCAGAAGAGATTTACCAGGATGTTGCCAGGTATGGAGGTTTGAGTTGTAAAGAAAGGCTGGGATTTTTTTCACTGGAGCACAGGAAGTTGAGAACGACCTTATAGAGGTTCATAAAATCATGAGGGGTATAGATAGGCTTCATAATAGTTGTCTTTTCCCTAGGATAAAGGATTAAAAGACGAGGGTCCACATTTTTAAGGTGAGAGGAGAGAGATTTAAAGAAGACACAAGGGGCAAATTCTTTTACACAGAGGGTGGTTTGTATGTGGAAAGAACTTCCTGAGGGACTGGTGGGTGTGGGTACAATGTTCAACAGACATTTGGATAAGTGTATGAAGAGGAAAGGCTGGGGGGGGATATGGGCCAGGAGCAGGCAGGTGGGAGTAGTTTGGTTTGGGATTATGTTCGACATGGACTGGTTGGATTGAAGGGTCTGTTTCCGTGCTGTATGACCCAGTGACACAATCGCTGGCATTCTCTCTTGTCTGAAGTACCCACTACATATTTTACACCAGTGAGCTGCTTTTTAATTTGACAAGGTCCATTCACCTTGCTTTAATGTTTCCCCAAAGACAGGTGACAATGTATGTACCTTGTCTCCCACATCACAACGTTGTCCTATTTATTTGCTTATTGCCCATTGTTTGTTGAGCATTCTTTTAAATGCTTTTTGGTCAGCTCATGCGCTTCTTTCAGTTTCTGTTTGAAACTCAAAATAAAAGCTAGAAATGTAGAATCCCAACATTTCTCTCCTCTGTCTTTTTTCTTGCGTCTTTGGCATTTTCTGCTTCACTTTCCCCTTTCCAGGTGGAGACGTTGGGGTGGGATTGTAAACTCTTGGGTGTGTTCATTTTGATCACATGACCCCAAATCTCTAATAGACCCAACCAGTCGAATGGCCATTTTCTTCCTCCTAATATGTTTTCTTGAAACTGATACACACAAAGATGGATATTAGGAAGGGGTAGGAGTGGCTCACTCTCCCTGCCTCTGAGTTCACCTCCCACGCACAACCAACAAACTCACCCACTGGCAAAGGTAAGCCAGAGTTTCTCAGCATCTGTTCCCTAGGTCAGATAAATGGGGGTTGGGGGGGGTGGAATTAATGGTGGGAAGGTCACCCAAAATCACCCAATATATGCGAAGACCACAGTACTTTGTGGTCATCTCATTTTTAAAGCAAAAGAGGATCCAACCGTGCAATCCCTAAATAAAATTAAAAGCAATGGTTTATTTTAAAATGTCCTCCTGTGATTTTCCTCCTGCAGCAGTGTTCTGGAGATTAACCTTCAACTCTCAATGACTCCAGGACAATTCTGAAGTTTGCTGACCTTAGCGTTAAGGTTTCAGGCTCCATCCTTTTCTCCTCCTTCTCTGAGACTTCACTTTCCTTCTTTATGTCAGCCTGTTCCCACATCCTTGTCTTAATCAACAGAGTCACGAAAGCAACGAATCCAAACGCTTTTAGAAGCAAACTCCCCATCCTGGAGTGTCACTTTCCAAAGACATGTTCCCATTCTAGCTCCAAGTCTCTCTCTTCCTGCAGCACCTTTAAACGTTCCACCATCTGGGTTTATTTGGCTTTTTCTAACCACAATATATCACTTCATACTTCTCAACTTATCAGTTCATCTCTGATGCGTCTAACCATTTGATCATTGATTAGCACATTTCTGTCACTTTCGAAAAGATGCTCTCTAACCCCAAGCCCAGATCATCTTGTCAGAGTGAATTGCCAGTCTGTCTGTCTGTTGTTTGTTAGTTGGCAAAGTCATAGAGTCATAGAGCACGGAAATGCACCCTTCAATCCGACCACTCAGGTAACAACCATAAACTAACCTAGTCCTACCTACCCTGCTCCTGACCCTATCCCTCCAATCCTTTCCTATTCATATTCTTATCCAAGTGTCTTTTAAACATTGTAACTGTGCCCACATCCACCACTTCCTCAGGACGCTCATTCCACACACGAATCATTCTCGGTGTAAAAAACATCCCTTGTGTCTTTTTTAAATCTCTCTCCTCTCACCTTAAAAATGTCCCCCCTAGTCTTGAAAACACCCATCCTCGGGGAAAAAAACGCCTGCCATTAAGCCAGTCTATACCCCTCATGATTTTATAAACCTCTTTGAGGTCACCTCTCCACCTCCCACACCCTTCAAGCTCCTTGGGCCAGACTCAAGCCGGCTTGGTGAGACGGTCCCATTGTCTGAAGGGAAGGGGACATCTCACCAGACTCTGGCTTCCTTACAGGGAATTCAGCAAGACCTGGCTTCCATAACTCAGACAGGCTTTAACCAACCTTCACCAGACATTGGAAGAAAGAGTGCAGCTAATTTAAGCCATAAATCTCCACCTTTATTTCATATCCTATTTATTTCTTCTCTTGAGCTTTATTTATTTTATGTCTTCCAAGAGTCTGTGCAGTGAGGGACTGTGATGGGGTCCCACAGAGCCAGGAATGACATGGTGAGAACAATCGATTGACAGAAAGCGGCCGGTAGGATTAAAGGAAAGGGTGATGGGGTAGTCAGTGCCGAAAGGTGGCAGAGAGTGACAGAATGCAAGAACCACCGGTGTCTGCAAGCAAGACACCAAGAATCTTTACAGAAGCATGCATCTGTGATCCTCATTATAATTATGCGTTAGATGCAGAATCTGTTCCTGGCAGCAGATCTGAGACTTCTGAATATTGTTGTGTGATGAACACACTACTGTAAATGTCAAAACCCTTAGGGACAGTAACATACTGACAGACCTGGGGTACAGGCCCACAGCTCCCTAAAAGGGCGACACTGGTGACCAAGGTGATTAAGAAGGCTCGCCTTGTTAATGGGATACTGTTAAGGGTGGGCTTAGATTAGTTCACAGGTCGGTGCAACATCGAGGGCCGAAGGACCTGTTCTGCGCTGTATTGTTCTATGTTCTATAATTGCCGATAGTGTCCAGGGATGTACAGGCTGGGTGGATGAGCCATGCAGGCTTACAGGGATAAGGTGGTGGTGTGGGGAGGTGAGTCTGGGTGGGATGCACTGCAGAGGGTCAGTGTAAACTCGATGGGCAAAAATGGCCTGTTTCCACACTATCGGGATTTTATCTTACATGCTGAGTGTCCGTGCCAGAAGCGCCAGGAGCAAAATCTACTTCCTCAATGCTTGTTAATATTCCGAATGCTTCAAAACAATCTCAAAGACATCATCTGAAGTACCATTTCAGCTACTGCTTGTTTGGCTATTAACTAGTTTATGATAAAACTTTACTCTTGAAGTAAAATAAAGAGATTTCTTCGTGATCCTAAGCATCTGTTATCCCAGACTCATAGAGTTGTTACATAGAACAATACAGCGCAGAACAGGTCCTTCGGCCCTCGATGTTGGGCCGACCTGTGAACTAATCTAAGCAAGTTGGTCAAACACACTGTCTGACGTGGAAATCCGTGGTGATTCTTCCTGATTAACCTTGTTGAAGAAGTCACCCGAGGGTAGAATCAAATCCGGGTTAGCACTGTGAGGCCGCTGTGCTAACCCACTGAGCCACTGTGCTGCCCTGGGAGAGAATGATTGCTAGAAATAATTTGATTAAAAACTGTAAATCTAATGAACTGAGAGTCCAGCTACAGGCAGCAATGCAAACCAACTTAAGTTCATTGTGAAAATAACTCTTTTTGTCAAATAATTTTTCTCAATCTAACAAAGTTGTGTGAATTAGGTTATTGTATTTATGTGTACAATTAAATTTTTTAATTAAAATAGCTTTCTGAAAGAAGATAAATAATCGATAAATTTGCTGGATGTTAACAAAGTTAAAAATAATTTTACAGTGACTTATTTGAATTACTTCACTACATTGGATTTTCAGCTTTAACAGCTGTCCCATTTAGTCCAAGTACCCACAGGATGAATGTCTTAGTTTATTACTGTACTTCAGAAAACAACATTTTTGTGAACCGATTTTAAAATCTTACTTTTGACTTTCATCTCTTAACTTGTGGACATGATTTGGAGATGCTGGTGTTGGACTGGGGTGTACAAAGTTAAAAATCACACAACACCAGGTTATAGTCCAACAGGTTTAATTGGAAGCACACTAGCTCTCGGATAACCTGATGAAGGAGCGTCGCTCCGAAAGCTAGTGTGCTTCCAATTAAACCTGTTGGACTATAACCTTGTGGACATAGGATGAGTAAACATAGAATATAGGCACAGGACTAGGCCATCAGCCTTTTTAGTCTGCTCCACCATTCAATGTGGTCATGACTGGTCATCCTACCCTGTGCCCTGTTCCCGCGCTCTCCCATACCCTTTGATCCTTTTGATTCTAAAGGATACATCAGGCCTTCATTGCTCACTCCTTTTGAGTATAGAATTTGGGAAGTCATATTAGATTGTTCACAACATTGGTGAGGCCACTTCTGGAATATTGTGTCCAGTTCTGGTAACCCAGTTGTAGGAAGAATATTCTTAAGCTGGAGAGGGTTCAGAAGAGATTTACCAGGATATTGCCAGGTATGGAAGGTTTGTGTTGTAAAGAAAGGCTGGATAAGCTGGGAGTTTTTCTCACTGGAGTGTAGGAGGTTGAGAGGTGACCTTATGGAGATTTATAAAACCAAGAGGGACAAAGGTTAGGTGTTTTTGATTGTAATCTCCAAGGTTTCCCCATCACTGACATTGTCTGGTTTTGATCAGGGGTGTGACATTTACAATTCCCCCAGTCCTTGGAAATCATTCCCACATCCAAAGAGGATTGTGAAGTCTGTGGTCAGAGTCTTTACAGTTTCCATTGCGACTTCCTGGTAATCTAACACTCCTGGTCTTTACAGTTTCCATTGCAACGTCCTGGGAATCTAGCACTCCTGGTCTTTACAGTTTCCATTGCGACTTCCTGGGAATCTAACACTCCTGGTCTTTACAGTTTCCCTTGCGACTTCCTGGAAATCTGGCACTGCTGGTCTTTACAGTTTCCTGCGACTTCCTGGGAATCTAGCACTCCTGGTCTTTACAGTTTCCATTGCGACTTCCTGGGAATCTAACACTCCTGGTCTTTACAGTTTCCATTGCGACTTCCTGGGAATCTAGCACTGCTGGTCTTTACAGTTTCCATTGCGACTTCCTGGGAATCTAACACTCCTGGTCTTTACAGTTTCCATTGCGACTTCCTGGGAATCTAGCACTGCTGGTCTTTACAGTTTCCATTGCGATTCCTGGGAATCTAGCACTCCTGGTCTTTACAGTTTCCTGCGACTTCCTGGGAATCTAACACTCCTGGTCTTTACAGTTTCCATTGCGACTTCCTGGGAATCTAGCACTGCTGGTCTTTACAGTTTCCATTGCGACTTCCTGGGAATCTAACACTCCTGGTCTTTACAGTTTCCATTGCGACTTCCTGGGAATCTAGCACTGCTGGTCTTTACAGTTTCCATTGCGATTCCTGGGAATCTAGCACTCCTGGTCTTTACAGTTTCCATTGCGACTTCCTGGGAATCTAGCGCGGCTGGTCTTTACAGTTTCCTGTGACTTCCTGGGAATCTAGCGCGGCTGGTCTTTACAGCTTCCATTGCAACTTCCTGGGAATCTAGCACTCCTGGTCTTTACAGTTTCCTGTGACTTCCTGGGAATCTAGCGCGGTTGGTCTTTACAGTTTCCATTGCGACTTCCTGGGAATCTAGCACTCCTGGTCTTTACAGTTTCCATTGCGACTTCCTGGGAATCTAGCACTGCTGGTCTTTAAAGAAGCTCACCCGTGTCAATTTTTGTCGTGTCTAATTTCTCTGTATTTTTATCCTTTACTGTGGAACTGCCTCTTCTTTAGTGAAGGCCGATGTAAAGGATTTATTTAATATCACAACCACATCAACTGTTCCTTTTTTGGTCCCAAACAAAACTGCAGTCTTCCTTTGACGATCCTTTTGGTATTTATATGATCAAAAAGACTCAACTCTTTTTTTAACGCCCGCCAATCTATTCTCAGACATTCCCCCATTGCCACTGGCCCTGTGTTCTTGTCTGTGTTGCTGCGCTTGTTCTCGTCAGCCTAATGATCCTGATGTTAATCATCAACTTCTTTATAATCAGTTTTATTTAAACCTCGATGAGTGGACTCCTATAGGGGCCTGAATGATGTAGGATACGGGAGAAATGTGGCGAAATCCCATGGGACGTGCTGTAAGCTCCATCCCAACATCAGGAGGAACTCGTTGCATCTTTGGGCTCAGTGCTGGGCGTCCAGGTGAGATTCCCACTCAGGGGTCAATGATCTTTAATGACCTTATCAACTACACATCTTGCCTCGTCCTGGATGACAGTGGGTGGTACAGCTGGGTCAGATAGGAGGTGTCCTGAGTGAGCAAGCAGCGCAGTGGATTAGTGGTGGCAGGGTTGGCATGGGTGGCAGTGAGTGGGGAAGATACTGCAGCCAATGGTGAGCATGGTAGAGCCTGAGATTTGGTGGAAGTGAGTCGGTAACGAAGTTAGAGTGAGCGTGTAGACGTCAGAGAGAAGATGGTGGCGCTTACACTCGGGGGAGTGGGGAATGCAGGGTATTCCTCCAGATGGCTAAGAGAATATTAAACTACGCTGTTGGGAACAGTCTGGTCTCATGACCGCCCTGACGGTCCTGAGAGAAAACTCTACACCACCCCATCCATCAGGATGTGCTGGTCCCCACCCTGCACTCCCCTTACACACACACACACACACACACACACACACACACACACACACGTAATCTAATGGCTTCCTTATTAGATTAGATTACCTATTGTATAGAAACAAGCCCTTTAGTCCAACACATCGACACCAACCCTCTGAAGAATAACCCATCCAGACCCATTCCCCTACCTTATATTTACCCCTTCTGGGCAATTTAGCGTGGCCAATTCACCCGACAGGGCTTTTAAAACGTCATGGTGGCTCAGTGGTTAGCACTGCTGCCTCACAGTGCCAGGGACCCAGGTTCGATTCCACCCTCAGGCAACTGTCTGTGTGGAGTTTGCACATTCTCCCAGTGTCTGTGTGGGTTTCATCCCACAGTCCAAAGGTGTGCAGGTCAGGTGGATTGGCCATGG
Organism: Hemiscyllium ocellatum; assembly: GCF_020745735.1. Lineage (NCBI taxonomy): Eukaryota > Metazoa > Chordata > Chondrichthyes > Orectolobiformes > Hemiscylliidae > Hemiscyllium > Hemiscyllium ocellatum. Next base: position 19,074,815 of record NC_083412.1, on the reverse strand, counting down.
GAGTTACAGGATAGGTAGGGGAATGGGTCTGGGGGTGAGGGGGCGGGGGTGCTCTGTGGAGGGTCGGTGTGGACCTGATGGGCCAAGTGGCCTAATTCCACGCAATAGGGATTCACCATTGCCAAGCGTGCTCGTCTCATTCTGAAACAGCTTAGCAGTGGTGAGTGTTGCATAGAGTTTAATTGGGTAGGAAGGGCATAATAAGGGCAGGGTGGGTGGTTAGTCTGGAGAGCTTGCTGAGATATAGTAAGAAAATCCACTAGGCCTTATAGCGAGAAACCCTCTGTGAAACTTGATGAACTAATGCACTTAAATAAAAAAAATGAGATTCATCCCTATGTGTTTATTAATTGAAGGAACTCTGTTTTTTATAGCCTCTCCTTGCCCTTATGAGGATAGATTTAGCCTTTATCTGAACCACCTCACCTTTGAAGGACTCCTAGTGCTCACATCCATTCCAATTGCAAATGTTTGATTCCAAACCCCTTGGGGTCCGATTCCTTTTAAAATTACTGACATTAGTTCTTCCCTAACTGAATATTTTCATATTTGCCTTGCTTTATTCTTTCCTATCAATTCACCAAAATAAACCATATTATGATCGCTGTTTTCCAAACAGTTCCATTACAACACACTCCACTTGTCTTATTCCTTCTCCAGAGCCAGGCCTTACAACTGCTTTCTTCTTCATTGGACAGAAAGGGAGTACACTTTTCAGGAATTCTTCCCCTTGCTTGCTCTCTGCCCAAGTCTGTATACAATAACTGAAGACCCCAATTTTACAACTCCATAATTTTGCATCATTCTGTATTTGGCCTGCCTATATGTTCTTCCAATCCCTCTCCACTATGTCGCTGTCTATACACCAGTAATGTCATGGCTTCCTTATTAGCTTACCTACAGTATGGAAACAAGCCCTTTGGATCAACAAGTCCACACCGACCCTCCAAAGAGTAACCCACCCAGACCCATTCCCCTACCCTATATTTACCTCTGACTAATGCACCTAATACTATGGGCAATTTAGCATAGCCAGTTCACCTGACCAGCACATCTTTGGATTGTGAGAGGAAACCAGAGCACCCAGAGGAAACCCATGCAGACACGGGGAGAATGTGCCCCGAGGCGGGAATTAAACCCAGGTCCTTGGTGTTGTGAGGCAGCAGTGCTAACCACTGAGCCACTGTACCACCTCATTGTTCCCTCATCTTTATTCCAATACCATTTGTCTCAATCAGGAACTCTAGGCAAGTAACATCTTTATTGTAATGTTTCATTCTATCTTCAAATTTGTATAAATCCTTAGTGATTAGCACCAATTCCAGCACCTTCAACTTTCACTCCCTTAACCAGTCAATCCTAAACTAGGATTTTGGTCTCAACTCTGCTGCTGATTTGTAATAATCTATCTTTTCTTATTCATTCATTGGGTGTCACTGGCTGGGCCCAGCATTTATTGCCCATCCCTAGTTGCCCCTTGAGAAGGTGGCAATGAGCTACCTTCTTGAACCGCTGCAGTCCACCTGTTGTAGGTAGACCCACAATGTTATTAGGGAGGGAATTCCAGGATTTTGACCCAGCGACAGTAATGGAAAGGGCAATATGTTTCTAAGTCAGGGTGGTGAGTGGCTTGGGGTGAAAACTGTATCTGCTGCCTTTCTCCTTCCTGATGGAAGCGGTTGTGGGTTTGGAAGATGCTGCCTAAGGAGTCTTAAAGCATTTGTGCCGTGCATCTTGTAAATAGTTCACATTGCAGCTACTGAGCGTGGTGGTTCAGGAATGGATGATTGCGGGTGTGGTTCCAATCCAGCTCTCTGCTTTGTCCTGGATGGTGTCAAGTTTCTTGAGTATTGTTGGGGCTGCACCCATCCAGGCAAGTGCGGAGTATTCTGTCATTGTGCCTTGTGTATAATGAACAGGCCTTGGGGAGTCAAGAGGTGAGTTACTCATCACAGTATTCCTAGCCTTTGACCCCCTCTTGTCGCTACTGAGTTTGTGCAGTGAGTCCAGTTTAGTTTCTAGTAATCTACAAAATGTTGATAGCGGTGTCTTCATCATGAATGCCAAAGAGTGATTATTACATTTGCTCTTGTTGGAGATGGTCATTGTCTGGCACTTATGTGGCACGTTTGTTACTTGTCACTTATTGACCCAAGCAGACCAGAGATTACTAACTTTGAATCCTGTCTTTAGCTTTGTACCAATCTCCTGAAAGTCAATATGTAGGACCTCAGACCTTTTCTGACCTGTGTCATATTCCCAGCACAGACAATGATTTCTAGCTGTGCCCCTCCCTCTCAGCAAATGTTCGATATCTCCTCGATGACGTTATTTACTCTGGCATCATGGAGATAACACACAGAAAGTTGTCACTTGTCAGCCCGAGCCTGGATATTGTCCGGATATTGTCCAGATCTAGTTGTATTTGAACATGGACTGTTTCAGTGTCTGAGGATTCGCAAATTGTGCTGAACATGGTGCAATCATCGGCGAACATCCAATTTTACCGAACAGGGTGTCTCTAGGACCTTGCGACTCTTCAACCAGTGTAGGAGTTAGTCATTCACCCCGGTACCTTGGTGTGTACCAGGGAAAGGTCAAACCAGCACGAGCCCAACAGGAAGTGAACCTTTACTCGAAGACAATAAAGGTAAGCATCAAAACCTTTACAGTTTTTAACAATTCCACTCGATTCTGTGGATACTTGTCCACTCCATGGACACTCGTTGCGTTTGTCTGTTCGCCAAATTGTTTAGTCCATTCCTTTCCCTCTCTCTCTGATCGGGGTGGGCGGTGAGCTTCACTGGTCTCTGCCGTGGGCTGACGTGTCTCTAGTTTGGAGGGAGAGTGGTGTCAGGTCAAGCCCTGCCATGGCCCAGGGCCAGGGTCAGGTTCAGGGTCAGGGCCAGGGCCAGGGCCAGGGTCAGGTTCAGGGCCAGGTTCAGGTTCAGGGTCAGGGTCAGGGCCAGGGTCAAGGCCAGGGTCAGGGCCAGGGCCAGGATCAGGATCAGAACCAGGATCAGGGTCAGGATCAGAGTCAGGATCAGGGCCAGGGTCAGGATCAGGATCAGGGTCAGGGTCAAGGCCAGGGTCAGGATCAGGGCCAGGGTCAGAGTCAGGGTCAGGGTCAAGACCAGGGTCAGAGCCAGGTTGAGGGTCAGGACCAGGGCCAGGTTCAGAATCAGGGCCAGGGCAAGGATCTGGGTCAGGTTCAGGATCAGGGTCAGGGTCAGGGTCAGGGCCAGGGTCAGGGCCACGTTCAGGGTCAGGGTCAGGGTCAGGATCAGAGTCAGGGTCAGGGTTAGGACCAGGATCAGGGTCAGGATCAGGGTCAGGTCCAGGGTCAGGGGCAGGGCCAGGGTCAGGGTCAGGTCCAGGGTCAGGGGCAGGGCCAGGGTCAGGATCAGGATCAAGGTCAGAGTCAGGTTCAGGGACAGGATCATGGTCAGGGTCAGGTTCAGGGCCAGGGCCAGGGTCAGGGCCAGGGTCAAGATCAGGGCCAGGATCTGGATCAGGGTTAGGGTTAGGACGAGGATCAGGGTCAGGGTCAGGGTCAGGATCAGGGTCAGGGTCAGGGTCAAGATCAGGGTCAGGGTCAGGGTCAGGGCCAGGGCCAGGGTCAGGGTCAGGTTCAGGGTCAGGGCCAGGGTCAGGGTCAGGGTCAGGATCAGGGTCAGAATCAGGATCAGGGCCAGTATCAGGGTCAGGGTCAGGGCCAGGGCCAGGGTCAGGTTCAGGGCCAGGGTCAGATTCAGGGTCAGGGTCAGGGTTAGGATCAGGGTCAGGGTCAGGGTCAGGATCAGGGTCAGGGTTAGGACCAGGATCATGGTCAGGGTCAAGGCCAGGATCATGATCAGGGCCAGGATCAGGGGCAGGGTCAGGGTCAGGGCCAGGGTCAGGGTCAGGGTTAGGATCAGGGTCAGGGTCAGGGCCAGGGTCAGGATCAGGGCCAGGGTCAGGGTCAGGATCAGGGTCAGGATCAGGGCCAGTATCAGGGTCAGGGTCAGGGCCAGGGTCAGATTCAGGGTCAGGGTTAGGATCAGGGTCAGGGTCAGGGCCAGGGTCAGGGTCAGGATCAGGGTTAGGACCAGGATCATGGTCAGGGTCAAGGCCAGGATCAGGATCAGGGCCAGGATCAGGGTCAGGGTCAGGGTCAGGGTCAGGGCCAGGGTCAGGGTCAGGGTCAAGGCCAGGGTAAGGGCCAGGGTCAGGGCCATGGTCTTATACCTTCCTAGCTGCTTTTTCTCAAATTTTCCAAGAGCTTGACCAATCAGGGGCATTGAGTTAATTGATGTTATCACCTTGAAATGTTGTTAATGGGTCTCAATGGTTTGCCCACTATGAATCCTCTGATGTGTTTGCCCTGGGGCCTGAAAGTCTGACTTTGGTTTAAGAATATGCACCTGTTTTTTTGTTTTACTGGGGCACATCTGACCCAGGTATTTAGGGGTGATGTGTTTGTCAGTAAGTGTTGAATTGCCCTTTTAGACTTGCTAATGTGTTGTGGTGCCTCTCTGGTTCTCAGATGTCTGGGCTTGCCTCTTGCAAGGACCCGTCTCCAGGCAGAATTGTCTCTGCATGTCTGCTTATCTCAGTCCACACATTGCCAGCACATTGCTTTTTGGCCATTTTCTCTGGCCCGTTTATTCCAGTTGCTGTGCTTGTATTTCCAATTTTCCTTCTCTTTTTAATGACCTTTACTTTACTTGAGCAGTCGCAGTCTGCTACAATCCCCACTTCTGATCTTACGATAGAGGGAAGGTGGTTGATGAAGCAATTGAAGATGGATGGGCCTAAGACACTCGCCCTGAGGAACTCCGGCAGAGATGTCCTGGAGCTGAGATGACTGACCTCCAACAACCATGACCACCTTCCCCTGTGTCAGGTATGACCCCAACCAGTGGAAAGTTTCCCCCCCTGATTCCCATTAATGCCAGTTTCACCTTGATGCCACACTTGGTGGAATGCTGTTTGATGTCAATGCTATGTAAGAGCTGCTTGATAGCACTGATGTTGACCCCTCCCCGCACTCTACTGATGAACGAGAGTAGACTGATTGGGGGGGTAGGGGGGCAATAATTGGTCAGATTGGATTTGTCCTGTCTTTTGTGGACAGGATATACCTGAGCGATTTTCCACATTGTCGGTTGATTTCCGATGTTGTGCTCCTTCACTGCTATCGGCTTTGATTATAATCTCTGAAAGGGCTCTTGAACCCCCCAACCCTTCTGAGTCAGAAGTGACAGAGTTAACCTCTTACCCACAACAGGCACGGGGGGGGGGAAAGGCCTTTCGAAAACAATGGGTAAAGGTGGTTCACTGGTGTGCACGGCGAACAGACATCAAGCAGAGGGACACAGAAAGGAACAGACCGCAAGTCATTTTAACTTACAAAGGCTCTTATTGCTGTAGAATGACTGACATATGGTGAAAGCCTCCGGTAAAAGCAGTTCATGCTGGGTTCATTATCACCTTTCTAGTGAGGCGAACAAACATCTGGGACTGTGGGTTTGTAATGACGCGATTGCGTAGAATTGGCCAAGTGCAACCATATGTTCTGCGGAGCATAAGCTGCTGCGCTAAAGGCAGCATTCCAACGATGGAAGACTCAATATTCTTTATTCCAGTGTAATGTGGAGGATCAGCTGAAAACTGTCCTCGCTCTGCCCAGCAGATGAACTGCTTTTGGGGGGGGTTCCAAACCGTAGCAGTCTGCACAGAGTGAAGGTGACCCACCCTGAGCCATGAAAAATATTAGATTGATTGCAGAGGCCTACTATGTCCAGGGAACTGAGCCACCAGCCTGAATCCCTGTATTCAAGGAGAGGGGCGCAGACTGATTGTTGGGGGATGGTACGCAAAAGATGAGTTCTGCTTTAAATACGGTCCGGGCACCTTTCTTCATTGATGGATTGAATTCACAGCATTGAAACAGGCCCTTGGACTGAACTACTTCGGCCTCCTCCCAGCACCATCTTCCTCAAGTGTGAATCAAGCCCCTGTTTTTCTGAAATAGTGGTGGTCATACCTGTGAGCCAGTGTTGATAGATAGTGTTGGCAGAACTCAGATTTACTTCAGGAATAAGCACAAAAACTTGAGATAACACACATACACGCACTCACAAACACACACACACTCACATGCTTACCCTCTCACTCTCTCACGCACTCTCATTCTTACACACGCTCTCTTTCACTCACTCTCACTCAGACACACTCTCACATGTTCTCTCACTCTCACACACTCCATCTCTCACACACTCTCTCATGCACATACTCTCTCACTCTCACACGCTGTCATTCTCACACACTCTCTCACTCTCACTCACTCACACTATCTCTCTCACACTCACACACTCACTCACACTATCTCTCTCACACAATCACACTTTCACTCACACACACTTTCACTCACACACTCACTCACACATTCTCACATTTTCTCACTCACACACGCTGTCACTCACACGCTCTCTCACACACACTCTTTCACTCACACACTCTCATTCTCACACGCTCTGTCATGTGCTCAGACATGGGTGGTGTAGTTTCTGTTCTTGATGTTTCCGTTCTCAAGGTAAAACATGAAGGATAGCACCAGAGTCACCCCTACTGCAAATTTTCATGCAACAGATCTTTTCCAGGGGGTCTCCCAGTTGTCGAGGAGAGCCGTGGGAAAAAGGAACTCTAAATGAATCATTAATGGCTCCTCTCAAGGGCAGCGTTATTTTGGGAAGCAATTTTCCCTGAGAACCGACAGTGTAAGTGCTGAGCCTCTGACTGGGGAGGAGCAGCAAGCCTGGCCCCATCAGGCAGCTCAGTCACTCTGAAATGCCGCTCTGCTCTGTGACCTTTAACAGGAACATTCCTAAACCTCACCCTCAACCAACTCCTCAATCTGCATAACCTCACAGTAAAATTCCTCTTGTCTTCTGTGTTTAAAACGAGTCAGTAAATCTGTGTGTGGGTCTGTACAAGTGCAAGTAGCATATTCCTCTTCATGCAGAAAGGGAGAGAAGGGAGCCATGGATCTGACACAGAATAGTAACTTTGCCATCCTCTTGTCAAAGCCCACCAGGAGCTCCCTTTCTCTCCAACTCCCTTCAGTCTCACAACCATCCGAGGTCTCTCCTCCTGCTCTGGCCTTCTGTTCATCTTCACTTTCAGTCCCCCCATCCCTGGGCCTTCTGCAGAGACAGGGGAAGCTCCTAGAAAGGATGCTGTCTCTTGTGTACAGAGGGAGCGACCTGCGGCTCAATGGAAATCTGATCAGTGGGAATTACTTTAGCCTTTGGTTACGAGAGGAGGGAAACAGGAAGAGGGGTTTTCAATGACCTCAGTATCAACTGCTAACTGGGTCCTCAAACTATTTGTAATGTTCCTGCTGTTGTGTAATCTGAATTCCATTGAGATAAATGATAGCAGAGTTTTACTGTGTCTCATGATACGAGGACTGAGACGGGAGGTTGTCTGTATTTCAGCTTACGTTTTCTGCACTGCGTCCTTAACAATTTCTTGCAGACACACAAATACTGCAGCTATAAGATGCGAGGAATACTGCAGTGAATAACTCACCTCCTGACTCCCCAAAGCCTGTCCACCATCGACAAGGCACAAGTCAGGAGCGTGATGGAATACTCCCCACTTGCCCTGGATGGGTGCAGCTCCAACAACGCTCAAGAAATCTGACACAAAGCAGCCCATTTGATCGGCATCACATCCACAAGCATCCATGTTCTCCACCAGCCATGCTCAGTAGCAGCAGTGTGTGCAATCTACCATCAAGATGCACAGCAGAAATTTCCCAAATATCCTTAGACAGCACCTTGCAAGCACACCACCACTTCCATCTAGAAGGACAAGGGCAGCAGATACATGCATGAGAACATCTACCCCTGCAAGTTCCTCTCCAAGCTACTCACAATCCTGACTTGGAAATATATTGCCTTTTCTTCACTGTGGCTAGGTCAGAATTCTGGCATTCCCTCCCTCAGGGCATCGTGGGTAAATCTACAGCACCCGGACTGCAGCGGTTCAAGATTGCAGCTCACCAGCCACCTTATCAAGGGGCATCTAGGGACAGGCAATAAATGTTGGCCCCATCAGTGACCACATCCCTCGAAAAAACTCATGAAAAAAACCTTTTGGCATCAAGAGTCAGAATTTGACGTTACAGGGCATCTGTTTGAGGAATAAAATACACCCAACCTCCATTTGAAAAGGTGTCACAACGTAAAAATAAGGGACATGCTGTTTGTATCCAAGATGGGCCAGTACGGTGGCTCAGCAGTTAGAACTGCTGCCTCACAGTGTCAGGGCCCGGGTTCAATTCCTGCCCTGGGTGACTGTCTGTGTGGATGTTACACATTCTCCCCGTGTCTGCGTGGGTTTCCTCCGGGTGCTCCAGTTTCCTCCTACAGTCCAAAAATGTGCAGGTTAAGTGGATTGGCCATGGTATATTACCCATTGTGTCAGGGATATGTAGATTAGGTGGATTAGCCATGGGAAATGCAGGGTTATGGGAATAGAGTGGGGGGTGGGGGGGTGGGGGTGTGAGTCTGGGTTGGATGCTGTTCAATGGGTCAGTGTGGACTCGATGGGCCAAATGGCCTGCTTCCACAATGTAGTGATTCTATGTAAACCTTTAAACGAGGGACTTAATTACTTAGGTGTGGCTTTAACTTTCTAGGGGGAGGCTTAATATGTGTTTGCACCAACGCCTTGGTTCTCATGAGGACTATGTTTTGCTGGGAGGCTCCTGTTTCAGTGAAGCTCATAGTCAGGGGGTAGCTTGTATTGATTCACAATTTCCAGGCTATGTTGGTCTGTTCAGAAAGGTGCAAACAATGAAGGGCACATCGTTGGACGCACTGAGAATTTCTCAGCACAGTTCTGGATTTCTGTTCCATCGAATGACTGGTGTGGCACAAATATATTTCTCAGTGGGATGTGACATGGATCAATCTGGCCAATAACATGTTAAATGATTGATTTTCAAAGGGTTGCAGTTGAAGGGTGGAGTTAATCAGCCAATTACATGTCCATGGTTTAAGCACCCGTTGCTTTGGTTGGGGAGTTGGTGTGAGTTAGCGTTAATGCTGTGCCTTGAAGTGGCAACTCAACACAAGCGAAACTCTGGCAGTGCATCTCCATAAGATATAGGAGTAGTATTAGGCCATTCGGTCCATCAAGTCTGCTCTGCTGTTTGATCGTGGCTGATGTGTTTCTCAACCCAGTTCTACTGCCTCCTCCCTGGAACCCTTGACCCCTTTACCAATCAATAACCTATCTATCTCTGTCGTAAATACATGCAATGACTTGGTCTCCACAGCCCTCTGTGGCAATGAGTTCCACAGTCACCAGCCCTTGGTTGAAGAAATTCCTCCTCATCTCAGTTCTAAAGGGCTGTCCCTTCACTCTGAGGCTGTGCCCTCGGCTCCTAACCTCTTCTACTTTTTCACGTCCACTCTATTCAGATCTCTCAATAGGTTTCAGTCAGATCCCCCTCATCCTTCTAAACTCCATTGAGTTCTGACCCAGAGTACTCAGCCGTTCCTCTTCCAAGTCTGATAGCAGGGCACTAAGTATCTTGTTTGATGCTGCGTCTAAGGGTGCTGTCCCAACCCTTTTAGACCAGGCCGCAGTAGGGCTGCAGGAGCCAACGGAGTTAAAGATGTCTTGCGTCAGACGCGAGTGAAATTTGTGGGACAGAGCGGTTTTCGCCAGGGTCCCAGTGATTTACAGCCTACAAGTATTGACCAGCCTCGTAATCCTGCATCTGTGGTTTGTCAGGTTTGTAGTTCCCTGTTCTGACGATCACCGTCATCTGGCAGAAGGCCCAGGGGAGCCATAGGGATCAATCTATGGCCCAGCGGGTCAACACATTGGAATCACGCAGCAGCACAACCACATCTCTGGCTCTCCCCTCATGCACAGGCAGTTCAGCTTGATGTATCTTGGCTTGGCTATCAATTCAGGTAGCTGTTTCTTGGCAAGAGGCAAATTTGTCTCTTTGTTTCTGAGAAAAACATGCAATTCTGCTGGAAGAACGGCTTGTTTAATCGCTTCTGTCTTTTCTGGGCCTGCACACTGAACGTGCTCAGCGCCTGGCAATTTTTACATGGTTCTGTAAACTGATTAGTTTTGTGACTGAGTCTGTTTGACAGATTAGCTGGTTATAAATAGCTACTAGAGTGGCTGACATGAGATTTTTCGCGGTGACGTACAAACTAATGGAAATCTTGGAGGCACCTTGTGAAGTAGAGTTCAGATAAGGGTTGGGGAGGGGGCACATTTTATCTCCTCGGCTTAAGAAGTGTAGGAGCTGCCAGGAGAAAGAATAAATATTTTCGCTTTGACCAAACTGTGCTTGTGTGGCACCACTTGCAACCCCAAGATGACTGGACGCCCTCCATTGCCAGCAAGGTGGCCTTTGAGTGCAGGCAACATGGCTGCCAATTTGCGCACAGAAACTCCCACACACAGCAACATGATCATGATCAGAGCGTTTGGTTGGAGCAAAGCACCCGAAAACCTCTGCTGTTTGCCTTTGTGACGGAGTCGTGGGATCTGTTGCACTCCTGTGACAGAGAGCAGATCCCATCCTTGTAGTTATGTATCATTTGTCTGCTGATATTTTTACACTAAGCGGCATAATTGTGACCTGACACGTCTCGACGTAAGTTATGTCAACATATCGTGCGTCTGGCAAACAATGGAGAAATTATTTGCCAATTCTTTCTCCCCCTCCCGATTTCCCTTCACTGCAAAAAAACAGCTGTGGTATCTGAAGTATGTTCGAAAAGTAGACACTCAAGAGGCCAGTCATCCTGTCATGCCTTAGGAATGTGATTCTGTGGCTCCGAGTACAGTAGAGGCCATCGTGTGGAGAAGGATTTAAAGAATTTCACCCTTTCTCTCAAATCCTGAGGAAACCTCACCCCTCCTGACTGCTGTAACCTCCCCCAGCCCCTGCAATTCTCTGGGATCTCTGTGGCGTCTGACTCTGGCCTGTTGCGCATCGCTAATTGTAATTGCTCCCGAGGTGGTTGTGCTTTCCACTCTGAAATTGTCTCCCCAAACGTGTCTGCCTCTCTATCTTTGAATCATTGCTCTCGAACCAAGGATTTTGTCCTCACGTCCCATTCTCTGAATCAGAGTGGAATTGTGCATGACAGAATGGCGAGTTTTGTTTTGATTTTTAATTCAATTTATTATTGTCACGTACCTAGGTACAGTGAAAAGTTTTGTTTTGAGTGCAGTACAGTCAGATCATGCCATACATAGTGCATTATGGGTAACAGAACAAAGCGAGGAATACAATGTTACAGATGAGATAATGTGCTCAAAGAGCGAGGTCAACATTTAAATTTAACATTTGAAAGATCCATTACGAAATCTCGTAACAGCGGGGAAGAGGTTGTTCGTGAATCTGTTGGTTCGTGTGTTTAAGCTTTTGTCTTTTCTGTCTGAAGGAAGGGATTGGTAGAGATTATAACCGGGTGGAAGGGGCCTTTGATGATGTTGGCTGCCTTTCAGAGGCAGCGGGAAGTGTAGACGGCGTTAATGGATGGAAGGTTGGCTTGTGTGATGGACTGGGGCTGTGTTCACATCTCTCTGTAGTTCCTTACGGTCCTGGGCAGAGCACTTCCCTGCCAAACCGTAATGGTCAAGACAGAACGTTTTCTACGGTGCCTCTTTAAAAATTAGTAAGAATCCTTACAGACTTGCTGAATTTATTTAGCCTCCTGTGGAAGCGGAGTTGTGGCTGTGCTTTCTTGCCTGTTGCATCAATGTGGGTGGACCAGGACAGGTTGCTGGTGATCATCACTCCCAGGGACTTGATGCTCTCGACCATCTCTACCTCAGCTCCATTGATGGTGACAAGTGTGTGCCCTCCTTCGGGCTTCCTGAAATCAATGACCAGCCCATTTGTTTTGCCGAAGTTGAGGGAGAGATCGTTACCTTAAAGCTACTCCACCAAGCACCCTATCTCTGTCCTGTAGGCAGTCATAAAATTGTTTGAGATCCGGCCTACAACAGTGTTGTCATCAGTGAACGTGTAGATAAAGTTAATGATGAGATTTGGCCACACTCTCAAGAGTGTATAGGGAGTGTAGTAAGGGGCTGAGTACACAGACTTATGGAGTGCCAGTGCTGACATTCTTCACTGTACCCCTGAATTCCTGTGCTTGAGAAAACCGAAATCCAATTGCAGGTGAAATGAGAAGCTGTGGGATGTACCGTCACCGTAGAAACGCACATGGCTGTTGGTTTGGATCGAAAAGCATGTGGAGAAAGTGAGGCCTGCAGATGTTGGAGATCAGAGTTGAAACGTGTCGCGCTGGAAAAGCAGAACAGGTCAGGGGCAGCATCCGAGGAGCAGGAATGTTACAATTCCTGATGAAGGACTCATGCCCGAAACGTCGACTCTCCTGCTATTCGAATGCTGCCTGACCTGCTGTGCTTTTCCAGCGCCACACTTTTCGAATCAAAAAGCATGTGAAATGTAATAGATTGTACAAACAGAATCCCGTGCTGCTGTGTTGACTCAGGGCTTAGTGTGGATTCCTATCATATCCAAGGCATCTTGTTACAATGCTGCTCCTTTAACAAGGTTATTTTGCCCTTGTTTTCTTCAGGAGGGGTCATAAAGGCAGAGGTGCCGAAATGTCTGAACTGGCTACTTTAATAATAGCTAACAGATACTGCCTGCGGCTACAATCTGAGAAAAAGAGTTTCAGATCTGTTTTTGTTTTAAAACATCTCTACAATGAGAGGGGAGTGGCCAGTTCTCTCAGTTCAGGAATATTTCTGGTTTGGTTTAGTTTTAGCTGGGGACCTAGTGAAGGTTGCTGCAGTGGAGGGAGGTCCCATGTTTCAGCCAATGATCCTTGGCTGATCCTCTCTGCAATCTCTCTCTCCTGTAAAAACCTGGGTCTGAATTTATTTTTTTGTCAAGGGGCTGTATTTATAGGATATTGGAGGAAACTGGAACAGCATCACTAAATTGCGACAGAGTCACTTGGGGTTTTCAGATAAGCTAATTCTATATTCTGTTCTCTTTTGCTTGTGTTTCATTCAATAATCTGTAAATAAATTCTGCTTTATATCAAACTGAGTGGTTTGACCTGCTGCATCACTCCTGGAATATCCACCTCACACCTGCTTAAAACAACTAGAACGTAGCCCTGGGCTGCCTCCTTGAAATGTTTTGAGGGGGTTTGCCGTGAAAAGTTAGATCATAAATGGATGGGATCAGAAGGTTTGGCTCATTGTTGGACAATGGGGTTGAAAGGATTAATGCTGGAGCAGGCCTTAAGCACCACCCACTATGATGATGCAATCTGGACCTGGTGGAGGAATAGGATCTCAAAGGAGTGAGACATAACAGTTAGGTTCACTCTCATAGTCCCTGTAACAAGATCAATCACATCAATGTAACCTGTAACACATTGCGAATTCAAAATCAACTGCTTTGTTTAAGACAATGGCCTCCTCTCATTAGACCAGTGAGTGGTTTGCTTCTCTCACACTGGACCATGCAGATCCTTGCCCTAACAGGAGATGGTCACAGAAAACCTGCCCCATGGCGATTCACAGCGAGGACCCCTCATAGCTGCCTTGCACCACAGTCAGGCAGCAGTGAGGGGTCTGAAATCTTCCACAGTCAGGCAGCAGTGAGGGGTATGAAGGCTTCCACAGTCAGGCAGCAGTGAGGGGTCTGAAATCTTCCACAGTCAGGCAGCAGTGAGGGGTATGAAGGCTTCAACAGTCAGGCAGCAGTGAGGGGTCTGAAAGCTTCCACAGCCAGGCAGCAGTGAGGGGCATGAAGGCTTCCACAGTCAGGCAGCAGTGAGGGGTCTGAAAGCTTCCACAGTCAGGCAACAGTGAGGGGTCTGAAAGCTTCTTCAAAAGCAGTTTTAAAGAACCCCTGCTTGTGCAGACAGTCAGCAGCAGGAAGAGCACAAACCCTGCAGAAGAAAGTCTCATGGCCACATTCCAGAAGGTCTCATTTAGCAATGGCAAAGATTTTGGGAACAGAGATTGGGTTGGACCCAGTGTCTCTCCTTTTAGAGTCATAGAGATGTACAGCATGGAAACTTTACCCTTCAGTCCAACCCAATCTAGTCCCACCTGCCAGCACCCGGCCCATATCCCTCCAAACCCTTCCTATTCAAATACCCATCCAAATGCCTTTTAAATGTTGCAATTGTACCAGCCTCCACCACTTTCTCTGGCAGCTCATTCCATACACGTACCACCCTCTGTGTGAAAACATTGCCCCTTAGGTCTCTTTTATATCTTTACCCTCTCACCCTAAACCTATGCCCTCTAGTTCTGGACTCCCTGACCCCAAGGATAAGACTTTGTCTATTTATCCTATCCAGGGCCCTCATAATTTTGTAAACCTCTATAAGTTAACCTCTCAGCCTCTGATACTCCAGGGAAAACAGCCCCAGCCTGTTCAGCCTCTCCCTATAGCTCAAATCCTCCAACCCTGGCAACATCCTTGTAAATCTTTTCTGAACCCTTTCAAGTTTCACAACATCTTTCCAATAGGAAGGAGACCAGAATTGCATGCAATATTCCAACAGTGGCCTAACCAATGTCCTGTACAGCCGCAACTTGACCTCCCAACTCCTGTACTCAATACTCTGACCAATAAAGCAAAGCATACCAAACGCCTTCTTCACTATCCTATCTACCTGCGACTCCACTTTCAAGGAGCTATGAACCTGCACTCCAAAGTCTCATTGTTCAGCAACACTCCCTTGGACCTTACCATTAAGTGTATAAGTCCTGCTAAGATTTGCTTTCCCAAAATGCAGCACCTCGCATTTATCTGAATTAAACTCCATCTGCCACTTCTCAACCCATTAGCCCATCTGGTCCAGATCCTGTTGTAATCTGAGGTAACCCACTTCGTTGTCCACTACACCTCCAATTTGGTTGTCATCTGCAAACTTACTAACTGTACCTCTTTTGCTCGCATCCAAATCATTTATGTGAATGACAAAAAGTAGAGGACCCAGCACTGATCCTTGTGGCACTCCACTGGTCACAGGCCTCCAGTCTGAAAAACAACCCTCCACCACCACCCTCTGTCTTCTACCTGTGAGCCAGTTCTGTATCCAAATGGCTCGTTCTCCCTGTCTTCCATGAGATCTAACCTTGCTAACCAAGGGAACCTTGTTGAATGCCTTACTGAAATCCATATAGATCACATCTACTGCTCTGCCCTCATTAATCCTCGTTGTTACTTCTTCAAAAAGCTCAATCAAGATTGTGAGACATGATTTCCCACGCACAAAGAGCCCCTCTGTCAGTTGCATTGGTGGTTCAGTGGTAGCATTCTTGCCTGCCATGCAGGTGGCCTGGGTTC
This sequence comes from Hemiscyllium ocellatum, assembly GCF_020745735.1. Taxonomy (NCBI): domain Eukaryota; kingdom Metazoa; phylum Chordata; class Chondrichthyes; order Orectolobiformes; family Hemiscylliidae; genus Hemiscyllium; species Hemiscyllium ocellatum. The sequence goes on along the minus strand of NC_083412.1, from coordinate 19,059,430 downwards.
AATTCCTAGCCAATGCAAATTTGTTATCATTGATAGTCACAGGTGAGGTGCTGAAAGACTGGAGGTTGGCTAACGTAGTGCCTCTGTTTCAGAAGGGTAGTATGGACAATTCGGGGAAATATAGACCAGTGAGCCTGATGTTGGTGGTGGTCAAATTATTGGAGGGAATCCTGAGGGACAGGATGCACATATCTTGGGCTTTCCAAATTTTCTTTCTCTAGATGCATACAGGAAGAAACTATTTACTATCCATTCCTTTAGTGTGAGGAAAAACATTTTGCTAAGTTGGGTATCGGAATGTCCCCCAGGACTTTCGAATTGGCATAGGATAATTAAGGAATATGTTTCCCTGGACTTCCTCATGAATATGGTGCACCAAAAACGGAATTATCTTATAGAACATAGCGGCCCTTTTTGGACTACACCGATGCAGAAATATCGGCCTTACTGTTTAGGGCTTTTGTTTAGGACCTTTGTTTAGTCGTGAGGATGATGTTTGTTGGTTTTAGGGCCCCTGAGAGGAAGAATCCCATATAAATACAGGATTTGTTATGATTTGATATAATTTTATTTCGAATGCGTATTTATTTATTTACCTTCTTTTTTTCCCTTTTTTTGTTGACAATAATGTACGAATATGTGGTCTTTCTTTTATATATAGAGTCTTCTTTCTTATATCGTATTTTGTGTTTTGGCAGTTTGCAGAGTAGATTAGAAGTTAGTTTTCTTAATTTTATATTGGTGCTGATATTATACTGTATTATACTGATTACACTATTTTGTATTGATTTTGTAATTTTGTTAAAAAAAAATCAAAAATCTTTTTCTTTTCAATAAAAATATTCACAAAAAGAGGCCTCATCTATAACCCATGGTGAACATGTCGCAGACCTGGTTAGAGAAGTGCTTCTGCAGAGTATCAGGCGTCGGGTGACAATATCCTGCAGGGGTGCTCCCAAGTCAGGGCTCAAATGGGTCGTAGAATTTCTTTGAGTAAAGTTTAGGTTTCCAGTGGACATGAGGAAACTTTATAAAAAAGGCACAAATTTCAGACTGGGATAGCTCAAAGTAAAGGGCTTCCAGCTCAGGATAAATGACACTGTTGTAGCAAGCAGTGAGCACATTTACAGTTAGAGAAACTAAGGGCTGCAGAAGCAGCTCAAACCCCAGGTCTCAGCAAAACCTGAATTAGAGCAATTAAGGGGACATGGTTATAACCTAAACAGAGAAGGTTCGAATGGAAGAAGAAGGTTATGAGACTTCATAAAGGCTGCAGAAAAAGCACGGATCCCACTATTAAAACTGCAGTAGAGGTGGGAAATGCTAACTAAAACTGCAGACAGCTGGAATCATTTGGGGAAAACTGTGAAAGAAGCATGGATTATTACTAGAGCTGCAAACAAGACAAATCAGCCAGGAAAAAGCTTGTAATTAAAGCAGGCATCAGTAATAAAGCCACAGGTAACAGGATTCTTTCAGTAAAGGTATGACAGAGACAGGAATAATTTATTTCAGCCATAAAGAGTGTGTTTCATCTGTTAAACTGATGAAAGAAACCATTTTAGCCACAGAATGTAGGAATCCACTATTTTCACTGTAAAATGTGGGGAAACCCTCCAAGACAATAGCACATAGCAGCAGCTGTTTACTGCAAATTCAAAAGCTTTTTATAAATAATTTCATTAAGCTTCAGAAATGACAATGCCAAGAAATTTAGTTTCAGAGATGGGCCAAATAAAACAGAGTTGGGCATCTTGAAGAAAACAATTCTCATGATGCAGAATAGTTTCCAAATCAGATGATAAATCAGAAACTGAACGAGCAATTTGCAATTATGCACTTTTCCATAAATAACTGGGAGTATAGCAAAATAAGCAACAGTTACTTTTGAAGCACTGAAAGTCTTTGACAATTATTTTAGTTTCAGATTAAATAAAACTTTTGATAGGAAAGATATAATGTTGAGGGAAATCCATAGTTGATTCCATCGATGATATCCACAGTTCATGGACAAATGCAACTGTGGTGATTTAAAGTCAGAGTTCGTAAGAGACAGGATCATTGTTGGAATTTCTAGTGATTTTTTGATAACTAACTGCAGTAAAAGGATGATGACTCTCGAGAAAGCTATGGAGATGAAGACAAAGTCTGGAAATTGCCCTAATCAACCCTAATATGAGAAGATGAAGCCAACTTTGAGAGGTCACCAGAGACAATTTAGTTCATTGGGTGCAAGGTGACAAAGACGCATGAGGAACCATTAACAGTGAGTTGGACAGGCACGAGATACTAAAGGTCCTTGACTTTACTGCAGAGCAAGAAAACTCACAGACACAGCAACTTCCAGCTGTTTAAAAAAACTTTGTCTGTAAAAACATTTGTAGGGATTGTAACAAGTCAGCAGGTCGACTTCATAGAATATGATGTTCCCTGATTAGGGCTGTTAATCTGGTCCAATCAGGGAGCCTTGGCTGACAGATATAAACAGGAGTGCCAACGGTTCTGTTCACCCTGAGAACTGGTTCTGAGGGAGCTGCATCAGTCCAGGCCTCTCCATGTGTAAATAAAAGGTGACTTGGTGATGGGATATCAGCCTTTGTGGAGTTATTTCACAATATTCACTGATAGAAAATGTGCAAAGTGGCACAGTAACAGAAAAACAAGAAGTCAAGTAAATACTCTTACAAAGAGGTGAATGAAATAGAACAATCCACAATAGATAAAAAGCCTAAAGTATTGTAGGGCAAGTAAGTGACTGAGGCCTAGCCTTTCGGTAAGAGGCTATACAGTATATGACAATGAGTTTCTCACTAATTTCAAGCCTGATACTGGAATAAGTGTCACTGTTTTATCAATGAGTGACCCATGATTATAAAACGTACTTTTTACAACTGACCACAGTGCAACGACTTGGTCCAGGAGGTATACCATTCAAGGTTAAAGGGATGCTACAAGCAACTCTCCAACACATGATAATAGAAAACATTAATGTACTTCACAATCAAGAACTGTCAATCTTAAACTAGTTAAATCAAGAATCAAGTGGTCCAGAGACTGTCAATCATGGAATCACAAGTTATGGAATGTTTGGCGATGGAACAACTAGTCAAGGAACAGCCAGTAAGAGATTTCATAGGGAGCAGACACAGGCAGTGAATTTCATGGAGAAGATAGAATCAATTGAGGTTTGCTCTGTTTGTTTAAGAAATTTGCCACATCCTGTCAGCAAGATGTGACAATATAGCAAGCAAGAAGCAATCTCAAAGACCAGCCCTAAGGGAGTGAACATGGCAATGCTGGGGGGGAGTGGATTATGACAGTGCTGAGGGTGTGGAACACAGCAGTCCCTCCAACAGTGCAACTGTTAGAACCAGGATGGAGGAGGTGCAGATCAATCAGCACACTGGAGTGAACAGTCCCCACATTTCCACACAGCTTTCCCAGCAGATGGCAAACAAGAAAGTGGACTGCCACAGACTGAAGATGTGGATTCAATCCCTGCCCTATGAGCAGGCGTGGCCCATGATGTCAGCTGACCGTGACAGGCCACACAAGCTATCTGTTTGAGCATGTACTGCCGATGGCACTGGGCTGCGGATGAGGAGGTTCCTGAGGTTAGGGGCATGGGGGAGGTGGGGGTGAAGGCTGTGGCTGAGCCCAGTGAGATCTGTGGGCTAAATCTCCTCGGGCAGCCCACCTCTACTAAGTTCACTTCCTTCCCTCTCTGTTTGGACAGGGTCCCTTCCTGGAGCTGGAGACCATACCCAGGGTCCGACACTGTAAGCACATAGATAGCGAGACCAGTGATGTGACCTATGCTTTTGTATATGTGTCCAGTTTACTCCACCTACTAGTGGCAGTCACAAGAAACACTCTTCTTGATAACCATTTCCAACAATGCAACAAAGGCTGAGACGATGGTGGTGCAGTGGTAATATCAGTAGCCAATAATCCTGAGGCCTAGGTTAATGCACCAAGACCCTGGGCTCAAATCCTATTGCGGCAGCTGGTGTTGCTTAAATTAAACAACTTTGTTTAAAAAATCTGGATTAGGACACTCATCTCAGCCCTGGTAGCCATTAAACTATCATTGCTTGTAATGAGGATCCATCCAGTTCCTTCCTTTAGGAAACCTGTCAATCTTTTAGTTTAGAATCAGAGAAGGCCCACAGTGTGCAAGTAGGCCTTTCAGCCCATTGAGTCCTCACCAACCCTCCAAAAAGCATCCCACCCAGACCCACACCCGTACCCTTTCCCTCTAACCCTGCATTTCCCATGGCTAATCCACCTGACGTGCCCATCTTTGGACTGTGGGAGGAAGCCAGAGCACCCTGAGGAAACCCACACAGACAGCGGGAGGTTGTGGAAGTTCCACACAGTCACCTGAAGGTGGATTCAAACCTTGGTCTCTGGCGCTGTGAGACAGTAGTGCTAACCACTCCCACAGCAACGAGCCTGACTCTTAACTGTCCACTGAAATGGGCCGCTTAGGGAAGGCCATGAAAGAATGAGCTTTAATCCCATGAAAGAGTTGATGTAAAAGTGAAGAAAATGGTGGTAATGTTTCTTCATTCGGGAATGCATTCATGCTCCTGGGAGGATGAAAATAAATCAGCAAAGAAATGGTTAAATAAAATTCCAAGTGTTTTAACGCTTGCAAGCCATCTGGATCAGATGGAACGCATCCAAATACGATTAAGAAAATGAGGGGTAGAAGTCTTAAGTGTTTTTTTTTGTTTCCACAGCTCATTGAACTGAAAGGTGGTAATAGGAAACGCAAAAAGAGGCTAGTGTTCCAAGTTCAGGTCAGATGAATCGCGCAAGAAATTGCAGGTCTGATTGTTTGCTGTGAAGTGGAGGAAAAATATTGGCCAAGCATTCTTGTCTGTTTTATGGGAGTGCGTTTGAAGAGGGAGACTCAAAACTAGGTGCCACAACTAGAGGTCTCTGAAGAAGATGTGGCAGAGACTTACAAGATAACCCCAGAACCGAGAGACTGTAGTTAACAGAGGACATCAAAGAGGCTGGTGGGGTGCGGAGGGAGGGAAGAGGGTAGACTTCTTTAAGATTCGGAAAGAAGAAGGTGTTTTCACTCACAGTCAAGCTGAGTACAAAGGTCCATAAATATAGAAGCTTGGAAAATCGGAGCTAAAGAGAGCCCCTAACCCATTTCCATCTTTCAATATTGTCATGGTACCATCACGTTCATGAGGGCAACAAGGGACAGGCAATAAATATTGCCAGCCAGCAACGCCAACATCCCATAAATGAATTTTAAAAAATGCAACATTCCCTCACAATCCAGTGAGATATCCTGACTCCATCTTGCTCCCATCTCCCAGAAGACAACATTCTGCAGATCTGAAGCCCTTCAAACTAAGGGCTGCCAAGCCAGTACGTTTCCAGCCCTCTGACTCCAAGTAAAGTAGTTGTGAGGAAGGGAATGAACCGGCGGAATAAAATCAAGTAAAGGCTAACAACCGATAGAAGAGGCATAATTGGCTCACCTTGAGTATTAGAGTAGCCCAGGGCTTAAGGTGATGCCCTCTATTCTGAGCCAGGAGACACATGCTCAAGCCCAACCTGCTCCAGAGGTGAGTCACAGCATCTCGACTGGCAAACATTAACCCCAGAAACAGCTCCTGCTGTCACTGCCGCTCACACCCAGGGGAATTTCCAAGTGACCTTGACGAATCACAAAATGCAGATTTGTCAATAAAGCAAGCCACGTGCACTTGAAGGAAAGTTAAACAATTCAAGAGACTTCGAATTCAACAGGGGGATGGTAACTGGTCCTCAGAATTTACCTCCCAGAAACAATCATCCTGTATCAGATAGCTCCGCGCTGAGGTTTGGAGATTAGAAGACCAAACGGTCACAACGATAAAAAATATTGTGTAGAACGGCAAGTGGAAAAACGTTCGGAATACTTGGAAATCCGGCATGGAATGTTGGATAAAGGACTAGAGAGGCCACAGCAGGAAAGTGCTGTCCTTCAGTTTTGCTGTTAAAACGGGGCTTTGTGTTTTTTTCTTCCTGTGACCTTCTAAATGAAGGTCCTTTGCGATCCTGAAAGGAGTTGGCCACACCTTCAATCACCTCCTCTTAAAAATCTGAAAGGAGCCACTGTGGAGATCGTGTCTCAGAGAGCAACACGGACTGACACTGTTTAGGGGCAAAGTGACAGTGACATGCCTTGAAATCACACAGTTAACTCTTCCCACTCAATGCTCTTCTTATTGAATCCCAACAAGTGTGGAAACAGGTCATTAGGCCCAACAGGTCCACACAAAGAGTATCCCACCCAGACCCATTCCCCACCTTATTATTATACTACATTTCCCATGACTAATGCACCTAGCCGACACATCCCTGAACACTACGGGCAATTTAGCATGGCCATTCCACCTAACCTTTGGACTGTGGGAGGAAGCCAGAGCACCCAGAGGAAACCTGTGCATACACAGGGAGAATGTGCAAACTCCACACAAAACAGTCACCCAAGGCTGGAATTGAACTTGGGTCTCTGGCGCCGTGAGGCAGCAGCGCTAACCACTGAACCATGAGGCACATCGTGGGGGAGAAATGCAATTAAGGGCACTGTCACTTACACTGGGTGCCTGAAATGCATTTCTGACGTTCAAATGTTTGAAATCTTTCAGGCCTTCATTGTATTCTTGAGGAGCTCATTAACAAACTGATTAAGCCATTGTCCGCGGTGTACCATAAGGTTCCATTCCACACACTCGTACGCAAACATTACGGCAGGTGTTCTCGCCCAGTGCTGAAGGAGTGCCACACTGTCAGAGGTGCTGACTTTTGAATGGGCCATTAAACCAAGACCCCATCAGTTGAGTGCAAAGATCCTACTGGGTCTCTTGCACAGTTGGCAAATGAGATTCCTCCATGATGTGAAGGCATGGGTCGGTTGGGCTGAATGGCCTGTTTCCATGCTGTAGATCTCTCAAATCTCATAGGCTGTGAGGTGATTTGGACTTCCTGAGTTCCTCAAAGCACTGTATAAATTCCAACCCTTTTTTTCTTTGCTCTTTTCCCTTTAGTTGCTGCAGTATTTTATAAGTGGAACCTTACCATTATAGTCTGCCTGAAAGCAGTTCAGCATATTATTTTCAGAGGACCGTGTGCTGTTAAAATATCGTTACACAGTACTTTCATTTTTAGATTCCAGGCTCACTTTACCACTGACTTTAAGTGTCTGAGGTGAAATGAGGACGGATAGTTTCAGCTAAGTTGTCATTTTTTTCGTGTGTGTGGGATTATGATCCCAGCAGCTGACCTCTCTTATGTCCAAATGGTCCTTGTCGATATGTTAGCCCGGACAAGGAGTAAGTTTCCAAAACCTTCACATCTGTAAAGGTTGGCCTGGATGCCGATATCATAACACAACTCCGGACTGAATGCTCTGGACCTCATCAGAAATCACTGGCTTCTAGCTGGGAGATCAAGATAGCCAACATGAACCCGAGCTGGTCGAGCTGGTGTAATGGTGATCAATCTGTGCCATAAGGAACAAGGAAAGGCTGAGTCAGAACTGAGCTTAAGTGGGCATCAAACAATTTGTCCGGACTGCCTTGACTGGGTAGGAAAGCACACATCTCATTATGATAGCCGGGGTCTTTGAAGCAATGACACTCCCCAGGTCTGAAAGGGTTATTGCTGAGCAGACCCATCAGCACTGTCAAGTATGATGCCAACATGAGGAGCTGAGGGTAGAACAGCGTTGAGTCTTGAAGGATTGAGATCCAACATCTGATGGTCATTGAGGTCTCTGGGACAATGGCTGCCAGCTCAATGTCACTGGCTGTTCATATCAAGTTAACTGTCCTTTGTTAATGACAAGACAGGCTAGTCCAGGAAGTGGATTTCTTGAATCCCTGCGATGTGAAATAGGATATTCAGCCCATAAAGTCCTTGCCAACCCTCCAAAGAACAACCCACCCAGACCCCATCCCCACATTTCCCATGGCTAATCCACCTAGCCTGCACATCCCTGGATACATGTGGGCAATTTAGCATAGTATATAAACCACCGAATTGTGGGAGGAGACCCACACAGATACAGGGAGAGTGCAAACTCCACACAGACAGACGTCCAAGGCTGGAATTGAACCCAGGTCCTTGGTGCTGCAAGATAGCAGTGCTAACCACTGAGCACCGTGTCACCCATTTCTTCAACCCCAGTGGATCAGTCTGGTCATTCCCTGCACTGGAAGAGGTACAGTGTAATGAGCTGGCAAGATCATCGAATAGACCACACCTCTGGGCAGCCTCAATCACCATCCCTTTTAGTTCAAGCTATCAACCAGTACACCATGGGAGGCAATCAGTATCATTCTTTTCCAGTGATTTAGTCAAGTTGTGTGTTGATGGTGCTGTCACATTATGTACAGGTTCAAAGTTTGTAGGTCAATCTCACTGGTGCTCAGTAAGGATAAGATAATCTCACCTCCTTTTATGGTAACCTCACCCTCCCCTCCCCTCCACCCTCACCCTTCTGAGGGGCAGTGAAAGAATTGGAAAGAGTTCAAATGAGGGAATTGAGATGTTTAGCTTATGTTCCTGAAATAACTTTGAATGGATCAAAAATTATCGAACAGATATAAAGTGCCATCTAGCTTTCAATGCCTTGTTTAATGCACCACTGGGGAAGTGACATGAAGGATAGGTGTCTGGAGTGTGGGAATCGCTCAGCCAACATTCCACCAATCTCCCGAAGCCCACTGATAGAGACACCTTTGCAGGGTATCCGTAAAATGAAGAGAAAGCTGTGGCACTGTGTGCACCCCTCCTCATAGAGTCATAGAGATGTAGAGCATGGAAACAGATCCTTCAGTTCAACCTGTCCATGCCGACCAGATATCCCAACCCAATCTAGTCCCACCTGCCAGCACCTGGCCCATATCCCTCCAAACCCTTCCTATTCATATACCCGTCCAAATGCCTCTTAAATGTTGCAATCATACTAGCTTACACCACTTCCTCTGGCAGCTCATTCCCCACAAATACGGCCCTCTGTGTGAAAACGTTGTCCCATAGGTCTCTTTTATATCTTTCCCCTCCCTTCTTAAACCTATGCTTTCTAGTTCTGGATTCCCCTACCCCAGGGAAAAGACCTTGTCTATTTACCCTATCCATGCCTGGCATGACTTTATAAACTTCTATAAGGTCACCCCTCACCCTCCGACGCTCCAGGGAAAACAGCCCCAGCCTGTTCAACCTCTCCCCATAGCTCAAATCCTCCAACCCTGGCAATATCTTTCAAATCTTTCCTGAACCCTTTCAACTTTCGTAACATAGGAAGGAGACCAGAATTGTATGCAATATTCCAAAGGTGGCCTAACCAATGTCCTGCACAGCTGCAACATGACCTCCCAACTCCTGTACTCAGTACTCTGACCAATAAAGGAAAACATAGCAAATGCGTTCTTCACGATCCTATCTACCTGAGAGTCCACTTTCAAGGAACTATGAACCGTTCTAACCCCTTCCTACCCCAATTCACCACGGGTCCTACTCAACTACATCCCCTGGCGAGGCTGTCTTGCTTTGGTGAGTTTTATAGCCTGCATCGTGGAAATGTTCAACTAATTTGCTGCTGGAACTTGGCATTGAGCTTGTAGCCTGGAGGAGTCGAAGTACTTACCGACATTTGACACTCTCTGGTTAGTCATGTGACCTCGCTGTGTCCTTCATGAGCAAATGATAAAGTAATGGCTACAAACGCATTCTACATTTCAATCAGGATCTGACTGGACTTGGTGTTGGAATAATCTAAACTGTGCACGAATATCAATGCAAAATCAATGCTTAGAGTCATAGAGTCACAGAGATGTACAGCACGGAAACAAATCCTTTGGTCCAACTCGTCCATACCGACCAGAAACCTCACCTAATCTAGACCCATTTGCCAGCACTTGGCCCATATCCCTCTAAACCCTTCCTTTCAAAAACTTAACCAAGTGCCTTTTAAATATTGTAATTGTACCAGCCTCCACCACTTCCTCTGGCAGCTCATTCCACACACGCACCACCCTCTGCGTGAAAAAGTTGTCCCTTAGGTCCCTTTTAAATGTTTCCCCTCTCACCTTAAACCTCTAGTTCTGGATGTCCCCTCCCCAGGGAAAAAGATCTTGTCTATTTACTCTATCCATGCCCCTCATGATTTTATAAACCTTCATAAGGTCACCCTTCAGCCTCCGACGCTCCAGGGAAAACAGCCCCAGCCTATCCAGCCTCTCCCTCTAGTTCAAATCCTCCAACCCTGGAAACATCCTTGTAATTTTTTTCTGAAGGAGACCAGAATTGCACACAATATTCCAACAGTGGCCTAACCAATGTAGCCGCATGGCCTCCCAACTCCTAGGCAGAAATGGGTACCGCAGATGCTGGAGATCAGAGTCTAGTTTAGAGTGGTGCTGGTAAAACACAGCAGGTCAAGCAGCATCCGAGGAGCAGGAAAATCGACGTTTCGGGCAAAAGCCCTTCATCAGGAATTCCTGATGAAGGGCTTTTGCCTGAAATGTTGATTCTCCCAACTCCTGTACTCAATGCTCTGACCAATAAAGGAAAGCATACCAAATGACTTCTTCACTATCCTATCTCCCTGTGACTCTACTTTCAAGAAGTTACGAGCCTGCACTCCAAGTTCTCTTTGTACAGCAACACTCCCATGGACCTTACCATGAAGTGTATAAGTCCTGCCCTGATTTGCCTTGTTAAGCCCCAGAATGGCGCAGAGCCTGGAGTGGACATATTGTGGGAAATACCACTGGATTTTAGGGATGGAGTTGGGACCCTAACAAAGAGGTTCAATTAAGGGTCAGAAGCTAGAGTGTGGTGAACAATCTTTGAGCGATTGGGAACAGGGAGCACACTTGTTTGATACTTAAGAATGGGGTGGGGGTGGCAGTGGGTTTGGAGGAAGCAGGAAGTGATGAACACTTGGAGCCATTCAGTTCAATAGGACGCACCCTTTCTCCAACTCTCTTCTAACTTTGAAACGGAAAATGGAACGGGCAAGCTTGTGATCAGGGAGGTGGGTGAGGGGGATGGGGAACCCAGCCACAGGCTGGCTGCAGCCCAGTATCAAGAAGATACAGAAAGCCTCTCCGTCTGCTCCCCTGGTCTGGTCCTGGGAGACAGCTTCCAGAGAGCTGTGGTCTGGATGCAGAATGGGAATTGGGCACCAGCGTACGAATGGCAGTGTGAGATTCCGCACTTACCTATGTCTATGCACATTGGAGCTTAAAGATTTGTACCTCCTGAGTTGGATTTAATCCCCAACCACCGTTTAATTTTGCGATGTGAGCAGGTTATCTGGGACTGCTGGAGCGTTAGGGGCTTTAAGTGCGTTCAGGAAAGTTTCCTCAAGCAGTATATAGAGGGTCTTACTCAGGGAGGGGAAAAACTTGACCTACTGTTGGGAAACAGGGCATGACAGGTCATGGAGGTGACAGTGGGGGAACACTTTGGGACCAGTGACCATAGTTCTATTAATTTTAAAATAGTTTTGGAGAGGGACAAAACTGGTCCACAGGTACAAGTTTTAAATTGGGGCAAGGTGAATTTTGATGGAATTAGACAGGAGCTGGAGGGGGTTGATTGGAAATAGTTTCTTTACAGCAAAGGGCCCTCAGGCAAGTGGGAGACCTTTAAAAGTGAGATAGCTAAGGTTCAACATCTATATGTTCCTGTGAGGGTGTAAGACAAAGGTTGGCAGGAATAGGGAACCTTGGATGGCAGGAGTTATTAAAGCTTTGACCAGAAAAAAAAAGAGGAGGTATAGCTCAGGTACAGGCAGCTGGGATCAAGGGAATCCCTGGAGGTATACAGGGAATATGGGAGTTTACTGAAGAAGGAAATCAGGAGGGTGAAAAGGGAGCATGAGATAGACTTGGCTGAGAAGATTAGGGTGAATCCAATGAGGTACCTTAAGTATATTAAAGGAAAAAAAAGTAACTAGAGAGAGAATAGCACCCCTTAAGGACCAAAGTGGACATGGATGTGTAGAACCGCAGGAGATGAGCAAGGTTCTCAATGAATATTTCTCCTCTATGTTTACCATGGATAAAGACATAAAGACTGGGAACTTGGGGAGTTAGTGATCATATCTTGGGGGCAGCCCATATCACAGTAGAGGAGGAGTTGGATGTATTAGAATTATGAAGGTGGATATATCTCCTGGTCCTGACCAGATATATTCAAAAACATAGCAAAAGGCTAGAGGAGAAATTGCGGGCGTCCTGTTACAAGGACTCAACGGTCTGAGTTATAGGGAGAGGTTGGACAAGCTAGGACTTTTTTCTTTAGAGTGTTGGAGACTGAAGGGGGATTTTATAGTGGTGGATAAGATCATCAGAGGCATGGATAGGGTGAATGCACTCAATTTTCTTCCCAGGGTTGGGGAATCGAGGATTTGAGGACATCAGTTTAAGGTTAGAGGGGAAAGACTAAAAGGGAAACTAAGAGACAACCTTTTTACACAGAGGGTGGTACGCATATGGAATGAGTTGCCAGTGGAAATGGTTGAGGTGGGTACGTTAACAACATTTAAAAGGTATTTGGACAAAGACATGGATAGGAAAGATTTAGAAGGACATAGGCCAAGTGCAGGGAAGTGTGGTTAGCATAGAAGGACGTTTTGGTTGGCATGGACCAGTTTGGGCCGAAGGGCCTGTCTCTGTGCTGTATGACTTTATGACTCTATGGTCTTAAAAATGATGGGACCGATTGTCTTAGCTCCTTAACCAGCAAGATTTAATTGTTTGACCAAAGCTAAGGAGTAGCAGCTTACACAACAGATAATTTGAATAAAATTTGCTAAAATTGACACGGTGTTTCCTGAAGGAAAACATGTATTTCCGACTGTTTCTGCTCATGGAATGTGACACAGAAGATGTGATTCAGTCTCCTTTGCTGCCCAGGATTCAGCTTGTTTTATCATTTGCATACAAAGGCTAATATTGTGTAGAACTAATTTACTAGGAGAAAGTGAGGCTTGAAGATGCTGAAGATCAGAGTCGAAGAGTGTGGTGCTGGAAAAGCGCAGCAGGTCAGGCAGCATCTGAGAAGCAGGAGAATTGACGTTTCAAGCATAAGCCCTTCATCAGGAAAGAGCTAATATACAACAAATTTAATTTGATCATTGATGGAAATGAAGTAACTCCAGTATCCCATTACCGAGTCCCCCCTTATTTACACATGCATAGTACTTGACACTAGTCTAGTTCCCTTAAAGCCAGCTCTCAGAGTGAACAGTACCTCTGACACTCCTATTTGTATCTGTCAGCCAGGGCTCCATGATCGGACCAGATTAACAGCCTCAATCAGGGAACTCAGATTCAGTGAGGTCAATATGGCTGACTCGTTACAGTCACTACAGAAGACCCTTCGGCCCATCGGGCCTGTACCCGCCTTATTGATGACCTTTCTCCCCTCTACACGGAAACATGTCTTGAAACTAGCTCATGTATGCTTATCAGAAACCGCTGTCCACAGAACACAGGGCAACTTTTTCATGCCGAGGGTGGTGCCAGTGGTATAGAATGAGCTGCCAGAGGGAGTAGTGGAGACTGGTACAATTACAACATTTGCAAGGTATCTGGATAGGTATATGAATAGGAAGGGTTTAGAGGGCTATGGGCTAAGTGCTGGCAAATGGGACTAGATTAGATTCGGACATCTGGTCAGCGTGGATGAGTTGGCTCGAAGGGTCTGTTTCCACACTGTACATCTCTAAGACTCTGTGACTCTATAACACTTCCCATCCCCTGCTCTTTTTGCCTCTTCTAAATTGGCTTCCTCGCTTGCATTCTGTAATGCATTGCCTTCTTTCCCTCTATTTATTTCGCCGGTTTCACTTGCAGCCTGATGGTAGGTTTTGTGTGGCACAGGGCAAGAAAGTAAAACGATTCATCGCAGACTGGCTTCAAAGTGGAACCACAAACTGGCCTTCTTCCTGGGGTCCTTGTGCCCATGACAAAACAGCTCTCTGTGACAGGTTTGATCTACACAGGTGTCCCCAGCCATTTTGTTTCTACCCATACTATCAGGTTGTGGGCCTGTTCTCTTTGCAACGCTAAGGGTGTCAATTTAAATTGCCCACTGGTTTGTGGTGACTTCTACTTCCCAGCGTATCTCTTCTTGGACCCCAATTACTGGACTTTTCCATCCGATTTTTTTTCTCTGTGGTAAATTCTGGGCCATGAATTATACATTGCCCTGAGTGTCAGCTTGGATTTGATAGCACCTGACTCTCTCCATGAGCCTGATTGTAAAGGTAAAGTGTCTAGTTAGCACTCATACGTTCAGTGCGGTATATAGGCCTCGAAGGATGTGCCACTAAACCAAGCCCCTTCTCCTTTTCTTTATTTCAAAAACATACTTTATTCATAAATATATTGTTACATACATGCGTGGTCACTAAAGGAGTTCGGTTCTGTACTGTAACACATGAAGAGACAAACAAAACATTGGAATTTGACTCAATCCAGCAACAAACCAAAGGCATTTCTAACTTGATCAAGACTACATTTACATATATTTGAGGCACAGTGAAGGTGTGATAACTGAACAGACCCCATTGAACGTTGCTGAAAGAAGGTGGTCTTTCTCCACTACATCTGCCCCAAGCTTTAATGCATCCCTCAGTCTGCAGCACTCGGTCGGGGGTTGACTCCTTGCTCTGGAAGGCCAACATTTGTTATGGTTGCTGAGACCTTGCCCAATGCAAATTAGCGGCTGTATTACAACAGTGCTTACACTTCAATGGAGGTGAAATGTTTTCACATGTCCTGGGGATGCAATAAGATGCCTTATAAATGTAAGCTCTCTTCTTAAAACAAGTTCACAATTTGGTAAATCATTACCTTAAGTGCCTTGCAGTGCAATTCAATCAGGTTCAAAAATCCAGATCCTCTGAAAAGAAATATCACATTTTCATGCCTCAAAGTAAATTTAATATTCAGATCTGGTCAGCTTCCTGAAAAGGCATTGAGCTTTGCATTTGCGTAGGTTTTAATTTTAACACACCTTTTGAGACTTAAGCAAGTATTTTAATTGCTGCTTATTGTAAACGACCATAATCTCACTGGGGTCAAAATTCCTGCATTGTGGGAGAGCAGACAAAGCGAGTTTATCCCGGTTGGAATGTTGGTCAAAATCCAGATCTAACAGGTTGCAGTCTGTCTCCCTGACCATTCTGATGTGTTGTCAGAAGCAGAGGTTGTCAGGATTTGGACCTGAATCTCTGCTCTTTCCATCTGATGGATGGATCAGGGGCTGTTGTCTGTACTGCATGCCCTCAAAGACACCAGACAGAAGCAGACGAACCCAGAGACTGTTGTCAGCCTCTCCCACACAGCCCCTCCCCTCACTAAATTCTGAGATTTGCCCAAGCTAAAAATCACTTATCATGAAAGGAATTGACTACCTTTCCAACAGTAGTGATTCACTCCTTTTGAGCATTCATTTTGGAAATGTTTGCAAATTCTCCTGATAAGCCCAAATCAGAATGTGTCATTTTCCAGCAATGCTCAAGTTCTGCACCACCATACGTTGAAAGTGTCTAGCCCTGTTATCTATGGGCCTCTGTCTGGAGCAGTTAGGTACCACTCAGTCTAGCTCTGGTCTGTAAACACTCTAACTGTGGGATGGGGGGAGGGCAGTATATTGGTGTATGAGAATTTGAACTTGCAGAGTTGGAAACAGGACATTGGAATATCAGGCCTGTTTTGTCGGAGGCCATACTTTCATCATGTCCATCTCCCAGCTGTATTTTTTTAATCGAGCGCGTTACATTTACAATGTGAGTTGTGATGGTGCTTTAGAATTAGAATCAGAAGTAGAATTAGGTTTATTGCCACGTCTACTCAAGTAGAGGAGCATAGGGAAAAGTTTACAATATCGCCCCACATGGCACCATCTTAGGTAGAAAGTACCTAGGTACAGATCTTAGATACTAAACAGAGAAATAAAGAAAAAACAAGCTACATTTTCTTACTGTTATTCATAGTATAATAAATAAAGTTAAAAAGATAAACATTACAGTCTTACTACAAAGGCCCTGCTGTAGACCAATACAGGGGGCTTCCAAACGTGATCTGACTGGGTTTGGGGTTTATTCACTTCCAGGAGTAAATGCTGGACCAGCATTTATTGCCCATCCCTAATTTAGAGTCAACCACATTGTTGTGGGTCTGCAGTCACATGTAGGCCAGACCAGGTAAGGATGGCAGATCCCTTCCCTAAAGCATATTAGTGAACCAGATGGGGTTTCCCAACAATTGGCAATGGATTCATGGTCACCATTACATTCTCACTTCCAGATTCTACTGAGTTCAAATTACACCCCCTGCTGTGGCAGTATTCAAAGCCAGGTGCCCAGGACATCACCTGGCTTTCTGGGTTAACATTCGGGCAATAAACCCACTGGGCTATTGCCTTCCTTTTTTTATGCTCCAAACAAGCTACTCAATGTCCTTCACTTGCATCCTGCTATTCAACGTCCTTCACAACAATCTTTTTATTAGTTTCTCCTTCAGGTTCGGATCCAGATCCCTGTGGACCTTCACATCAGCTGCACCACATGGGAACCAGTCTCACATTCTCGCTGCTAGTCCAGGAAAGACGTTTCTCTGGATGATCTTCTGGATTTATTCTGGATCTACAGAGGTGGTTCTTGGCACTCCCACAGGTAGAAACATCTTCCTTCAGCTGTTATGAACTGATCCTCTGAAGAAATACCCCACTTTGTTATTGTTTCCTGTGGAAGCCCCAAAATCATTCAACACCCTGCTGAGGAGTGGTGAACAGGCCCCCCCCCCTCTTTATTCACCTGCACCTTGATTGGTTTCAGAGCGATCAATTATAAAAGTATCCCTTCCCTTTCCTCAAAGCCAAATGGCTTTTATATTTTAAGAGGAGCCCAATGTAGCCAGATTTTCTTCAGTTAACAAACAGTGAGTTTATAAATGAGTAAACATGAGGAAAAACAAAGACACCAACGCACTTACACTTGGATTGGAAATCCAAGTTGTTATCAGAAATTAGTGAGTTTCCAGAAAGATGACTGTAAAAGATACACAGAACAGTCTTTGAGTTATTTGTGAAGAGTAGGCTGTTACAGTGGATTGGTACCAGTAATGTTGACATTGCTAAGTAAGTTACCACTTTCCAGACCCTGAGCTCATTTGCAACAATCTTCTCTGATGCATAACAAGATGTCGCAGAAACTCAGCAGGTCTGTTGAAGCATTTATGGGCAGAAAGCAGAATTAAGATCTTCAGAAGAAGGTCTCAACGTATTGATCGCCTCCATCGCCAGACCATAGCAACACGACGGTTGGAGGAAGAGCGCCTCATTTTCCGCCTCGGAACCCTCCAACCACAAGGGATTAACTCAGATTTCTCCAGTTTCCTCATTTCCCCTCCCCCCACCTTGTCTCAGTCAAATCCCTCAAATTCAGCACCACCTTCCTAACCTGCAATCTTCTTCCTGACCTCTCTGTCCCCACCCCCACTCCGGCCTATCACCCTCACCTTGACCTCCTTCCACCTATCGCATTTCCAACGCCCCTCCCCCAAGTCTCTCCTCCCTACCTTTTATCTTAGCCTGCTGGATACACTTTTCTCATTCTTGAAGAAGGGCACATGCCCGAAACGTCGACTCTCCTGCTTCTTGGATGCTGCGCTTTTCCAGCAACACATTGTCAGCTCTGATCTCTGGCATCTGCAGTCCTCACTTTCTCAACGTATTAACTCTGCTCTTCTCTCCACAGGTGTTGCCAGGTCTGCTGAGCTTCTCCAGCAACTTCCGTTTTCTTTTCTTTTAGATTTCCAGCAACCTGGAGTTCTTTGCTTACTAACCCTCTCCAATATTGCAGGGTGTTTCGGGGTCAAGAGCTCTCACTCGAAGCCTCACCTGGGTTTGGTGAGGTGGGCGGGAAAAGGGTGTAAAATCAGAGCCAGAATGAAATGCTGAGGCCCACCTTCACACAGAAGGGTGCTCAAAAGTGAGAACTCTCGGTGCCCTGGTTTGAGATGTGGGAAACTTAAGGAGTAGACAGTGCAGGAGATTTTGCATTTCTCATACACCTCCTGACAATCTGAGGGTTAAGGTGCTGTGGACTGCAATTTGCAGAGTTGCCTGATGGTACCCTGCTATGCCTGTTGTTATATAACTAACAGCAAATTTTCCAGGCACCATTTGATTTATTATTGTTACATGTACTGAGATACATTGAAAAGTATTGAATTGCTAGACTATTCGTACCTTAACTATGTAGACCATTCATACCTTACATCAGTACATTAGGGGAAAGTGTGGACGGCAGATGCTGGGGAACCAGAGTTGAAAAATGTGGTGCTGGAAAAACACAGCAGGCCAGGCAGCATCTGAGGAGCAGGAGAATTGACGTTTCAGGCATAAGAAGAAGGGCTTATGCCCGAAACGTCGATTCTCCTGCTCCTCGGATGCTGCCTGGCCTACTGTGTTTTTCCAGCACCACATTTTTCAACATCAGTACATTAGGGTTAAAGAACCGAATGCAGAATATCGTCTGTCAAAGAAGGTGCAGAGAAAGATCAACTCTAATATGTGAGTGGTCTGTTCATTAGTCTGATAACAGTGGGGTTGAAGCTGTTCTTGAATCTGTTACTATGTGTCTCAAATCTTTGTATCTTCTTCCCCACGGAAGAGGGTGGAAGAGATTATTGTGGGAGAAAACATTGATCTATCAACCATCAAATATTAGTGAAGCTGGTTCTCAAACTTCTCAGGTAAAACTCCTGCAAAATCAACTGGGTTAGACTGAACGCTGCGTCCCGTGGCTGAAAACCAACTTCCCAGCCAAATCCCTCTGTGTCCCACGTCAAATGGCCAGCCTTCCAAGGGATGACAAAGGAAATGTTACAGAGATGCCTTGAAGCTCTCCTTGATGGATGGCAGCACTGTCATTAACTGTCAATCGTCCAAAATGGCGACACGCTGGCCATCGTTCTTTGAGACCAATACCTTACCAATAAGGTAGATTAGCTGCAGAGAAGAAAGAGAAAGAATCAAGTCCTATAGTTGGGATCCCACTAGTTTGTAGTGTGGAATGTCCAGCTTCAGTGCCCAAAGATTAATGAATTGAGAATTGGCCTTTCCAGTCATCAATAGCAAAAACACATGACCATGATTTGACAACATCCTCAAATGGAGGAACCGTTGATGAAGAACACACAGAATTCTGAAAACAATCCTCTACACTGCTGTTGTTCATAAATTGATGATAATTCTTCTACCAGTGTAACCTTGTTTTATGGGAGACTGACAGCAGATTGGAATATCACATGGAATTAATTTACAGAATATAACACAGCTGCCAGACGGTGTTTGTGACAGTTGGCAAGGGAACCAACAAGAGGGAAAAACATACTTGACCTTATCCTTACCAATCTGAACATTGTGGGTGCATCTCTCCATGACAGCATCAATAAGAGTGACCACCGCACAGTCCTTGTGGTGACAATATCACCATGCCAAATGGTATGGACTTCAAACAGATCAAGCAACTTATTGCTGAGCATTTCTGAAGCATTATTAGCCGTTTAAAGTAGCAGCATTGTACTCCAATGTCATCTACAACTGGATCAACACTGGTTCAACAGAGAATGCAGGAGGGCATGCCAGGATCAGCACCTGTATACCTAGAAATGAGGTGTTAGCCTGGTGAAGGTACCATACAGGACCACTAGCATAAGGGGTAAATAATGGACAGAGCTAAGTGAACCTACAACCAACGAATCAGATCTAAGCTCTGCAGTTCTTCCGTATCCAGTTGTGAATGGTGATGAACAATTAAACAACTCACTTGAGGAGGAAGCTCCACAAATATTCCCATAATCAGTGATGGAAGAGCCCAGCGCACCAGTGCAAAATATAAGGCTGAAGCATTTGCAGCAATCTTCAGCCAGAAGTGCTGAGCGGATGATTCATTTTAGACTCTTCCATGTCCCAGTATCACAGATAAGAATTACCAAACGTTTTGTTTCAGGTGATATCAAGAAATGGCTGAAGTCATTTGCATTGGATCCTGCAAAGGCTCTGGGCCCTGACAACATTCCGGCAATAGTACTGAAGACTTGTGCTCCAGAACTTGCCATTCCCCTTGCCAAATTGTTCCAACACTGGCATCTACAACAGCAATATGGAAAATTGCCCAGGTAAATCCTATACATAAAGCAGGACAAATCCAACCTGGCCAACTACTGCCTCATCAGTCTACTCTTGACCATCAGTAAAGTGATGGAAGGTGTCATCAACAATGCTATCAAGGAGCACCTGCTCAGCAATAACCGGCTCAGTGACACCCGTTTGGATTCTACCAGGGCCACTCAGCTCCTGACCTCATTACAACCTTGGTTCAAACATGGACAAAAGAGCTGAATTCCAGAGGAGAGGGGAGAGTGACAGCCCTTAACATCAAGGCTGTATTTGACCGAGTGTGGCATCAAGGAGCCCAGTAATACTGGAATCAATGGGTATCAGTGGGCAAACTCACCAATGGTTAGCTTTGTACCTGACACATAGGAAACTGGTCATGGTTGCTGTAAGTCAGTGATCTCAACTCCAGGACAGCTCTGCAGGAGTTCCTCAGGATATTGTCCTAGGCCCAACCATTTCCAGCTACCACATCAATGGCCTTCTCTCCTTCATAAGGAATGGGGATGTTCGCTGTTGATTACACAAAGTTCAGCAACATTCATGCCTCCTCAGATACTGAAGTAGTCCATGTTCAAATGCAACAAGATCTGGACAATATTCAGGTTTGGGCTAAGCAGTGACAGATAATATTAATGCTATCCAAGTGGAAGGCAATGACCATGCCCAGTAAGACAATATACTCAATGACCTTTGACATTTAGTGGCATTTTCACCACTGAAACCCCCATTAATAATGTCCTTGGGGGGGTTACCAACGCACAGAAATTGAACCCGACTCACCGTATAAACACAGTGGCTACAAGAGCAGATCAGAAGCTAGGAACACTGCACCTCCTGACTTCCCAAAGCCTGTCCATCATCTGCAAGGCACAGGTTAAAAGTTTGATGAAATACTCCCCACTTGCCTGGATGGATGCAGCTCCAACAATGCTCAAGAAACTTGGTGCCATCAAGGACAAAATAGCCCGCTGAATTGGCACCACATCAACTATCTTCACATTTAATCCCTTCATCACCAATGCACACTGGTAGCAGATTGTACCATCTACAAGGTGTATGGCAGTAACTGACTAAGGGACTGCCAACAGCACCTTCCAGGGTTGTAACCGCTACCATCTGGAAAGACAAGAAAAGCAGTTACATGGGAACATCCCCAACTGCAATTCCCCTCCAATCCACTCACCATCCTGACTTGGAAATATATCACTGTTCCTTCAGTGTCACTACATCAAAATCCTGGAATTGCCTCCCTCAGGGTATTGTGGGTCAACCCACAGCAAATGGCCCCCCTATAGTAGTTCAAGAAGACAACTTCTCAAGGTGGTTAGGGATGGGCAAAAAATGTTGGTGATGCCCACATCCTATGAGTGAATAAAAATATAAAGATACAGTGTAATAAATTAATTTTAATAGTAATTAATACACAGAAACTGTACCGATTGATAAACCTATCCTCTCTTCATCTCTTCCTCCTTCTATGTTATACAATTCACATTCATGGTTATTCCTTTGATCTTGCCATCTCAATGATCTTGCTGTTCCAATCAAACCAATCATGTTTATCTCTGATAAATGTGTTGGTATCACTCTCCACCCCAGTTCAGATTACCACAATCCGTGCCTACCTCATTCAGTTCCCATCCTTGGACAATAGTCTATTCGCTTACTATGGCACTTTCAAATTCCTAATGTTCTATGTCCCTTTGTCCTGAGTGTGCCATGACACTTCTACATCCTCAACTCCTTCACCCTTATAAAACTATAACTCTCACACTTCGGCCATTTCCATCATACGATTCTTTCCCTGTTCTTTTAAGTTCAAAGGGACATAAATGTGGATGGATACAGTAGACAACTGCTTTGCCATTCACTACCATATCCACTAGATCCAGATGCTACCCTCAGCTGTTGAATGTGATGAGGACTCCAGGAACTTCCTGGGATGCAAAAAAAAACCTTGGTTTCTTTTCCGACCTGCAAGTGCTCCCTTTCCCATCCATCCTAAGCTCCAACATTAAGTGGGAGGACCACGTGCTTCCACCACTTCCATCCTTTAGTTCTGGTCCTCTGGACCAAACTTTGTCCAATGCTCTGCACTGCCCTAGCCCTGAACTCACAACTTGCTCCTGTTTCTCTCCTAACTCCCCACATGGCCTCGCTGAGCTTATCATATCCCTGAGTCCCAGCTCCTGCTCCTTTGATCCAAACACCCACCTTCCACTCCCAATCCCCCATGTGGGTTGATATTGTTAACAATTTTCTCAGGACTGTAACTAGAACAGGAAAGACAGTCTACCAAATCAAAATGTCCATATCTGGGGGTTGATGATGGATTCCATCACATCCCCTTCTCCTATTGGTCAAGGAAGATTTCAAGCCTGTCAGCTGACTCTGCCAATTCCCTCTCTTCTGGGTGAGGATGTAATCATGGGGCAAGTCAGGATTTGAATCACTGAATGTCTGCCCCTACCACAGCATTGAAACTGCTCTTATCCAAGTCAACAATAAGACCTTTAGTGACTGTGACGAGACTATACTTTTCCTCCTCTATTTCTTTTGACTTGTCTGCATAGTCAAGAAGTTTGGCGCTGGAAAATCACAGCCAGTCAGGCAGCATCTGAGGAGCAGGAGAGTCAACAATTCGAACATAAGCCATTCATCCGGAATGTGAAGGACGGCCCAGGGGGCCTGAAAGATAAATAGGAAGGGAAGATAGCTGGGAAGGTAATAGGTAGATGGAGGAGGGGACAAGGGTGATAGGTTGGAGTGGATAGGTGGGAAGGAAGATGGACAGGTAGATTAGATCAAGAGGGCAGTGCCAAGTTAGAGTGTTGAATCTGGGATAATGTGGCGGGAGGGGAGATGAGGAAACTGGTGAAATCTACATTGATTCCTCGTGGTTGGAGGGTCCCAAGGCAGAATATGAGGTGTTCTTCCTCCAGGTGCCAGGTGGCTTGGATTCGGAGGCCCAGGGCTTGCATGTCCTGGTGAAGTGGGGAAGGGAGTGGCACAATCACACTCACCCTGTCCGGTTCCTAACTTCATATGGACACTTGCAACAGCTTCTCTTCCTGCAACACTTACCTTCTGTGTCCTCTCCTGTTTTGCATTTACGTGTCGCCTCTCTCTGATGCCATCCGAGGACATGGTGGGTGGCAGCTAATGTAAATTGCTAAAGGGATATGGATTTGAGAACATGCAGCAATTCAAGTTCCTAAACACAACATTGGTTCAGGATCCCAACAACATTCCCTCCATCTTGGACTTTTGGACACATAGGAACCAAACTTGGACTCACTGAGAAGTAACATTGGTATGAAAGTAAGTCATTAGCTGCTGATATTATAAACTATTCTGCGTTTAAGAGAATAAGACAGAGGTGTCAGACTTTTGATTGTTGGGTAGAAAGAGTCTGGGTAGTCCAAGTCTGGGACTTGGCATTTGAATTTGCTTAGCCACTTGCTCATCCCACTCTCCCAAGCTCCTGGATGCTCCGTCTCTAAGGTCGACACTCCTGCTGCTGACATCCACTTCCATCTCAGCCCCCCCGGTTAGAGAGGCTGTTTGCCCCATCCCTCTTCTGGGAGTCATCACTTGACCACAATCTGTCATGTGCTAGAGAGAGAGAGATCCAGGAGACAGCCTTCCTGGGTGTCCTCTTAGATTACAGGTCACGGCAGCCTAAAGAATTGGCGTCCAGGTCTGCCAGATGGATCCCTGCTGGAAACCTTTCCTTGGGGAGGTTTGGTGGTGTCCTCCCATCCAGCCTCTCCAATCGACCAGGAAACTTGGAATGGGAAGCCATTGGTGTGCCTCAGATAAAGAGCCACAGCAAAGCTGACGGACAGGTTCCAGCAGGGTCTCAACCAGTTATCAGGAAAGTGGAAGATTCAGAATGGTACCTGAGGTGGGAAGACAAGAGCAGCAGGACCAGAAGCAACGTGCCAAAGAATGAACATACTGGTCCTCTTTGGTGAGATCACCATAAAGGCAATGAAGGAGATGCATTACATCACATGCAGAAAAATAATGCCAACCATGACTCAGTTAATTGCAATATGACCCTGAGAAGGTTGAGAGTTCACATTCCAGGCTGGAGACTTGAACGCAAAATCTATGCTGAGACTCCAGTGCTGAAGGGTGTGTTGCACTGTCTCTTTGATGAAGCTGTTCTCTCTCAAGTGGGTGGCATGGTGGCTCAGTGGTTAGCACTGCTGCCTCATAGCACTAGGGTTCGATTCCATCCTCGGCGACTGTCTGTGTGGAGTTTGCACTTTCTCCCCGTGTCTGCGTGGGTTTCCTCCAGGTGCTCCTGTTTCCTCCCACAGTCCAGAGATGTGCAGGTTAGGTGAATTGGCCACGCTAAATTACCCAGAGTGTTTGGGGATGTAGTTTAGGTGACTATTCATGTTGGGTTACAGCGATATAAGGTAAGGCTGTTGGTCTGGTTGGGATGCTCTTCAGAGGTTTGGTGTGGATTCAGGCCTGCGCCTACACAGTAGGGGTTCTGTGAAGTGGCTGCAGTAGATCCAATTGGAAAAAGCAGCATTGGGGTTCTCCCCAGTGTCTCTGCCAATACTCACCAACAGCAATACCTCGGACTGAATATTGTTACTGATCTGTGATTAGAATGAAATGTGGATTTGCCAAGGTCATGGTATTGCCTGTGTGGAGACAATTACTGTGTGCACCAAGCATGAAGCCACAACATTTCACAATAGGAAATGTTTCACTACTTCCCCTGCAGCAAATAACTCCCTCACATTAACTCCCTCCTGTCTGTGTATTGAGAGTGATGGTTTTATTCTGGAGTGGTCAAAAGCTTTAAGTCAGAGAAAATGTGAGACTGACTCTGGAGAGGAGGGCTGTTGGCTTGGATACTTTGCATAGTGACCCTATGCCAACAGAGAGCAGGGACAGTCAGGTGCATAGGTGAAACAGGGCTGGCATTTGGTAATGATTTAGGTATTTAAACTGACCCATGCAGCAGGAAGGGCAGAGAATTCTAACAGTGCCCAGTAAATGTCTCATGATATTAAAGGGTTGGTTGGGCTTAAGGTAAAGCCGTTGGTTGGTTATAGTGGGGTGAGGATATATAATAGGTTAGGCAGCTATATCCCATCCTCCCCCCTCACCTCCAGAAAACAGCAAGTGGGAAGGTGCCAAAATCAGAAACCTGCCTACCAATTCAGCTTGTCAAGAGCTCAATTAACCCCAATTTTGCCCTGCCTATGCCCTAATCATAATATGGCGTGGACTGGCAGACAGCAGCCTTTTCAGAAATGCAGGAAGCAAAGGGCAGTAATACCTTCAAAGGGTTCTCTGCTCACATTGTGGGCATCCACCCATAAGATATTACTTCCTGCCTGGACCACCCTGCACAACCCATTCCTCCCGTGTCCTAATATGGCCAACACTCCCTGCCTAATGTCCCTGACTTCACTGAGAATCCATTGGGCTTTCATCTTGAATGGTACTGCCCTGGCAGTGTCCACTGCTCTAGGCCTGGCGCTGTTCCAGTTGCTGCCCAATCAGATTGATTAGCAGCGCCAGGGGGTGGGACATTCGCCTGCTGATCTGTGAGAGTCCCACGATGCATCAGTTTAGTTTGGACATCATGTGATATGGCCGCAGGGCTGGCTTCTTCCAGGTGCAAGGCTGCCAGCTGATAGCTGAAGTTTCTCCTGGGGCTGTGGGTAAGGTGTGAACAATCTGCCCATCAAGCCATATCTTGTAAAATTCTGTCTGTACTCTGTAAAGAAATCTATTGCATGTGAATGGAAACTATTTATTCATTCCAGTCCATTCTAAATTCATTCGCCTCTGAACACTAATTGCATACATACTCTTTAAAATGTACCATTTTTCTAATGGTATGCATGTGCATTGTTATTGGCTGTTCGTCTGGTCTGGACTTATCCTGGGTTGCAGTTCAATCTCAAGGCAATGTCGTTCCCATGGCAAATGTTGCTGCTTATGGTAGTTGTTGTTGCTGATCCATTGCCCTTATTGGGAAATGGTGGAGCATTGGGACTGAAAATCATTCTGTACTCTGCACGGTTTATAACATTACATCTTTCTCATTATCTGTCTGCAATGAAGGAGCTGCTTGTATACATTCATGTACAAACATACATGTCTCTGGTTGCCATGATACAGTTGGCCACTCATATATGAAGGTGATCAATTCTCTGTACAGGTGTCAAATTTTCAAATGGGCTGACTCTTGTTGAGAGTGTTGAATGTTTACATTCTGACTAATGCTCGGCTCTGGCAATGAGTTGGCACCTTAATCAAAATAAAATTTGGCTTTCTGTCAGTTTACTTTGATGTTGTCATTCACTCATGTGACTATGTCTAGCTTGAGTAGACTTTTAGGCATTGGGAATGTGGTTTGAGTGCACAATGACATTATTTGCTTGACTGGAGAGCTTTACATGTCTACAGTATATATGTTTCTCCACTCTAAGATTACCTTCTGCACCTTGGTTGTTTGTATCACCCTTTTGGTGCTGTGGAAATAATGCACGGTGCTGAATTTCTCAATCATTGATGAAGCAACAGAATTTTCCAATCCTAGACTGGAGGACCATTGTCACACGTCATTGTGTCAGAAATGCCACAATGATCAAAGTGTTTTCAAACATTTTACAATCCCACTATTAGTCATTGTGGAAATCTCGTCTCACTCCCAGTATTCAGAATGGTCGTCAACAGTGATGAGATCATCAGTTCCACAAGAGTGAACAAGTCTTAGTCTTAGGGGCATAGAGATAAGACAGCACAGAAACAGACCCTTCAGTCCAACTCATCCATGCCGACTAGATATTCTAAATTAATATAGTCCCATTTGCCAACACTTGGCCCATATCCCTCTAAATCCTTTCTTCTCATCTACCCATCCAGAAGCCTTTTAAATGTTTTAATTGTAGAAGCTTCCACCACCTCCTCTGGCAGCTCATTTCATGTACACACCATCCTCTGCATGAAAGTTTGTCCCTTAGGTCCTTTTTAAATTTTCCCCTCTTGACTTAAACCCATGCCCTCTTGTTTTGGACTCCCCCACCCCAGGGAAAAGATCTTGACTATTCACCCTATGCATGCCCCTTATCATTTTATAAACATCTCTAAGGTCATCTCTCAGCCTCTGACACTCCAGGGAAAATAGCCCCACCCTGTTCAGCCTCTCCCTCTAGCTCAAACCCTCCAACTCTGGCAACATCCCTGTAGATCTTTTCTGAACCCTTTCAAGTTTCACAACTTGAGAGACCAGTATTGAACAAGGTATTGCAAAAGTGGCCTCACCAATGCCCTGTACAGATGCAACATGATCCCCCAACTCCTGTAGTCAATGCATTAAACAATAAAGGCAAGTGTACCAAAAGCCTTCTTCACTACCTGTCTACACGTGACACCATGTTCAAAGAACTATGAACCTCCACCCCTAGGTCCCTCTTTGTCCAGCAACACACCTCGGGAACTCTTCTGCAAGATTCATTCAGTCTATCTGGGATGTCATGGTTATTAGCATCTCTTTTGTTTACTTAGTTTTGTTTACCTTTTATAAACACTGGACTGGCTACTGTGGTCCTTAATCTCATTGCTCATGTTTGGTCACTTTTCTTACCTTCTTTGGACTAGACTCAATTCGTTTCATCATTCTCCCGAGGAATTATAACTCAAGTTCCATTGTACAAGTCCTAGAGAGAGAGAGATTGGGCAAACTGTGCCTGTATTCTCTAGAGTTTAGAAGAATGAGAGATGATCTCATTGAAACTTACAAAATAATTGAAGGGTAGTCATGGTAGACGCAGGTAAAATGGGGAAGTCCAGAACTAGGGGGAACAATTTAAAAATAAGGAGAATATCACTTGGGTCAGAGATGACAAGTTTTTTTTTCCTTAGAGAATTGTGAACCTTTGGAACTCTTTACCGCAAAGATCTGTGGAAGCCCATTCTTTGAGCTTGTTTAAGGTAGAGATTGATAGATTTCTGATTACATATGGGGTCATGGGATGGCTAAAAAGGCATTGAAGTGTTCAATGATTGTATTGAATGGTGGGGCAGACTTGATGGGCTGAATGGCCTACTCCTGTTCCTATGTTCCTGTGTTCTGATGCCACCCTGGGCTGTTACTTTATCTCTGTTTGCCCAATATTCTCTTCTAGCAACAAGTGAAGATTTCAAATCATCCTTTCATCAATACTTCTTCCAGCATCTGAAGACATTACTTGACCTGAGCAAATTATTCATCTTTCAGTTAAATGTCTTTGTTGGATTGATGACTTCCAGAGTATATTGTTTCTCACTGAATCTGCAAGATTTTATTCCCTGTATCAGTTTTCTCAACTTTCTTCATAGGAGAGCAGTTCTCAACAGCCTCTCAGCCATGTGCATCCAGTACCTATGCTTGTACATTGATTGAAATGATATGAAAATGAAGCAACATACTTTGAAGATACTTTGTGAAGCAGATAGAGAGATTTATTTTTTTTATTTTCAGAAATATACTTTATTTGTTAAATATTCATAAAATAATTTGATGGACTGTACATTAGGTAATGTCATGCATATGTCCACATTTACATACACAGCTCAGAATTATCATTATTACATACAGGTCTGTGCATTTCTCGCTCATATGCCCATATATTGAGCTGAGGCGTCAGCAGAGCCCAAATGACTGCATGGGCCCCCTGTTCTTCTTTAGACAGGCAGATGTTACACGGTGGTCTTTCCCCACCGCGCCTTGGCGGCAGCTGCCCCAAGCTTCAGCGCGTCCCTCAACACGTAGTCCTGGACCTTGGAATGTGCCAGTCTGCAACACTCAGTCGGGGTCAACTCCTTCAGCTGGAAGATCAACAGGTTTCAGACCACCCAGAGAGCGTCCTTCACCGAGTTGATGATCCTCCAGGTGCAGTTGATGTTCGTCTCGGTGTGCGTCCCGGGGAACAGGCCGTAGAGCACGGAGTCCCGCGTCACGGTGCTGCTCGGGACGAACCTCGACAAATACCACTGCATTCCTCTCCAGACTTCCTCTGCATAGGCACATTCCAGAAGGAGGTGTGCGACACAGTCTCGTCCCCCCCGCAGCCGCTTCGAGGGCAGTGTGCAGTGCGGCTGAGAGTCCGGGCGTGCATAAATGATCTCACAGGTAGAGCCCTTCTCACCACCAGCCAAGCCATGTCTTGGTGCTTGTTGGAAAGTTCTGGCGATGAGGCATTCTGCCAAATTGTTTTGACAGTCTGCTCAGGGAACCACTCGACAGGATCCACCCTCTCCTTTTCCCGCAGGGTCTCAAGGACACTACGTGCTGACCACTTCCTGATGGACTTGTGGTCAAAGGTGTTTTTCTTCAAAAATTTCTCCAAGAAGGACAGGTGGTACGGAACGGTCCAACTACTCGGAGCGTTCCGCAGCAGCGAGGCCAGGCCCATCCTTCGCAACACCGGGGACAGGTAGAACCTCAGTACATAGTGACACTTGGTGTTTGCGTACCGGGAATCCACGCACAGCTTGATGCAGCCACACACAATATAGAGAGCCTTTTTTTAATTTCAAATATACTTTATTCATAAAATAAATCTTTGGTACCTGTACAATTTGTCATGTTGTTCATAGACATATACATTGCAATAAATCTTTGATACCTGTCAGGTTGTTCACAGATACACACATTGCATGTCTTAACCTTACAAATAAACAGATTGAATTAAACGAATTTACAGTTATCATATTTACAGTTCCCTTTATTAATCATCCAGTCTCTTATTATTTAGCTGTGGCTTCAGCGGAACCCACCTAGTGAGTGGGTGCCCTGTTAAATGATTGCAAAGGAACCTTCTTTAACCCCCAGTTTATGGGGTTACCATTGTCCATTTGACTGTCCTGTCTCTGGGGTAGCTGTCTGCATCCCCAAGGTGAGCTCGAACTGCTGGACCTTCGCTGCACTGAGGTAGCTATCCAGCTCCTCACTGGGGTCATTTACCCGCTCTGGTGACATTGAGCCGAGACATGGGTCTGCACCGTCCAGTTCTGTGTCTGACAATGGGAACTGTCAGAGGATCACAGCTTTCAGTTCTCTGTAGTTGGGGGGCAGTGGGTACCCCCTGGTTCTCACTGGGTGGAGTGTGGACTTTGGGGGGTCCATTGTTTCCTGGTTGGGAGAAAATGCCCTCCTCATTATCTACGGCGCTCTGTCTCTTCTTCTGTTGGTGGTGACCTTCTTTGCACCCGTCTTCCCCATCCAAAGCGCTGTCTGTCTCTCCATCATGCAGCTGTCTTTTCCCCCTTTTCTGGGAGTCTTTGGGGGCCTGGCAGGATTTTCTCTTCCTGTTTTTAACAGGTATCCACTCCTCTGCCTTTTCGATTACCTCCTCCTCCATTGCTTCCATCTGCCCAGCTCGAGCTAGGATCAGCTGCTGTGTCTCTCCGCTGGCTGCTGCCTCCTCCACTCCTGCCTGTTCTTCATTCTGGGTGCCACCAGTCTCCGTTTCCCTGCTGGCTGGGTGGACCTTGCTGGTCTTTGGGGGTCCATGGATCTCATTGCCACCTCCAGCCATCTGTGCGTAAGTGGGGCTCCCCCGTCTTGGGCAGGTCTTGTACATGTGGCCCGCCTCTCCACACAGGTTGCAGCTCTTTTCTTCCTGACAGTCCTTAGTCAGGTGACCCTCCTGTTTGCAATTCCTGCAGATGGTCACCTTACAATCTGCCACCACGTGTCCCGCCTTCCCGCAGGTTCGGCACATTTTCGGCTGCCCTGCGTATGTCAGGTAGCCTCTGCTCCCTCCAATTGCGAAGCTCGAGGGTGGGTGGAGAATGATCCCATTACCATCGACCCTCAGAGGTACCCTGACCTGCCGCTTACTGGTCCCGATCCCAAAGGGGTCGATCACATCAGTGGCTTCTCCCTCAACCTGGACGTACCTTCCCGGGAATGTCAGGACATCAGCCGCTGGAACATAGGGGTTGTACATATGGATTGTAACAACCCAACTCCTCTGTGCAGGAAGCACACACAATGGGGCCGCCGACAAGATGGAGAATAGTGGCTCCCCTTCCTTCTCTTTGAAGACTTTCAGGATCTGCTCGCACTGCTTCACACTCCTGAAGGTCACGTTGAAATACCCTGCCCCAGGGAATTCCTGCAGGCAGTACACGTCTGCTGCGGCGAACCCACAGCATCCCAACAGCACTTTCTTAATAAACAGCATGCGATCGACCGGAGTAAGACCCTCCACCTTCTTCACAGTCACCCTGACTGTGTTTCGAACCCCCTGTCCAGGGCTGCGAGTGGCTGCTGAGGCCATAGCTCCGAGGTTGGCTGGTACCTGTATTGGCGTTAGGCCGAAGCCAGCATGAAGATCCACGAAGAGCAGGTCAGCACAACCAAACGATCCTCCAACGTCCAAACACGATCCAGCGATGATCTCCACTAGCTCTGATAAATCACAACCTGTCCTGATAAAAACAGGCAGTTGATCTTAGCCAAAAGGCCAAGAAGCAGTAACCATGGTAACTCCCCTGCCAGGCATAGAGAGCCTTATCACAGAATCCAGCAGCACAAAAACAGGCTGATGGGCCCAAGCTTGTCTATGCTGACCAAAATATCCATCCACTCGATCCCCATTTCCCTGCACTTGGCCCATTTTTGAGGAAAATGTTTTGAAGTGTTTTGTGGTCAGGTGCAACCATCACTTTCTCACACAGACATTGATTAAAATTCTCACAATCAGAGGCACACTTTTTCCCAAACTGTATGTAGCATTGTTCTGTTTATGCTAATGCAGATAGTACTGGTTGGCCTTTATGCATGAGAGTTGCTCTCAGTCTTGTATCACTGGCATCATATTGCAAGGTCGCATCAAAAGCAATGCCTGAGGGAGTCCCTCTTCATGGTCCCTGGTACTTCTCAGATTTCTGGGACCTTTCTTCAGCCATATCGCCCCCAAACCCACTAACCTTCCCTCGAACATCATTTGGGTGCTTGAGATTGGAAAAACCATAGTCACAGCGATTGAAATAATTTATATAGTTATAGAAAAACTTCCTGTTTTTTTGTACTCCACGTCACTATTAATAAAACCCATCAAAAGCTTAGGTTTCACTGACAGTTTATAGCTGTGGTTTTGTCAGACAATTGCACACAACTTGGTCATTCACATTATGCAACCGGTTCCATTGCTTTGGACTTGGTCCCATGCAACATTTGGACAGTGGCATCCAAAAATCCTTGAATCTCATAAACATGGACACATGAGAATATCTTAAACTCACAGTGGCACGTTTTATTGCCGCATGGCTCCTGATTGTGTGTGTGTGTGTTTGTGTGTCCCCACCTCAGTCCCAGTCTCAGGGTTTTCATATTCAGTTTCTCTCTCACACTCACATACTTGCACTCACTGACTAGAGTCGTGGTCAGAATGGATTCTTGCGGATTCCTGATCTACAGTAGAATCCTGCTTTCTGTGAAAACATTCCTTTCTCAATTCTTTCAGAAGGATGAGTGTGCTTGGCAAGGCCAGCATTTCTTCAGTCCAGTGCAGGTCTATGTAGGTTCAGAGAAGTTGCTGATATGCCCTGTACGGTCAGTATGATAAAATTTTGGTTATAAAAATGCAGCAGTATTCAATTTGCAGAAGTTGGACACTGCTCAGAGCAGTCCATTCAAATGGACTGAGATAGAGAGATCAATGATGTATAACCTACAATAGCATGACTCAGTGACTTGCTACCAAACAAATACTGACTGTGTGACAGCACCTGACATAAAACACGCACAATACGTATAAGCTACTGAGTAAAGATAAGAAATCATTCGCAATGTGCTGTGTCTATCTACTCACATTAGAAAGTCACTTTGAATGGAGAATGTATACTTGGACATGGTTCACTTTGTTATCACAAGGAGATAGTATATGCAGCAATGAATAACCTTTTACTCTGGATCATTCATTTGGTATATTGAAATGGAATGTACACTGATACGGTGGTACAATTATCCTCTGTTCTCTGTGTTGGCTATGGTTGGGAGTAAGTTACCAATGGCAGTAGAAATCTGCATATTTATCCGAGAGAGACAAGGCCGGAAAGATTGCTTCAAGTAGATTGCACCTGACAATTACATGTCAAGTGTTGGATCAGTGAAGGTTTAGAATTTGGCAAGGGGGGTCAGGTCAAGAAAGGACCAGGCCAGGGCCCACACGCTATGGAGGGGAGGAATTCAGGAAAGGCCCAGGCCAGGGCCTATGCCACACGGAGGGGAGGAGTTCAGGAAAGGCCCAGGTCGGGGCCCACATAGAGAGAAGAGTCTGGAAAAGGTAAAGTTTACTCTGTGGGTAAAGTTGAAATTTAACAGTTTGCTTCCAGTTGTGTCTAAAGTGAAAAAAATTAAAGAGTTCCCATAGAGTTTCTGACACCAGGTTGGGACAAAAGACGGGACTGGGGAATCTATTACATCCCACTCAATCAATGATTGCTGTTTTCCAGAATGATAGTTGAGTGACCTGCCAATTGGGATGGGCGACACAGCAGATTGGCTGTTTTGGGCGCTGACCATCCCTATTGAGCCTGGGACCCCAGAGAGGCACAGGCTCCAGTGATCAGCATCATAAGTAGCACTCTCTCAGGCCTTGTTCATCACTGACGCTGTAGTACTTCAGCATTGGCATTGTCGTCACTATTTGTTTGTGGTGAGTGACAGCTGTTTCTCATTCTATGCCCTCATACCACTGCACATTCGTAACTGTGAGCTTGCGTACATGTTCACACTGTGATGACAAGTAACGCAAGAGCTCTTCTCGGTAGTTTGCAAATCAAACAAATTGTCGCTTCACTTTCATCTCAGTTGCTGTATCTTGATTACAGCTCTTACCTTATCAGGATCAGTTCTTTTACTGCCAATACATGACCTTAACTTCAGGCATCGTCAATTGTATCATTTTTCTTGTTCTGCTTCAGGTTCATTTGGATTTCATCATAGTCTGTGACGGCTTCTCCACATCACTTCCACTCCTGGAAGATCGCAGTTTCATGATGTCTGACTTTATATTCATCTGGAGCAATGGAAATATTGAGTGAAATGCACAACCACTTGTACTAATACAAGAGTGACGAGAAGCCCATTATTGTCACAAGGGTATAGTGCTGCCACCAATTCTCCCTGCTTGTTAGTCCAAGGGGCAGTTTCATCATCTGCGATAAAGGATGGACCATGATGAAGTCTCAGTAGAGAGCGGCTCTTGTCTTAGATCACAGAAAACAAGTGTTACATCTCAGCGACCATGTATAAGTTACATTAATTCTTAGTTGTATTTGCTACTACTAACAATAGGTGCAGAAGGCACTGGATATTGCTTCCAAAATATACTTCTATTAGGAAACCATGCCAGAGTCTGCTTAAACCAGTCCAACGCCAGCCTATCCTCCACCAAGAGGCTTTGTTATGTAGTAGAGTAGACAAAACTTAGGCTTAGGTCATAGATTAACCCTTTTACAACCATCACCCAATGCAACAACTCAAGATTTTCTTTCGCTTTAGTCAGCCCATTTTACAGTGATACAAATAACTAATTTCATTAGCACCACTTCTTCTCCTTCCAAGACTATGACTTCACAAATTGAGCAAACTGGTGATTTGACAATCTTTCCGAAGGCATTAATTTTGGTCTTGAAAGATTGGCAGGTCAGTGGATTGAAGACTGTTGAACTTGAGGTTGATTAAGTTTTTCTCTTTCACCTCTGGAGAAATCTTTCTCTCACAAACAGTTTCTGTAGAGGACTCAGTTGACTGTCAACTCTTGCTGTAGTAGGTGGGAGACTACCTTATCTGGAGGACCTTTGAATGTCCTTCATAGAAGACAGTTGTACTGATGAAAGAAATTGCTTCATTCTTAGCACCATATGGTGGATGTGTAATGGACCGCTCTCAAGAGGGTGGCTGTTTTGAACACCTTCATCGTGCTGTGCGTTCTTTTCCCTGGTGGAGCAGATTTCCTCTGCATAAGTGTAGTCAGTAACATCGAATGCTCTGCATTACTCCTGTGTGTAGCAGACTGTTGTGCTGTTAGCACTGGCACTATTAAGAGTGCATCAACGATCTCCAATGGACTGTGTTGTTTAATTATAGCAGCGTACCTGGTTGTTGTCTCATATTTTGCCGAAAGTCATCCTCTGAGGATGCTTTCATGGCATCGGGCATGAAAAACATTTCCTGACTCCTTGTGCAATCTGTGGCTTCATCCCTTTTGGTCGGGTGAAATAAATTTCAGACCACGATGTAATCAATGTTCTCTGGCTGAGTCTTCACCTTCCATTTAGCCATTAACCTTGGAAGGCTTATGAAGGCTTCCACTGCTTGTGTTTTCCTAGATGGGTGATGGTAGTTTTCTAATGAAGCAGTTGAACTCCTTCCATGAATTGCAGGATATTGAGGGTGAAACATGCATCCTTACTCCACAGGGACTTTCTGTGTCCTGGATGACATACACATTCTCGAACAGTTGGTATCCTTGGGCTGTAGTGACACCCATTAGATTGCTTTAATCTTAGGCATTGTTTTATCTACACTGCATACCTGTAGGTTTCTAGGCTCACATTTTCTGTGTTAGTTGAGGTATTTAGTCAGATAAGACAGTGACACTTGCTACTAGATCAATCCTAAACTGAGTAAAATTCCACTGACATAAATAAGTTCATTAATATCTAACTGTGATGGACCTCCTATTCCTCTGGGAATATCTTGAGTATCTCCTTCGATGGTGGTATTTGGGTATCTCTTCTAATGGAGCTCTTTATACACATTTCTGCCTGTGCAGTCGTTCCCAAACTTTGTCCCACAACAAACTTTCCTTAGTGTCTGCAATTTGCTGAGACCCTGGACTGTAAGAGCAGGAATAGTGGGGAGGAGCTTATCAGAGTTAAGGATGTGGGAGGGATGGAGGTGGGGAAGAGGAGCACATTGAAGGGGGTCTAAAAGCTTTAAAACAGCAGTTTGGGTGGTGTGGGTGTGGGGAGGTCTGGTTACTTAAAATTATAAACCAACTGACCTTTCTATTGGACTTTCCAGGGAAGAATTCAGACCTCCAGGATTGGGCAGTTAGGCTGTGCTCACTATTGAAACAACTCGGATTTAAAGGGCCCACAGAGCAGTTAGCATTCACAGCTCCAGGGTATATCAGAGCTAGTGACCCCAAAGATGTGGCCAACAATACCATTGGAGGTTGTGACCCTTGCATGGGGAACCCTGAACTAGTACTTCTGCTGTTCTGTAACTATTTCTGACTTCTGCACATCCTGAGGAAATGACCCTTTTTTTAACACGCATAACACACTTTTGTCATAGAAAGATACTGTCTTTCCCTGTGAGTCTTTTTTTGTTCCACAGTGCTGACAATAATTCTTAGTATCTGCTAAAAATCACACAACACCAGGTTATAGTCCAACTGGTCTATCTGGAAGTATTAGATTTCGGAGCACTGATCCTTCATTGGGTAGCTGTCTGATGAAGGAGCAGCGCTCTGAAAGCTAAGACTTCCAACTGAACCTGTTGGACTATAACTCGGTGTTGTGTGATTTTTAGACTTGTCCACCTCAGTCCAGCACGTCCACATCTTAGTATCTGGTGTTTTGTCTAATTTTTGTGTTCGCTTGTCATGTTACTCCTTTGATGCTGCCAGACCTGCTGAGCTTTTCCCAACAATTTCTCTTTCTGTTTCAGAAGTATTATGACTTTTTCCCTTTCTCCTTAATGTCTTGATCAATGTTATGGGTGTGGAAATATCTCACATATGAGTAAGCTCAACATTGTTTTAAATTGCTGTTCTCTCAGCTTGTCTTGTGTAGCCCACCCTGACTTTATCTGCATTATTTTCTCTGCTGAGGTCTGGCTACCTTATAGCCTTAGAGTACATGGTAGCTGTTATTGGTTCCATGAGTCTGTGCTTACTGATGTATATTGAAATGTTTTTAGCTGCTGGTTGACTCATAGAACCTTTCTTAAAATAATGATGCTTTAAAGTGTTAACCCTCTTGTCTGCAAAAAAATATGAATTTCCTCCTTTCTTTTAAGTTCTTCAGGGTTTCCTTCTCCTTGTGGTGGGCAGTCAGATGCAGACTGCTGCTGCCAGAGGGCGATAATTGTTGTCTTCTTACAATATGGCTTGATGGCTGACACCAGCTGGTGACTTGTAGTTGAGGTAGAGTGTTCCCACGAATCTTCCTTGCTATGCAAGTCCGTGGTGGAGAATGGACCATGAATTGATTTCAGCTGAAGAGGTTCATGTCTTATCACAGGATGCAGTTGGATTACACCTCAGTAATGATAAGTAAGTTACCTTAACTCTTAGACACAAGAAGTCTTACCAACAACTTGTATAGCTCCGTCTGGACCATGTCTGGACCTTCCTACTTGAGTTGGTCCATAACCCCCATCCTGCAGCTGTAGGATATATGGAGGTGGGTAGGGATTTATCTTAAGTTATGGATTAACCCTTTCATATCCATTATCTTACACAGTCTGTACCTCCCAGACACAGCCTGTCTGTGTGTCGTCAGGAAACGTATGTTTTCTGCCCATTGAGTCCACGCCGACTTCCGAATAGCATCCCCTCCTATCCCTGTAACCCTCCATTTCTCATGGCTAATCCACTGAGCCTGCACATCCCTGTACACAATGGGGCAATCTAGCATGGTCAATCTACCTAACCTGCACATCTTTGGAGTGTGGGAGGAAACCAGAGCACCCTAAGGGAACCCACGCAGATGTAGGGAGAATGTGCAAACTCCACACAGACCTGAGGGTAGAATCAAACCCAGGTCCCTGGCGTTGTGTGGCACCAGTGCTAACCACTGAGCCACCACGCTGCACCGCATCTGGACTAATAAAGTCTTTGGCCTTGTCAAGTTGCAGTGAGATTTCTTTAATGGTTGGTATGGGACAGTTTTTAAAAAATGTATTCATTCATGGGATGCTGGCGTCATGGATGGGCCAGCATTTATTGCCCATCCCTAATAGTCCAGATGGCATTTTAGGAGTCAAATACATTTCGGAGAATCTAGAGTCATATGTAGGCCAGACCAGGTAAAGATGGCAGATTTCCTTAGCTAAAAGACATGGTGTGACTCCTAGCAGCTTAGCTGTAACTCAGTCAAGCGTAGGGCTAATGTTAAGCATTAGCTCCTGGAATTCCCAATCTCACACACAGTGGAGTTCCCACACAACACAGTACACAAATATCACAAGAGAGCAATAAGAAACTTGCAATGCTTTGTTTGGAGCCTGCCATTCTAACGTTTGCTCCTTTTCCAACTTTGTAGTCTGGGCAAGCGGATTGTGGGCACTGATGCAGGCTAAGAAGAGATGGAAACTCTCCATACCCTGTGTTCTCTTGGCAATGCTTGCAAACACCAGTCTATCTGCTCACATCCCAGAGGGCATGGCGGGCAAGGAGGTAGCATTGAAAAATTTCCATTTATATAGCAGTTTTGACATTCGCAGGTCAACCCAAAGCGCTCCAAACATGCTTTGCAAAATAATCACTGTTTATATTGTAAGCTATATGGTAGGCAAGTAGCACAACAAACCTGCGCAAACAATTCTATGAAAGTAACCAGATAAAGTATATTTTGGTGATGTTGGTTGAGTGAGAAATATTGGTCAGGACTTCAGGAACACTTTTCCAAGAGTAGAGTGGTGCTGGAAAAGCACAGCAGGTCAGGCAGCATCCGAGGAGCAGGAAAATTGACGTTCCGGGCAAAAGCCCTATCTGCTCCTCGGATGCTGCCTGACCTGCTGTGCTTTTCCAGCACCACCCTAATCTTGACTCTAATCTCCAGCATCTGCAGCACCCACCTCTACCTTCAGGAATACTTTGCCTGCTCTGCTTTGAAATACTAAAATGGATTTTTTAAAATGTCCACTTAAGAGTGCAGACTGAACCCCGGTTTAATGTCTCATCTAAAAGGTGGCACCGAAGGCAGGTCAGCACTCCCTCAGTACTGCCCAGAGTGAGTCATAAGTTAAGAGCAAGTGTGACGGGGCAGAATAAGCACAGGGCTAAAAGATGAGTATTTCAGGAATGTAGTATTATTGGTAGTTGCACTAATATTCAGTTGGTAGGCAGATAACTTACTGACTAATGCATCAAGTCACTTATTTGCAACCTGGCTGTACCACGTATTGACTGACACAACAGGAAGCAAAGACAGGAAGTCTAAGGCAGAAGGGACTGTTCAATGACTTTCCTACAATGTTACATATATCCAACAGGCTGATAGAAACAGCCCAAGACTGTGTGGTAGTGGTCAGCTTACTGACCATGAATCCGGCACGTTAAGATCTAATTCATCCATAAAACTATGAGATATATAGGGAGTAGAGTTTGGCCATTATGCCCATTGAATCTGCTCTGCCATTTGATCATGGCTGATATGTACCTCAGCCCCATTCTCCTGCCTAACCTTTGATCCCCTTATCAATCAAGAACTTATCAATCTCTGTCTTAAATGCATTCAATTACCTGGCATGCACAGCCCTTCACAGCAGAGTTCCACAAATTAACCATCCTATGGCTGAGAAATTCCTCCTTGTCTCACTTCTAAAGGATAATCCCTTCACTCTGAGGCTGTGCCCTTGGGTCCTAGTCTCTCCTACTGGAATCACCTTGTCTGTGCCCACTCTGTCCGGTCCTCTCAGCATTCTGTAAGGTTCAAACAGATGCCCCCTAATCTTTCTAAACAGAATCCTGAACTGCTCCTCATATGACAACACCTTCATCCCCGGGATCTTTCTTGTAAACCTCCTCTGGACCTCTCCAACACAAGATTATCCTTCCTTAGATACGGGGTCCAAAACTTTACACAATATTCCAAATGTGGTGTGACTAGAACTTTATGTAGCCCACAGTGGTTCACTTCTGTTCTTGTATCCTCAAAATGAATGCTAACATTGCATTTGCCTTCCTAAGTGCCAACTGAAACTTTTATGTTAACCTTAAGAGAATCCTTAACTAGGACTCCTTTGTGCTTCAGATTTCTGAAGCCATTTAGAAAATAGTCTGTGCCACTATTCTTCTTATCAAAGAGCATACCCTCACACCTTTCCATACTGAATTCTACCTGTCACTTTTTTCCCAGCCTGTCCAAGTCCTCCTGCAGCCTCCCTGCTTCCCCAACACTAGCTCTTCCTCCACCTATCTTTGTCATCTACAGGTTTAGCAACAATTCCCTCAGTTCCTTCCTCCAGATCATTAATGTACAGTGTGAATAATTGTGGTCTCAGCACTGACCCCAGTGGAACTCCACTAATTTCTGGCTGCCATCCTGAAAAAGATCCTTTTATCTCTACGTTCTGCCTTCTGCCAGTCAGCTAAGCCTCTATCCATGCCAGTACCTTGCCCTAAAACCATTGGCTCTTATCATATTTAGCAGCCTCCTGTGCACTACCTTAACAAAGACCTTTGGGAAATCGAAGTAGATTACATCCACTGGCTCCCCTTTGTCAAACATATTCATTCCGTCCTCAAAGAATTTGGACAGATTTGTCAGGTATGATCTCCCCTTGATGAAGCCATGCTGACTCAGCCCTATTTGACCATGCACTTCCAAATACTCTGCAATCTCATCCCTAAAATCTTATCAAATACTGAGGTCCGGCTATAGGCCTGTAATTTCCTGTCTTCTGCTTCCCTTCCTTCTTAAATCGTGGTGTTACATTAGCTAATTTCCAGTCTTCCGGGACCCTCCCTGACTCCAGTGATTCCTGAAAGATCGCCACTAATGCCTCTACAACATCCTCCATTTTCTCCTTCAGAACACTAATGTGCAGTCCATCTGGTCCAGGTGTTTTATCCACCTTTAGACCTTTCAGTTTCCCAGCATCTTCTCTTTAGTGATGGCCACTACACCCACCTCTGCTGTGGCTCCCTTGAAGTTCTGATATGCTGCTGGTGTTTTCTAATGTGAACACAGATGCAATGTACCTGTTCAGCTCCTCTGCCATTTCTTTCTTCCATGACTACTTCTCCAACATCATTTTCTAGCGATGTGATGTTCACTTTTGCCTCTCTCTTACCCTTTATATATCTAAAAAAACTCTTGAAATCTTCTTTAATATTATTCGCACATTCTCATATTTTATCTTTTCCCTCCCTTTTTGCTTTTTTTCACTTACCCTGTACTGGTTTCTAAAGGCTTCCCAATTCTTTGGCTTGCCTCTAATTTTCCCTGCATCGTGTACTTTTTCTTTTGCTTTAAACTGTCCCCAACTTTCCTTGCCAGCAATAGTTGCCTTGTCCTCCTCTTTGTATGTTGCTTCTTCCTTGGAATGAATTTCAGCAGTATCTCCCAAATTATCCCAGAAACCCCAGCCATTGTTACGCCACTGTCTTCCCTACCAGGGTCCCTTTCCACTCAACCCTGGCCACTTGTTTCTATGGTGAAAAACTTCACTAAATGTAATTGCACACCAAACTGCGAACAGGAAGCCAGCACAGATATTTTTCCAATGACTCTTGTCAAAGAATAGCACCACTAATTCAGCGATTGAGGTAACGATTTGGGGACCTGAGTTCAAATCCTACCATGGCAGGTGGTAGAATTTGAGTTAAATTTTAAAACTGAAATCTGGAATTAGGAGTTTAATGATAGCTACGAAAAATCCATCTTGTTTAATGATATCTCCTTAGGGGAGGACACTTCTATCTGTGCCTACCTAATTGTTGGTCTAAATGTGACTCCAGACCCTCAACTAGGGTGATTGATTCTTAGCTGCTGAGCAATTAGGGATGGTTTAGCCAGTGACATCCACTTCTGTGAATGAATAATAAAAAAAACTGGGAGTGTGTGTGAAGAGAGATCTCTGAATAAGTGAATAAATTTGCTTCTGTGCCTTGTCTCTGCTTCATTTCTGAGCTTGGGCACATTTGGAGCTTCACTTGGAGCTATAAAATGTCCAATTCTCACCATTTATGACTTGACTCCTGAAGCCTAGGGGTGGAAATTCAAAAAGTTAGGAAAACCACAGAGCAGTACCTAATAAGAAAAGAGGAACTGCAGAGCGGGACTTTCCCATCAGGGAAAATAGTTTATCTGCTCAAAGTAAATCCCTTAATCATCTTAAACACCTCCAGTAAAACCTTTAATCTTAAATTTATACACGTGCAAGTGGAGTCTTTGGCACAGTCCTGGTGTTCCCAGCTCTGAGCCTGAAAGTCTGGATTCATCTGGATATTTGCCACAGACGTGTGTCATAATGTATCTGAACAGGTTGATCTAAATAAAACGTACAACCCGCCTTTATAATTTAATGCATGCGTTATACCCCAGTCAAGGACAATATATTGGCCCAGATTTTGCTGCCTATACAACGCTGAGTTTAATTCTAATGTTTACATTATCCACTCATTTGCAGAGAGGAAGAGATGCCCTGAAGATTAGCAGAAGTTGTTGGAGGATTTGTATGGACAGTCAATTCTTAGTTTTCTGTGGTGGGGGGTGTGGGGGTGGTGGTGGTGTGGAGGTGGGGATGTTCAATCTTAACCTCCCTGTGTGTTTCAACAAATTGCTATACATGGATGT
This sequence comes from Hemiscyllium ocellatum, assembly GCF_020745735.1. NCBI lineage: Eukaryota > Metazoa > Chordata > Chondrichthyes > Orectolobiformes > Hemiscylliidae > Hemiscyllium > Hemiscyllium ocellatum. The sequence continues at coordinate 19,016,629 of NC_083412.1, read as the reverse complement.
TAGTTACCAATTAACTTCATCACCAGAAAGTTAAGGCAAACACTGAGGTGATTATTGTCCAGAATTGCTGTGCACCATCTCTGGATGGGGACAATTGTAAACATTGGAGCATCATTCTTGCAAAGAGTTCCTTTAAGTCTTTAAAATTAAATTTGACCAGACTCCTCATTGTTCTTCTGGACTAGAAAGGAGCGTAAAAAGGTCTAAGTATCTCCAGGCTTCAACATGCATGTAAAAATACACGTTACCACAGCGACTCAGACATCGTCAGTGATCTATAATTGCAGGACAACACTTACTGTCCCATTTAATGGAATAACTTACTCTTCAGATGAGATAATTGATCCCCTCTTGAACTGTGATGATAAAAACCCATGTGGTCTTCATGTTAAAAGAGTGGTCACTTAATATGGTAATGGAACCAAACCAAAGGTTCAAAGGGGAAGTGAAAATGCAAGATGGCATATGAATAGAAACTGGCAACCAATGTAAAAAGTGAATCCAAAAGCGTTCGACCACCATGTTATTGGTAAAAGGGGTGATAAAATATGCATGAATTGACTAGAGGCTGATAAAGGAATTTAGACTTGGAGGCTAAGGGCATGGCTGAGGTATTAAATGAATACTTTGCGTCTGTTTTTAGCAGGGAAGAAGATGCTGCCTAATTCATGGTAAAAGAGGAAGTAGTTTAAAAAGTTGAAGGGTTTAAATGACATGGAAAATGAATTGAATAGGCTGTTGTGCTAAAAATGGATAAAGCACCTGGACTGGATGAGATTCATCAAAGGATGGTGAGGGAAGTGAGAGTGGTAACAGGCACCTGCACTTTCTGATACACAGTAATGGCCCTGACTGGGCATAATTTCAAAATAGACACATGTTACAAAGCTTGGAAGCAATGTGACCAGTGCAAAGGTAGGATAGAATAATAAAAGGCTTAAGACTGGTTAGGGCAATGGTTGTGAAAGTGGCATTTTTTAAAATTCAAAGAAATCTGAAGTGATTTTTTTTGTTAGGAAGAACATAGGGAGACAGTATATAAACACAGGTCCAACAATGTTATAACTGCTCCAAGCGCGGGACTAGGCCTATATGTACATACTTCATTGAAGGTAGCAGGACTGATTAGGAGCACTGTTAATACAGCAGAGAGCATCTTAGGCTTCAATAATAGACTGTAGTGTTCAAAGGTAAGGAGGAACTGTAATGTTAACCTTTTATGGAACAATTTTATCCTGTGACCTCTACCACTTGGAAGGACAAGGACAGTAGACAGATGGGAACACTACTTCCTTTATCTTCCCCTCCAATTCGTGGGCGGCATGGTGGCACAGTAGTTAGCACTGCTGCCTCACAGCGCCAGGGACCTGGGTTCAATTCCCGCCTCAGGCGACTGACTGTGTGGAGTTTGCACGTTCTCCCCGTGTCTGCGTGGGTTTCCTCCGGGTGCTCCGGTTTCCTCCCACAGTCCAAAGATGTGCGGGTCAGGTGAATTGGCCATGCTAAATTGCCCCTAGTGTTAGGTAAGGGGTATATGTAGGGGTATGGGAGGGTTGCGCTTCGGCGGGTCGGTGTGGACTTGTTGGGCCGAAGGGCCTGTTTCCACACTGTAAGTAATCTAATCTAATTCACTTGGAAATATATTGCCGATCTTTACGTATTGAAATCCTGGAATTCCTTGCTTAATATCTTTGTGATACCCTTACACCCAAGGAATATTGTGCTACTTTGGGTGCCACACTTTAGGAAGGATGTGAAAACACTGGACAGAATGTGAAAACAATTAATGAAAATAAGTTCAGGGATGAGAAACCACAATCCTGGATTGGAAAGGTTTGGGTTGTGTTCACTGGAGAAGAGAAGGTTTGAGAGGACATTCTATGGCGGTATTGTAAAGCATGATGTATCTGTACTGATTGGATAGAGAGAAAATGTTCCTATTGATGGAAGGATTGAGAACGAGAGGGCAGAGATTGAAGGTGATTAGCAAATGAGCAATGGAGAAATGGAAATAATTTCAAACAGAGGAAGTGGTCAGGATCTGGAAGGCACTGCCTGAAAAAATGGTAGAGGCCATTTCAACCCAGGAATTTAAGAGAAAGTTAGAGTAAGATCAAAAAGGACAAATGGGGGTGGGGTATGGTGTTAAGGACGCACACTGGGGAATTGGACTAGGTAAATTATCCTTTCTGAGAGCCAGCATAGGTATAAATGTCTGAATGTCCTTCTCCTGGGCTATAACCATTCTGTGAATTATTTATTCCTGACTACAGTATTTATCATTTTGGTACTCCATTAGTCATTGGCTTGCACATCTCTTCAGATGTATAATTCTGGACGATATGACACAGGGCACTAGAGGTGGTTTGTTGATTCAAACTTGTGTGAAGGCTAATCATAGGACAGATAAATATTTATTGAAGTAGAAAAAGATTCAAAAGCTGTAAGTGGTTTACCAGGAATAAAGCTTGAGCCCAGAACAATGACTTATTTAAAAAACAATAAGGTGTACTGATGGTTTGATATTCTGATCATTGACATCAAATAGTCTAAAGGGGTTTCTTTATCCAGATTTATCCTGTGATCTCTAAATCCTTTGTTTAGATTTGATGCTAGACACTTGGCCACACATGTTGGCCCTCCATCAAAGTTCAATTTATTGTGGTAGTGCTAACATCTCTCTGATTTTCAGAACTGCACACCACAACTGGATAATCTCCCATGTCTCTGCAAAGGCAGACAAGATGATACAATAACTAGCTGAAAATGTGTTGCTGGAAAAGCGCAGCAGGTCAGTCAGCATCCAAGGAACAGGAGAGTCGATGTTTCAGGCATAAGCCCTTCTTCAGGAATCCTGAAGAAGGGCTTATGCCCGAAACGTCGAATCTCCTGTTCCTTGGATGCTGACTGACCTGCTGCGCTTTTCCAGCAACACATTTTCAGCTCTGATCTCCAGCATCTGCAGACCTCACTTTCTCCCTGATACAATAACTACCCTCCATTTCCTTCTTTGGACTTTAACACATAGACCACCCTCTCAGATAAGCTGTACACGTCACCTGCTATAATTATTACCACAACTATAACAACATCATCAATATATTAAACTTACATTGCATTCTTTATGGTGGAAAGTATTTCAAAGCTCTTTACAGAGGGACAATCAAAGAAAAAAATGCCAAGGCATTCTTCAGGATTCCTGAAGAAGGGCTTATGCCTGAAACATCGACTCTCCTGTTCCTTGGATGCTGACTGACCTGCTGCGCTTTTCCAGCAACACATTTTCAGCTAGTTATTGTATCATCTTGTCTGCCTTTGCAGAGACATGGGAGATTATCCAGAGGTATCAGGAGTAGGGAGCAAAATGCTGTGTTTTATGGAGAGTTTTGAACGGAGCAGATGGATCAACAGAAGGGTTTGCGAAAGGAAACCTCTGAATGTGACAATGTGTATTGCCAGCTCCCCAATACCATTTGCTTCAATACTGTACAATCCAGGGATGTACTGGAACAACCCACCAAGGCTCCTTGGACAGCACCTGCCAAACCTGTGGCCTCTACCACCTGGAAGGACAGGGACAGTAGATATGTGGAAACACCACTCACTGTACACTCCTGTCCAATTCAGTTGCCAATCTTTCTGAGTCAATTCTTAATAGCATTGTGGTGTCCTTACACCCCAAGTACTGCAACAGTTCATAAAGGCAGGTCCCCACATATCTTCTCCATGGCAATTAGGGATGAGCAATTTAGTTTGATTCGGGCACGTCCCATGAAAGAAATAATAGAATCAGCCAGATGGGAGACATATCCCCTCATTTAAGGCACTCAATTGTTTTATGAGTGACTATTCCATCTTGGAGACAAGGGAGGTGGGGGCTGATGGTGGCTTTGCTAATCTTCTGCAGGGAATTAAAACAAAAGTCTGATGGACTTGCTCAACACTGCAAGTTTGATATTCTCACATTTATTAGAACCTGTTGTGTTATCCAAGGGTTAATCAAATATATAAATGGCTTTCTTTGAGTTGGTATTGAGGTAACACATCAACCTTTCCTTCTGGCTGAAGTAAATCAACAGGGACAGATATGTGAGTCATCTTTATAAGTTATTGTAGCCATTTACTAAAAAAGTCAGATCAGCTGCTGTTTAAAGTAAATATCATAATTACATCATGACAGTGGTCCTGGGGTGATACTTCATAGGATGAATTCTCCTCAAATGTTGCCTCACCTTCGTCTGTTTGTCTCCTCTTCCTCCATTAAAGTTTCAGACAATGAATGTCTGTTGAACAAGCCTTACCCAAGACTCAGAACCTCTCAATACGGTGCCTCAACTTATGGACCAGTGGGATTATATTCAGCAACTAAATAGATCCTGCTGCATGTGGCTCACGCTCCCTTAGATTGTTACAGGCACATTCAGCTTTATGTCAATGCAAGTTAACCACATCGTTGTAGGTCAGGAGTCATAAATAGGGCGGGCAAAGTAAAGTACAACAAGTTTCTTTCCCTAAAAAGCACTAATGGACCACATCAGATTTTATAAAAGCCAATGATAGTTGATTACTGAGGCTACCTTCACTTTCCAGTTGTTTAAAAGATTTAATTCTTATCCACTGCCACTGTGGGATTTAGGACCTGTATCCCCAGGAGTGACAATAATGCTATGCCATCATCTCACCTTTTTCCGGCCTTAATCCCTGCTCTTTTTTCTTATTTCCTCAGTCCTCAAATAGACAAGTTCCTCCAATATTAAAGCTGCCTCCAAGAATCTTATCTATTTGTTCCTTGAAAAGCAAGAAATGTTTTTCTCTTAACTGAATCTAAAACCCCAATAGATTAAAATTATGAATATTGCTCCCATTGTGGACACTGGGGCACCTCTTTTTTAAAAAAGAAATAGGAATACTGTTGCCTTGTGCATAATTCTGCCACAAATCCAGCTCAAGTCTCTCTTTCCTGACTGCAACTCCAGTTCAAAATATATTTACACCACATAAAAGATGACCAAATCACTGTCACCTCAACTGCCTGAAAAGATTAATAAAGATCAGATGCCCAGACAAGATCCCTGACACCGATTCCTTCAAAATAGTCGCAAGATGAACTTGGAAGCTTTGATTGTGAAGGTGTCATTTGCATGGTCAGATCCATAGGAAAGATGTTGTGAAACCAGAAAAGGTTCAGGAAGGGTTTACAACGTTGCTGCCAAGATTGGAGCGCTTGACCTATAGGGCTGAATAGGCCGGGGATATTTTCCCTGGAGCTTTGGAGGCTGAGGGGCAATCTTATAGAAGTTTACAAAATCATGAGGGGCGTAGGTGAGTTGAATAGTCAAGGTCTTTTCCCAGGGTCAGGGAGTAGAAAGCAAGAGGGCATAGGTTTAAGGAGAGAGGGGAGGAATTAAAAGAGACCTAAAAGGCAATTTTTTTATCCAGAGGGTCATTTCAGATGAAGGGCTTATGCCTGAAACGTCGATTCTCCTGATCCTCGGATGCTGCTTGCCCTGCTGTGCTTTTCCAGCACCACACTCTCGACTCTAATCTCCAGCATCTGCAGTCCTCACTTTCACCAATTAAAAGCAGCCAAGTCAATGTCCATAAGGAGGAACAACTTGCTCGTGTTAAGAAAATGTGATAAGAAACCATGCATGAAGACATCTCACGATTTGAAATATTGTTCATATGTGGAGTTGAGAAAGTCTCATTTAAAATCTTTACTTTATTTATTCATGAGATGCAGGTGTTACTGTCCCTGGGACAGTATTTATTGCCCAATCCTAGTTACCCCTTGGTGGTGGTGAACTGCCTTCTCGGATTGTCGCATCCATGTGCTGTGGGTAGACCTATAATGCTCTTAGGGAGGGAATTTCAGGATTATAACCCACCAACACTGAATGAATGACAGTATATTTTCAAGACAGGATAGTGAGTGGCTTGGAGAGGAACTTGCAAGTGGTGCTATTCCCACACATCTGCTGCCATTGTCCTTCTAGATAGAATGGTCATGGTTTGAAAGGTGCTGTCTTAGGAGCCTTGGTGAATTTCACTTGTAGATAGTAAATAGTATATAGTACACACTCCTGCGACCGAACTTCAGTGGTGGAGGGAGTGGCTATTTGTGGTTGTGGTGCCACTCAAGTGGGTTGCTTTGGCCTGGATGGTGTCAGGCTTCCTGAGTGGTGTTGGAGCAGCACCCATCCAGGCAAGATGGGAGTATTCCATCACACTCCTGATGTGCATTAGAGATGGTGGATAGGCTTTGGAGAATCAGGAAGTACAGTATTTCTAGCCTCTGACCTGTTCTTGTAGCCACTGTATTTATATGGATAGCCCAGTTCAGTTTCTGATTAATGGTAACCCCCTGGATGTTGATAAAGGGACGGAGTGGGAGGAAGGGTGGGATGGGGATTGTATAATGGCTCAACTATGGTGATGCTTATCTTGGATCCACTGTTCAATCTGACGATACTCGTTCTGTCAAAAATAGGCTTGTCAGCCAACAAAGAATTCAACAAAGAAAATGAGAAGATTTTCTGTCTATCCCCAAAGCATAAGTGCCATTAAATAGGCAGCTATGAACACGGGTCCTCAGGATCTCTTCTAAACTGAAAACTGTATCTCAGTGCCACAGAGTAGTGCATTTAATCACTGGGCCAATGGTCAACGACACAGACTCTGTCAGCTCTACAGAGAAAATGAATTGATGAATAATACTCATTTCTCATTCCCTGTCTCAATGTGGGTTCTTTCTTTTTTCATGAAATCAGTATTCCAAGTATTTGAAATGGCAGAATGTAGTAAGAGCTAATTTTGTAGTCTTATTGACTCTCCTTTGGCAGGGGGACTTTCTTTAATTACAATGACAGCAATGTCTTATAAATTAAAACATTCACGTGTCTCCTCCCACATTCCCATTGGAATCATCGGTCTAGTGGTTTTCTCCCATTAGAAGCATTCATAATGATGGATATCAGTGCATTTCAACCTGTCTTCAAAAGCATTTGATGCAAGGAGAAATAGGTAATTAATCATCTTTGCTGAGGATTGGGATATCACCATGTTTATTTGCTCACTAGTGATAAGTAACTCCTGTCAACTTTGGCAGTAAGGTTTGATTAATGACTATAATGTTTGGAGTTGCTGGAAGTATGAATGAATTTCATTCGTGTTGCACAGAATTAAGTATATTTAATTGTCTGTGGTAAACAGAGAATGGCTTACTCATGAAGTGGTTCTCTGCAATTTTGTTTGCAAAGCTAACTAGCTTAGAAATGTGCTGCTAACAAATAGTTGTTCCCTTTATGCACATTAACTCCATCGTGGTTTAGTCATCTTAATCTTTCATATTTAGTTCTTTCATTTTAATGATGTGCAAGTGCCAGTTTTGGACTGGGATGGACAAAGTTAAAATCACACAAAACCAGGTTATACTCTAACAGATGTGTTTGAAAGTACAAGCTTTTGGAGTGCTGCTCCTTTGTCAGGTAACTAGTGGGGCAGGTACATCAGACACAGAATTTATAAGTAAAAGATCAAAGTGTCCTACACCTGATGTGATGCATTAGACAAACCTAGATGGCTGTTAAGTCTGTAATCACTGAGAATAGGGATGCAGGTTTTGATCGACTGATAGGTAAAGAATAATATTAAAGACTTAACAGCCATCTAGGTTTGTCTAATACATCGCATCAGTTGTATGACACTTTGTTCTTTTACTTATAAATTCTGTGTGCTATGCACCTTCCCCAGTAGCTATCTGATGAAGGAGCAGCGCTCTGAAACCTGTTGGACTATAACCTGGTGTTGTGTGATTTTTAACTTTTTTTTATCTTAATAGCTATCCTGAAGTTTCATACAGAATACAAGCACTATTAATGGTGTAACCAAAATTTTGAGAATGCAATGTGTTCTTAACTGGCAAATAATATTGGAATATATTTAAGGAAGAGCTTACAGGTTTATTTGGAGGCACTAGCTTTTGAAACATTGCTTCTTCAACCAGCTGATGAAGGAGCAGTGCTCTGAAAGCTAGTGCCTCCAAATAAACCTGTTGGACTAGAACCTGCTGTGTGATTTTTAACTTTGTCCACACCAATCCAACATTGACACCTTCAAATTAAGGAAGAGCTTACATTGTAAACTGCCTCTGATCATAGTACTATTGATCATGATTTTGTTTATCCACACGTTAATGAGAAAGAGTCACTCGACCTAAAATATTAACTCTGATATCTCTCCACAGATGCTGCCAGACCTGTTGAGCTATTCCAGCAATTTATTTTTTTTGTTTCTGATTTAAAGCATCTATCATTCTTTCGGTTTTTATTTAATATCTTCCTAATGAGAATCCAAAGGGCTTTTACAAATATATTAAGGACAAAAGGGTAACTAGGGAGAGAATAGAGCTCCTCAAAGATTAGCAAGGCGACCTTTGTGTGGAGCTGCAGGAGATGGGGGGGGATACTAAACAAGTATTTTGCATCAATGTTTACTGTGGAAAAGGACATGGAAGATATAGAATATAGGGAAACAGATGGTGACATCATGGAAAATGTCCGTATTACAGAGGAGGAAGTGCCGAATGTCTTAAAACACATAAAGGTGGACAAATCCCCAGGATCTGATCAGGTGTACCCTAGACCTCTATGGGAAGCTAGAAAAGTGACAATTGGGCCCCTTGCTGAGATATTTATGTCATCGATAGTCACAGGTGAGGTGCCAGAAGAATGGAGGTTGGTTAATGTGGTGCCACTGTTTAAGAAAGGTGGTAAAGACAAGCCAGTGAACTATAGACCAATGGGTCTGACATTGGTGGTGGGCAAATTGTTGGAGGGAGTTCTGAGGGACTGGATGTACATGTATTTGGAAAGGCAAGGACTGATTAGGGATAGTCAACATGGCTTTGTGCATGGGAAATCATGTCTCATGAATTTGATTGAGTTTTTTTGAAGAAGTGACAAGGAGGATTGATGAGGGCAGAGCAGTAGATGTGATCTATATGAATTTCAGTAAGGCGTTCGACAAGTTTCCCCATCTGAGACTGGTTAGCAAGGTTATATCTCACAGAATACAGGGAGAACTTTCCATTTGGATACAGAACTGGCTCAAAGGTAGAAGGTAGAGGGTGGTGGTGGAGGGTTATTTTTCAGACTGGAGGCCTGTGACCATGGAGTGCCACAAGGATCGGTGCTGGGTCCATGATTTGGATGTAAGCATAAGAGGTACAGTTAGTAAGTTTGCAGATGACACCAAAATTGGAAGTGTCGTGGACAACGAAGAAGATTACCTCAGATTACAACAGGATCTTGATCAGATGGGACAAATGGCTGAGGTGTGGCAGATGGGGTTTAATTCAGATAAATGCAAGGTGCTGCATTTTGGGAAAGCAAATCTTAGCAGTACTTATACACTGAATGGTAAGGTCCGAGGGAGTGTTGCTGAACAAGGAGACCTTGGAGCGCAGGTTCATAGCTCCTTGAAAGTGGAGTTTCAGGTAGACAGGATAGTGAAGAAGGCATTTGGTATGCTTTCCTTCATTGGTCAGAATATTGAATACATGACTTGGGAGGTCATTTTGTGGCCATATAGGACATTGGTTAGGCCATTTTTGGAATATTCCTTGCAGTTCTGGTCTCCTTCTTAATGGAAGTATGTTGTGAAACTTGAAAGGGTTCAGAAAAGATTTAAAAAGATGTTGCCAGATTGGAGGATTTGAGCTATAGGGGGAGGTTAAACAGGCTGGGGCTGTTTTCCCTGGAGCGTCGGAGGCTGAGGGGTGACCTTATAGAGGTTTATAGAATCATGAGGGGCATGGTTAGGATAAATAGAAAAGTCTCTTCCCTGTGGTGAGGGAGTCCAGAACTAGAGGGCATAGGTTTACGGTGAGAGGGTAAAGATAGAAAAGGGACCTAAGGGGCAACTTTTTCATGCAGAGGGTGGTACAGGGAATGAGCTGCCAGAGAAAGTGGGGGAAGTTAGTACAATTGAAACATTTAAAAGGTATCTGGATGGGTTTATGAATAGGAAGGGTTTGGAGGGATATGGGCCAGGTGCTGGCAGGTGGGACTAGATTGGGTTGGTATTATGTGTTTGGCATGGACAAGTTGGACCGAAGGGTCTGTTTCTGTGTTGTACATCTCTATGACTCTTTGACTCTATTTTCCTCGGTATGAAATTGCTTGAAACATATTGGGGCATTTTAATGATTGTAATGGTGCTATATTAATATGGTTGTTTTTTTTCCTTTTTTTTTATTTTTCTCATTTTTTAACTTTTTTCTTCTTTTTCCCCCGGGCACCCGTGTGGTGTGTGTGTAGGTGTCAGACACAATGAAAAACAACAGGTGTGTAAATCTTTATTTATATTCCGCCATCAAGAAGAAAGAAAACACTCGAATGGCCAGTGACAAGCAGTTCTTGACAAAGGGCAATGCTGCTTGATCAAACAGTGAAGGGGAGGCCATAAATCTGGTTGTTGTTTCTTATAGCCAATTAAGTATCTTTGAACTATATTCACTGTGAAGAGTTAAGTGACAAGACAGAAAACAGAGGTGGCTAAGCTATTAGGGCAGTGAAACAAAAAATGTGAGATTTCACCCTGAGCTCAGTTGATAGCAATTACAATTGCATTCATAAAATGCGACTGCACCGTGTTTGAAATACGACAGAAAACCTGGCTGATGCTCCTGTGTATTAGTGAGTGTGTGCTGCACAGCTTGGGAACATACATAAAAAAAACATAGCATCAGAAAGAGCCGTGGAATTACACCCATGTATACTCCTCAATATCCCTGAACCAAAATCACTGCCAAGAAAAGTAGCTTTTATGGATATTACCATGTTGCTATTTGTGGGAATTTGCTGAGAGCAAATTGGCAGTGGGTGCCTCCTGCTTCGCCACAGTGGCTGTGCTTCAAAAGGACTTAATTAGCTGTAAAGACCTCTGGGACGTCCTGAGATGGTTAGTGGTGCTTGATACATCGTGAGTCAAAAGATGATTTGCTGTAATTTAAGCGAGAGAATGTAATGAGAATGTAACATCAATCAATAGTTGGGGTCACAGCTATCAATTCCGAGAGACATTTTATGCGCAATCTACCAGGCTTATAAAGCTGCCAACGCCAAGGGAATGTTAGGAGCAAGATTTATGTCATTAATGGCAACTCATTTGAAACATATGGAACTGGTTGAGAGTGAGATACTTCGCACGAGTAAGATTTATGATCAGCAAAGGTGGCTTGGACGGAGAACTCATTGATAGCCATTCGGCGCCGCCTTTACTCTCGAACCCAGCGAAATGAATGAAACCCCGTTGCTTCCGGGTCGGGGGCTCGCTGATCTCCCGCGGCGGCTCCCCCTCCGACCCGAAGCTGTTCGGCTATCATCGTGCGCCGAGCCGACTGGACGGGCGGGGAAGCTCGGCAATTTCCGCCCACCCATTGTGTCCGCGGACGCCTCGGGTATTTCCGTCTCCCCTTGGTGGCCGGGATGTTTTTTTTGTGGGGGGGGGGGGGGGGGGGGGGGGGGGCGTGGTTCGGCCACCCTCACGCCCGGGGGTGGAGCTCGCACGCCGAGCGGTTCGGCAATCTCCGTGATCATCCTGGAGGGGAGGGGGGAGAGGGGAGAGGAGAGATCGGCTGTTTCCGACGGCCCGGTTTTCCAGACGGCTTTATGTCTGTCTCCTCGCGGGTGGGGAAGAGAGAAACGAATGGGGAGGTGCTCGGCTGCGCATGTGCGTTCGCCATCTTGCTGGTGGCTCACTTCTCCATTGACAAGCGGACAGTGAGTGAGAGTGAGGAGGAGGAGGTGGAGGCGGGGGGAGGGGAAGCCGGGCCGGGCCGGGCCTTGGTCACGGACAGACAGCCAGCAGCTGGGGCAAGAGGGAGGCTTCAGAAGAAAACTGTCCCTTCCAGAACACGGCCGGAGCGGAAAGCAGCTCCGGTACCGCTTTTGTCACCAAAGAGAGAGAGAGAGAGAGAGACCCCCTTCCGGGGAAAAAAATATTTAATAATTCCATCCCGAGAGATTTTTTTGAATGATGCGGTGAAACGGTTCATCCCGCCAGCCAGCTTCAGTCACACACACCCCGGGGGGAGAGGGAGAGGGGGGGGGGGGCGTGGGGGAACTCCTTCCAGTCAGACAGAGGCAGGGGGTGTGGGGAGGGGAGGGGAGGGGAGGGGAGGGGAGCCCTGCTCGGTTTGCGGTGGTTCAGCTCCTGCAAGTGCCCGGCTGAGGAGGGCGAAGCGGGCTCGGGGCTCCGGGCCCACGGTGAGAGCGGGCAGGGTCAGGCCGGGCGGGCGGAGTGATGAGGGGGCAGGAGGCGGTGTCTGCACTGAGACAGGGTTAAGGGACAGAGAGGGGAGGGGGGCGCACAGCGGCCGCTAACTGGTGCTCCTTACTCTCCCCCAATCCCCCCTGTGTGTGTGTGTGTCTCTGTACACACCTGGGTACCAGCCCGCTTGACAGGTCCGGCGCGCATTCCCTCTCCCCGCAGCCCCCTACTCTACCCTAGCCACCTCTCCACTAACCCCCCCCCTCCACTAACCCCCCCGTCTACTCACCTACCCCTCTTTTCTTCCACTCTTCTCTCCTCCCCCTTCACTTACCCTCACTCCCCACTCTCCCCCTCCCCCTCACTCCCCACTCTCCCCCTCCCCCTCACTCCCCACTCTCCCCCTCCCCCTCACTCCCCACTCTCCCCCTCCCCCTCACTCCCCACTCTCCCCCTCCCCCTCACTCCCCACTCTCCCCCTCCCCCTCACTCCCCACTCTCCCCCTCACTCCCCACTCTCCCCCTCACTCCCCACTCTCCCCCTCACTCCCCACTCTCCCCCTCACTCCCCACTCTCCCCCTCACTCCCCACTCTCCCCCTCCCCCTCACTCCCCATTCTCCCCACTCACTCCCCATTCTCCCCACTCACTCCCCATTCTCCCCACTCACTCCCCATTCTCCCCACTCACTCCCCATTCTCCCCACTCTCCCCCTCACTCCCCACTCTCCCCCTCACTCCCCACTCTCCCCCTCCCCCTCACTCCCCCACTCCCTCACCCCCCACTCCCTCACTCTCCCTCCCACTCTCCCCCCACCCCCTCATCCCCACTCTCCCCCCCACCCCCTCACCTCCCCCACCCCCTCACCTCCCCCACCCCCTCACCTCCCCCACCCCCTCACCTCCCCCACCCCCTCACCTCCCCCACCCCCTCACTCCCCCTCTCCCACCCCACCCCCATCACTCCCACTTTCCTCCCTCCCCCCTCCCCACCCCCCTTCACTCCCCACCCTCCCTACCCCCCCTACCCCCCTCACCCCCCCACTCCCTACCCCCCACTCCCTCACCCCCCCCACTCCCTACCCCCCTCACCCCCCCACTCCCTACCCCCCTCACCCCCCCACCCCCCCAACTCCCCCCCACTCCCCACCCCCCCCACCCCCCTCACCCCCCCCACTCCCTACCCCCCTTGCCGCAGTTAGTGGCCGAGTAAACGCGTGCTCGCTGGGGGGTGGGTGTTCATTTATTTTGGGAGGGTTTTAAAAAAGAAGTGTATTTTTTGTTTCTTCCCCCTCTCTCTCTCCCCCCCCCCCCCCCCCCCGCCAGCCCATGCCATGATGCACCAGTCGGAGAGCGCAGCGGCGGACAGGAAGATGGCGCACCCGCTCTACCCCCGGCGGAGCAGCACCAACGACCCGCCGCCGCCCCCGGCCTCCACGCCAGGCCCAGGCTCCGGCGGGGCCTCGGCCTCTCCCTCGCTGGGCGGCCTGATGGGGCAGCCGGCTCCGACGCGCCCGCACCCGGACGACGCTCTGCGCCCGCCGGCCCTGGCGGCTTGCTCCTCCGGGCCGGGTGCCGGCTCGGTGCCGGTGCCGGCCCCGCCGCTGACTCTCAGCCTCCACGGGCCTGGGGCCGTGGCCCTTCCTCCTCCCGGCCCCGCGGCGGTGGTGGCCCCCGCCGGTGCCGGCTCGATGGCCGGGGCCCAGATGAAGAAGAAGAGCGGCTTCCAGATCACCAGCGTGACCCCGGCGCAGAACAACGCCGGCTCCAACAACAGCATCGCCGAGGACACCGAGAGCTACGACGACATGGACGAGTCCCACACCGAGGACCTCTCGTCCTCCGAGATCCTCGACGTCTCCCGGGCCACCGACTACGAGCCGGAGCGCAGCTCCTCCGAGGAGACCCTCAACAACGTGGGCGACGCCGAGACCCCCAGCGCCCTGTCCCCCAACCAGCCTCGCCTGCCCCCCCACCAGCCGGCTCTCTTCAACGGCAGCATCCACGGCCTGCACCCGCCCCCTGCTCACCACCACCACCCGACCCATCACCATCACCACCACCACCACCCCCTTCACCACCACCACCCTGCCATGCTGGCGGGCCCAGGGATGGCCGGCGCTGTGCCTTCAGGAGCGGGGATCGTGCCTCCTGGCAATGTGACCGCCGGCGTGGAGAAAAATGGCACCGGCGTGCCCATGCCCGGGTTAGTGAGTGGCTCGGTTGGGGCGCCAGTGGCCCTGGCTTCCAGCATTGGCGCCCCGGCAAATGCCAGAACTGTAAGCAGTATGGGGAGCAACGTGAGTGTCGGTGGGACGAGTGCTGGTGCCAATGCCAGTGTCGTGAGTGGTACGACTGGAGTGATCGGGGCTGCGTCCAGTACTTCCACCGGTGCAACCGTAGCACAGCAGCCGGCAGCTGGCAGCTCCAGGTTCAGAGTGGTGAAACTGGATTCCAGCACTGAGCCATACAAGAAAGGTCGCTGGGTTTGTACTGAGTTCTATGACAAAGAAAATGTCACTGTTCTCACCGAAGGCACCTCTGTGAACAGGACGCTGGACAGTGTAAAGCAAGCTTCTGTCACTGATCCAAATCTGGATGGGCAGAGTACGAGTGGAGGGAGTTCGGTAAGCAGCACCTTGAGTGCAGTGGGTTATTACATTGAAACTGCTGGTAATGGGGAACCAGGATTAGTTCCAGCCCCTCAGCAGCAGGCCTTTCAAGCATTGTGTAGTCAGCAGTTGGATTTTAGCAGTGGTGGCCCTCTGGCACAAAGTATTTCCCAACCACAGCTCTCTCAGTCCCAGCTGCATTCACAAGATGTTATGCATTCGCAGCAGAAGCCAAGCGCACCCCTCCCTGGTCGAGCCGGAATCAGTGGTGTTCAACAGACCCCAATTCAGCAGCAATTACCATATTCTCAGCAACAGCAGCCTTTGCAGACCCTGTCAGCGGGGTCCCAGCCACAGCAACTATCGTATCCTCAGCAACAGCCAGCTTCACAGATGACAACACAGCATATTATGTCATCAAACACAAGTGCTGTCATTACAGAATATGTGCAGCACCCTCAAATGCAGCCCTCTGCGCAACCCATACAGCAGAGCAGTGGTGGGGTTGGAGCAGCAGCCGCACCATCCGGCCAACCACAACTTGTTCAAGGCCAAGCACAGTCTGTTTTAGCACAAGCACAATCTGGACAGACACCAGGTCAGCCTGTGGGACATGTTTCAGCAATGATGCCACCTACTGGTGCTGCCAATGGGCAGCTGGTAACTGGTCAGCAAAGCAATACAATTCCTCTGCTGCAACAGTCTTGTTCGCCATCAATTAACAAGTCAACACCAATCAGTTTGCAACCAAGTGCTCCTCCAGCTGCTCAAGCGCAGCAGGTAGGGCAACCTCTGCAGGGCGGGATGGTACAGCAGCAGGCCAGCGTATCAGGGCTTGTGCAGCAGGTAACTGTGGCACCACCAAAACAGCAGTTGTCATCGCAACCACAAGGTCAAGGGGTTGAGTGTATTATTCAAAGTGTGAACAATCAGACAATAACTGGAATAAGTTCTACACCATCTGTTAATGCCAACCTACCCAGTGTTGGATCTAATGTATCGACTAGTATACCAACTGGACCTGCAAACACTGTTCCGCAGCAAACCACTACGCAGACCTCCATGCAGAACAGTTTGATCCAGAAAGCCAGCCAGCCTTCTGTACCAGCAAATGCAAGCCTCCCTGTGGTACAAGTGGGGCCACAGAAAATGGTGCCTGGTTCTGCCCAACACTCTGCTCCCATCCAGTCACTGTTGAATGCAGTGGAAGATTCACGGCAACCTGCAGACCAGCCACCTTTGCATGTACAGCAGGTAGCTATTGGAGAAAGTGTACTGAGTGCAGCTTCTGCTCTGGTTCAGGAAATTGCCAGCAGCGCCAACCTGCCTGCATCTGCATCGTTACTTCCTTTAAAGACCCTACCACTGTCTATGCAACCTGTGGATGGTGAAGATGACAGGTAAGAGTAGGTTTTGTCCAAGGTCATGTATGTTTTTAATACAATAGTGTAAGATCCATGCTTGAATATCACTTACTTCTACAGAAAGAGAGTATGGTTCATTTTTGCATTTTGAAGCTTTAATTATTTGAATTATGACTTCATATGTTCCAAACAGTCATGTATGTTTTCACAGTGGCAATTCCAACTGTGCTTGTTTTTACTTAAAAAAAATTTCTTCAGAGCTATTTAACTGCACAGTGGACATTATCCCAAGTCAAAATGGCTTCTCTTACTCTTCTGTAGACACAACTTTTTTTTTGTAAGTTCTCAAATTAACTGTTACTTGATAAAAGTAACATCCAAAGTACTGCAATTAAATAAGATGATAACATAGCAAAAGAAAGAATAGATTGTAAAAGCTTCTATAGCATAGTCAAGACATGAACATAATTTAGTGTAATTTCAAAACAGAAGAAAGGCTTATAATCTTTCCTTCATCTTGCAGATTTTGTGGTAAAGGTTAGTTGTCAGACACTTAACACTGTTGCAGTTGATGATGTGGGACAGGAAAATGGAGAAAAGGAGTTGAAAAACACCAGGACGTAGAGAGATCATGCACAGCTGAAGTATTCCTCTAATGTAATGGGTTAAATTCTTAAAAATTTAAATCATCTTGTTAAGTGAGCTGTTCACTTTTGCACTTGTGCCACTGAATGATACTCTGTGCTTAATACTCATCAATTTGTATTGCATGGAGCACTGCTATGAAAGAGTTAATTTTTGTGTTTAGTTCCAGGTTTGCAGAGAACATTTTTATCGAAATTAGGCTTAAAAAGGCAAATATTGCCTTACTTGCACTGTACTCAAAATAGTTTAGGACATGACATTTGACCCATGTAGAATATGAGCTGAATGCTGCATACTGAATCAGCTGGTTGTTTGGTTTATCTGGCCTGCATTGCTCTGGAACAGTGTAATGCTATAGCACTCAGAACAGGGGACTTCATCCTATCTACTTTTCATTGGAGATTGGCATCGAACGGCTGCCAAAAAGATGCTCTGTGCCAAGGTTTATACAAATGCTTAACAGATGGTTGATGGATTCAGATAAAAAGATGACTGCCAAAGATAGTGTGAACTGAAAACTCCTGGTATGCGAATACAGTCTTTTCCTTTTGTTTTTTGTGAATTGCCAGTATCTGTTTCAGTTTGCATATTTGTTACTGAAAATACAGTATATATTTTGAATTAGGTATGTAAAATAACCTCACGTTTGAATTTAAAAACTAAAACATTACAATGTTTATTGTAATTCCATCTCTTCAGTGTTTGGCCAGTACGTTTGATATGAGGAATTATGCATGAATGAAGTATGCAAGTGTTTGCACATGAATCCCTCTTTACCCTTTAAAACATTCTCATTTACTTTAGCAAATAGATCTTATGTGCATTTTTGTTTTGGGAGATCTTATGGCTTTACTTTCAAAGAGATACTGCAAATTGAATCTCAATTTCAAGATAGTTGGAAGACCCTATCTTTTGTTTGACTAGGTAAGTATGTGTCATGTTAGGTATGGTAACAAACACTGAATCAGTTTCTTTAACTTAGAGCTAATGGATCTTAACTGTCTTTAAAAAAAATCAAAACATCTGGTTATAGTAAAATAGTTTATTTGGAAGTACTAGCTTTTAGTGTGCTACTCCTTCAGGTAGCTGTGGAGCAAGGTCATAAGACACAGAATTTATAGCAAAAGGTCACCGTGTCGTGTAGTTGAAACAATATATTGAACAAAGCTAAATTGCTGAGAAGTCTGTCTTTTAGCATACGTTACGTGTTTCGCTTCATTAATATGTAAATCCCAGAACTTATCTCAAGACTGCGACTTGATACATCAAGGTTTTATGTAAAAAGATGACATCACTGCTCAGACAATGCATTAAAGGTGTGAGATTAGAGTCTGTCTGTATCCCAGTCATAACTGAGCAGTGGTGAAAAAATTGGTGTCACTGCACTATTGCGAATGAGAATCACCCAGAGTTAGTTCCATTTCTGTTCAGTCATCTCTCCTGGAGACTGTGTAATAGACATAGCAGACAGCAGGGTTATGGTGTCCCCTTCAATTTCTTGGATTCACTTGTACTGTCTGCTTGAAGGCAGCAAAATATCATCCTAGCATAAATCATGGTCCAACAGAAAGTGGGGAGGGGGGGGCGGGGCGGGCGGTGGGTGGTTGTGATACTTACGCAGATCGAGATCATGGAATTTGAAAGTTTTCAGATATAGTTAATTGCCCTGCTTGGGAATGGAAACTGATTTTGGGATCTCTGCAAATAATGTTAAATCCACTGTGTTCTGATACGTTGCTAGTTTGTAATGATATACTGGGATCTGTTTACAGTCACTATAGTCATGATTAACATAAGTATCATCTCATTTCCTTTTCTGTCTCCAATTCTTTCCCACCCCTCTAATTGCTTTAATTTTTAGTTCACTGCTGTCCTTCAAATTCTGACAAAGGCATCAGCAATGTGAACATGTGAATTTACAGTGGCGTTTTCACCTCTTCCTGTAGAATGTTTTGGAATGGTTCAATGATGAGTCTTTTATTTTGATGTGAACTGGTTTCCTTTTGGGCGGCCTTAGAAAGAAGGAAGGTTTTTTAAAAAACTCTTTGAATTGTTTGAGCTAAATCTTAATATGTCCAGATATTTGCTGTTGTTCCAGGAGTTTAAATGTGGTGAACTGCATTTAATTCACGACTCTTTTAAAATAAAAAATCCTTGGTACTGGTAACATGCAATACTCCTATGGCAGATGGATTCCTGGAGTGCATACAAGATGAACTCTTAGACTAGTATGTTGAGGAACCAACTTGGCAGGCTATAGTAGATTTAGTTTTGTGCTGTGAAAAGGGGTTCATGAATCTTAATGAAAAGTCCTTTTGGAAAAAGTGACCATAATGTTATAGAGTTCTTTTACTGGGGTAGAAGATGAAGTAGTCCAGTCCAAAATTGGGATTCTTAATCTAAATAAAAGAAACTAAAAACCTATGTTGGATGAGTTGGCTGCGTTAGGATAAATTCATGATAGTGGACATTACATGGTTAATACTTGAGGGACAAGTACATGTGTTACAGCAATAATGCACTCCTTTCAGGCTAAAGGACACAACAGGAATATGTGGCTTGACAATGGTTAACAAAATAAATTAAGGATAATGCTAGATCCAAAGCTGAGTTGTCCAAAGTTGCTTGGAAAGGTAGCAAGCCTGAAGACTGGGAGCAGTTTAGAATTTAGCAGGGCCAAGAGGTATGAGAGAACTTGAAGGCAACGTCAAAATGGGCAGTAAGAGCTTGTAAAAAGTATGAAAAAGGAAAGGCAATAATGAAGACAAATGTTGGCACCATACAAACTGAAATGGGAGAGTTGATAATGAAAAATTAGGAAATGGCGTAGTTAAGCAACTTCATTTGCCCTATTGCCACCGAATACAACATAGAAGGCTTACCAGAGATGTTAAGGAAGTAAGAGTCTTTTGGCAAGAAGGAATTGAAGGAAGTTAGTAAACAAGGAGTACTGAAAAAATAAATGGGTGTGAAATCTTTTAAATCCCTAAGGCCAGGTAACCTAGATCCCAGCTTACTGAAGGAGGCAACCAAGAAATAATAGGTGTATTGCTTGTTAGCTTTCAAGATTCTGTAGATTTCTGAACAATCCCAACAGGGTGGTGTGTAAATGTAATCCTCCTGTTTATAGATGAGGATGAAACAAGAAATTGTACATCAGTTAGCCTAATATCACTTAGTAAGGAAAATACTAGTCTATTACACAAAACTGTCAGATTTATGGAAGAAACAATATTTGATAAATCTATGGATTTTTGAGGGCATAACTAATGTGGAAGAACCAGTTAACTTTAATTTTTAAAGGTTTTCATAAATTTCATTGAGGTTATTATGCAAAATTGAGCATGTGGGATTGGTGGTAATATGCTGGCATGGATTGAGAATTGGTTGGCAGAGAGGAAACAGGAATAACAGGGTTTTCAGAGTAGAAGGTGGTGACTAGTGCAGTACCATTGAGATCAGTGTTTGGTCCCTATCTATGAACAAGGTATATCAATGGTTTGGATGAGTGAGTTGAGTGTAATATTTCCAAGTTTGCTAACGGCACAACATTGAGTGAATAGTGAGGAGGACGTAAAGATGCTTCTGGGTGATTTGGACAACTTGAGTGAGTTGGCAGATGCACTAAAATGTAGATAAATGTAAAGTTGTCCACTTTGGTAGGAGAAATTATTTAAATGGTAATACTTTGTATATTGTACAAAGAAAGCTGAAAGTCCTTATACACTGGTCTATGAAAGCAAGCATAGAGGTGCAGTAAGCATTTAGGAATGCAAATGATGTTTTGGCCTTCATTGCAAGAGGTTTTGAGGAGTAACGCATGAACATTGTGCAACTGTACAGAGCCTTGGTGAGGCTGTCTGAAGTAATGTGTGCAGTTTTGAATTCCTTACCCAAGCAAAGATACACTTACCATAGAGGGAGTAAAGTAAAATTTCAGCTGACTGCTGGGGTGTGTGTTTTGTCACGTGAGCAGCGATTCACTAGTTTAGAAGAATGAGAGGCAATGTTCTTAAAATGTACACCATTCTGACAGGGCTGGACAGACTGCAGGGATGATGTATGAGTTGGGGGTGTCCAGAACAAGGAGTCATGGTTACAGGATATATGGTAGACCATTTTGGACTGGTGGGAAATTCCTTTACTGAGGTTGATGAACCTGTGAAGGCAAAATCACTGAATATGTTTCAGAAAGAAGTAGATTTCTAGTGGGTGAAGATGTCATCGTCAAAGGGAATGGAGAGAGCTAGAATATGGATTTGAGGTAGGGGCTCGTGAATGGTGTTGCATGCTAGATTGTCTGAATGGCTTGCTTCTCTTTTCAGTTTCAAGATAACTGACTAAGAAATGAACATTGCATATCTCTTGCTATTCGTTTCTGATGTGTAAACTTGAAAATCATGCCTTTGCAGCTAATGGAAGTGAAAATTAGGATAGAATTACAGTTACGGGGACATTAAATTGATGAAATGTTTGAAGCTGATGCGATTGTTCATGCAATCCATAAATTTAGCTTAAAATGCAAATATCTAGGCGTAATTGACTTCTGCATTTGGAGGGAGTATGTCTCAGAAAACAGGATTTTCTAACTCCAGTTTGAGACATTAGAATTTTTTTTGCATAAATGTTGACCTATGAAGATATCAATTGCAAATTTGTTGTTTGCTTCAAGCAATTTTATAAATAGTCAATGTTTCCTGGGTTTCATTGTAAAATCAAATGCTTTCCGTATAAGTCAAATGCCTGATTTTTTTTTCTTTTCTCTATCTTCCACTTTCTTCTCTTCACTGAATCTCATCTCATTTAATCTTGTCTCTATCTGTTTAATGCTGTTGGCACCTTTAGTGCATTTTCTATCACTCAGATGTCCCTTTTTATGCATGGTACTTCTGTGTCACCATAAGTACTTCACTTCTTTTATAGCCATCTCTCCTCATGTCCCTAAGCTGTGGGCTTTTTGGACCACAACTATTCTCTAGTGCTGCTGCTGTCTTGGAGTTATAAAGTTGTACAGCATGGAAACAGACCCTCCGGTCCAACTCGTCCATGCCAACCAGATATCTTAAATCTAGCCCCATTTGCCAGCATTTGGCCCATGTCCCTCTAAACTCTTCCTGTTCATATATCCATCCAGATGCTTTTAAATGTAATTGTACCAGCTGCCTCCACTTCCTCTGGCAGCTAATTTCATACCCTCTGTATGAAAAAGGTGCTCCTTAGGTCCCTTTTAAATTTTTTCCCCTCTCGTCTTAAAGCTTTGCCCTCTAGTTTTGGACTCTCCCACCCTGGGGAAAAGACTTTGTCTATTTAACCTGTCAATGCACCTAATGATTTTATAAACTCTAAAGTTACCCCTCAGTCTCAGCTGCAGGGGAAATGGCCTCAGTCTATTCATCCTCTCCTTACAGCTCAAACTCTCCAATCCTGGCGACATCCTTGTAAATCTTTTCTGAAGCTTTAAGTTTCATAATATCCTTCCTTAACAAAGAAAAAACGAACAGTTTGTTTTAGGGATGGTTTAGAGGGCTCTGGGATTGGCTGGTGGATAACTGCAGGTTTAGCGAAGCTGGAAGTATCAAGCTTGTCACTTTGGAAAGAGTTGGTCAGCAAATGGAATTTGAGGGTGGTGTTGCTTAGAGAAAAAGAGAGGTTTATTGAGTGATCTTGAGATCAATCTGAGTGAAAATAGTTCTTGGAAAATTAAAACCCTCTTGGCGTCTTGCTAAGTTAGTTATTCCTAAGTAACAATAAAACAACCATTGGAGTGCATGAAACCAATCCATGTTGCCAAGGATAAGCTAATGGTTTGGCTGATGTGTATGTTAGGATATCTTTGGCAGAGCTTTGAGTGTGGGGGATGAGCATGACCAATATTTCCCTAATCTTGAAAATAATGTCATGAAAATTGAGATCAGTTATTCTTTGGTTTACATAACACCTATTTTATTTAGTGCAGTATTTATAACCAACGTCAACAATTGAATCTTTTATTAGTCCCCAGCGTACTTTTATACTTTGTTAGCTTGTTTCTGAAGTCTTGCTCCTCTTGAGTTGTATTTTCATCCAAGAATTAAATTTTCAGTATTGATAGCCAGAGATTTTGAAACCCTTTTATCTCCCTTCTGAGAAATGTTAGAAGTGTGATTGTTTGCCTCTTAGGTCTATAAAGTTCATTGGCCTGGGTGCTAGAATTTTATTGTCGGTGTAAGCACTGATAACTCAAAAGACATTAATGAAAAATTTCTATGCAAGTGTAAACCCTGAAGTAAAAGCAGTACGTGAGAGTTCTTTTGAGGAAGGCTTGATTTTTGTACTGACGTGGTTGGCAATGTTTTGGGCATTTTAATAATGAGCATGGATTAATCAGTCAACCAGTCCTGCACCACACTCAAAGTTCTAGTTATTGGATGCTCAGTGGCAATAAGTTTCCTCATACATTTGCATGTATGTTCAAGTACTACAGATTATTAAATGTAATGAAATCAACATCACAATAACTTTGGAAGTGGGAGGGAAAGTTTTTGGGGTATTATGAAGGAGAAGGAAATATTGCAAGCCTACAGGTTTAGGGGTACCTACAACAGCCACTTATATTTAAAAGCATTTTTTTAACCCAGGCAAATACCTCCAGTGTTTGAGTGAAATGTTAAACTTGTCAGGCAAACAGAATCTCACTAAACCAAAGCAGAAAACACTTTGGAGTGAACAAGTCAAAGAAGTAGGGTTTAAAGTGGGTAGGATAGAAATGGGGAAACAGTGGAAAACTTTTAGGGGAGGAATTCCAGGCCCTGAGCCTTGGATTATTTAGGCACAGCTGCTGGTGGTGGTGGTGGTGTGCAGGATACCTGGAGCCCAGAGTTAGAGGAACGCTCGAGTTAAGGAAGGTTGCAAAGATAGGGGTGAGGTTGTGAAAGTATTTGAACAAGAGTAAGAAATTTAAATTGGAAAACTTGGAAATTAGTGTAGATCAGCAAGCACAGATGAATGAGTAGGATTTGTGCTGGCAGTTAAGTTTTGGAGGAATGAGTGTTTGAGGGTGGGTAGTGAATTTGAGTTGGTCAGGTCTGAATGACATAAACTACCCAGATTCAAATTTGTTTGCAGCTGAGTGAAATGCTGACCTGGTCTGTATTCTCTGGCCATGCTGTATTTAGGCCGCAAGTGCCCAGGTTGATTACCTCCGACTAGGGATGCTGTATCCTTTGTACTGTTGATGCCACACCAGCTTAAATGAGCAGCAACCAGCCACCTGAAGTTGATCTGTGGGATTTCTTCCTTCTTTTGGAATGTTATGCTGAAATGTAATTGTCTTCTGAATGTTATCTACAAACACGTTTGTTGGAACGTTGTGCAGGATTTCCACTATTACTGATGGGATAGCTATTGCAACAACCTTGTTGATTACCTTGTCTCTGCCGTTGACATTTGATCATTTGAGTCCACTTTTTAAAGGCTTACATTGTGTTAACCCAAGCCACTTCAGGAGCTAAGTAGTCACACCAACATTATGTTCATAATGCTGAACCCCTTCCCCTTAATACTGCTTTTCTCACTTCCCCACCCCACTTTAATTTTCTTTCTTCATCTTCTGGAGATATCATCACCATGTACCTACCCAGACTTCCGAGAAACTGTTCTTCATGTTTGGGCCTATCCTTACACCTGCGCTCATGCTTTTGAAGAAAAGTGTGTGCGTGTTATATAAGCCACTTGTTTGAGTTTCTGTGAATGTTGCATTTTCAGAGAATTTGGTAACATTTTTGCCAGACACAAAACTGACAAGTCCCAAGCCTTGACAGCAAATAACCTATACAATACCAAACCCTATTTATTAGTGGGTTAAATTTGAATACGGTGCAAATTAAGGCCTACTTTTTTGAACGCTATCATATTTTACAACTGCTTGAGTGGTTTGTACAGTTTGCATAGTGCATTCCAGAAACCAGCTTTTGTTGACAGGCCATGAATTTAAGACAGGGCAGCCATAACCAATTTATTTTCAGTTTTATTGGTGTAGTTCTTGAATTTCTCAACCTCTTTGCTTTCATATTAATTTTGTTCAATCAACAGTAGATTGTATAATATAGGTAAAATCAGTTCCCTGAAAATGGTGCAATTGTGACTCAAACATGTAAAAATATTGCTACTTCTCACCAGTTGGTTGCCAGTGGTAGTAAATATTGTATAGTAATATTTGTTTGGTTGGGTTGTAAATCTCTTCAGTAATAGTATTCTTTTGTGTTGTTACTCATATATGTGGAACTCCTGAGCTCTGGCTGTTGCTATTTTCATTGATTCAGCCTGTTATTGCAGTTTTAATAGAAAGTGCTTTCAACATTTGACAATCTTGTCTATACCTGACGAGGTTAGAGTAGTTGGAAGTCACATTAACGTGCAAGCTTGTTCATTGGTGGGACATTTGTACTGTCAAAAAGCAGATCACTGGCATGTGACTGAAAGCTTTGAGAAATTTCACTTTTTTCCCTATGAAATTCAGCTGACTTTAACTTACTAAAGCACAAGAACAGACATTTGGTGCTGTGAGTCTATGCTGTCAGTGCCTTCTCCAACCCTTTCAACATGTCCCCTTTTTGCTTTGTGTTTCTAACTTCTGCTTGGATAAATCTATACTAATCTATCTACTTGTGGTAGCAAGTTACATTTCTCTCGCTGATTAAGGGAATTTTTAATAACGATCATATCTTTATATCCCTAGAAGCTTGACACTATTCAGGACAAAAACGCCTGCTTGATTTGCGGCATATCTGCAAACATTCTGTCACTCCATTACCAATGCTCAGCATCAGTGCATACTAGCTACAACATAAGCTACAGAAATTTGCAAAAGATCCTTAAACAGTACTTTCCAAATCCATGACTACTTCAATTTAGAAGGTCAAGGGTAGCAGATACATGGGAACACCACCATCTGCAAACTCCACTCCAAGCCACTCACTATTCTGACTTGGTGACTTCGCCAGTCCTTCATTGTCACTGGGGTTGTGTGTGGGGTGTTGGAAAAGCACAGCAGGTCAGGCAGCAGCCAAGGAGTAGGAAAACTGAAGTTTCAAGCACAAGCCCTTCAGCAGAGCTTGAGCCCAAAACGTCAGTTTTCCTGCTCGTGTGCTGCCTGACCTGCTGTGCTTTTCAAGCATCATGTTCTTGACTCTAATCTCTGGCATCTGCAGTAATCACACCCCCCCCCACCCCCCCCCCCCCCCACCCCAAACCGTATGTCTTTGTAGGTCTACCTGCAGCATGTGGACTGCAGCGATTCAAGAAGGCAGCTCACCACCATCTTCTTGAGGTGAACTAGGGATGGGCAATAAATGCTGGCCAGCCAGCAACACCCATACCCCAACAAGTGAATGCACATCTAGTTCTGGATTCCCCGTCAAATAAAAATACCTTTTAAATAGATACCATCTCAAATACTTTGAGGTTCCCTTGATTCCTTTTGAAGTAAGGTCCCTTTTACATGTTTGCTCTTGAATAATTAACATAACCTCTGTGCTGATATCTGGTAAAACCTAATTGCAGCTGTCCTATGCTGTGCACCAGACTATTTAAGTTATCTGTTTGGTCTAACCAAGATTCTATACATGTTTAACTGCTTTTTGTTGTTATACCTATGATAAGCTCCAGAAGTATGTTTTGTAGTTTTTCTTGATCTCATTAACCTACATTGACAGTTCTGGTTATGCATCTGTGCCCCCGAAACCTCAACTTCATTCAGATACTTGTTTTCTGAGAAATGTCCGTTATAATATTGGTATATCAGAAATCTGCCATTTTAGTCTCAATTCAATTTTTGTAAAACATCACAAATCTTTGCATGTTGTCTTCGCCCCGCCCTCTTCCCCACACCCCGGTATTCCTTCTCTTGTAGATCCTGTGTCTGAAGGGAGGGGGGAAGCCTGTGATCGGAAGGTCTGGAGCAGATCTTGTGCTCACCTCTTAAGCTGGAGAACTTTAGCTACGCTGTCATCAATTGCTTTTCAACCAAGTTCTCAAACATCCTCTCTCGCTGAAGATAACTGTGTCAGTAGAAATGGCAGGCAGAGAGTAGCCAAATTGAGGTTTTATGCATAGGTTTCTCGGCCTTTGGGATATTGGCTGCCTGCTGTCATTATGCAAATAAATTTGGGTGGAGAGAATGCAAAATAAGAGAAATAATCAACTGAGCAGAAATTCATTTGGTCTGTTACTAATATGAACTTATGCATATCTGGTTTCTGTTCCATTGCATCATACAGTTGGAATTTAAGATGAATCTGATCTTGGCTTATTATTGTAATTTAGGAATTGTACTCAATTTTGACAGAATATAAAGGTAGTTCCATAACGCTGTAGTTGTGTTCCAGCAAAGCCTCGCTTAATAGAAATAATGGGGCCTATGGGAAAAATGGGGTTTGGGCAGATCAGCAAAAAATATCACCCTCGATCGCTCAAAAATCTCCCAGCGGCACAACATAGAGTATAACACAGCCTGAATGAAGGTTTAAATCATTTATTAATGAAACAAGTAAATTTAAACACATTGAAAAAATATTGTTAATGCAGGGGAACAGCAGGTTGTCATCATCACCTTCAGGTGCAGTTGTGGCTTTGTCTTCTGGTTTTTGGGGTTTGGTTTAAAAAGAACATCTAGTTTTTGTTGCTTTACCCTTTCTCTGTCTTGAAGAAGCTGTTCATAGAGTGCCAGATGATATGTTATTGAATGAACTGCTATCCTGCCACATTCTATGCTGTAATTGTCCACTAAGAACTGCAACTGCTTCTCAAATTCCCTCCGAATAGAAGACAGAAGAGAAGTGGAAAGCTGTCATGATGCTACATCCTGGACTTCGTAATTTTCATATCCAGCTTCCACTACCCCTCAGCGACAAGCTGTTGCAGATCAGCTCCAGAGAGGTCTTCACAGTGGGACTCCAGCAGCTCTTCAATATCCTCTCTTTCCGCTTCTTCAAAGCCAACCTGAAAGCTGTATCACATGTTCTCTGCTAATGCTCAAAATACTTTAGAACATCTGGCTTCTCTTGGTGTTATAGCCTTTCTTTTATGTTCACTACCTGCAATTTTATCAAGCTGTTGCTAACATTCTTGTTATCATGTTCCTCCATTTTTGCCAAAAAAAGGATGATCTACGGGGTAGATTGTGTGATATGTAAGTACAAGAATAAATTAGGAGAAAGTGAGGACTGCAGATGCTGGAGATCAGCTGAAAATGTGTTGCTGGAAAAGCGCAGCAGGTCAGGCAGCATCCAAGGAGCAGGAGAGTCGACGTTTTGGGCATGAGCCCTTCGTGTTGCCCGAAACGTCGACTCTCCTCCTTAAATGCTGCCTGACCTGCTGCGCTTTTCCAGCAACACATTTTCAGCACAAGAATAAATTAGAAAGGCAAATGTATGTTTAAGAGTAACTCAGTCCTCCTTGTCCGAGGGAGAGCAATGAACATTCATTAGTTTAATTTTTGATATGAAGCTGCTCAATCTATAGTACTGTACCTCTCTCATGCTCTGACGGCAGTTGACACCAGCGCATGTACAGAACGAACTGTGTGAAATAATTGCAGTTGAATTGCGCTCTTGCGAACAGAGGTAAGCATTCTCAAATACCGTTCCCTAATTCTTCAGCGATGTTATAGCTAAATCGAGCTGCTGAAATGACTATCTTACCTCATGGATGGAGACACTTTTTTTCTCTCTCTTACTGAACTTTTTTTCCATTGATGTGTATAATCCAATAAGATCATATTTTGCTGTTGGTTTGAACTTCATTCTGTTTTACATGTACTTATTACATGAGAAGCTGAAATCACTTTGATTTATTACAACACATTGATCCATAGCCTTGGCAGTGGTACAAGGGAAAATAAATTGCAAGTTTCATATTTTCATTCATTTGAATTGGCCTAGAAGTATTTTAGCTTTGTCACAGATCCTAAGTCCTGTAGTCTTCAAGCCCCTTGTGCAGCAGTGACTTTGCCATTCTCTGGTATAATGTGTCAAAGCTTCAGACCTTCTTGTCTTTGGACTCTAATACTTTGGTACAAGAATTGCAGAAAACAAAGTTATTTGGGGCCACCTTATTTTTGCTACCAAAATGCACTGTACCCAATTCTGTTGGAACTTTGGTTACGTGCCTGTCCTGGAAATCCGTTCTGTATAAACTCCATTTGTTTGGTGTCATCTGCAAATTTTGAAATTGTACTTCTGATTCTTAAGTTTGAGTTGTTAGAGTAAGTAGCGAGAGGCCGTGCTGTCAGTACCAGTTCTTCTAGGGCATCTCCTCTTCTCTTGTAGTCCTGTAACCACTCCCTCACTGTCCTTTTGTTTTGTACTCAGCTTGCCAGTAATTGTTCTACTTGTCTCCTGATTCCACAGCTTCTGTTGTTCAGTCATCGGCCTTTTGAAAAACAAGATCATTATCTCCTTCAGCCTTGCTGACCATTTTGTGCAAATACATTTAAATTTTGGTTGAAGCATTGCACAAGCAGCATTACTACTTGAGGTGTGCATTGATGAATACCTTTCTATTGCTTGAGTTGTGCTTTCTGGGTACTGTATGCTTGATGAGGATTAAGATTCCCCAGTTCAGATTAATAGGTCCCAGCGTACAGTATATCAGTGAAGCACCTGACAGTAAAGAGGTGGTCTGTTTTTGGAGCTGGTGTTTGTGTTGTTAAGATGTGTGTGCAATGGCCTGTAGCGTATTTGAGTTCCAAGTTTAAAAATAGCTTTCCTTTGGGCAAAGACCATAACCACTTTTTGGTGTTTTCAAACCTCATCTGTGGTTTTATTTTTATCTGATGTAGCTAAGTATACTAAAGTGAAGTATGTCACTCTTATTTTCTGTCAGGGTTTTGATGTGGAGTAGATTGTTTAAACTCTAATTACTGAGTTTGCCTCTATGGCCTCCGTAATAAATACGTCATTGAATGCACTCACCTAATGGGAGGGTCACACGATCTAGTGAAACAAATAGTGAACAAAATACTTTGGGCAAAATAATGTAAATAGAAGTGAACTGGTTGAATGAGCATAAACTGCCTTCACAAATGTAGCGCCAAAAGGCAGTTGAGGTACGTCATTACCTGAGTAACACTTTTCCACACCCCCCTCTCAGGAATTTAATAATTACCTGCATGCTTGCTGCTACTGCCTAATCTACAGAAGTGATTAAATTCTGCCTGTGCTAAACTCGGGAAGTGGCAATATGTGCTATGAATTCTGATGCATTGTTCCAATGTAATTTGCAGGTTTTCCCTTTATCTTGAGACGAGTCTGAGGAAATCTTTTGTAGGCATAGCCCTATAGCAAAACGAGTTATTTCAGTTAAAATTTGATCAACACAATTCATTCACTTTTTTTCTACAAACATTAAGAAAAAACGTTCTACCCAAACACGGCCTGCTTTTAAAGAATTTTTTTTATGGTTTTC
Organism: Hemiscyllium ocellatum; assembly: GCF_020745735.1. Classification (NCBI taxonomy): domain Eukaryota; kingdom Metazoa; phylum Chordata; class Chondrichthyes; order Orectolobiformes; family Hemiscylliidae; genus Hemiscyllium; species Hemiscyllium ocellatum. The sequence continues at coordinate 18,986,293 of NC_083412.1, read as the reverse complement.
TCAGACAACTTGGAAGTTTTGAGAACAGCTTTACAGGTTTTGGTGTACCTGATTCTGTCTGAATGTTTGAATCTTTAATGGCAAATATTGGTACTACAGCTAAGCCAACTTCTGTTCTTGACTGATGCCTATATGTGTGCTTGGGTGGCGAGATGATAGAGTCCTTCCCTCCCTTACCCATGGATCGCCAGTGCTTAATGGAAGAAGTAACAGCACAGACCGTAGATTGAACCTGGAGCACTTGTGTAACTAAATAAGACTGACTTGCATTTATTTGTCCCTTTTTGGAACATCTTAAAGCAGTTTGTGCACAGTTTTTGGAGTGCAGTTGCTCTTTGGGGTGGGGGTGGAGGGGTGAAGATGTGGTAGCCAATTTACACATAGCAAGTTCCCACAAAAAAGTCAAATAACTAGCCCAAATGAACTGTTCACTATGAAGCAAAATATGTTCGTAGTGGAAATCTGAAATAAAAACAGAAAACACTGGATAAATATAGCATGTCTGGCAGCCTTTGTGGAGCGTTTTAATGTTTTAAGTCCAGTAACCTTTCTTTCGAGCCTAGTGTTCTGAAGAATCCGATCAGATTCAGGATATCTTTTTTTTGTTAACAGAGGCTGTCAGATTGCTGCGTTACTCCCAGCATTTTCTGATTTCATTTGTGTTTCCTGCTAGTTGAGGGATAAATGTTATCCAGGTCACTGAAGACTTTTCTCTCTCCTTTAAATAGCTGCTATACTTAAAGCACTCAGCAATCTATTTAGTGGTGGTTTGTGAATACCAGATACAATATGGGAAATGGTGAAATTGTGCAGACTCTGCCATATGCCCAGAGTTTGCTGGTTGAGCACATTTGTACCTCACTCACTTGAGTTTGATGTTTCCTTCTTTTTATTCTAAATCTGCTCCCTTAAATGAAACAAGGCTGCTTTAGATCGCTGAGAAATTGAAGCAGTAATTCCCAATCTCTAAATATGAAACTAAATTTATACACGAGCAACACAGTTTTGTTATACCTGGAACTCAATCCTTTGCATGCCTGAATGCCACCGGAAGCTGACTGACGTAAACCAAGGGCTGGTCGTAAAATGCTTTTCTATCTATGTGAATTGTATGATGCTTTGAAAGGCATTTTATTGCAATCCTTGTTTTTATGTAGAATTGTTGACAATTAGCAACGTTTTTTTTCTGTGATCATTGAATGATCACAGGAGGTGAATGCAGTACAGCTTTAGTTACAGTTTTCATACATATAAAGGTTAAAAAAAAATTTTGGTTAGTGTAAAAGAACCGGGTGCTCCAGTTTCCTCCCACAATCCAAAAATGTGCAGATTAGGTCAATTGGCCATGCTGAATTGCCCATAGTATTAGGTGAAGGGGTAAAGGTAGGGGTATGGGTGGGTGGCGGGTCGGTGTGGTCTTGTTGGGCCGAAGGGCTTGTTTCCACACTAAGTAATCTAATCTAATCTAAAGATATTTAGACATTGAAAATAGTGGCTTTTCATTGGATTAGTCACTAAATAATTTTAGTTACCTGATTTTAGTTAAATAACTAAAGTTATAATTTAGTTAAACCTGATGAAGGAGCAGCACTCTGAAAGCCAGTAATTCCTGTTGGACTATAACTTGGTGTCGTGATTTTTAACTTGGTCCACCCTAGTCCAATGCTGGCACCTCTACATCGTGAATAATTTTGAATTGATCTATTCCTTGTAAGCCATCCTAGAATTATTTCTGCAAACTTCATTAACTCCTGTGCAACAGCTTTTTTGAGCTTTGCACATATTTATAGCTTAATTCTGTGCAATAAATTTTACTTGTCAGCTGTTATTCTTGTATTTGCTTATCCAAAACACTTACCAGACGATGTGAAGGAGATTGGTGCCCATTAATGCTCTTTTCGTACCTCCTGGTGAAAGTCTTGGTGATTTATGGTGGTTTAATATTTTAACCTCTTCTATGTTGGCTTGACTTCATTGCATTTTTTCTTTGATTCAATCCCACGTCCAGGGCTTGAGTGCATCATCTAGGCTGACACTCCATTTCAATGCTGAACTACTGCATTGACTGAGATGCTAAGTCTTGGAATGCATATCAAACCATGGCCTTGTCTTGCCGCTCAGTTGGATGTAACTAATCCCATGGCAACTATTAGAAGAAGACAATGGCTTTTTCTGGGCAGCATTCATCCCTCAAAGTCTAACAAAATACATTAACAGGTCATTCATCTCTCTGCTGTTTGCTAGCCTTTGCTGTGTATGAACTGGTTACTACATTTATCTTAAAAACAAAACTTTTATTAATTTGAGGATACAAAATGTACCTTCCTCACTTTGTCAGGTTTGTAGTCTGTCCATTTCTCTATCTCCAATCTCCCCCACCCCCTCATATCTTTTGCAACCTCTGAACTGGGGATAACTGGCTGTCAATGCTGCCAACTGTCTATTATCCTAATTCAGCTTTATTGAAGGAATTGTTGAGAGTTGTTCTGAAAATGCAGTTAACCATGAGGGATGTTTCAGTAATTAGGGTGTGATGGAAGCTTGCTTTTCCAGTTTTCTTCTCATAAAGCAGCCACGTTACCAAACACTTGCCTTTGCTCAAGCACTTGCTGGGTGTTAAGGGACGTTGGCGTATTTTGTCGAGTAAAATGTGGGTCCTCTTAGGCAAAAATTTAAAGCAGAGGAACTAAGATTTGAAACTCTGCGTCCCTGATATGGAATTATTCTTTAAATTGATAAAGTGGTGAATTAAAAACAAAATGTAAGATGAAATACTTGGGCAACATTCATGGGAAGAAACAAAGCTGATTTTTCAAGTAGATAACTGTTCGTTATTTTCTGTTACTTCAGATTGCTAGCATGCAAAGTATTTCACGAATGTTGAGTTGTGTTGACTGTTTACTTTTCATACTGGAGGGAAGTGAAACTCGAGGAATGTAGTAAGTAATGCAGTTAATAGCATCTCTAAGATATGGGTGAAATGGGCAGACACATGGCAAAGTAAATTTAATAGGTGGAAATATGAACATATATTTTTTGTTTGGAAATGAGTATTAGAGAAGTCTAAATGGTACAATTCTAAATAGGGTGCAGAAACAGAAATACTTGGGATTATATTTACATAAATCCTTGAAGGTGGCAAAAGTGATTTGAGAAGACTGTCAAAAGTAAATCCTTATTTAAAGAGGGATATTCTTGAATTGCAATTAGTTCAGAAAAGATTCACCAGGTTGCTCCCTAAGTTGAAAGTTGAGCCTATACCATCACAGAGGGAGATATGTTTGTAGAAGAATTGGTATGTGAAGGGTTAGAGCATATCCTTTTGGATCTGAATTCAACTGTTTTAGAGTTCTTATGTGACTTTGATTCCTGCTTATCTTTATCCTTTTATGTTTATGGACTGGAATAATCAGCGAAAAAGTAGATTAGATTAGATTAGATTTCCTACAGTGTGGAAACAGGCCCTTCGGCTCAACCAGTCCACAGCGACCATCTGAAGAGTAACCCTCCCAGACCCATCTCCCTCTGAATAATGCACCTAACAATATGGGCAATGTAGCATGGCCAGTTCACCTGACTGTACATCTTTGGACTGTGGGAGGAAAGTGGAGCACGTGGAGGAAACCCACGCAGACACTGGGAGAATGTGTGAACTCCACATAGACAGTTGCCCAACTTTTAAATAATGTTTCATTAAGCCCAAGGGACATAAATAAGCAAACAGTTTGATCTTTCTGTCCACGAATGCTGCCAGACCTGCGTTTCCCCAGTAATTTCTGTTTTTGTCTCAGATTTCCAGCATCTGCAGTTCTTGGTTTTATTATATAAACTGAGCAAGTGTTGTAATAGTGAATATCCATGGCATGATACTTGTATTCTCATGGAGTGTCTATAACGTTTAGCCTTCTGTACCAACACCATCAATTGCACATAGTGTCTTTCACATAAAACATCCTAATGTGCCTCCAGTAGCATTATGAAACAAAAGTAGTCTCTGAGCTGTGAGATATTGGGATTAATGGCCCAAGACTTTGTGGAAGATTGGTTTTATGGTGCATCTTGAAGGAGGAAAGAGAGATTGTGACAATGCTGCTTCTTGACAAGGTTGTTCTCTCCTTTGCGTTTTTGACCCCTCGAGGGCAATTAAAGGTTCCAATGTGTCTGGTTTGTATGGGTTTTAGGGCTGATTTGATTATAGCTAACAGGTACTGCCTCAGGCAAAAGGCTTTCCAATAAAAAAAACACATTTATACACCAGTTCTCCCAGCTCGGCTTCCTCTGGTTTGTTTTGGTTTCAGCAGTTTGGCTGCTTTGCAACTGCTGGTCCCGTTTTAGCTGGGAACTCAAACCCTTGGACCCAGAGAAATATCTCCGTGCTGACTCTTTCTGACATCTCTCCTCTAAGAACCTGTGTTCGTTTTTTTTTTGCCAAGAGGGTGTTTATGGGGATATTGCAAATGTTTGGAACACTGTCATTAAATTATGATAAGAGTCGATTTGAGTTTTCAAATAGTTATGTTATTCTAAATTTGGTTTCCTTTTGGTCATGTATAAATTAAATTCTGTTTTGTTTAAAATGGAGTGGTTCGGCCAGTTGCATCACCCTTAACCTGCTTAAAACAGCTAGAAAAGTTAGGATCTGGACTATCTTCTTGGAATGTTTTGAGGGGGTCTGGACTGGTCCATAACTCTGAAATTTCATCTAAATTGTTTCGGGGCGAGGCTTCTGAACACATGGCTAGTGTAATAATCAGGAATGCTGGATACAAGAATTGGATGAATAGTTATCTTGCAGGGTGATGCCTGGGGAAATGACAGGGATGGGGATGTTCAAGGGATTTGAAAACAAGGATGAAACTTATAAATTTCAATAAACTGGTTACTAAGGCACGTCAGTGCACATGACTGTCAGCATAATTTGTTCCAAGTAAGTTTACTGCACATTGGTTTTGTTTGATCTCAAGTGAAAGAGGAGTAGAATTTAGGTCATCTGGGTGTGTTGGAATAATCCAGACTAGATTTAACAGAGACATAAATGTGAGTTTCAATAACAGATGAGCTCGTGCAAAAGTAAAGGTCAGTGATATTGGTGATATGGGTTTCTGTTTCAAAGCTGGTACCAGACGTAGGCTGTGAACAGTTCGGTTCATGCTCGGGTAGTGAGAGGGCTGGAGTTAAGGCTTATCGAGCGGAACTTGGAACGAAGGCCATAGCATGGGCTTTGATATTTAGTCAGTGGAAACTTCTGCTTTTCCAATACCAGATGTTGGACAAGCAGTTTGATGGATTGGTGCCAGTAGTGCAAAGTAAAGATTCAGTTACTCCAGTTAGGTGAAGATTCAGCTGATGATGCAGAGGTTTCTCATCTCATCCATTTTCTTTTCCCATGAGCTTTGACTCTGGCAGTTGGTAGTTGTCATACTCCAACTTTTAACCTTTTCTGTTTTCTGCTTTTTGCTAATATTGGGCAAAGACATATATTAAGGTACAAAATAGAGAGCCACAGAAACTACTCATTCCTCAGTTAACTTTAATTTGCTTGTAAATGACCACAAATTAGCTGATTGGAAGGGTTGGATATTCATAGGTTTTAGGTGATATTATAACAAATATGGTTAGCAACTTGATCTCCTGTACCATGGGGAATCCTATACTTTCTCTGACTGTGTGGTTAGCAGCCAATTTGGAGCTTCCAGTGCTTGTTTATGCTGAACGTGATGTTTGAAAAATCTGTTGTCCTTTCTAGTTGAAGTGGCACTTGAAACAACAACTTTTTCATACACCTGGTGAAGTTAATTCTGGAAAATGCATTGAAATAAACCAAGCTTGCGCTAGCACATCTGCCTTCCTGTGTAAAACTGAAACATCAGTGACAAATTGCTTTAGTTACTAGTAGATGAGTATCTTCACTTGGCTCAACTGTTTACACTCTGACACAGCTACAGTTGAAAAAATATTGACATAACGATGGGGTTTAACAGCAACATGCTGCTGCACTTAAATAATGTTAGGCTCAAAGTTCTGCTCCCTCTAGGTCTATAACTCTCTCTGCACGGAATGATGGAGTTCAGAAATGCTGTCAGTTACATTTTAATATCGCATGAAGGCTGTTAGTTTAATGCAAAAATATCCAGCTGACCACAATGCAATGTTTGTGCCAACCTCACTCTTTTTTGTCCTGTCATCTTTTGCACATGTAATAGTAGTAAGGGAAACCCATGGACGTGGAAGTTCATGTGCTGGTGAAAACTTTTTAATATTTATGGTATACTTTGTGTGTTGTCTCTGTTGCAAATTTTATAACATTTTGTGATTTTGAAAATATAGTTTGAGCTAGGAAAACTAATATTTAGACCATGCATGCAGACATTGCACCTTGCTTTCAGTGACTGAGGACAACTGCCTCTGCTTCCTGTGGCTGACAGGCTGCCAGTCGCATAACATTACCAACTATAGCATGTACACCTGCAAACAAATTGCAGAGTGCAGTTGTCATTTAGCTTGTATTTTGCTGCAGTGCTAACCACCAATCTGCTCTCCGGATTAAATAGGTCCCAAGGATTTAAGTCAGCGGGAACGATACTTGTTCTCTTTTTGACCATCTCATTGCACAATGTTGTTTCCAAAATGGAAAATGTTGCTCACTGCCACTGACTAAATTTGAAGTCCACCCTTGAGTGTTAAGTGTTACAGCAACTTGATGTAGTAAGCATTGGATGTGTGTGTAATGCAGCTGCTCCCCGCTTTACTTTGGCCATTCATTTACCCTTCCTCAAACTCTGACGTCTTAGGCTGGCAAGTATTAAAAATTATATCAGTAAATAGAATTTTAAAGAAAAAGTCCTTTTTTATATCCTCCAAATATCACCACATCTTTAAGTGGCTACATACTCTAATTTTCCTTCTCAACTTTGGGGCAATCTGGCCTGCTCCATGCCATGCTTCTGTCATTGACTGTGCATGGGATTTATTCAATTTTTTTTAGTTTAGCTTGTACTGTCCACATCTCCCAAAATTGCCAGTGCTCCCAAAATATAATTTGTCACAAGTGGATTGCATTTAAAAGACAATGATCTTGAGACAATGATTCCATCCTTCTCTCTTCTTGCTCAGAATTCATGGTTCTTCCAGAGAGTAATGTACCAATGTGAATTGTCTTAGGAGATACCTTGTAGAGATAGTAATGATGCAACATCTTGTTTATTTTGCATCTTTTAGTGTAACAAATTGTCCCAAAGTGCTTTAGAATTTCACACTGAGCTAGATAATGGGACTCAAGGATAAAAGCTCAACCAGAGGAGCAGCTGAAATAAGGAAAGAGAGATGGGGAGGTTTATGGAAAGAAATCCAGAACTTACAGCCTCTGTGGCTGAAGACATTGCCACTGATGGCAGTCAGATTAAAATTGCAAGCCAGAATCAAAGGAATAGACAATCTCAAATATTTGTTGGGCTAGAGCAGCTTGCAGAGTTATGAAAGGGTAGGACCATGATGGAATTCAAAAATTACTGGATTGGGAACCAATGTAGGTCAGTGAGCACAAGGAAGGATGGGATTTAATTAGATTAGATTACTTATAGTGTGGAAACAGGCCCTTCAGCCCAACAAGTCCACACCGACCCGCCGAAGCGCAACCCACCCATTCCCCTACATTTACCCTTTTACGTAACACTACGGGCAATTTAGCATGGGCAATTTAGCATGGCCAATTCACCTGACCCGCACATCTTTGGACTGTGGGAGGAAACCGGAGCACCCGGAGGGAACCCACGCAGACACGGGGAGAACATGCAAACTCCACACAGTCACTCGCCTGAGTCGGGAATTGAACCTGGGTCTCAGACGCTGTGAGGCAGCAGTGCTAACTACTGTGCCACCGTGCCGCCCACAGCAGCACGGTGTATATTAAGCAGAAGTGTACCTTGAGTTGAAGTTGAGAGATTGGATAGGTGAGTGTCAGAATTGTTAAGTTTTGTGGCCAGCTAAGTTCCAGGCAATGACCAAGGAATAGTCCAGCTGCTACCTCTTGACATCCAGTAGCTTTTCCATCAACAGAGCACAAGTCAGGAGTGTGATGTCATACTTTCCACTTGGCTGAATAAGTGCAGCTCGACAATCCTGGGCAAAACAGCTTCCTTGACCGACAGCTACCCACAAGCTTAAAAAAATTCACTACTGCTGCCATTTTTGTTCCATGACTGCAGTGTGTGCCATCTACAGGATGAAGTGCAACAGTGTTAGTCACTTGCAAAATTGCCTTCCAGATTGGTGCCTTCCTAACGGAAGGATGTTGTAAAACGTGAAAGGGTTCAGAAAAGATTTACAAGGATGTTGCCAGGGTTGGAGGATTTGAGCTATAGGGAGCGGTTGAAGAGGCTGGAATTGTTTTCCCTGGAGTGTCGGAAACGGAGGTTTATAAAATAATGAGGGGCATGGATAGGGTAAAAACCCATGGTCTTTTCCCTGGGGTGGAGTCGTCCAGAGCTAGAGGGCACAGGTTTAGGGTGAGAAGGGAAAGATATAAAAGAGCCTTAATGGGCAACTTTTTCATGCACAGGGCAGTGCGTGTATGGAATGAGCTGCCGGGGAAGTGGTGGAGGCTGGTACAATTACAGCATTTAAAAGGCAACTGATGGTTATATGAAAGGGAAGGGTTTAGAAGGATGTGGGTCAAGTGCTGGCAAATGGATCTAGATTAGGTTACGATATCTGGTTGGCATGGACAAGTTTCACCGAAGAGTTTGTTTCTGTGCTATACATCCCAAGACTCTATTGTGTCCTCTGCTATCTGGAAGAACAAGTTCAGCCAGGGTGTGAGATCACCACCTGCAAGTTCCAGCCATGTTGCGTAACTTCCTGACTTGGCAATATTTCACTCTTGTTTTGTCAGCACTAATGCAAAGTCCTGGAACTCCCCACCTAACAGCATTGAGTGTGTACCCACATCTCAGGAACTGAAGAAGTTCAAGGTGACTGCTCATTAACACTTTTGTGAAAGCAATTAGTAATGGCTAATAACTTCTGATCCTGGCAGCAATAACCACACCCAACAAGCAAATAATAAAAAAGCATGGATGAGGTTTTCAGCACGAGATCAATGAGGCAGATTGGACCACATGGTGATGGAAATAAACAATCATGGTGATGGAGTGGATGTTAGACTGTTAGCTAATCTTTGGGTTCAACACAACACCAGAGTTTAAGGGGAAGGAGTAGGGGTGGATCAGATATTTGAGTAAAAAGTGAGGTCTGCAGATGCTGGAGATCAGAGCTGAAAATGTGTTGCTGGTTAAAGCACAGCAGGTTAGGCAGCATCCAAGGAACAGGAAATTCGACGTTTCGGGCCAGAGCCTGATGAAGGGCTCTGGCCCGAAACGTCAAATTTCCTGTTCCTTGGATACTGGATCAAATATTTGGTATGAAGTTTGAACTTGAGATTAATAGCTGTTGAAAGATGCTGCACCAGTTGTTGATGCTAGTTCAGGTTGACAGCACTGAAACATTGGAAGATGCTTACGTGCAATCAGAAACTTGAGCATCCAAGACAGAAGTGAATGTATGGGTGACAGCACATCATTGAGGGTATTACGTTTAGTTGGGTAGAGAATTTCAATATCCTTTGTGCTGCTAAGTAGATTTGGAAGCTAATTACAAATGTGTGCAGGTCTATAATTTTCATATAAAAAGTGTCCATATACTTCAATTTTTGTTATATCCTTGGCTTGGAGTTGACCAAATTGTATGCTAAATTATTCTAAGCAGAATTGCGTTTTAGTTAAATATATTTCTTCACAATAAATATAATTTCTTAAAAATTGCCACTGTTTTCACTAATTAAAAGTTATCAATTTGTGCTGATTGGTACAGTGGTAATCTGTTATAACCTATACTACAAGTGCATTTTAGTGGTTGCTGGTGATTGGTTTAATGCTTATTCTATGATTCATCTTGTTTTGATCTTAGCATATTTTATGCATTATTATTATTATTATTATTATTATTCAGGCTTCAAAGGCACTCTGTGCTCCAAGGAATATATATTGAATGTGTGCACTGTACTGACATTAACTGAAATAATCCAGAAATTTGTCTTGTGTGGGATGGGCATCAAGTATAATTCTTTTTGCTGTACCTAAGCAATATTACCTGAACATGGGATGACTGTTTTGCCTCCACTCCCTTTTATTTTGGCGAAAGTGAGGACTGCAGTTGCTGGAGATTAGAGTGAAGAGTGTGGTGCTGGAAAGCAAAGCAGATCAGGCAGCATCCGAGGAGCAGGAAAATCGATGTTTTGGGCAAAAGACCTTCATCGGGAATATGGTTGGGAGCCTCTGGTGGAGAGAGAAATGGAAGTGGGTGGTGGGGCTGTGGTTAAGTTAGCGGAGTGTGGAATAGGTGGATGGAGGCGGGAGTAAAGATGATGGGGGAGGGTAGAACAGATGGGATAGGTCATGAGGACTGTGCTGAGCTGGAAGGTTGGAATTGAGGTGGGGGGGGCGGAGGGGAAATGAGGAAACTGATGAAATCCACATTGTCATGGGTTGGAGGGTCCCGAGGTGGAAGATGAGGCATTCTTCCTTCAGGCGTCAGGTGGTAAGGGAGTAGAGATGGAGGGGGCCCAGGACCTGGATGTCCTCGGCAGAGTGTGAGGGAGAGATAAGGTGTTCAGTCATGGGGCGGTGGGGTTGATTTGGTGTGGATGTCCTGGAGATGTTCTTTGAAGTGCTCTGTGAGGATATGTCCTTTCCCCCCAATATAGAGGAGACTGCCTCGGGAGCAACAGATACAGTAAATAGCATGTGTGGAAGTGCAGGTAAAACTTTGGATGTGGAAGGCTCATTTGGGGCTTGGATGGAGGTGAGGGGAGAGGTGTGGTTGCAGATTTTGCAATTCTAGATTTTTGCAGTGGCAGAAGATTGTGGGTCGTTGGGGGCGTGGACCTGATGAGGTCGCAAGGGATTGGTCTTTAGCACGCTCAGCTACCTTCACTTCTTTCTCCTGCCCCCCCAACCCTCTCCCATTTATCTCCTTACCCCCCCACAGGCTCCCAGCCTCATTCCTGATGAAGGGCTTTTGCTTGAAATGTCGATTTTCCTGCTCCTCGGATGCCTGACTCCCTCCTTTTTGTCAAGCTGAGAAGTTTTCAAGCACTACATTTTAAAAAAAGTACTTGCATTGTGGGTTTTGGGCTGCACTATCAGCCTGAAGCATTTTTGTATCAAGGACTGAACATGGAATAGACGATTGCTTTTCATGATTTTCTCTTGCTGTGTCCCAATTTTGAGGTTTGGGAGTGTTGGAGGTTTGATGGAGGGAGGACAGGTTTGTCTGAGCAGGAGTGCAGCTGCTTTAACTTGGACCAATATCCATTGTGGCCATTGCATTAGAGCTTGCCACCCTATCATTTCAGCTTGAGCCTCTTTGGGGTACCAACCCCAAATTTGGAAAGCTCTGGAGTTGACTTGTGATGACCTTTTGTCATGATTCTATGGCTGCACTAGTTTGTTTCAGCGCAGGGTTGTCACCTGAATCTCGAGGTAATTATGACAGCTGAAGTGCTTGTTCTCACACGTTAAAGAATCCAAATAGATACCAGGCTCTGAAATTGATATCAGCAAATTTATGATATCAATGTAGATAAAAATTAAACATCCACCTTCAGTATACTGTACCTGTTTTCCTTACTGATGTGAAGCTTGTGGACAGTATGATGCCAGTGACCCTGTGCATGCCTTGAATCTTGATGAGAATTTGAGCAAAGTTGCAGAATGTTGCTATTGCCAGTTATGTTGACATGAATTTTGCAACATTAACTAGTGATATTGTTGGACAATCCTGTATAATCTTCCATGTTTGTGATAACTATGTTGCCTTTCGGCTATTTGGGTAACATGGGTATGGCATCAATAGCCTTTTAAGTATGTTTGTGTCCCTTTTCAAAAAGCCAGAGGAAGTTAGAACAGCAACAAACTTTCAAAACTGGTTACTTTGTCAAAAAGGACTCCTTTCTGATTTAAGTGAATCCTCGGACTTGCTGTAAACTTCAAGTGCAACATTATAAAGAAGTACGTCACTTTTTAATAACTGAGCCTTGTGAGACCCAACTCAAGTGTCAGCTAGATTTGGATATGGTTATGCATTGTTGAATCAAGGGTTTTGGTACATGTATTGATTGGGTTGCAGAGAGTGGCTGGAAGAATGAACGAGTTCATTCTCTGCCTCAATTCATGGTGACTGGCCTGTTTGAAGAAATTCCTCATAGGTTGTATGAGGAAATGGTTGAGCATCCTAACCCATGTTATCTGATAACTGTTCCCTGTCGTCTGGTACTGTCCCCCTTCTTGCAAAAAAAAACCCATTCACGAACTTGCTGTTGTAGCAAATGATTGCCCATCTCCATACTCCCTTTTCTGTGAAGTCCGTGAATCTATTGCCTTCCAAATCTGAGCTCTTCTCTTCTTTCACCACTTTACTGCCTCTGCAACGGGAGTGACATGTGTCACAAATGACATGTTTCTTGACAATAATCATGGCGAGCTATCCTTTCTCATTCTCCCCTTCTATTGCCCCTTCACTGTCATCAAGTGGAGCTGCTATCACTTTAGCCAGAGTCACCTGCGATGCTTCTCTTCTTGCTTCCACTCTGTTAACTCCAGAAATTCCCAAGGGTGGGCTTGCATCACACCCCTTGGTGGTATAATCAAGAGAATTCATTCACACTCTGCACGGAGAGTGAAGATCCAGATCTAGTGCTCGACCATTTCTCTCAACTCCTTTATTGCCTGTAAATTGTTAGGCAATGTTTCTGATATCTCAATGAATGACTAGAAAGTACTTCCACTCCCAGATTTTGAGAAAACCGAACTGTTTAGCTCCTCCATAAGTTCTGTTTCCGAACCGCCCAACAGCGAACCAGACCATTTGCAACCTTGGCATTCTACTTGGTTCTGAGATATCCTTCTAACCACTCTGCTGTTCCATCAACAAGAATACCTACATCTGTCTCTCTAACATTACTTGTTTGAGGATGTATCTTAGCTCATCTACTGAAACAAATGCACATCCTTGCCTTTATTATCTCTTGACTATTTCATGTTCTTCTGGAAGCCTTCCAAACTTGACAAATTTGAATTCCTCCAAAACCATGTCCTAACTCTGTCATGTTCACACATTACCTCTGTGTTTGCTGATCCACACTGGTTCTTCATAGTACAAAACTTGTAAAATTCTCAAGCTTCTTTTTGAATCAGTGATTTTATGCTCTCTAACTTTCTACAACCCTCCAAGGACATTGTGTTCCTCCAGTTGGTGACCGTGACTTCACTTGGTCTGGAATAATATCCCAAAATATCTTCATCCCTGTTTCACCCTTCAAGACTGTTTGTTTGAAAATGCATGCCATCTGTCTTATTTGCTCATGTGGCTCAGTGTTAAATTTGTTTCATTACACTCCCATGATACATCTTGTGTTTTTATATTATTCAAATGTGAATTGCTGAGCAATGAATGACTTGTCATTGGGAGTAATGAGAAATTGGGTTGAGTTGGGTTCAAGTTTCGATGCCAGAGAATAAAAGGTTAGTATGAGTCACTTCTTTGTGGTAACCTTCTGAGAGACAAGTGATTTGAAATGCATGTGCTATTTGTCATTGAGTTAATTCTTTTTGACTGTGTTCCTGTGTTGTATTCTGTTATGTGGTAGATAGGAACTCTAATGTAGAAATTCTTTGGTTCCATTATAAATGCATATCTTTGCATATCATTATCCAATTCCAAAATGCTGCATGGCCAGTGAATTATTCTGAATTACAATTGCAGGCAAACTCTTAGCCAGTTTATACACACGAGGTACCCATAACCATCAATGGGCCAAATGACCAACTAACGCATTTAAGAGATAAGCATTAGTTAGAAATGGGAAGAAATTCCCTAACTCTTGAAGATCTTGGGATTCTTTATGCCAGTCTGGAGAGACAGATGTACAAGTGGCGCTTTAGTGTTGCACCAAGCCCAAATTTTGTGTTTACCTGGAATAAGCATTCAACCCTGAATTCTGATCAAGAGGAAAGGTTGCATGACTAAGACAAAATGCCATTTAGTCGTGGAATTGATATTTGCATTGTCAAGCATCTGACTGGCCAGAGACTGAAGCAAACTTGTATTATTAGAAATCGCATGTATGTTGGAACAGGAAAAGTTAGGTGGCTACTTATCCTTTCTTGCAAAGTGCTGTTCAAGCGCAGGTAGTGACTTTGGTCTTCTTTTGTATGTAGGTAATTCATTCATGGATGGGTGAGATGAGCAAAATTTGTGCTTTTGATAGCGAGCTCTTTAAGCCAGTACACGGGCAGACAAACAAAGGTATGGCCCCAGAGTAAGTTATAGAGAGCATTTTAAACCAAATGAGAGGCAGAACTTAAATGGATTTCCAAAACACAAGATGACGGCAACTGTCAGTGAAGCAATTAAATCTGGAATTAAGATTCAGCAGAGGTTAAAAATGGGATTCATATCTAGAGCAGAGGGCTAAGATAAGTGATTATTCAACTCATTATAAAATTCATAAAACGAGATTGGCAACTGATGTTTGTTCAATAGAAGTAGTAATATTGCTAAGACGTAGCGAAATTTGTTAACTACCCAATCAAGTTACATTAGACAAGTATAATGGGCTAAAATGTCTGTCACTATTTTTAAATCCCTGATTTATACACTGATTTTTGTCAACAGTTAAGCTAGTCTGAAAGAATAACTAATGTAGTGTTTGCTCCATCTTACCATATAAATTGTTCCATCCCACTGTCTCCATTCCAGAGACAGTGAGTGATTGAATGTTGAATGTTTAAGCCTTTGTCCATTAATGCTGGTTGGAATAGAATTGTCCAAAATAATCTTGATCCATAGTTCGTTGGAAATTTTGTAATTGCTTATTTTCTTGAAAATGTACGAGTAAAAAGTGAGGTCTGCAGATGCTGGAGATCAGAGCTGAAAATGTGTTGCTGGTTAAAGCACAGCAGGTTAGGCAGCATCCAAGGAATAGGAAATTCGACGTTTCGGGCCAGAGCCCTTCATCAGGAATGAGGAGAGGGTGCCAGGCAGGCTAAGATAAAAGGTAGGGAGGAGGGACTTGGGGGAGGGGCGATGGGGATGTGATAGGTGGAAGGAGGTCAAGGTGAGGGTGATAGGCCGGAGTGGGGTGGGGGTGGAGAGGTCAGGAAGAGTATCGCAGGTTAGGAGGGTGGTGCTGAGTTCAAGGGAATCGACTGAGACAAGGTGGGGGGAGGGGAAATGAGGAAACTGGAGAAATCCGAGTTCATCCCTTGTGGCTGGAGGGTTCCCAGGCGGAAGATGAGGCGCTCATCCTCCAACCGTCGTGTTATGTTCTGGCGATGGAGGAGTCCAAGGACCTGCATGTCTTCGGTGGAGTGGGAGGGAGAGTTAAAATGTTGAGCCACGGGGTGGTTGGGTTGGTTGGTTCGGGCATCCCAGAGGTGTTCCCTGGAGCGTTCTGCAAGTAGGCGGCCTGTCTCCCCAATATAGAGGAGGCCACATCGGGTGCAGCGGATGCAATAGATGATGTGTGTGGAGGTGCAGGTGAATTTGTGGCGGATATGGAAGGATCCCTTGGGGCCTTGGAGAGAAGTAAGGGAGGAGGTGTGGGCGCAAGTTTTGCATTTCCTGCGGTTGCAGGGGAAGGTGCTGGGAGTGGAGGTTGGGTTGGTGGGGGGTGTGGACCTGACGAGGGAGTCACGAAGGGAGTGGTCTTTGCGGAACGCTGATAGGGGAGGGGAGGAAATGACGGCAGATGATACGCTGTATACGGAGGTTGGTGGGATGGTAGGTGAGAACCAGTGGGGTTCTGTCTTGGTGGCGGTTGGAGGGGCGGGGCTCAAGGGCAGAGGTGTGGGAAGTGGAGGAGATGCGGTGCAGGGCATCGTCGATCACGTCTGGGGGGAATCTGCGGCCCTTGAAGAAGGAGGCCATCTGGGCTGTACGGTATTGGAACTGGTCCTCCTGGGAGCAGATGCGGCGGAGACGAAGGAATTGGGAATATGGGATGGAGTTTTTACAGGGGGTAGGGTGAGAGGAGGTCCAGGTAGCTGTGGGAGTCAGTTGGTTTATAGTAGATGTCTGTGTTGAGTCGGTCGCCCGAGATAGAAATGGATAGGTCTAGGAAGGGGAGGGAGGAGTCTGAGACAGTCCAGGTGAATTTGAGGTCGGGATGGAAGGTGTTGGTAAAGTTGATGAACTGTTCAACCTCCTCGTGGGAGC
This sequence comes from Hemiscyllium ocellatum, assembly GCF_020745735.1. Lineage (NCBI taxonomy): Eukaryota > Metazoa > Chordata > Chondrichthyes > Orectolobiformes > Hemiscylliidae > Hemiscyllium > Hemiscyllium ocellatum. Next base: position 18,970,021 of record NC_083412.1, on the reverse strand, counting down.
ACGAGGCAGCGCCGATACAGTCATCAATGTAGTTGGCACCACCACCCACCTTTTCCTCCCCTACAAATATGTTGTGTATTGAAAGGATATGCAAAGTAATGTGTTGTTTAAGAATTTTGATAACAAGTAACACTTATTGGCCTCTGTATTTTTGAAAAAAATCTTTTCTGTTCCCTACAGAAAATAACATGGCTGGTGGATGAGGAACATTTTTAAGTGGGAACATTTAGTGGTAATGCATCTGTGAAGGACTGGCTCAATGGACAACTTTTTTTAAAACAATGTCTTTTTTATGTTTCTTTCATTCCATTGGTGCGCATGTTACCCAGCTAGTGGGTAATGGATGTCTGTATATAATGAGGAATATATTGAAGACATGCTTAGAGTCATGTCTACTATGATTCTGTATCATTTTAAATTGTCCTGAGATTTGCTGTTTCTAAATATCAATTTGAAAAGATATTTATAAAATGAAATTGGCTGCTACTCGGGGTGAAAACAATTCTCGCCAGCCTTCATTATTAACCAAAAATTAATGTTTGTAACACAACTTTAACAAGAGCAGAGAACAAATTTTTAAATATAGTGAATGCCATTTAAGCTGTACCCCTCCATGATTATGATTAAGACTGACGAGATAAATGGTTTCACGTCATATGGGTTAAAAAGAATATAGACCGGGTAAATAAAGTGCTGAAGATCAAAAGACAAGATCATTAGGTATTTTTTCGTAATTGCAGTTTTAGCAATGGTAATATACTGTTTCTTTAAGATCTGGTCATCCTTTGATTTGACGGTTGGATGTAGATCTTCCTTGGTTTACAGTTCTTTAATTTAAGCACTCTTGATTCTTCGGTCTTTCCTTCACACAGCTGAAAGCTTTCTCTCTGCAGGCTTTGGAAACTTCACCCTCCTGCCCTGGCAATTATGTTCTGTTAACATTCTGCAACTCAACCAATCCTGCCACTGGAGGAATTGCAAAATCTGTGCCCACATCTTTCCCCCCTCCCCTCTGTCCAAGGCCCCAAAGGAGCCTTCCACATCCATCAGAATTTTATCTGTGCTTCCACACGTCATTTACTGTATCCATTGCTTTTGATGCAGTCTCCTCTACGCTGGGGAGACTGGACGTATACTCGCAGAGCGCTTCGGAGAACATCTCCGGGACACCCGCACCAACTAACCCCACCACCCGTGGTCGAACACTTCAACTTCCCCTCCTGCTCTGCCAAGAGCAGGCAGGTCCTGGACTACCTCCATCCCTAACCACCTGACGCCTGGAGGAATAATGCCTCGTCTTCCACCTTGGGACCCTCCAACCACACTGGTTTGATGTGGATTTCACCAGTTTCTTCCTTTCCTCTCTTTTCTCCTCTTCTTCCCCCCCCCCCCCACACACACACACACACACACACACACACACACACACCCCTTATCCCTGTTCCAACCTTCCAACTCAGCACCGCCCTCTTGAACTGTCCTACCTGTCCATTTTCCTTCCCGCCTATCTGCTCCACCCTCCTCTCAGACCCCTCACTGTGATCTCCACCTCCAGATATCTATCACACTGTTACCTCCCCTTGCCCCACATCCCATCCATCTCATCACCCTCTCAGCCTCATTCCTGATGAAGGGCTTCTCCTGTTCCTCAGATGCTGCCTGACCTGTGCTTTTCAGCACCACACTCTCAACTGCATATTTTTCAAGACTGTTCGTTTGTGCTGCTCCGTCTTGAGTTCACCCCTCACTGTTTCAAATAGCAATGTTATGTTGCATAGTTCAAAAATACACACAATTGAGTTTCAAGTTCCAGAACTTGCCTAACAGAGTCAAAATGTGTGGTGCTGAAAAAGCACAGCCAGTTAGGCAGCATCCAACGAGCAAGTGAGTCTACGTTTTGAGCATCAGCTTATCTTATGCTCAAAATGTCAATTCTGCTCCTTGGATGCTGCCTGACCAGCTGTGCTTTTCCAGCACCATACCTTTTGATTATCATCTCCAGCATCTGCAGTCCTCATTTTCGCTGAACTTGCTTGCTAGTCCATTATAGCAGTCTGATTTTCATATTCGTTCATAGTTTCCTCAGAACAGCCAAAAAAGTGGTTTATTCCAATACTGAGCTGTATAGATGTAATTTGAGGAGGATAGTATGGACTAATTGTAGCTTCATGTCAGCATTCTCTTTTAAAGAGAAAATGTCCATTGATCTAGAATAAAGTCAAGTAGATCTTTTCAGTGGAGCCTGAAGTTGGTCAAGTTCCTTTTCTGCGCTGAAAATGTGTTGCTGGAAAAGCACAGCAGGTCAGGCGGCATTCAAGGAGCAGGAGAATTGACGTTTCGGGCATGAGCCCAAAGAAGGGCTCATGCCCGAAACGTCAATTCTCCTGCTCCTTGGATGCTGCCTGACCTGCTGCGCTTTTCCAGCAACACATTTTCAGCTCTGATCCCCAGCATCTGCAGTCCTCACTTTCTCCTACAAGTTCCTTTTCTGACCAATATGGTTGAACGGCATTGCAAGCTTTTGGTATTTAAAGTTTGCACATAGAAATTTTAGTAACTGAGTGCTGTTCGTTTACCACCCTCCAAAGAGGAGAGGGAAAAGTCTGCAAAAAATATTTTTACATGCAACTATGAAAATGTTAATGCACTTCTAATTGTGATAATGAAAAGGAGGGCATATAAAATGTTTGAAATAACTATGAAAATGCATGAAGCTACATTAAGGTATTATGTCCAACATGAACTAACCTCCCTTCCTTTGTGAAGTAACTGTATCTTACTGTGAAGGTTCATCTTCATGAAAAAGAATAGGGTATTTGCCTGTGCTTGATAAATTGACTTTTAGGTGTATGGATGTAATAAAGTCTTTGTGAATGGTCTCCTTTTCAACATCCAAAGATTGATTAAATCGAAATTACCCTTTTTGATCAGCAGTGGTCTCTTTTCTTTAACCAGGCAGATAGCCTCTGTAATTACAAGTAGGTAGCTTTTTAATAAAGGAAAAATATGTAATTATTTAAACTGTTTGCTCCACAAGATATCAAAGGTTGTGCAAGACTTTCCCTTGTCACTTGAGCCACTGAGAGTGGTATTTTTTTCTAGTTACACATGAGCTGTATGTTTGTTTTGATGTTGTGGTGTACCTATGTAACCTTAGGTTCAAGATAGTAAGTGGATTTTATCAATGTAAATTTAGAACTTGTTTTCCAATATGGGCAGATACTAATATCTTCCATTCCTGCCATTGAGTAGCTTCCATTCCTGCCATTGAATAACAACATGGACGGCTGACCAGTATACATAGATTCTGAGATTTTGGAGAGAATGTCTACACAGCTGTGAAGCTCAGTCTTTCACATCACCAATTGGAAAAGTTCACAAGAATGACAACGTAAGTTGATGGAGAGTCGTTGGTGTAATTTAACAGAATTGGTTTAGCATTCCCTATACTGGAATTATATCTGTACAGTTTTATTCTTTGCTATTCGAGCATGAAAGAATGGAATGCAATTAGGCTAATATAACTGCAAGCATCCCAGAGTGTACCATGTCTTTTCTCGTGGACCTTGATCTACTTGAAACTGCTTCCTGATTCTTCAAAGATGATTACCAAAATCTCCTCTTCACCATTTCTGCTGTGGCCTGATGCTATGCACAGACATATTCACACCTTAAGGGTACAGCTGCCATCCTCCGCCCTCCGCTCCTCCCCGCCCCCCACCCCCCCAACCCCCCCAAACTTTGAAAAGGTGAGGAATATCTGAAATGTTTTCTGGAGATAATCTTGATCCATGGATTTCCAAGCAATGTTTTTTACATCTGATAAATAATTAGACAAATTGACCAAGTTTCAGCCAAAATGCATTTGGGAAACACTGATTGCAATTTCAAGCAGCTCGAGAGAAGGACAAGAAACCATCAAAGGTGAAAATGTTCAACTTGAAGACACATTCCACTGAGTTGAAAGGAGATCCTGGCTCAGATTGGAATCTTTCAAAGTGGCAGGTCAAGTTGAGATCTATTGTTTTTAAACAAGTACATAAACTTTAAAAGAAAGGCAGTAATGCTAAAACTTGGTAAAACACCCAAGCCCCAGATTAAATATGTTCCATCCAATGATGCTGTGTCCTTAGGTGATTTATTAGATCAATATCAGCGATGAAACACTTAATTGATGTGAAAAAACTGGATAGACCAAGATCCCCCCTCTTTGGAATAGGGAAAGGTAGGTGAAGATTTAATATTGGTGTTCAGAACCATTAAAAGCTTTGTCCAATGGTGCAAGAGTTCATGACTAGGTTATATGGACTGAAGATAGTTGACAAAAGAATCAACGACAAGACAGAGTCTTGTATATACGTTATTGTCATACTGCTGAGTGGTAGAGCAGATGCGAGTTTCCAAAAGGCATTGGATAAATACTTCAAAGGGTTAAGTTTTGGGGCTGGGGGGAGAAAGGGAGGGGAATGAATCTATTTGAATACGATCTTCCAAGAGTAGGCAAGGTATTCTCAATATCCTGTATTTGGGCTATATCATAAGATTCTTGAAAAAGATGTAACTATTTGTGTCAAATTCATATATTTCTGCTGATCATTTCTTTCATCAACTAGAAAAGATGTTCTTGAATGTTAGCCAGTAGAAGAGGGCATTGTGATCATTGCACTCACAAATCTATAGGACAAGGGAGAATTTGGAATTTTCAGCATTCATTTGTACTCTTCCTAAAGCTTGCACAATCTTTTGATAATATGGAAGGAAATCATTGAATACAAAAAATATTTTTGGTGTTTCATAGGGAATTACTTATCGTAATTATAAATAATAATACTGAAGGACAGCCTGGACTCCAAAGAACCTTACTAACACTTGAGTAATAGAACAGCAGGATATGAGACCTGAATCCAACATTAATGTGAAAGTAATTTCTGCAGCAAATTAATCCATACTTTTGTTGTACAGTACATGGAGACTTGTGCATAGTATGGGATTCAGTGCAATGAAAATTAATTGCCAGTCTGAAATTAGACTGGGTATTAATTAGTATTAATTCACCTGGGTGTAACTTTGGTTTTTAAGTTCGCAGTAGAACAGTGCGATTAGGTAGATGGGGGCCTTTGGTTGCTGTGTATTAGCCCAGTCACCAAAATAAAGCAGCAAGATTGTAACCATCAATATTTAACTTAAAATTCACACATTAAATTTTAAACATGTGATGGTGTGTTTTTGAAGAGTTTTGTGAAAGGTATTTTACTCAGTGACTTAACTGAGACACATGGGCATGCATGTTGTGACCCTTTCAAAATTCGGCTGTGGTTGAAGCTGCGACTTATTGGTAATTATCAAAATGACTCTGCATTCCTAGCTTCAGATGGGAGAAGCACCATGCTAATGAGAAATTTGGAATGGTCTGCACACAAACTACTCCGTGGCCAGTTGGAGAGGGACCTCCCTCCGCCAGTTCATGAACTTTCAAAATGGTCTCCTAACAAATATAACTCTGTCATTTAAATGTTCAACCCTCTCCCCTCCCAGTAAATATGAGTGAAGCAGGTGAAGGAAACATGCACACTCAAGGCAGGTGCTAAGGCTGCCTGAATGGGTCTTGTTTGCTCATCTCCAAATGAAATGTGGATTGGGTTAATAAAAGATTGATGCATGCATCATTCGGGTCCCAGAGACAGCACCAGGGTTTTCCTGATGTACTTTCAGCTCCACAGTTGCTGTTATAGCCTTAGAGCTTGTGATTCTCCTCCCCCTGAATAAAACTCACAAACCTTGGAAAGCCACTATCACACAGCCACGATTGACAGTCAAGTTTTTCAGATCCCTTTCTCAAGCCATAAGGTTGGTTTCTTCTTAGCTTTTTGTTAAATCTCCTTAGATTCCAAATGAACGGCTTATGCCCAGAACATCTACACTCCTGCTTCTCTGATACTGACCTACTGTGAGTAAAAAGTGAGGTCTGCAGATGCTGGAGATCAGAGCTGAAAATGTGTTGCTGGTTAAAGCGCAGCAGGTCAGGCAGCATCCAAGGAACAGGAAATTCGACGTTCGGGCTAAAGCCCTTCATCAGGAATCCTACTGTGCTTTTCCAGTGCCACACTTTTGGACTCTGCCAACATCTGCAGTCCTCACTTTCTCCTTAGATTTTTGTATGGGTTGTGTTGCAGCTAAGCTTAAATTCTTTCTTTGTTTAGTCCCTGAAGTTGTCAAATAGTTGTCTTAAAGAAGATATTGTCAAAGTTTTGCACGTAATTCTATTTATGTGCTGATAGAGCTGCTGTACGTAGTCCTGTTGTATTTATGAAAAAAGTGCTAATTCAGTCAAAGCAATGCAAATGAATTAAGTGGGAATTTAGTGCTGAAACTTGTTGGGGTAATTTGAATTAAATAACAACCAAGAGTTGCAATTGTTGTACTTTTTAGATTCAGTGCACTTGAGTTTTGGGGCTAGGTATTGAGACCAATCTGTTGCAATTAGTTTTGAGCAGGTTTCCTTCAAAGTGATGGTATTTTCTCTTAGTCGCTTGATTTGTTTTAATGTGTTAAAACACTTCTTTCCCTGGTATTGTTAATTGTTTGTTCAATATCATTGATATGGTTATGATTACAATAATTCAGAGCTTATTAACTGAATGTTAAAAAATGCAATCTCTTTGAAATGAGATGTATTGAAAATTAGACACCAATTCAATACAACAAAGATAATGGTGTCTTTCAAACATGTCCTATGCACCTGAAGATTGATGAGTTGCATGTTGTCCTTGTGCATGATGTATGTATTGACAGCAGAGGTGGACATTTAACTAAATTCTTGACTCAGTTCAGCAATTTTAACTGTGATGTGTTACTAATTTGGAAGCAGCATTTTTGAAAGCAGCTGAGCTGAACTTTATTAATTTTATAAAGTGCATAGTACTCATCAATCCCAACTTGAATTTGCTGAGGGCCTTGAACATAAACTATTTCCAAGCCATTTCACACAGGCAAAATTTGTCACTTAATAATGCACAAACAGGGAACAGGATTAGGCCCTTTGAACTATCTCTAGCATTCAATAAGCTCATGGCTGATTTGATCTTAACCTCGACTCAATTCCTGCACACCTCCAAGAATCTTTTGTCCTTTTGGTAATCAAAAATCTATCTACCTCTGCAATAAAAATATTTAATGATTCTGCATCCACTGCCTTTTGAGGAAAAGAATCAGAAGGGGGAGAAAAATTTTCTTTTTTTAAATGGGTGATCCTTTATTAATGCTATGACCGCTAGTTCTAGATCTAAGAAAGCCCACGAAGAAACATGCTTTTACCATCCACCCAGTCAAGTTACATTAAAGCAAACCAGGATAGTTGGTTTAAAGATTGGTCAGGTATGTGTTAATGAATCTCTTAAAGAAGGAAGAAGTTCTAGAGAAGTCGGGGACTGAACTCAGAACATAAATCCATGACAAAAGAAGTTACGGTTGCCAATGAGTGATGGAAATTGGTGTGCATAAAAGACCAAGCATCCGTATACATCAATTTTAGATGATGCTTGTATCTCTAGACAGATAAACTCATCGTCATTATCTTCAATTAGTTAATGAAAAGCATTGTTCGTTCCAATCTTGTTTTAATTGCTTATGGTTTGAATAGTTTGGATTAGTTGGTGGAAGAGAACAAGCCTCTCAAACAGCATCCTATTATGTTGTGTTTTCACAGGGAGCGTGCTCATTTTTTTTCTTTTGATTTGGAGGCTGTGTTGAATACTTCAAAAGGGTTGCATTGACACTATTTTGTCTTGGTGTATGAATTCCAAAGCACAACAGTGATTCCATTTGTCTGAGCAAACCTATGTGTGTAGCAGTGAAAAAATAACCCTCATCAGTCTTTTTTTCCACAATTTTGTTGGTATACGACTGTGGCCCATGGAGGCAAATTGAGAATGCCATTTATGATCCTTTCTCTTTCAAAAATGTCGTATAATTTAATAAAATATGCAGTCAAGAAGTGTTACAGGATTATTTTGTACATGGCTAGTTTTGTTGCAGGTAGGGGAATGTTATTGCAAACTGAATAGGTTTAGGATTTCTTTGTAAAAATCTTTGAGGCTTTGAACTGCAGTATAATGTGAACGCTTATAATCTGTGTGAAGACTTTCTCTATAGTAAGTGAAATTATTGTCAACAAAGAATTGAACTTGACAATTGAATCTTTAGTTAATCCAGATTTAAAATGAAAATGAGAAACGTTGTTGTTTGCAAAATCATAGCATCTGTTCTGCCATGGAATTGAAAGCTTCATTATCTTAAGCTTCTGTTCTAGTTAAATAACTAATGAACTAAACTGTTCATTGGCATGTTCATGTTTGTCAGTAGATCTGAAATAACTCACAGATGTTCTATTACTGATTATTCTCTTTTGTTAAATTTTTTTTGGCCATGTTAAAAAAAAACTGCATACCTATACAATGGCAAGTTGTAAATTTTGGTAAATTATGTTGAAAAATAAAATAAGACAAACTACATTTAACGTAAATATTGTCAGTAATAAAAATATTCTCAAGGTGGTAATGGAAGAGTAAAACGCGTCTTCTAATCCTGTATAATTTCAGCTGAAGTTCAAATTGTATGTAATGAATCAGAAATTAAAGAACATTCCAATTGTGTTCAGTGACACCTTAAACTTGTTGTTTGCTCTTCGTTTGTGTTCTTTTACACTCTTATTCCATGTCCTATTACCATGTCTATTTCCCATTCTGTTATTTATCTCTCTCTTCTGCCGAAAAAGTGCTGGCAGAGCTCTTTTAGTTCAGTGGTAAGAGACCAGCTGCAAAGGTGTACAACAACATCTGAATAGGTTGATTAGAAAGTATCTAAAAGTGCTGGGAAATAAGTAAATGGGTCACAAAGCCTTCGGGATAAGTGAATGAAAGGGCAATTTGAGCATTCAGGCTAGGTGTAAATGAGGATACAATTGATTAATGGGGTTAGACCCACTAGCAGTTTGTATCTGTTTTGCTCGCTAGTGAGAGAGATGACTGACCTGCAGTCAAAACTCCAAAAAATGTTAAGCGTTTTTTATTCATTCACAGAATAAGGGACTCACTGGCTAGGCTAGCATTTATCATCCATCCTTTATTGACCAGAGGGCAGTTAAGAATCAGCCACATTGCTGTGTATCTTTAGTCATGTAAGGCCAAACCAGTTAAGGATGGCAATTTCCTTCCCTAAAGGGGATTAGTGAACCAGGTGGGATTTGCTCATTCGATATTGGTTTCATGCTCATAAATAGTCTTTTAATTCCAGATTTTTAACTGAATTCAAATTTCACCATCTGTCATGGCAGAACACAAATCCCAAAAAGAAAATATGGGTCTTTGCGATATAGTCCAAAGATATTTCCACAAGGCTGCTGTTTCCCTTCTAAAGCTGCAGAAGTGGTGTGCAGCAATTATTTTCCAAACCTCCTTGATTCTAGAATGGTTCCAATGAACTGGAAGTCAGCAAATATAACACCTGTATTCAGTACAGGAGGCAGAGAGAAGACATTGAATGGCAAGCAAGTTAGTCTGAAAGCAACCATCCAGAAGTGCTCAACCCCAGATATTAAGGATGTCCCAAAATATTTTTGGGCAGTCTTGGTATGAGCAAAGTAAACATGTTTCTGAAAGGCAAATAAGTTTGACACATTCAATAGTTTTTTAAAGATGGAACAAATAAAGGAATACTGTAAAGGGAACCAGTAATGAAGGAAATGTGAATTTCTAGAAGGGGGTTATGTAAGTTAAGTGTTCAAATCTAGACCTGTACTGATGAGAAGGCGTGGGTTGCAAACGTATTGGTGCACTACCTGCAGGCTGTCTTTCAAGTCTCACGATTGTGAACATAAGCTGTATTGCCCTTCGTTCATTGGTGGCCAAAATCTTGGGACTCTCCCTGACATCTGTGTGTTCCTTTACCATATGATCCGTAGCAGTTTATGAAGGAAGCTCATTGTCATCTTCTAGAGTGAATTCAGAATGGACAATAATTGCTGGTCAGGAATAGAGGAGGAAATTGACCTCATGAGGGGAAGAACAAAGAATGGATAAAGAATATGCTGGAAAGCAATAGATTGGACTGGGGATGAGTACAGAGAAAAGTCTGTAGTACTACTTTAAAAGCAAGCAGGGTGGAGGGAAGATGAGTACTTGAGGGCTTTGCCAGCTGGAGTGGTTTCCTTGTTCCCTGTCTTGGTTGAGCAGACTGGAACTAAGGGGATCATTTGAGGCTGAAGGATGGGAATATTTTATTGATTTACCAGAGTGTTGAGAGTGAAAGAAGCACAAGATGAGAACCAAGCTGAGTGAATAAAAATAGTGCAGTGTCAGTGTTCGTATGAATGAAGTGAGTTTATGTGACGTTCATTGGGTAAATTGAAGCCCTAGGCGAGAGAGGAACTAGTGGAGGTGGCTGATAACATCACTTTATAGCAGGACCTGGTAAGATTGTGGATGAAGGAAAGAAGAGTTGGCTTAGAATCTAGAAGGACTACGAGGATGTGTTGTATTACAGTTTCATTTTGATTGCTTGGAGACATGCCAGAATGGAAATGGCTGCTGAGGAGGAGCTTTGTGAATTGGAACCCATGTGGAGGAATCAAACCTTCAAAAGAAACTGGCCGTGAAAGCATTCTTAACGTTGTAATCTGAATAATGTACAGCTTTTAATTGGACAGATAATTCAGTAATTGGAAAATAGTTTGATTACAGGATTTAAATGTCACTAGACATATTACGAGGTTGTCTTATTCCCATTGTTCAGGATAGAGGATCTATCAAGCACACAAATCGTGTACGTGAAATACAAGCCAGCGTTCGGTGTGGAATAAGCCAATCTGCATTTTTATGTGGATTATGAAGCGTTGTGGAAGAAATTGGAATAATCTACAATGATTCAAGCATGCAGTTTGCCATTGCATTCTCGTGGCCAAATAGGGATGGGCAAAAATATTTGCTTGGCCTATGAATAAGTAAAGAAAAATTGGCATAGTGATCTTTTAATGTAACATGAATCAATTGGCGGTATATGTTACATTTGATACATAGGCAGTGTTTTGTTCAGTAATTGATTGTTGGTCAAACTGTAGATGCGGGGGGAGGTCACTGATAGAAATGTTGCCTCTGTACTCCACGGGGGACCCTTCATCTAGATTTTCTGAATGAACAGGTTTATTATTTTGTTTGTATTCCAGAGAAGTATATTGTTCCATACGTAACTGAGGGCGCCATTAGAAAGTGAGAGCACAGGAATGTTTCTAATTTTGGGGAGAAAAATATTTTATAATATGAACTTTGTGTTTTTGAGCACTCTATGATTTCTTTACTCATTGTAAAATTGTATTAATTTATCAGTGTTATTTAAGTGCACCATGCTGTGGGTGATCCCTGCTGAGAGAGGTGGGTGGTGGCTGCTTAGATAGAAGCAGTAGCCACATCTGAGCTAACAACCAGTCCATATGAGGCAAATGTTGTATAAACTATACCTAAACTGGCTTAATTTAATCAAATTGAGGAACTGACCCAGTATAACTAGTGAGGAAAATATAAATTGGAGGCAATGCTTTCCTGCAATAAGTATCTGAGAAAATGGGTCCAGGACCTCCATTTCAGCAATTTAAAAGCAGTGTTCACACTGACTTGAAATAGACCTCAGGATACTGAGGAAAGAAAGTCCTAAGGTAGGATTGTAAAGTAAAGGTTAAATAAAGATACAATGTTTTGACAGATCTGTGAGCAGAATTCCCCTCATCTGCATGTGTTTTTTGATCTTGCATTTGATTAGATTTAATTTAATCTTTTGACTTAGTCATAGAAATGTACAGCATGGAAACAGACCCTTCGGTCTAACCCATTCATGCTGACCAGATATCTCAACCCAATCTAGTCCCACTTGCCAGCATCTGGCCAAACCCTTCCTATTCATATACTCATCCAAATGTCTCTTAAATGTTGCAATTCTACCAACCTTCACCACATCCTCTGGCAGCTCATTCCATACATGTACCACCCTCTGCTTGAAAAAGTTGCCCCTTAGGTCTCTTTTACATCTTTCCCCTCTCACCCTAAGCCTATGCCCTCTAGTTCTGGACTCCCCCCACCCCAGGGAAAAGACTTTGTCTATTTATCCTCTCTATGTCCTTCATAATTTTGTAAACCTCTATAAGGTCACCCCTCAGCCTCCGACACTCCAGGGAAAACAATTCCAGCCTGTTCAGCCTCTCCCTGTAGCTCAGATCCTCCAACCCTGGCAACGTCCTTGTAAATCTTTTCTGAACCCTTTCAAGTTTCACAACATCTTTCCAATAGGAAGGAGACCAGAATTGCATGCAATATTCCAACAGTGGCCTAACCAATGTCCTGTACAGCCACAACATGACCTCCCAACCCCTGTACTCAATACTCCGACCATAAAGGAAAGCATACCAAACACCGCCTTCACTATCCTATCTACCTGCAACTCCACTTTTAAGGAGCTATGACCCTGCACTCCGAGGTGTCTCTGTTCAGCAACACTCCCTAGGACCTTATCATTAAGTGGATAAGTCCTGCTAAGATTTGCTTTCCCAAAATGCAGCACCTTGCATTTATCTGAATTAAACTCCATCTGCCACTTCACAGCCCATTGGCCCATCTGGTCCAGATCCTGTTGTAATCTGAGGTAACCCTCTTCGCTGTCCACTACGCCTCCGATTTTGGTGTCATCTGCAAACTTACTAACTGTACCTCTTATGCTCGCATCCAAATCATTTGTGTAAATGACAAAAAGTAGAGGACCCAGCACCAATCCTTGTGTACTCCATTGGTCACAGGCCTCCAGTCTGAAAAACAACCCTCCACCACCACCCTCTGTCTTCTACCTTTGAGCTAGTTCTGTATCCAAATTGCTAATTCTTCTGTATTCCATGAGATCTAACCTTGCTAACCAGTCTCCCATGGGGAACCTTATTGAACACCTTATAGATCACATCTACTGCTCTGCCCTCATCAATCTTCTTTGTTACTTCAAAAAGCTTTATCAAATTTGTAAGACATGATTTCCCATGCACGAAGCCATGTTGATTATCCCAAATCAGTCCTTGCCTTTCCGAATACATGTACATCCCGTCCCTCAGGATTCCCTCCAACAACTTGCCCGCCACCGAGTTCAGGCTCACTGGTCAAAAGTTCCCTGGCTTGTCTTTACCACCCTTCTTAAACAGTGGCACCACGTTTGCCAACCTCCAGTCTTCCGGCACCTCACCTGTGACTATTGATGATACAAATATCTCAGCAAGAGGCCCAGCAATCACTTCTCTAGCTTCCTACAGAGTTCTCGGGTACACCTGGTCAGGTCCTGGGGATTTATCTACCTTTAACTGTTTCAAGACATCCAGCACTACTTCCTCTGTAATCTGGACATTTTGTAAGATGTCGCCATCTATTTCCCTACAGTCTATATCTTCCATGTCCTTTACCACAGTAAATACTGATGCAAAATATTCATTTAGTATCTCCCCCATTTTCTGTTGCTCCACACAAAGGCCGCCTTGCTGATCTTTGAGGGGCCGTATTCTCTCCCTAGTTACCCTTTTGTCCTTTAATATATTTGTAAAAACCCTTTGGATTCTCAATTGTTTAAAGAAAATAGAACTACAATTCAATTATAGCTACATGTATTCAGAAAAGGTCTGTTTTCTAAAGTGGTCTGACAGTTTTGTTTGTATGTTGTTCTACGCAGCAATTATATGTGAAGCTTTGAAGAGTTTGGAATGGGGAGATGGCTGTGAAAATAAACCTGGTTTCTGGAGTAGTGTATGTGTGCTGAATTGGGAGGCTGGAGTAGTAGAGGTGTTTGCATGGATATCACTGTATATACTTGCATTCTTGTGATGCCCCTCAGAGGTGTGATTCTTTAAAGATGTCATGTTCCCAAAAGGTGTAAGGAGCTGTGACTGACTAAAGTAATCACAGTTAAGTTAACAATGTTGATTTCCTCAGATCCAATGACTCAAGTGGCCTCAGCCCAGTTCCATTTGTAGGAAGAGATACCATTCTCGCATCCTTCCTTTTTGGAAGGGTGTTGTTAAACTTGAAAGGGTTCAGAAAAGATTTACAAGGATGTTGTCAGGATTTGAGCTATAGGGAGAGGCTGAATAGGCTGGAGCTATTTTCTCTGGAACATCAGAGGCTGAGGGTGACCTTGGAGGATTATAAAATCATGAGGGGCATGAATAGGAAAAATAAGCAAGTCTTTTCCTTGAGGTGTGGGAGTCCAGAGCTAGAGGGCCCAGGTTTAGGGTGAGAGGGGAAAGATATAAAAGGGACCTGAGGGGCAACTTTTTCATGCAGAGGGTAGTAAGTGTTTGGAATGAGCTGCCAGAAGAAGTGGTGGAGGTTGGTACACTTATAACATTTCAAAGGCATTTGGATGGGTAATGAAGGTGAATGCAATGATGGCATTTATTGAGAGAACTCGAATACAAAAGCAGGATGTACTTCTGAGGCTCTATACTGTTGTGGTCAGACCACATTTGGAATATTGTGCGCAGTTTTGGGCCCTGTATCTCAGGAAGGATTTACTGGCCCTGGAGCCTGTTCAGAGGATATTCATGAGAATGGTCCTAGGCATGAACAGTGTAACATATGAGGAATGTTTTGAGGATTCTGGGTTTACACTTGATGGCATTTAGAGGGATTGAAAGGGAGAGATCTAATTGAAACTTAAGGAACACTGGCCTGGATGGAGTGGATGTTGGAAGGATGTTTCCATAGGTAGGAGAGACTAAAATCGGAGGCACAACCTTAGAGTTAAAGGGAAGACCATTTAGAACAGAGATAAGGAGAAACTTTTCCAGCCAGAGAGTGGTGAATCTGTGGCATTCATTGCTACAGAAGGCTGTGAAGGCCCGGTCATTGAGTATTTTAAGACTGAGATAGGTACGTTTTTGATTGTAAAGAGGATCAAAGATTACGGGGAGGAAGCAGGAGAATAGGGTTGAGAAACTTATCAGCCATGATTGAATGGCAGAGCAGATTTGACGGGCTGAATGGCCTAATTTTTGCTCCTCTGTCTTGAGTCACCAAGAGGGCAAGAATACAAAAGCAGGAATGTATTGCTGAGGCTGTACAAGGCTCTCTGGTCAGACTGCATGTGGAATATTGTGAAGAGCTTTGGGCCCCATATCGATGGAAGGATATGTTGGTGTTGCAAGGGGTCTAGAGGAAGTTTGCAGCCATGATCCCAGGGATTATAGACTTGTCTATATGGGGAGCTGTTGAGGACACTTGATCTAAACTCAGTGGAGTTTAGCAGGATGAGGGTTATCTCATTGCAACTTAGAAGCTTGGATAGAGTGTACGTGAAGATGTTTCCACTAGCAGAAGAGAATAGGACCCGGGGTTGCCGCTTCTCAGTGAAGGACGAAATGAGGAATTTCTTCAGCCAAAGGATGGTTACTTTTTGGAAGTCATTGCTGCAGAGGGCTGTGGCAGCAAAGTCATTGAGTACATTTAAGACCGAGATTGATAGGTTATTGATTGGTGAGCTGATTAAAGGTTCCAGAGAGAAGGTATGAGAATAGAGCTGGGAAACATAGCAACCATGTTCGAATGGCAGGGCAGACTCATTGGGCCGAATAGCCTAACCCTCCTCTTAAGTCTTATGGAGATGCACTGCCAGAGTTCCATTTATGTTGAGTTTGACACTTTAATGCTGTGCATTGATGCTAACCACAGCAAATCCCCATTTAAAGAAAGTTATTTGAAAACAGGCATATCAATAGTACTTAAGGGTGATATTCTTCCCACTGTTATAGTTCAATGGCAGGCAATTTTTAGGACCAAAAGCTGAAGTCCAAGAACAAGCTGTGATTTCAATGTGTAATACTGAATATCAAATGCTACACCAACATAAGTAATGGATCTGATGTTTTTACAAACATCATACAGACTAAGCCATCTGTTTTTTGTTATAGAAAGTCACTTCAATTCTAGTGGAAAATATTTTGATTTCTATATCTGCACAGTTTATTGTTCCTCCTAACTTGGTGTGATCTATAAACCTGCACCTATGACTCTGAATTCCTTCCTGCATGAATTATATTTTGAAAGGTTGAAGTCTGGCTGCAGACTCTGGAGGAAGTGTTTGTCGCATTTCACTAATGAGAATTTATTTCACTCACTGAGTCATAAAGCTATACAGCATGGAAACGGACCCTTCAGTCCAACATGTCCATGCTGACCAGATATCCTGAATTCATCCAGTCCCATTATCCTGTATCCCTCTAGTCTCTTCCTATTTATATACCCATCCAGATGTTTTTAATAATGTAATTGTACACAGCCTCCTCCACATCCTCTGGCAGCTCATTCTATACATGCACAATCCTCTCCATGAAAATGTTGCCCCTTGGGTCCCTTTTAAATCTTTCCCCTCTCACCTTAAAGCTATTCCCTTACCCGGGGGAAAAGGCCTTGCCTAGTCCCCTTATCTGTGCCTTTCATGATTTTATAAATCTCTATAAGGTCATCCCTTAGCCTTTGACACTCCAGGGGAAAATAGCCTCAAGTCTATTCAGCTGCTCCCAATAGCTCAAATCCTCCAACCCTGGCAATATTCTTGTAAATCTTTGCTGAACCCTTTCAAGTTTCACAACATCCTTCCTATAGCAGGGAGACCAAAATTGAATGATGTATCCAAAAGTGGCCTAACCAATGTCATGTACAGCTGCAACATGACCAATGCATTGACCAATAAAGGCAAGCATACCAAACATCACCTTCACTATCCTATCTGTCTGCGACTTCACTTTCAAGGAACTATGAACCAACATTCCAAGGTGTGTCTATTCAGCAACACTCCCTCGAACCTTACCATTAATTGTATAAGTCCTGCCCTGATTTGCCTTTCCAAAATGCAACACCTCACATTTATCTGAAATAAACTCCATTTATCACTCCTCAGTCCATTCTATCAAGTTCCCTGAGGTAACCTTAGCTGTCTACTGTACCAATTTTGGTGTCATCTCCAAACTATCTTACTATACATCCTATGTTCACATCCAAATCATTTCTACAAATGATGAAAAGCAGTGGATCCAGCACCGATCATTGTGGCACACCACGAGTCTCAGACCTCCAATTTGAAAAGCAACCCTCCTCCACCATCCTCTGTCTCTTATCTTTGAGCCAGTTCTGTATGCAAATGGCCAGTTCTCCCTATATTCCACACAGTCTAACCATGTGGACCCTCATTGAACACCTTACTGAAGCCCATATACATTACATTGTCTGACATACTGACTCACCCCTCTCATTTAATTATGTCCTAACATTAGATTAGATTAGCTCCCAATTCATTAGTATTTTTGCCTTTGTGTCTAGAACCTTATCAAGTACTTTCTGGATGTTATTAAATTTTATTATAAATCTGCAGATACTCTCAACTATCTGGACTACACCTTCTTCCACCTAATATCCTGCAAGAACTCCAACCCGTTCTTCCAATTCCTCTGCTTGGACAAGGAGACATTCCACATTCCAGCATCCCAGATGTCCACATATTTTGAAGAACATGCTGCCGCCCCCCCTCCCCCACACCAGTCTCCGCATCCAACACATCCTTAAACACTACTGCCAACTCCACCTAGATCCCACCACTAAGATGATTTTCACCTCCACACCCTTCTCTGCCTTCTGCAGGGTCTGTTTCCTTTGCCAATCTTCGTTTACGCCACTCTCTACCAACCCCCTGGTACCTTCCCCTATAGCTGGAAATGAAGCAAAACCTGCTTTTAACCTTAACTGGCTTCACATAACGAATACTTTTCACCTTGTTAAACTGACTTTACATACTGAATGCTTCTAATATTGTTAATTGGCTATATGTAATGACTGCTTTCCCACCTTGTTAACCCATTACCCTTGCCTCCAGCATCCCATTGTTAACTGCAAGTTCTTATATGATCTGAGTCCTGCTCAGTAGAACCTCTTGTTTCACAAAATTCAGAACTTAACTCTTTTCCCAATCTGTTTATACCCTATATACATTCTCACCTGTATTAACTGATACAATAGCATTGACAATTTTCCAATCCAAGCAACAACTCTGTTCTAATTTTGAAACCTAATGGCTCACAAACCTGCAATAGTCTTATCATTTACTCATCATAGGTGAAAACAGTCTGATTTTGGAGATCTGTTAGATTTAAACCCCTTTTTTTTCCCCCTTCATTAAGATTTCTTAAACATTGAATCCGATGAATTGGTCTACTTGATAGTTTCAGGTTCTTTTTTGTTACTACTACCTCCACTATGAAAACAGATGCCAAGAACTCATCTAACCAGTTTGCCAATTTCTGCAAATCTATTAGTCTCAATCTTGATTGTCTTTAATAGTGACATTTTCCTTTGTTCAACTAGTTATAGTATATTCATTTTGTCCCAGTTTCTTTTGGTGCTTCCCACAGTTTGTTTATAGATCTGTCCATAAATAGCTCAGCACCATTTACTGTGGTCCTACCCCTTCAAACTCTTGGTTCACCATCTTTGATATTAAATTTCCTATAGGGTCATTTTCCAAGGTATTCTAATCCTGACTTATTATTAACCTTGTCTCTGGTTCTAATCAGCTAGATTCTAGGAAACTTTCTCAGTGGAAAGTACCAATTTCTGTATTCTCCTTTTGATCACATCCATCTTTATCTGTCTACCTGGTGTGACTGTATTCTAATGTAAGTTATCTAGGTATTCTTTCCCCCTTTAAGTATCAGTGTCTCAAATGTCCTCTATTTCAACGTCTCTGTACCAGAGTTACTCAAAACAGACCTTTTTCACTGGTATGAATATCCAGGCAAGTTTCACTGTCCTCAAATTACTAACACATTGCCTTTGATACTATTATTTACTGCATATTGTTTCATCTCATTTGATTTATTTTCAATATTAAATTATTATTGGATGGTTTAGTTTGGTTATTCCTGTTTTCTCTCTTGAATGGAATATTTGCTGAAGCTGAAACCTTTTTTCATTCTTTTTCTCCAGTGACATTTTTTGTAGTGACTCCTGACCTAATTTAGTCAAATATTAAAGTCAAAATAAATAATTAAACACTTAGTTGTTATCCATTGGGGTCTTCCACTCTTTCCTCCTCAGCTTTGATATTATGGTTGTAATTATCTGTGATGTTGTGTTCTTGCTTGAAATCTTCAAATGGTGCAAGAGTCATAATAGTATTAAACTGGTTAGAATCCAGTGCTAATGCAGATTCCCTTGAGATGATGCAGTGCTGATGGCAGAACACTTTACGTCCATTTGTTTTAGTTAGCCTGTAATTTTTCCTAACACTGCTAGTTTCTATCATTAATTTTGTTAATGAACATTTTAGGGGAGGCAATGGTATAGTGGTACTACCACCGGACTAATAGTCCAGAATAGGCAAAAGTGAGATACTGGAAACCAGAGTCTAGATTAGCGTGGTGCTGGAAAAACAGAGCAGGTCAGGGAGCATCTGAGGAGGGGGAAAATAGACGTTTCGGGCAAAAGCCCTTCACCAGAATCCCAGGGTATGGATTCAACTTCAGCCATGGCAGCTGGTGAAATTTGAATTCAATAAAAAAAAAACCTGGAATATAAAATAAGCCAAATGATGGCTATGGAACCAGTGTTGATTGTCCTGAAAACCCATATATCTAGACCGAACTTGGGATTTTTGAAAAATGAGATGTGATCGAGACTGGCAAAATATTTGAAGGACTAAACAAGGCCATTGGAAGTGCTTTTCCCTTGTTGAGGAACAGCGAACCAGATCAGTACAATTCTTTTAAAAAAGAGGATGCCTTTTAGGTTTGAGATGAGTTTTTCTTTTACTCAGAGGGTGATTAGTATTTGGAATCCTCCATGCCAGAGGACTGGAAGCTTAGTCTGGAAGCAATGTCCATGTTCCAATTTTTTTTTAAAATTGCAAAATAATTCAAATTTGTAACTTCAGCTCCTGGGGTTACAGATTTATTTAAGGTTAAGGCTACTGATACATTTCAACTTAATACATAAACCAGTTCAGCCATATAGATGAGGTAATCTGAGCAAAGTCTTGTGGGAAAACATACAATCCAATTTGTCTGTAAACCTCAAGCAGAATACAGTTTCGGTTCTAAATGCTACAGCAATCCTGTTTTGAGGAAAATGATTACTGCAGCTTTGTAATCATTAAAATGCAAAGCTGCAACTGAACATGTATGCAACTTAAAAATTGTGTTCAGTGTTCTCTCTAAAATAGTGTTTGTGCTTAAAAAAAATTGCTCTTGGAGCCTGAAATTTGTAATTCCCAAATCTGATGCTGTTGTGTTCAACCTTGCTGACTTGTATTGAAACAGCTCTATGGGTCTGGTTCCCCCAGATCCCCCACAGTGCCTGGATCAGACTTTTGTCTGTTGACCCATATCTGGTTATTTGTTTTAGGACATCAATGAAATGGTCAAATTTGCAAAAATAGTTGCTAAAATTTTAAATCCTTTTTGAACTTGTAAGTTTGTAGTTTGGAGTGTCCCAAGAATGTTTACTAACACTCTCATTTAAAAGCTGTCACCTTGTCTATAATCGAGAGCTTTGCTGTGCTCTGTTAAATATTTGTTAACCTGATGTTTTATCTTTTCTGACAACGTCTGCGGTGTGCTGTGTAACTACTTCAATGCAACTTAGCAGCTTGCACTGAATTCACAGCACATTCTTGTGCTGTGGTTGATTGGCAAGCAGACAGCAGTGATAATTATCTTTAAAAATGCTGGTGTTTTACTTCGCCATCTGCATGCATATCATGTCAGAGCTTACTTGCCTGTCTGCATTATAATGTAGTGAGTGAATGAGCTTTCTTTATGGTAGAATTGCAGAGACTATTTTTATTTGTTTTCTAGCTCATCGCAATTTTTATTGCCTAAAACTCTTCAAATAAGTTCTTTTTTTAACTACTTGGATTATCCTTTGAGACCATTTCACCAGGATTTAGTTTCATGTACTGCAAATCCTAGTAATGTTGGAGTTGTCCTCCATTTTGTAATAAATTTATATACTACAGAAATTTGTTTTAATCATTATTCACCACTGTTATTCAGATAGTCTGGTAATATATTTATTATCCATTCCTTGTCTGTTTCATTTGAAGGATCATGTTTAAATTTGTTTATTGTTTAAAATAAAGCAGAAATGATGTTCATCAGAGGAGGCATAGCTCCTCCCTGACACAAAGCAGCTTGCTTTGCTTTAGGAGAAAGACAAACTTATACTACTTCTGATGATTGAGCACTAATCTCATTATCTGTTTACACTGACAAATTTCCTTTGTCCTTAAATTGCAATGTTACAAAATATATCCTCATCCTTCTGAAATGTCATCAAACTGTATAAGTAATGTCACAGGTGATATTGTTACTTGGAATATCAGGGTATTTCTAACTGTGACCTTCATGTTAGTATACTTTGTACGTAAGATTGTAAGTTAAAATAACTCTAATTTGGAATACATTGTAATTGAGTTGAATTTTTAAACTGCATCTGTATTTAAAATGCAACATTTTGCAACAGGCATGAATAAAATGTCTGTCTTATGGAGTTTTACAGTTAGAGGTGAATGCTACAAGTCAGTCAGGATTTTAAAAGAAGTTGTGCTTGTTGCTTGGTAATACCAGTCTGTTGCAAGTTGAGACCTTTTTGGAATGTATCATTGAAGTTGCCTTGTACAGATTTAACTTAATTACCAACCAAATTTAAATTATAATATTCTCAAAGGCACAACTTCTAGGTGTTTTGTTTTAACCGTAGGTTGAAGGAGGGAAGAAAGGAGTTTGTGGTCATGAGTCAGTGGATTCTTGCCATGCAAGAAACCCATTTTTGACTTTCTTCATTTTGTTTCAAATTTTTTCCATTATCACTTGTACAATGTCATATTCCTGATTGCAGCAAACCCAAGCATTTTATTGAATGTTTTCTTAGAGGTAGAGAAGAACTATTCCCTTATGACTGCTTCATGCTGCCCACTGGTCTGGTGGGGAGAGAGCAGCACTAGCAGAAGCTTGGCAGACATTGCTATGTGAAGCCTAGATTAGATAAGTAAAAGGGTATAAAAGTAGAATTGGGATGAAACAGATGAGTGATAGCAGATTTGAGTGACTTGCACCCCAAACTCCAGGATATGAGTTTTTACATGTTGTTTTGGAATGGGCTGGGGATTCTGGAAGATAATGCTGATTAACAAAGTGCAATTCACATTGCCCTGGAGGTGGGCTTCGAGGACAGCAGGCGTTAACATTTTTTTTTCTTGCATCTTTTTAAAAACTTTTCCTTGAGATTCCTCAATCTCGCAGGCAGGCACAGAGAGAGAGTAAAGAAGTAAAATCAGCAAATCAGCCAGTGTTTCGAATATAGGTGGGAACATGCACTGAGATTAAAGAGATGAAATTTGAGGATTTACATGAGTCTGAGAGATTTGTCTAGTTTTGGCTTGAGAGAGGGATTCTCCCTGTAACCATCACAGTTTAAAGTTAGTTCACAAATTAGTAGTAATTCAGCTGAAATAAGAAAAAAAAAATCATTGGCTCAGTGTAATTTTTGACTAGCTCTTGGAGACCAAAGAGTTAACTGAAAGGTCATAGTGAGCTATGAAGGAAGTTTTATGCCTGCTTAAAAGTTCAATATGGGATTTTTACCGAGTTTAAGAATAAAGGTTGTCCGAAGTGTTTTGGTAGTAATACTTTGGTTTATTACATTAAAATATTTAAACATAGAATCTTATTTTATTCTTCCTTTTCATTCATGGGAAATTGAAACATCTTTATAAAAGCTTTTCTGATGGAAATTTTACAGGATTTGATGAGGCCATATAAGTTTTGTTTGACTTCACAAAGCATGCAATATTCTGCTGTTTTATGTCACTGTTGTTTGGGATTTTCTTAATATCACCTTTTATTTGAAGAGAGAATCCCTCTGACCTCTCCCTTTATGTTTTTGAAACTAAACCTGAGCTTGGTTGGTTTGAATGAAGTATTCACTTTACGTATAACTGCAGTTGTACTTGGGCTGTCATTGTGAATTGTTCAATTGAGCAAAAATGAAATTTTAGGAAGCATTCTGAGGGCTCATTACTTTGAAATAATTATTCATTTTATGCTATAATGAATAATCCATTGTGGTTAGGAAGTTGAACAGACTTGTATCAATCTGATTTGAAGTGCTGAATTTGTGGTCTGTGGTGAATCAACAGTACTTCTGTCTTCAAAGCATCCCACAAGCATCTAGTGATTTAAGTGGCATAGTTCTCCCTGTTCCTGAGGGCAGGTTGAATCTGAAACCAAGTCAAAGAAGATATCTTAAACACTTCAAAGGTGAAGAACAATTTCTGAAAGCAAACGAAATGATTTAGGTTAGCAAAAGAGAACAAATACTTTCCTTAATTATATATTTTAATTTGCATTTTTTCCATTGGAAAAATTTGACATTTGGTAATTGTAAAATTATCTTCTTGGGCTGAATGCAGTAATTTTGATAGTTACACTTCCTTTAAAATAACTTGGACCTCCATTTAACAGCCTAATTTGTTAGGTAAGTTGGACTTAACCTAAAGTTCTGGCCTAGAGGTGGGGGTACATGAAGCTTTTTAACAAAAATCCTGTCCATTATCATGGTGGGATTTGAACTTCCATTCCAGCGCATGAGTCTGGCCTCGACTGTTTGTCCAGGGACATTGCCACTACATCACCATTTTTCCCATAAACTGCATATAGTGACCATAACAGCATGGGAGTGGCTGTTTTCATTAAATCTGTTTTTCCAGTTGATTGCAGTATACCCTGCAGAGTAGTGTCCTGTTACTTGACACTGATCTCTGGACTTGCACATTATTCTGCTCATGAAGTTGCTGTCAGTTTCAGCAGAATTATAATGGAGAATGTTGACCGTTCTGTTGCTAACACACCAAAATCCTAGCCACAACTTTGATAAGGCGTGAGAACGTCGCACAGTTCTCTTATATTTATTTCCCCCCTTGCTTTGCATGTTTGAATTATCCTTCAAAATGCATTGCATTTTTTTGAGTTCTGTGGCCTTTATCCTGTAACAAAGCAATTCTCTTGCATTATAATCTTTATATTTTCCAAATTTACCTAATCAAAGCATTAGTTCATAAAATTGAGACTGTCTAGATCATGTCCCAACAACTTGAATGTTCACAAAACTTAACTGTAATCTTGCAATTGCTTCATGATATGACTGCATCTGTCTTAAATTGTAGAACTGAATTGACTCCAACATCTGGATCTGTCAAGTAAGTCTATGTGGTAGCCACAAGACCATTTATGATCCATTTGACAATGGTTTATCACCTAATTAATGATCAGTTGCCTTCTGACCTCAGTGTTAAATACCATCCTGTTGGAACACTGTTTAACCTCTGTGCTAAAATTAAACTGAACAGCTTAAAAATACATGATATGCAGTTGACAGATCACTGTCAACACTCTGCACCAGATTTGCAAGTCAGTCTTGATTTGTTCAATTCTGTGTATAAGAAACTGTGCCTGTCCTTAACCATTGCTGAAACATAACTCAATTAGCCCTAACTTGGTCATTCAAATATTCCACCACCTGTGTATGTTGAAGATGATCTGTTGAACACTGTCCATATCCTGGCAGCTTCCTTTCTCAAAAGGCCATTTTTTAAAATCAACTTAGTCAAAGACTTTATTGTATACCTCTGGAGCAGGTTTGACTTGAATCCAGCCTCTAATCTAGAAGTAAGGACACTGCCACTGCACCCCAGGAGTCCAGATAAAAGGCTGCCATTGATATTTTATAATCTGCTTGTTCAGAGATGTTTCAGAGATATTTTTAAAAAGTTAGTTTTTAAATTTAACCTAAGATTTTATTGCACAAATCTGTTCATCAAACTGCGTCCTGCTTTGAGTCCCAGCATCTTAATGGGCAGACGGAGGACAGTAGAGAAAGCAAGAGAGTTAACCAAATCCGACACTCTGGATTCCAGAATGTCTCTTCCTCATTTCAGCCAAAGATCTGGAGATTGAGAAACAGCCTGTTTGGTCCTGAGATGATTGATGGTAGAAACTTTTATTGAGGGAGAACGGAGAATCTCCTAACACAGGAGCACTTCTTTTCAGTGTGGGTGGAGAAAAGAAGACAAGACCAAGTCAATTAAGTCAGATTTTTATAGATCTGGTGACTTAGATCTTTTGAGAATGGTACGGATAGTTTTTTCACTTTTATTTATGGAATGTGCAGATTATGGCAGTGACTATTGTCATTTTCCTAATTGGCCTTGAGATGGTGGTAGAACACCACCTCCTTGAACTGCTGCAGTCCATGCAGTGTAGGGGCACCCACACCGATGTTAGCAAAACTGTTCCAGGAATTTGACCCAGCAACACTGAAAGGAGGATGGTGTATGGTCAGGATAGTGTATGACTTGGACTTAAAGCTGGAAGTGCTCCCATCCATCTTCTGTTCTTAATCTTGAAGGTGATTCAGGTTGTGGGTTTGAAAGGTGCCGTCTAGGTGTCCGAGTAGCTGTAGTTGATATTGTAGCGAGTACACTGCCATCAGTGTGTATACTGTTGGCTGTTACTGGTCAAGTGGCTGATACACTCAAGCTGCTTCAGTGTTTGCTGGAATTGCACACATCTAAGTGGGAATATCCCATAACAGACCTGACTTATGTCTTAGAAGATGATGCACAGAGTTTGGGGGAATCAGGTGGTGAGATAATTGCTAGAGAATTCTCACCTTTCGTAGCCATATTATTCAAATGGCTGGTCCAGGTAAGTTTTTGGACTGCTGAAAATGTGTTGCTGGAAAAGTGCAGCAGGTCAGGCAGCATCCAAGGAACAGGAGAATCAATGTTTCGGGCTGCCTGACCTGCTGCGCTTTTCCAGCAACATATTTTCAGCTCTGATCTCCAGCATCTGCAGTCTTCACTTTCTCCTCGAAGTTTTTGGACTGCTCCAGGAATACATTAGTGGTGATTCAGCAATGTTATTTCATTCTGTGCCATGATTATATTAATCATAGAATCCCTACAGTGCAGAAAGATCCCGCTCAGTCCATAGAAAATGCACTTGCCATCCAAACAGCATTGCCAACACTACAGGACAAGTTTTAGCATAGCCAATCCACCTAACCTGCGTATCTTTGGGCTGTGGGAGGAAATCTGCACTGACACTGAGAAGGTGCAAATTCTACACACACTCACCCGAGGCTAGAATTGAATCCAGGTTCTTGATGCTGAAAAGCGCCTGGTCATCAGTGAGCTGCCGTGCCACTTACGTTCTCTTGTGGAAAACCATTGTCTGTCACTCATGTGGTTCAAATGTTGCTTGTTATCTCGTTTGAATTGTCCAAGTTTTGCATCTGAATATAGCCTACTTTGGTATCCAGCACAGAAACGGACACTTTGGTCCACCTTGTCCATGCTAACCAGATATCCTAAATTAATCTAGTCCCATTTGCCAGACTTTGGCACATATCCCTCTAAACCCTTCCTATTCATGTGCCCATCCAGGTGCCTTTTAAATGTTGCAATTATACCAGTCTCCTTCCCCTCTTCTGGCAGCTCATTCAATACATACACCACCCTTTGTGTGAAAACGTTGTCCCTCGGATCTCCCTCAAATCTTTCCCCTCTCACCTTAAATCTATGCCCTTGAATTTTGGATTCTCCTACCCTGGGGAAGAAAACTTTGGCTATTTACCTTATCCATGCCCCTCATGATTTTTTATAACTTCCTGTAAGGTCACCCCTCAGCTCCAACATTCCAGAGAAAATAATCCCAGCCTATTCAGCCTTTCCCTACAGCTCAGGCCCTCAAACCTGGTAACGTGGGCGGCATGGTGGTACAGTAGTTAGCACTGCTGCCTCACAGCTCCAGAGACCTGGGTTCAATTCCCGCCTCAGGCAATTGTCTGTGTGGAGTTTGCACATTCTCCCTGTGTCTGCGTGGGTTTCCTCCCAAAGTCCAAAAATGTGCAGGCTTGGTGAATTGGCCGTGTTAAATTGTCTGTAGTGCTAGTTGAAGGGGTAAATGTAGGGGAATGGGTCTGGGTGGGTTGCTCTTTGGGGGGTTGGTGTGGACTTGTTGGGCTGAAGGACCTGTTTCCACATTGTAAGTAATGTAATCTAAAATCCTTTCTGAACCCTTTAAAGTTTCACAACACCTCTCCTACAGGAGAGCAGAATTGAACGCAATATTCCAAAAGTGGCCTACTTTTGTCCGTACTCTAAAGGAGGAGGGTAGGTATTCTGCCTGTATTCCTGGTGAAGGGCCTTTGCCCGAAATGTCGATTTTCCTGCTCCTCGGATGCTACCTGAACTGCTGTGCTTTTCCAGAACCACTCTAAGCTAGACTCTGGTTTCTAGCATCTGCAGTCATTGTTTTTACCCTCTAAAGGAGGAGGCAATGGCCCAATGGTATTGCCACTGGACTCTTAATCCAGAGACTAGGGTAATGTTCTGGGCCCCAGTTTTGACGCCCCCCCCCCCCCCCCCCCCGCCACACACACACACACACACACACAGCAGGTGGTGTTGTAACTCAGTCTTAATTATGGTGACCCTGCTCAGAATTTGGCAAGCTCCTTCAGTCTGCATTGGCTCTTAAAATGAGAGGCATTGAATGGTACCTTGTTTATCTAATTTAATTTAGTGTCTTTTAAAACCGCTCAACTTCATTTCCAAAAATTGTGCCACATGTTTAAAAAGTGTTCGTTTCTCATGTTTGCACTTAGCCTTCTATACTAGCCATTTGATGTACAGTTCAAAAACAACTGGTGTTTACATAGTGCCATTTAACATCGTAAAAGATCCCTGGGCACTTTGGAGGAGCTCGACATTTGACACTGAGCTCTGCCATTGTATTGGAATTGGTTATTTTGAAGATGTTGATGATGTAAGGTATTTTTTAAAGGAGGATGCATGTTGGAGATTGGGCATGTTTGAGGGGAGGGAATTCCAGCACTCAGAAATGACTCAATTGATGAATGGAGTGAAAGAAATTATGGCTGTGCAAACAGCCAGAATTTGAGGAATGCAAGGCATCCTTGAAACTTGATGCCTGGGTCATTGGGAACAGACACTGGTGGAGGCGCAATTAAAATTGGAGATACACAAGATACCAGAATTGGTTGAGTGTAGATATTGCGGAGGGTCTTGGGCGTTGGTGATACTGAAAATAAGGTGGTAAGGCTATGGGGAGTGTCTGTCAAGTCTGCAATTCCTGGGTTATCTATTTACCTGTTATTTCAAGTAAGCTGTTGATTTATTTAGAGACCTAACAGCAGAATGTTGCTTCATTACCCTATGCATGTAACTTGAAATGTTCTCATTAGGCCATGTACAGAGAGGAACCATCATTGGTTTTAAGCATGCTCCTGTGATGTGCTTTGCAACATTGTGTACAATGTTAAAGGAGCTTATTGGAAAGAAATATTTTTGCTCCTCCATCCGCTCCTTGAAATTTAAAAAAAAATTCATTAATGTGATTATGGGCATCTTTGGCTAGTGAGCATTCATTACCTATTCCCAAAGTGGCCAGAGGGACGTAGAGTCAACTACAATGCAATCGATCTGGAGTCACATGCAGAACCGACCAGGTAAGGACAGTAGTTTCCTTCCCCAAAGGACATTAGTGACTAAGTGGGTTTTTCCTTGACAGTTAGCAATGGTTTCATGATCATTAGTGGCCTGTTAATTTCAGACTTTTTAAAAGTTGATTTCAGCTTCCAATCGGGCAGATGGTGAGATTTGAAGCCCCATCCTCAGAGCGTTACATGGGCCTCTGCATTAATAGTTCAGGCAGCATCCGAGGCTGCCTGAACTGCAGTGCTCTTCCAGCACCACTAATCCAGAATCTGGTTTCCAGCATCTGCAGTCATTGTTTTTACCTCTCTGCACAAATAGTCTAGTGGTAATACCAATAGGCCATTGTCTCCCCATAATTAGCTGGTCATTTGAAAGATTTTTTTTGTCATTGATGCTTAAAATGCTCAGAAATGGCGAACATCTATTCTTGGGGAAAGTGACGACTGCAGATGCTGGATCAGAGTAGAGAGTGCAGTGCTGAAAAAGCACAGCAGGTTAGGCAGCATCTGAGGAGGAGAAGTACCTGCTTTCTAGGCATAAGCCCTTCATCAGGAATGAGCTCATTCCTGATGAAGGGCTTATGCCCGAAACGTTGAATCTTCTGCTCCTCAGATGCTGCCTGACCTGCTATGCTTTTCCCACACCACTCTCTCAACTAACACCCATTCTTGTATGCTTAATGGTGATTTCATTTGTTGCAGGAAATGTATCACTCAAATGAGGAGCCTATAACTTGCCAAAAGCTGAATTTTATTTACCAAGTACAATATTCTAAAATATTTCAGGCCCTAATTCCTTTCATTTTGTGAAATCGAAAAGAACCCATTTCTTAAAATGACACATGTTTAAATTCTGAGAACTTTAATTAAATATAGACCCATAGTCTACTGGGAAAATAGTAAGTTTCATGCAGGCATTGTTATTAACGTTAAATAACTTGATACTTCATGACCTGAAAGACTTGCAGCGAGTTGAATCATCTCACGTGTCTGAAAAATTTGTTTTGCAATCAGTTCATAAAAGCAGGAACCAACTCTTGACTGAATGTCAAGAGATTGTTGCATTTGGCCTGTTAAAGTTACAAAGGACCATTTTAGTAGTCTTTGTTTCTGCCAAAAAGGAGCCATTGAAACTGTGGAGTCCCATTCCACACAAAACATTTAAAGGTGTGTTTTTAAAAAAAAAAATTGTTTTACATTTCCTTTCATTGCCCCTAATTCTTAATCACCTCTTCTTTTTTCCTTTTTATCATTCTATATCTAATTTGACATTTCTTTCTGCCCCCCCAACCACCACCACAACCAAAAGGTTCTATTCCAGTCCCAAATGTTGTTTCTCATCCTTTACCCTCTTCAGTTGGAGTTGGATTGTGGGTCCAATCACTCAAGGTTCCAAAGCCCTCCATTTTCTTAGAAAGATTTGCTGTACTTTACAGTGTAAAATTTATTTGCTAAAGACTCAGGAGAAAGTCTAGCAAACTGGGTAGGCTGCCATTATTCCTGATGAAGGGCTTATGCTCGAAACGTCGAATTCTCTATTCCTGAGATGCTGCCTGGCCTGCTGTGCTTTGACCAGCAACACATTTGCAGCTGCCAAATACCTTTTCCCCAACTAACTCTGTTTTTCAATTATTTTTCTTACTATACAGTTCATATTGTACTGGTGATTAGTACAGGTTAACAGTTGTGGGAATTGTGAGATTGATTTATCTGTAGGATATTTTAAATTTGACTTCATGGTAAGTCTTCCATTCTTTACTGTCTGGGCCACCTGCATCATGTTAATTCGTATTCCCAGGTTGGCTCCAATCCTCCTGTTTCTACATGTTTAATTCGACAGTTTTATTCTATTCTGAAGGTGTCGTTCCTTTCTGCACTTTGCCACTAAAGAACCTGTAGAAACTAAGTTTCATTTGAAAATTTGAAACTGGTTTGGTAGGGAGTCTTGCAAGGAATGTGAACAAAGCATCCCATCCTTGGCTTTTTCATTGTGTATGTAGACAGCTTCAAGGAAATCCTGGCCTATGTTTCCCACTTTGCTAACTAAGGCACTGAGGCTAGTTATAGCTTTCGTACCTATCAATAGCAAATTAGATCAGCTGATTTAGCATATAGTGGAGATGAACATTGGGATTTTCCTGATCTATTTGACCCAACTGGTTGCTGCCTTAAGTTTTGTGGAACTGAGAATTTCTTATTCCGACTGCTAAGTGTAGTTTTGGTTCATTGAAATTGCCATCAGGTGTTCTTCAATGAGCTACAAATATTTTGATCTACTGTCTCTGCACTGAAAATAACATGGCTGTCTGCTTTATCTCTTTGAAACTTCCCCTGGAGTTCATTGCGATTCACAGTTTGGAAGATGTACTGTTTCTCTGTGTTAGTGTACTATCAAGATGCATCTAGTTGGCTTGAAAATCTACTGACAAACTTAAAGGCATTGGAGAACCACCGGATGACCTTCATCAGTCCCTGCCTGAATCTAGACCTAGACTCTACTTACAACTTTGAAGCATGCATACACTTTAAATTGAGTTCTGCATCTCAAGTTCGATGCAGTGCAGCAACTCATGAAGGCTCCTTCGACAGCACTTTCCCCAGTCGTGACCTCTGCAGCCTTGAAGAATAAGGTCAGATGCATTGGAATACTACCACCTGAAAGTCCCTCTCCAAGCCGCACACCATTCTGATGTTGGAATATATCATTGTTCCTTAATTATTGATGGAACAAAAATGTGAAAATTCTCCCTTAACTACACTCTGGATGTACAAATACCATCTGGGCTGCTGTGGTTCAGGAAACATCTCACCACTTTTTCTCAGACATTTAGGAATGAGCAATAATTGTTGGAATTGCCAATGATGCTTGCATTCCATATGATCAGATAGAGAATTTCAAATCATGTATTTGTTTTAATATTCAGCATTGAGTTCAATTCCAAGTGGTTAAATTCCAACTCGCCTTTATATTTTGTTTGGCTCCAAGTGGAGAATCTTGACACCAAGAATTGGGGTAATGAGTTTACTGTTCTACAACTAATTATTGGTGATCCCAGTGGTGTTCATCTTTTAATCCATGCTGACCTGAAGGTTGCATACTTGCTGTCAGTTGTCATTACTAAGGTGTAACTTCCGTACACTATGGGCCGGGGCATTTATTGTTTCATGCCCTGTGGGTGCATAATGATTTCTAAGTGCAACATATTTTATTACATGATTTCTCATGTCTGTCTTTAATCATCTGCATTTGAATTCAAGTGCAGCATTTTGCATTACTGATTTACCATCTTTGAGCTCTTTTTATATGGTAAGTTGATGTCCTGTTCAAATGCTTAAAATCTGAAAATACTAGGTTGGGGGTCTGTAAGCCCATACTTATGTTAAATCTCATAGGTCATGGAGTGTTGTAACTTCATAAACTTGACCTCAACCTCCACTCCCGGCACCTTCCCCTGCAACCGCAAGAAATGCAAAACTTGCCCCCACACCTCCCCCCTCACTTCCCTCCAAGGCCCCAAGGGATCCTTCCGTATCCATCACAAAGTCACCTGCACCTCCACACACATCATTTACTGCATCCGCTGCACCTGATGTGGTCTCCTATATATTGGAGAGATCGTCTGCCTACTTGCGGAATGTTTCAGAGAACACCTCTGGGACACCCGCACCAACCGACCCAACCGTCCCCTGGCTGAACACTTTAACTCCAACTCCCCCTCTGCCAAGGACATGCAGGTCCTTGGTCTCCTCCATCGCCAGACCATGGCAACACGACGCCTGGAGGAAGAGCGCCTCATCTTCCACCTAGGAATCCTCCGACCACAAGGGATGAATGCAGATTTCTCCAGCTTTCTCATTTCCCCTCCCCCCAACTTTTCTCAGTCCCAACCCTCAGACTCAGCACCACCTTCTTGACCTGCAATCTTCTTCTCCGTGCCCAACCCCTCTCCGGCCTCTCACCCTCACCTTAACCTCTTTCCACCTATCGTATTCCCAACGCCCCTCCCCCAAGTCCTTCCTCCCTACCTTTTATCTTGGCCTACTTGGCACAACCTCCTCATTCCTGAAGAAGGGCTCATGCCCGAAACGTCGATTCTGCTGTTCCTTTGTTGCCTGACCTGCGCTTTTCCAGCAACACATTTTTAAGCTCTAACTTCATAAACTATAAACTTAAAACTGTAATTACAAAGCATTTCCCATGATGACTTAATTCTAGGTAAACCCCTATTGTAGTTGGCAGACAACCCAGATATGGCTATTTGTAATATTTGGCTAACCTATTGTGTGGAAATGACATGGTGAATTTTTAATGGTATGTAAATTAGCTCTTAAGGTAAGAAAAGGAATATCTAAATGTTTCCTATGCCACAGTGGTAGGTACTTCCAAGACAGATTTAAATAAACATTGGAGTACTTCGCCATCTAGTGGTACATCTTTTTAGTTTGGAACTAGGGTGAGGTGGGGAAAGAGGAAATGAGGAAACTGTTCAAGTCCACATTAATGCCCTAGGGTTGAAGTGTTCCGAGGTGGAAGATGAGGCATTCTTCCCCCAGACGTCTGGTGGTGAGGGAGCGGCGGTGAAGGAGGCCCAGGACCTCCATGTCCTCGCAGAGTGGGAGGGGGAGTTGAAATGTTGGGCCACAGGGCGGTGTGGTTGATTGGTGCGGGTGTCCCGGAGATGTTCCCTGAAGCGTTCTGCTAGGAGGCGCCCACTCTCCCCAATGTAGAGGGGACCGCATCGGGAGCAACGGATACAATAAATGATATTAGTGGATGTGCAGGTAAAACTTTGATGGATATGGAAGGCTCCTTTAGGGCCTTGGGTGGAGGTGACGGAGGAGGTGTGGGCGCAGGTTTTACAGTTCCTGCGGTGGCAGGGGAAGGTGCCAGGATGGGTCGGTCGGTTGTAGGGGGACGTGGACCTGACCAGGTAGTCATGGTGGGAACGGTCTTTGTGGAAGGCGGAAAGGGGTGGGGAGGGAAATATATCCCTGGTGGTGGGGTCTTTTTGGAGGTGGCGGAAATGTCAGCGGATGATTTGGTTTATGCGAAGGTTTTTAGGGTGGAAGGTGAGCACCAGGGGCGTTCTGTCCTTGTTACGGTTGGAGGGTGGAGGTGCGGGACGTGGACGAGATGTGTTGGAGGGCATCTTTAAACACGTGGGAAGGGAAATTGCAGTCTCTAAAGAAGGAGACCATCTGGTGTGTTCTGTGGTGGAACTGGTCCTCCTGGGAGCAGGTACGGCGGAGGCGGAGGAATTGGGAATACAGGATGGCATTTTTGCAAGAGGTAGGGTGGGAAGAGGTGTAATCCAGGTAGCTGTGGGAGTTGGTGGGTTTGTTTAAAAAAAAAGTCCGTGTCAAGTCGGTCATCATTAATGGAGATGGAGAGGTCCAGGAAGGGGAGGGAGGTGTCAGAGATGGTCCAAGTAAATTTAAGGTCAGGGTGGAATGTGTTGGTGAAGTTGATGAATTGCTCAACCTCCTCGCGGGAGCACGAGGTGGCGCCAATGCAGTCATCAATGTAGTGGAGGAAGAGGTGGGGAGTGGTGCCGGTGTAATTACAGAAGATCAACTGTTCTATATAGCCAACAACGAGACAGGCATAGCTGGGGCCCATACGTGTGCCCATGGCTACCCCTTTGGTCTGGAGAAAGTGGGAGGATTCGAAGGAGAAGTTGTTAAGGATGAGGACCAGTTTGGCCAAACGAATGAGTGTGTCGGTGGAAGGGTACTGTTAGGGACATCTGGAGAGGAAAAAAACGGAGGGCTTGGAAACCCTGGTCATGGTGGGTGGAGTTGTAGAGGGATTGAATATCCATGGTGAAGATGAGACGTTGGGGGCCAGGGAATCTGAAGTCTTGGAGGAGGTGGAAGGTGTGGGTGGTGTCTTGAACGTATGTGGGGAGTTCCTGGACTAGGGAGTTCCTCTACCACTGCAACTCCCAGGTCATTTCCTCTGCCCTGAAGCTCTTCAACCATGTCGTGAAACAAACTTGCTACCACAGCCTCATTTGCTTCCTCGGTGCCTGCCTCCGTAACCAACTCATCCCACACGGATTCCGGACCACCTTTAAACCAGCAGAGTTCGGACCTGAACAGGGCAAACAGTACAGACTACAGATTCAAAAATACCAGCAATGGTTCTCCTTCAAGATCCTCTGCTCCACACTCGCAGCACTGCGCCGGCACCTAACCTCTCTACAGTCAGCCCTGCCTCCGCTGAGGGCCACACACACTCAGAATTGCAAAGGACCCACTCTGTACTACATCCTCAGGAGAATTCATACTCTCAAAAAACAGTATTTCAACTCCATCTCAAACATCGAAAACTGTAAGTACAACAAACTTTTATCTACCCGCCTTCATAACCAGCGGTCCTCAAACATTCCAGAAGATTCCCCCGGACTCTGCAACTACTTGGACTCCATTAGCCATGGGGCTGATGCAGCTGCCACCCCCACACTGATTGATTGATTGATTTGATGTCATTTCCGCCCCCACCATGGCCACTCCCACAACCACTTCCGCCCCTCTCAAATCCTCATGCATCACACGTGGCATCACTTCCGCCCCCCACATCATCGTTGATGCCACACGCTCAGTGACTTCCGCCACCCCTACTGCCATGTTTGCCACCAATTCCGCCCCCAGCACCACTTATGTGCATTCTACTGACACGTCCCCCACAGACCCCACTGTCACTATCCCTAATCCCCAGAACCCCGAGGGGAACACGACCCCTGCTCATGACTCCACCCCCATTTCCCCCACCATCGCCCCCACACCAGATTCCAACTCCCAGCCATGCCGAGTTTTCACCGTCCCTCCAGACCTTCCCCATAGAGGACAAAGATCAGTTCTCAGCAAAGGACTCCCCTCTGTCCACGCATCAATGAATTTAATACACGCTGTGACGTCAAACAATTCTTCTGTCGCTTCCGCCTCCGAGCTTACTTTCGCAATCAGGATTCCCACCCAACTCCAACACACTACATCCACCTGGACACCCCTCGCTGGCCTATTACCTGCCCTCGACCTCTTCATTTCCAACTGCCGCCGAGACATTAACCGCCTCAACCTGTCTACCCCCCACTCCAACCTCTCACCCTTACAACGCGCAGCCCTCCAATCCCAACCTCCCCATCAAGCCAGCGGATAAAGGGGGCGCAGTGGTAGTCTGGCACACTGACCTCTATACCGCTGAAGCCAAACGCCAACTCGAGGACACCTCTTCCTACTGTCCCCTCGACCATGACCCCACCCCCCCATCACCAAACCATCATCTCCCAGACCATACAGAACCTCATCACCTCAGGAGATCTCCAACCCACAGCTTCCAACCTCATAGTCCGGGAACCCTGCACTGTCCGGTTCTACCTCCTTCCCAAGATCCACAAGCCTGACCACCCTGGCCAACCCATTGTCACAGCATGCTCCTGCCCCACTAAACTCATCTCGACCTACCTCGACACTGTACTATCCCCCCAAGTCCAGGAACTCCCCACATACGTCCGAGACACAACCCACGCCCTCCAACTCCTCCAAGACTTCTGTTTCCCCGGCCCCCAACGTCTCATCTTCACCATGGATATCCAATCCTTCTACACCTCCATTCACCATGACCAGGGCCTCCAAGCCCTCCGTTCTTTCCTCTCTAGAGTCCCCAGCAGTACCCTTCCATCGACACTCGTTCGTTTGGCCGAACTGGTCCTCAACCTTAACAACTTCTCCTTCGAATCCTCCCACTTCCTCCAGACCAAACGGGTAGCCATGGGCACATGTATGGGCCCCAACTATGTCTGTCTCTTTGTTGGCTATATAGAACAGTCAATCTTCCGTAATTACACCGCCACCACTCCCCACCTCTTCCTCCGCTACATTGATGACTGCATTGGCGCCACCTCGTGCTCCTGCGAGGAGGTTGAGCACTTCATCAACTTCACCAACACATTCCACCCTGACCTTTAAATTTACCTGGACCATCTCTGACACCTCCCTCCCCTTCCTGGACCCCTCCATCTCCATTAATGACAACCGACTTGACACTGACATGTTTTACAAACCCACCAACTCCCACAGCTACCTGGATTACACCTCTTCCCACCCTACCTCTTGCGAAAATGCCATCCCGTATTCCCAATTCCTCCACCTCCGCCGTATCTGCTCCCAGGAGGACCAGTTCCACCACAGAGCACACCAGATGGCCTCCTTCTTTAGAGACTGCAATTTCCCTTCCCACGTGGTTAAAGATGCCCTCCAATGCATCTCGTTCACATCCCGCACCTCTGCCCTCAGACCCCACCCCTCCATTGTAACAAGGACAGAACGCCCCTGGTGCTCACCTTCCACCCTACAAACCTTCGCATAAACCAAATCATCCGCTGACATTTCCGCCACCTCCAAAAAGACCCCACCACCAGGGATATATTTCCCTCCCCACCCCTTTCCGCCTTCCGCAAAGACCCTCCCACCATGACTACCTGGTCAGGTCCACGTCCCCCTACAACCCACCCTCCCATCCTGGCACCTTCCCCTGCCACCGCAGGAACTGTAAAACCTGCGCCCATACCTCCTCCCTCACCTCCATCCAAGGCCCTAAAGGAGCCTTCCATATCCATCAAAGTTTTACCTGCACATCCACTAATATCATTTATTGTATCCGTTACTCCTGATGCGGTCCCCTCTACATTGGGGAGACTGGGCACCACCTGGCAAAACGCTTTAGGGAATATCTCCGGGACACCTGCGCCAATCAACCACACCGCCCGTGGCCCAACATTTCAACTCCCCCTCCCACTCTGCCGAGGACATGGAGGTCCTGGGCCTCCGTCACCGCCGCTCCCTCACCACCAGACGCCTGGAGGAAGAACGCCTCATCTTCCGCCTCGGAACACTTCAACCCCAGTGCATCAATGTGGACTTCAACAGCTTCCTCATTTCCTCTTTCCCCACCTCACCCTAGTTCCAAACTTCCAGCTCAGCACTGTCTCCATGACTTGTCCGGACTTGTCCTACCTGCCTATCTCCTTTTCCACCTATCCAATCCACCCTCTCCGCACTGACCTATCACCTTCATCCCCTCCCCCACTCACCCATTGTACTCTATGCTACTTTCTCCCCACCCCCACCTTCCTCTAGCTTATCTCTCCACGCTTCAGGCTCTCTGCCTTTATTCCTGATGAAGAGCGTTTGCCCCAAACGTCGATTTCGCTGCTTCTTGGATGCTGCCTGAACTGCTGTACTCTTCCAGCACCACTAATCCAGAATCTGGTTTCCAGCATCTGCAGTCATTGTTTTTACCTCATCTTTTTAGTTGTCAGGTAACTATAATTCTTCCATTGTCCAATTAACTTTGTTTTGTAATGCTTGCTATTTTCACAACTTGCAACTCAACAATATAGAGTCATAGAGATGTACAACATGGAAACAGACCCTTCGGTCCAACCCATCCATGCTGACCAGATATCCCAACCCAATCTCGTCCCACCTGCCAGCACCTGGCCCATATCCCTCCAAACCCTTCCTTTCATATACCCATCCAAATGCCTCTTAAATGTTGCAATTGTTCCAGCCTCCACCACATCATCTGGCAGCTCATTCCATACAAGTACCACCCTCTGCGTGAAAACGTTGCCCCTTAGGTCTCTTTTATATCTGAAGTGGAAAAACTCTAATTAACTTAGTCTAAGTCTATACCTTGTTCATGTGCATTTCTTGCAAATCAGCTGCTTGTGATGGTTAGAGACAAAAAACAATTGTAGATGCTGGAATCCAAAGTAGACAGGCAGCACCTGGAGGTCGAGAAGTCAACGCCTTGGGTGTAACACTTCAGGACTGGGGTGGGTAAAGGGGGAGCTGCAGTGTGATGGTTATTAATCATAGAATGAGTGAATGAAAGAATTTTACAGTAAAGAAGGAGTCTGTTCGACCTATTATGACTGTACCAACTCCTGAAAGAACAGTCAGGCTAGCCCCACTCTCCAGACCATTCTCTGTAGACCTCTGAATTCATCACTTTCAAATTTATATAATTTAACTCTTTTGAAACCACCTATGGAATTCACCTTCACTAGTTTCCCAGCAGTACATTCCAAATCCTAACAACTGAGTAAAGAAGTTTCTCCTCATCTCGCTTCGAGCCCTCTTGCTGACAATCTTGAGACTGTACCCCTAGTCACTGACAAACTGATAAGTAGAAACAGTATGCTTCTTATCCTGTCAAAATTGTTCATAATTTTAAACACCTCTAAGGTCTCCCCCTTAATCTTTGCTCCAAGGAATATATGCCCAATTTCTCCAGTCTTCCCCTATATTTAAAATCCCTCATCCCTCATTCCCGGTCCCATTCTAGTAAATCTCCTTTGAGTTATCTCCAGGGCTTCAATGTCCTTAAATAAGAT
Organism: Hemiscyllium ocellatum; assembly: GCF_020745735.1. Taxonomy (NCBI): domain Eukaryota; kingdom Metazoa; phylum Chordata; class Chondrichthyes; order Orectolobiformes; family Hemiscylliidae; genus Hemiscyllium; species Hemiscyllium ocellatum. Next base: position 18,930,981 of record NC_083412.1, on the reverse strand, counting down.
GCCCAGAACTGAACACTACTCCAAATGTGGTGAAATCAATGATTCATGTAGGTATCACACCACTTCCTTGCTTTTATACTTTATACCTGTATTTATAAACCCAAGGATCCTGTAACCCTTATTAATAGCTGTTTCAACTTGCCTGGCTACCTCCAGAGAATTGTGCTCATGAACCCAGAGGTTCTGCTGCTCCTGTACCCTGCTCACAATTGCACCATTGAGCTTGTATTGCCTCTGTTTCTTCAACCAAACTGAATTACCTCATTTCTCTGCATTGAAATTTGTCTGCCCATTTGGCCTGGTAAAAAGTGAGGTCTGCAGATGCTGGAGATCAGAGCTGAAAATTTGTTGCTGGTTAAAGCACAGCAGGTCAGGCAGCATCCAAGGAACAGGAAATTCGACGTTTTGGGCCAGAGCCCTTCATCAGGATGAAGGGCTCTGGCCCGAAACGTCGAATTTCCTGTTCCTTGGATGCTGCCTGACCTGCCCATTTGGCGACTTGTCAATGTCCCTTTCAAGTCACTCAGCAGCATCTTTACAATTCATTATGTTCTCAGCTTACTGTCATCAAATTTAGACATTGTGCCCTCAACACCCACCTCCAAATCATTTATATTAATCGGAAAAGACAAGGGTCCAACAGTGATACCTAGGGAACACCAATTTCAAACTTGTCTCCAATCTGGAAGATACCCATCTACATCCACCTTGTGTTTCCTATCTTTTAGCTACCTTCTAATCCATGCTGTCAAGGAGCCATCAATTCCAACCATTACTCATGTGCTTATTAACCTGCTGTGTGGCACCCTTTCTGGCAAGTCCAAGTATTCAATATCCACAGCACTGCCCTCATCCACTGTATGTGGCACCTCTTCAAATAACTCATCTCATCAAGCATGACCTGCCCTTGACAAATCCATGTTGACTAGGTAGCATTAACTTATTTTTGTGTATATTTACCTTAAGTTTTCCTGTTATTGATGTCAATCTGACATCTGTAGTTTGCTGGATTATCCTTTGCTCCTTTCTTAAACAATGGTGTCACATTTGCAATTCTTCAGACCTCTGGGATTAATCCTTTGTTCAGAGAAGCTTAGAAAAGTTCTGTCAATATTTCTACAATTTGCTCCCTTACCCCCCCTCAGCAATCTGGGATGCATCCCATCTGACCCTGGTGGTTTCTCTACCTGGAGTCCTGCCGATCTTTTTTAGCATCTCTTCTTTAGCTATTATTGTACTGTACTGCTCAGTTGTTCAGCACCTACATTTTCAACTAGGCCATTGTCACCATCTAAAGTCAGAAGGAAAGTATTTCTGTAATACCTTTGTCATATCCTTTGTTTCAGTGGGCAGTTTACCTTGCTTGTTCTGACTCTGCCATCCTTTTCTCGTCCTTCCTCTCAACAATCTTTTAACATTCAAGAACAAAGCATGCTGTCACTGTATGGAAGACTACTCCAAAGGAAGAGAATAGTTAAATAGCATAAGGGAACAATTTCAAGGCTGTGATCCAGTCTTTGTACTGTCTCTTTAAGCCAATCTGTTGTTTTTCCACTTTTGTAATTTTTAATGTCATTTTAGTGCCTTTTGAAATGGTGATCAGTTGCAAATAGCTACTGAATTGGATTTGCCTTTGTTTCACAATGCTTTAAGTAGCAAAATAATAAAGGGCACGAGAAGGAGAAAATACAAGGAACATGGAGAAAAGGCTAGACCCCTCACTTGCAATGAGGTTTGAAAAATTGCAAAATTCCTAATAGTTTCAGCTTGAGTGCACCTAAATCCAAAGGTCGAACCACTACTTCAACCTGTGAATACTCCATTTAAAAATGGAATCTTCACAGTTAGATTGCACAGTGGAGGTTTGGTTAGGAGCCTAATAGTAATGGCCTCACATCAGACAGTACAGTGGTCTTCCTGGTTACGTGGCCCACTATTTCACCCTTGCATAGACTGGGTGTGACAGTTATATCCATTCTCAAATGTGAAAGTACCATTGTAAAGTGCATCACTATGTTTAAAAGTAAATGCACTAATAGAAACATGGAGATTGAAGTCGCAATCTCCAAAAAATTATGCTCCCCTGCCACTCATTCTCCAACCCTTTTACCAACCATTGTCTCTGGTTGGGTTTTGTCCTTTTTGACTTCATGCTGAGATTTTAATTCCATTATTCTTTACATCTGCTTGCATCTCTCTGAAATGTTTGTTCCCATATGTAATTGTCTTATTGTCATCTCTGAGCTTGACTTGCTGAATGCTCTCCTGGCTGGCTTCCCATTGTAAACATTCCAAACAATCTGTGCACCTTTTTTTCCCTCTTTTTCAAATTATGTCATATATGCACTTGTTTTTAACCTGCCACTTGTCTACTTGTTTCCCAGTCATCGGAATGCCACCCTGAAACTTGCTGCTACACTCTTTTCTGTTTAAATGTTCAAACTTTGTGTCATCTACAAAATTTTTTAAAAATGCACCGTATAACCAAGTCTTGATCACTAATGTAAGTTGGAGTAGCAGTCCTAATACATATTGGAGGATGTATCAGCATTTTTTTCTCCAGTCTGGGTAATAGTGTTCGCTGCTATTGTTAACTTTGTGTATCAGGCAATTTAGATTTACTATGCTGCTTGTTTATGTATATGGGTTCCAATTGTCCTACCATTATAAATTGATCATATGCAAAGAGGATTCATTCGTTAGAACATGAGAAAAAAGAACAGTTGATGTATGAAAGTGGGAAATCTGCTCTTGTAGTTATGCAGGATTAAAATCCTCTATTAATAATGTGCTGAGCCCTGGAACATGTATTGGTGTCAAACTTTAGCTGTTCTGCTTCCAACCCATGGCAATGATCACTGTGGCGTATTCTAATTATTCTTTGAATGAAAATGCAACTTAAGAGATGCAGAGTTCAGTTTAATCTTGTGTGTTCATTGTCTATATTGCAGATGTGAGTGAATTCGACCTCAGTGTCTGCTACTGTCAGGTTAATTACTGAAGCCACGATTACTATGCTGCACTTGGGCTAATTTAGTGGATTAGCATGAATTTTATGCTGCAGTTGTGCTAATTTCCTGAGCCAGCATTTATATTGTGTTCTCATCTAATTAATGAGTCATTATTATCACTGCACTACTTTTGGGACAATTTAGTTTGTGTAAATATAATGTTGCTCTCGGTAATTCAGTGAATAGCTTTTAATATTGTACTGCTTTGGAGTAATTCAGTAGCTTCGTATTAATATAGTGCTGTTAAGGAGTAATTTCACTAAACAATATATGTATTGCAATGGTTTTGAATTTACAACTTATATCATCTTGAATTAGTGACAATGACTCTCATTTTGTAAATACTCCTTACTTCCTCTGAGTTATGTTACTTATACGTTTGTCCAGGTGGACATTTTGCTCACTATCCTGATGCTGGAACTCCTTGGACATTTGTGAATGCCTAATTTTTCAATATAGTTTCAAACAAAACACATGATTTAGCAAAATATGGAAAGCCTTTTGAGCTCCCTGGTTATGAAAGATTTTCTTTACCATGTTTCCCCACTATACAGCTTAAATTAAAATTTGAATAGATACAACCAGATAGAATTAACAAATTGGTGAAGTGAAGGGATCCCTTAGGAGAAGTAATCATATGACGGAATTTTTTGAATTCTATTTAATGGACACGGAAATGGTCTGAGTTTAAAAAAAAGCATGGAGGCAGAGCTGGTGAAAGTGGCAAAATAGACTAAATGATGGGTAACAGCAATGCAGTGTCAGACATTTTAAGGGACGATTTCAGCGCGCACAATTTTTCAATAGGTAAGAAAAATTCCAAGGACAAGTCCAATATCCATAGTTAACTATAAAAGGTTAAAAATGGGATCAAATTTTATGAGAAAGCATATAATGTGCAAGGACATGGCAGATCATAAGATTGGATGGAGTGTGTTCAGAAAAAACACAAAATGCAGCATTATTTCTGGGCCAGTTTTTTTTTTTCTTCAGTATCAAATGACTGTCTCATGACAGGAAATTTCCCCAAACCATGCATAGCTTTTGTTGGTTTGGTCGTATTTTTGGTCCAGTTTCTGTTATGTATTAACATGAACTTGAATATGAATGGCCAGAAATCTGATTCCAAGGTACCCCAAGAAATCTGAGTAAGTCAGTTGGTGATAGAGTGCTATTTTCCATCATATTGTCCCCATCGTCTGCATCTATTGTGTTAACACTCCAAAATTATAGAGGTAGTAGAATTTTGCAGCAGAGAAGGATGCTATTCAATCATTGTGTCTGTGCTAGCTCTGAAAGAGCTATCTGATTTAGTCCCTCACCTTAACCTTTTTCTAGTGTCCAGCAAATTAGTTCCCTTCCAGTATATGTCCTGTTGTCATCCTATGATTGTGGTATCCACCACCTTTGCAGATAGTATTCTACGTCTTAATTTTGATGTGTGAAATGGTTTCTTCCCATTTCCCCCTTTGTTTTATTTTAGATCTGTGATTACTGATGCCTCTTGTTATTGAAAACAATTTTTCTGTACTTTGAAGCCCCTCAATAGTTTTGGTTCTTGACTGCCTTGCCTGTTAAGGAGAACAGTCCACTTGTCTCTGTGCTGAATGTGGAGAAACTGACTTTATAGTCTGGATTGACAAAACACGATCAGTCAGGCAAGTACAGCAGAATTCAAGAACCAGGACATTATCTGTACTGTGGAGTGTCAATTCTTAAACTGACATCTCCCTTGAGTCTCCGTGTCTTGGGATTGATCCCTACGAATTGGAAATTTTTTGCAATGAAGTAAAATTCAAAACAAGCTTGCTTCAGGTAGTCTGCAGACAATGACTCCCTTAGCACAGTGGCTCATTATGACCGGAAAAGTCCAAAATCCCCTGTAATTAAGTGAGGTGGGATGTTTATCAGAGAATTGCATTATACAATTCTCTCTATCTCTTCAGTGGAAAACAAAAATCAGTTGCTATGATCATTGAAAATTGCCAAGTCCAATATTTTGAATAGTTGAACTATAGCGAGATCATTGCTTTATTACAGTACTAGATATTGATTTGGCTTTTAAAAAGTAACTAGGAAAGCTAAAACAATCATTACAGAAAGTTACATTAATAAAATCGAAAAAAGAACTGATTTTAAACTTGGTCAGCTTGACAATAAATATATTGAGTTATAATGTATATTGAAGTAAAGAAAGTCAGAAGTTGAGAAAGGAGACAGTGGAGATAACATCAAAAGAGGGAATGTGTGCTGTAGACCTGTTGTTGAAATGCATGTGGATGAATTATTTTAATCAGGGTAATTGGTGTAGGTGCAACATTTTTAAGACTTTATTGGGCCCCTGTAGCAGCCTTGATAGAATCAGTGGAGTAAAGAATGAACTAATACAGACAGCTGTGTCTTTGCACTTTATTCTATAGTAACAATCGAAATGTGACTGGCCAGGTGTAATGGAGAAAAACGGTAGGATAGAAACTTAGACACACTTCTGCACATTGTGCTAGTCTTCCATTTAATGAATATCAGACTTTGAAGTCACAAAGTGATAAATACTTGCTAGCAGCAATTATAAAACAATTGTGTCCCAAAGTGTTCAAATTTTGGCAAAACCGTTCTCTTGATGATCATGAATGAAGTGCTGTCTCATTCACATTGCTTTAACAATGAAATTCACTTAATATTCTCTTTGAAAAGGTAATGTTTGAACAGGTTTGCAGATAGTTTTGCTCTTGAATATATATCTTGTGCTTAATATATTGGCAGATCTGCATTGTTGAAATAATGTTCAGCTGCTACCTGTAAGTCCACGATAGACACTATCTATTACCTGAAATGTTTGTGTGTGGGGGTTATGAGATCAGGGTCCATGTACTTCTGTTACATGAAAGATTAAAGACTGATCTAAATTGAATAATTAATCATTGATGGAAAATTGCGTGTATTCGGAATGTGACACAGATTATATTCAATGGTAGTTTATCAATGTGAACAAAAGGTCAAAACGCCCCACAAATGGAAATTCCCAGACACTGTACCAGTCCCAAAATGACATTCTGAAATCCTACCACTGAGTGGCAGCATTGGATTTCCTTTTGTTTATTATCATCTTGTTGCTGTGGTGCTCACTCCAGTGAGAAAGCTGTATTCATCCAGCTGTCACCCATGTGATTATGTCCCCTCAAAACCTCAAAATGCTTTGTCTCTTTGAAAATTGGAATGGAAATTAGTAACATTACCAATAATCTTGGTAATTTTGACTTTTCTCAATTTGTTGTAGATTGCATCCATAGTATGTTACTCTATTACTTTGCTGTTTTCTGAAGTGTTGCACTTAATATTGCCATATGCAGTTGCTTCTGCTATAATGTGTGTTTCTTCAATGCGAATTGGCTATAATGCGATTGAAGAATTTGGGCCATTGTTTGTAGAATGCAAACTTTCATTACCTGTATTGGCTATAATGTGATTCCAGTCTCATTAGTTTAAATGGTGCTGCTATTATGCAATTTTCTTATAATGCGGGTTCGCACAGAAATGGAACTATCGTGTTATATCAGACTGACTCTGGCGGGTTGAGGTTTTATTTCCTTTGTGAGAACTCTGGTAGTGCTTCTTGGAAGCATTACTTTAAACTGGTGTAAATAATCTGATCAAAAGGGAGTGTGCTCATTGTAAGGTGATTAATGACTAGAATAATGCTGACCGTTTAACAACCAATTTGATACAACACGCAACATAAATTTCTTTAACCTTTGTAGTGATGCCATCTCTAAATTCAGTGAATTTTTTTTTCTCCAGGTTTTTTCACTTCCTTGGGTTGAAGTCCAAGCAACAGTCTTTGATAACTCCAGTCAAACTGCACCATATTGTTTAGATTGTACAAGTAGAAACTTATTCTCTCAATTTTGGACCTAGCAGTGTCTGCATTAGGAAATGGAAAATAAAATATTTAAATTTCTAATCCTGTTGGCAGCAACAAGCATTCCCAAGGCTTAGGTTTCCTTGATTTATTTGTATAAAGCTATTTCCCATTGCAACTTCAAGACCAATACGTTATTTACCCGTTCCAATCCTTGCCGGAAGTCCACACCTCTGAAGGAACAAGAGTTTGTTGAGGTGATACCATTGCCAATTCGAAATCCTACCAAAAGGATTCTTTGAAAGAAGAGTGTGAATGCCACTTCAAGCATTTGCTCAGTATCGATTCATGTCTTAGAGTTTCTTGTAGCATTTTGACTCTTAGATTAATTATATGGTTTGGATTCAGAACTTTGCTAATGGGTTGGCTGCGTTCTTTCTTTGTTGATTACTACAAGTGCCAAACAGCTAGTCTTGGATTTGATAATAGCCAATTTCCAGGGGTAAAATATTCCTGACAAGATTTTCAGATAAAATCAGGAATGAGCTATCTTTGCTTCGCACAATCCTTTATCTTGGAAGCAAGGCCTTTTTGCTCAATCTGCCAGGGAATTAGTTTCTTTCTGCTCTCCTCCTTTCACATGTTCAAGGTTATTACATGCCTTGCTGCTCACTTTACATTATAAATATGGTGAATTTTTATTGGTGACACACTACGGTACCAGTCAAAACTTGGGTGGTTAGAATAAAATTTCTCTGAATTCTAGTAAGGGCATTAATACACTCTCTTCAGAATGTTTTCCTTTGTAAGCTTTTTATTAGGATCTACTTGTGCTGTTTAAGACTGTAAAAGCAGTTTCTTATTCTCCTTCACTGAAATGGTCAGTGGGTAATTTGTAACTGTCATTGTGTACTGAAACCTTAAGAGATGTGGTAAATAGTTGTGATGCTGTTTTCTTTGAAAGAGTTTATTACATAATTTCCAGTTTTTGAAGAGCAATTGCAACATATCAAATCATTGGAAAATTAAAAAGTTAAAGTTGGAACGATGCCTGCTAAAAGGATCTTGGGTGCCATTGGGTGGATGCAATCATTAGATTAAATTATAAAACTGAGTTTTGCTTTGGAAGAAATTGAGATATTGGAATCTCTAAGTAACTAACCATTACTGTAACTGTTGTTTATCACCATTACTAGGTACCTGAATGCATATCTAATACACAAATAGAATACGGTTCCATTTGCAATGGTCTTTTGGATTAGAGATGGGGAATCTGTCAGCAGGCCACACTCCCAGTTGATGTCTGTGCACTCAACCAATGCTTATTCCAAATTAAGCAGCCATAAGTGTTGAGAAGCAGCAATTCTCTCCTGCAATTGCAAGAATTCCTACAGGCAGTAGTTTTCAGTGGGTCACCTTCAGTCATTTGCTGTATTTTGATGTGCAGTCTACAGTCCGAAAATGCAGCTATGATCTTGACATGGGTTTGTTTTTGCTGAGCTGAATGACATCTCAACTTGCAGCAAAATGTGACCTTGTATTCGTTGACTACTTGTGTTTGAACAACTAAATACTTTTTTTTTAACCTAGCTATGTTATTTGCAATAGATTGCTTGAAACCAAAAAGTACAGTTTTGAGTTAATGTTTGAGAAAGGGAAATTTATCAACTTTATTGTGCAGGTCTGCGTCCAATGATTATCTGTGGTGTTTAATTTTTCATGTTTACGTTCAAACATTTGAATTAGGAGTAGGCCATTTAGATCTAGAAGCCTCTTTTACGTTCAATAAAATTATGTCCCTGGGTTGAATTCCAGCCTCTGGCGAGTGTCTGTGTGGAGTTTGCACATTGTCCCTGTGTCTGCGTGGGTTTCCTCCGGGTATTCCTGTTTCCTCCCACAATCAAAAGATGTGCACGTCAGGTGAATTGGCCATGATAAATTGCTGATAGTGTTGAGTGCCTAGTCAGGGGTAAATGTAGTGTTCTGGGTCGCTTGCTCTTTGGAGGGTCGGTGTGGACTTGTTGGGCCGAAGGGCCTGTTTCCACACTGTAGGGAATCTAGTCTAAACTCATTTTGTCTTTCTGATGCAGTTTGAGCCACCTGAGATGAGCTTCACAGTAAGGGCATGAGTATCACCAAGAGAATTCTTTATTGCTGATGTCTCATTGTTTATTCTGAGGGTGCCAAAATGTCACAGCTGGACACAAGTGACTGAATTCTAGTGGTACACCATGGTTCTCTCTCTCTTTTTTGCAGGAGCACATTACTGCAGGTGTTGGAACCTGTACTGAAAACAAATGCTGGATATCACAGCAGGTCAGGCAGCATCCATTGGCAGAGAGCAAGCTTATGTTTCAAATCTAGAATCGTCAGAGTCATCTAGACTCAGTGTTATCTTGCTCTCTTCATGGATGCTACCAGACCTACTGTGATTCCCATGATTGCCACTGCGTTTTGGTAAACCCTTTTTAACTTTAAATGATTTGGCTTTTCCTAGTTCGAGCATTACGAGTTTCCCCTCCAATGTCCCTGATAAAACCTGACCGTTTTTGTCATGTAAGAAAAAATTTGATTGAGAGATGGCAGGAAGGATTTGGTGTCATGAACTGGGAAATGGTGGATGCCAAGAATCCCGAGCAAGTTGCTCTTGTACTTCCCTCATTCCCTGTTTCACTTCATTTCTTTATCTGTTTTCTGTCCCTTCTTTACACTTCTCTACTTTTGCCTTTCATCTTTCTGCTAGCAGTATGCAAGAGGTGAAATAAGAATTTGCACGGATAAAGGACAAGCAAACCAAGTAAAATATTGTCCAGTTTAATTAAACCGTGTAACTAAGCAGAACATGCTTCAGTGTTTGAGCCATTAGGGACCGTATTTCAGCACAGACTCTTTGGTCCCATCACTGATGTATGTAAATAAGACTAATGTTTTATTGCTGGGAAATTCTTCTTGGCAGGTTGTGAGCAGGAAATGAGAGCAAGTGCACTGTTTCTTATCTCTATTAAAAAGGCTTGGTTTCCTTGATTTGGAACTGCTCTTTTCCCAGTAGCGTCATTAAAGATTAGGACAACTACTGTGCTTAGTTTCTGGAGAATTGGCTGAAGCCCCATTTTAACACTGAGTCATTGGGCTTGCAAAGCAAAACAGTCTCTTTCAAATGTCGTATTTTGAGTCTGATTGACAAACACTTTTCACATCGATAATTAAGTACTTATGGTGTTTTGGGTTAAAAGTATAAGCAGTGTTGGGAGGGTCTCTGATGGCTCAGTTGGTAGGTTGGTGGCATATCTTTGTGGGTCCTGGAAGGTTCCTGTTTAACTTGTATAATTGGTGAAGAGGTCCTCCACATCCTCAAGGCAGAGAGAGATGGAGAGCCAAGTTCTTGCTCGACATTGGTAACAAATTACCCTTGTTACAAGTCAAGGTGTGCACATATATCAGTGTGAAAACAGGCTCAGAATTGGCTATGATGACCAATTAAATAACATGCTAATTCTCGTTATTCCAACTAACATGAAGAGCAGCAACTTTAACATCCTTCTTTGCATCCAGGATCCATCAGTGCCTTCTGGAGAGAAGAGGGAAGTAAATGTATATAATTATTTGCGTGAAAAGTGTTAATGTTTGCACAATTCCTAAAATAAAAATTGCCAACAGTCAAGTGGCATCAAACTGTGAAACCTGAGGTTCAGCCAATGGCTAAGTTATCTGTTGGGATGAACAATTATTAGACATTTGCTGCAGGCTCAGGGAGGGGTTGGAGGTACAAGTCAATTCTGGGTTACTTTTTAACACCAAGCTTAAATGCTGTGGATGCTGGAAATTGGGAGTAAAAGCCAAATGCTGCAAGTACTCAGTTCTGTGGAGAGAGAAACATCAAATTTGAAATATCAGCATGAGGCTTTAATTCCATTTCTGTCAAGTGATGCTGTTAGATCTGCTTAGTATTTCCAGCATTTTCACAGAATCACTAGTGTTGATGCACAAGAGGTGGACCCAAAAAGCCTGCACTGGTTCTTAAAGTGAACATCATTAATCATGCCGATCTTTCTTCCCCCATACCCTTGCACATGATTTATATCCACATTTTCATCCAGTGCCTTTTTTTAAAAGCCTCAATTGAATTTGCTTTCACCCCACTTCCAGGCAGTGCAATCCATGCTCTATTTGCTGAATGATGGTTGTTTTTTCCCATGCTTTGCAAATCACTTCAAATCTATGCTCTCTCATAGTTCCTTTTACGAGCAGGAACAGTTTGTCTCCATCTATCTATCCAGCCCACTCATGATTTTGAAAGCCTTGACCAGATCTCCTCTTAGCCTTGCTTTCTACAAGACGAACAGTTCGGACTACTGCATTCTGTTCTTTTAACAAGTTCCTCCTCCATGGAACCATTTACTTGAATTGTTTCTGCATTCTCTAATGCATTCGTACCCTTCCTGTACTGTGGCACCCAGCATTGTGTGCAATACCTCCTTTCTGTTTTATTTTGAACATTAAACTGTTATTGTTATTTTACCATTTTAAAGTTACCTGGTTCATGTTTTGAGTTTGATAGAATTAATTTTGAACTCACAGCCTGCTTCTCAACCTTTATATGCCTGTCAATGTATTTGACAGCAGCCAATGAGATTGCTCTTAATAGAAGTTGGAAATGGGTAGGAAAAGAAGCTATTCAACGAATTTAATGATTAAGCTTTTCTGCTCATCTAGGATATGGGGAATTGTCAATGGTGATTTTCATAATTAAATGTCTTTTCTGAAAAAGAGCTGCAATGAAGCTCAACAAAGCAAATAAACTGGAAATGCACAGTGGATTTCTTGGCACCTATGGAGATAAAGTGAAATGTAAAGAGAAAGGAAGCTACTCAGTTTCTGATAGGATGGGTTTAAGCAAGTTATAAAAGATAATGTTCGCCTATTTCATTCCATAGACTTTTCAGTCTTTTAGTACAAGCAAGAGTAACTTTAAAAAATAAAACAACTTTCCGACAGTTTAGCAATGCTGGTCATATTTTGTTAGCTTCCTGACTTGAAAAAATGTTAATCCAATAATGTCGAAATGAGGGTTTGCATCCAGCTTATGAGACTACAAGTATCACCGTATAGATATAACATTCCAATATGATACACGTATTGGAATAATTGTTTTAGGAGGCAGTATAGTTGTATTAAATGCTTCTAAAAATGCTTATGTAGGCAGAAATTATGTATTTTAATACAATAGGAGTTTATCTTTGCTGAAATCTTACGTTTAAACGTTTCAGAGGTATAAAATAGATAACTTGAGAGAGATGCCCTCCAGTAAATCTGATGCAAATGTGAATTCCGAATTACAGCAGAAAATGATTATCTGGCACTTAACCGTAGATGTATCGCTAAAAGCTAGTTTGGTCACTGAAGAGTGCAGATACGATACTTGCATTGAGAAGTATTGATTACTCAGGATGTTAGACAGTTGATTTTTTTCTCCTCCTGCTTTGCATGCTGGAAAGGTGGAGACCCATGACAGCTGATGTCATGGAGGCATTATGAGGTAGCAGCTGTAGAAATATTTGTTTCTCAAGTTTTCTTCCCTTTTCCTCCCTCCTCCGCTCATCGAAGCTCTGACAAATGTTAACAGTTGGCTGCAGAGGTGACAGTAGACCTCCTGTATAATTCCCAAAAGACTCCTCTTCATGCCTTAGCTGAGACAGTGAGTGTTGATTGTATAACCCATTCTTACAGTGCTGTATTTAATTTTCTTCCAACGCATCAAGTTGTGTTGCTCCTTAACAGGAGATGACTATTTTGTCTGTGCTTTATTTAAATAGGACTCTAATTTAATTGATGCCATTAGAAATTAATTAATTGTTGTTCTTTCCTAGGAAAGTAACAGGTGTTTGAGATTTAGAGCAATCTGTAATTATGTTTTTGTCTTTTTTCCTTGATCTTCTCTGTGGGGAACATGACGGCCTTTCTAATCTTCCTTCAATCCTGCATCAGGTAAGAAACAGCTTTGATATTTTGAAAGCCTTTGCGAAAGGAATCATGTTGTATTGTGTGATCCAGTCGAATGGTGTACTGAGCACAAGATCTAAGGTTCCCTCGTTTTTCACTAAAACAAGTTATGCCCCATTATCACATTGTATTTGAAAAAATTTGCGTGATTCTGGTATTGATAGGAATTAATATTGGGGGTGAGGGGGGCGTGGGATCCACAAAAATGTTGGCATGGAACACAGTCAAGAAGTGTTGTGATTAACATTCTTTTCTGGGTTCTCTTTTGCCCCCATGTCCTCACTTCCGTGTATATTTAAATGTAATCTGCATTCATGACTGAAGGGAACTCAACAGGTGAGTTGTCCGAAGGAGTTACTGCGTTGAGCAATGTGAAGTTGAGGGGGTTTTCATTATGCCAGTATATATTGGAGAAATACTCCATCTTATTTACGTGTTCAGTGTCCTCTTGTTTCAAATGGTAATAATTATTTTGCATAGCTGTTAACTGAAATATACAGGGGAGAGGGAAGCTGGAGGATCTTGTGTGCAGTATTGAGTGTGAATTGTAGATAATTCAGGACCATGAGTACAGCGTGGTGAGTGCGCTCGAAATCAATCGCATAGTGAGAAAGTGAAGTTACGTCTGAACTAAGGAGTCAAAGCTGACACGAAGAAACAAAGGCTTTGATCAAGGCTAAGTATTGAGGTGAGGATCGATGATGAAGAGCTGGAATAGTTGAACTAGGTTTCGGAAGTGAGGCTTAAGTTGTAAATGGCAGAATTTTTAAAAAAACTTATTTCTGATAAATTTAATGAACAGTCTAACAAATATCTCTACGCAATTAAATACATGTCTGCTGATGTGTAGGAATTTCAGGATGCTGTTTATGTCCTGATCAACTGTGTGCAGGCAGTGTTGTCAGCGTTTTGGAGCTTGAGCAGCAGTTGGCATCTCAGAGGTGCTTTCAGGAAGTTGAGAACTATATCGATAACGTGTCTGGTTTTGGTTACCATGCAGATAAGAAAACAGTCAATGAGGATCAGGCAAAGACCAGGACTGTGCTGAAGTTGAGAGCATCTTGCCCTCAACAATATTCCTGTCCTTATTGGTGAGGGTGATCATTCCTCGGGATAGTTCTGCCATATTGGTATCAGTGGCATTGGTAGCAAGAGGGTGATTCTGCACTCTGCTCTTAGGTAACTAAAGGAAGTGATTAAACAAGTAGGAACTCTATGCTGAGGAGGAGGACCATGGATTGGGCATGGAAATGCTTCGGTATTTATTGCAATCACTACAGTCTACTTTGTTCTTGTACAGGGCATCCCTTTGCCACCACCTGCCTTCGACGTAAGGTTTATTGAAGGCTTTTGAATTCCCTTTGTCAAAGCTAATTTCTCTCATTCCTTCTTTGTACCTTTTCCCTTTCTTTCTTCTCCTCCTGAATTTCTAAATATTTGCTTCGTTAATCTGACACCTGTCTGATTCATCTTACTACATCAATTTCACTGCCCATAAATGTGTACTTTTTAAAAAAAAATCTGTTTTCCATTGTTAGTCTAGTTGCCACAATTACATTCTATCACTCTTCAGAGGCCATCCGATATTTTATTATAATTCTGCCTACCAAACTTTGTTTCAATTTGACTCAGTTTAGTTTTCTTAAGCTACTGAAATTGGCCATCTTTTGATTTAAAGTTAACTCTAGGTTGCATTTCTGACCTTTTCTAAAAATAATCTAAGTTTAGTATTAAATTCGCTACTCCCAAAGTGTTGTCTGACCAAGACCAACAACTGTGAACGGTCGTTATCTCTTTCCTGAAGACAATACACTCCCATATGAAGTAGTACCCCAAAGGTTCACTTAACTGATTTCTCTGAAGGGTTAGTTTGAGGAATGGTTGAGCGGGTTGGGGCTGTGTGCATTGGAGTTTAGAAGAATGAGAGGTGATATTGTTGAAACACATAAAATCTAGAGTACGATTGACAGGGTGGTTGCTGCTTGTGTGGGAGACTAGAACTATGGGGCTTAAATATTAGGCTGTGATTACTGACAGAGGAGTGTGCGTAATATGCACTAGGGAGATGCTTGCGCATGTGCGTGCACATCTTGTCCTTCAGAATTGAGAATAGGAGTTGGGATGTCATGTGGCTGTACAAGACTTGGTTAGGCCACTTTTTGGAATATTGTGTACAATTCTGATCTCCTTTCCTCCTATAGGAAGGATATTGTGAAACTTGAAAGGGTTCAGAAAATATTTACAAGGATGTTGCCAGGGTTGGAGAACTTGAGCTGTAGGGAGAGGCTGTATAGGCTGAGGCTGTTTTTCCTGGAGTGTTAGAGGCTAGGGGTGAGTTTATAGAAGTTTATAAAAACCATGAGAGGCATGGACAGAGTGAATAGACAAGGTCTCCGTGGGTTGGGGGAGTCTGGATCTAGAGAACACAGGTTTAGTGTGAGAGGGGAAAGATTTAAAAGGAACCTAAGGGGCAGTCTTTTTGAGCAGAATACGGTGGGTGTATGGAATGAGCTGCTAGAGGAAGTGGTGGAGGTTGGTACAATTACAACATTTAAAAGGTATCTGGATAGATATATGAATAGGAAGGGTTTAGAGGGCTATGGGCCAAGGAATGGCAAATGGGGCTAGATTAACTTCAGATATCTGATTGGCATGGATGAATTGGACTGAAGCGTTGGTTTCTGTATGTAGTTTTCTCGCTGAGCTGGAAGGTGTGTTTTCAGATGTTTTGTCACCATACTAGGTAACATCAGTTAGCCACTGGATGAAGTACTGGTGGCATGGCCCACTTTTGATTTGTGTTTTAGGTTTCCTTGGGTTGGTGATGTCATATGTGGTAATGTCATTTCCTGTTCTTTTTTTCGGG
This sequence comes from Hemiscyllium ocellatum, assembly GCF_020745735.1. Lineage (NCBI taxonomy): Eukaryota > Metazoa > Chordata > Chondrichthyes > Orectolobiformes > Hemiscylliidae > Hemiscyllium > Hemiscyllium ocellatum. Next base: position 18,915,245 of record NC_083412.1, on the reverse strand, counting down.
GTGGGGGTGGTAAATGGGATCCAAGTCAATGTGTTTGTTGGAATGTCATGCTTCTAAGAATTCTCGTGTGTATCTCTGTTTGGCTTGTCCTAGAATGGAAGTGGTGTTCTTCCTCATCCATATGTAAAGAAACTAGTAAGAGAGGGTCATGTCTTTTTGTGGCTAGTTGAAGTTCATGTATCTTGGTGGCTAGTTTTCTGCCTGTTTGTCCAATGTAGTGTTTGTTACAGTTCTTGAAAGATATGTTGTAAATGACATTAGTTTTGCTTCTTGTCTGTATAGGGTCTTTCAAGTTCATTAGTTGCTGTTTTAGTATGTTGTTGGGTTTATGGGCTTCCATGATGCCAAGAGGTCTGAGTAGCCTGGCAGTCATTTCCGAGATGTAGGGGAGAGTGGCTAGGGTTTCTGGATGTGTTTTGTCTAATTGTTTGTCGCTGAGAAATTGGCAAACTATATTCATTTGTACCCGTTCTTTCTGAATGCACTTGCTGGTGATTTTCCTCTGCTCTGCATAGTTCCTCTGTGCTTCAGTTTGTGGTGGCTCATTGAAATAATGTTCTTATGCAGCTTTGTTTGTGGGTGTTGGGATGATTGCTTCTGTAGTTCAGTATTTGGTCAGTATATGTTGTTTACCTGTAGTACAACAATAAATCGAGGATATTGGAGTGTCAACAAGTAAATGGAATTGAGGCCACACTCTGCTCAGCCATGATCATGAATGGGAGGACAGGTGCGAGGGGCTGAATGGCTTGTTCTTGTTAGACGTAGCCCTCCTAATTCCTCAAACAATCCAGTTAAGTCTCCTTCCTTGATGTGTTATAGTACTTTGAGTGACCCTATTCCTCAGAGCATTCACAGCCCATAGACAATTGGGGCTTAGTGCCTGCATATCTTCTGGTATGTCTTGCTAACTGGCTCACTTTTACAAGCAAGGCTACAGCTGCATGGGTGATTTAAAAGACCCCAATATGCACAAAAAGAATTGCAGCATAATTGTATTGGTCGAGATGATCTTCAGTTTCAAATATCGTGAGAGTCTGTGTCCTGTGATTTTCTCTTAAAAGCATAGTGAATTGAATAAAACACAACTGTGAATACTGCAGATCTGAAACAAATTGTTGAAGAAACTCAGCAGGTCTGGCTGCATCTGTGGAGAGTAAGCAGTCCAGTGATCCTTCAGAGTAGTGAAGATTGTTTATCATAATTAGCTTTCTGTAATGCATATTACTTGGAGATCTCAATGAGCGTGACTTAGTTGTGTGTGTTGGTACGGTTTTCATGTTGAGAAAATCTCTGTATTGCATAGCTCTGGAGTTTGCACATTACATAATTCCGTAACTTGTTTTTATCCCTTTACTTGATGGAAGATTTAAGGTGTTTGTGTTTTTTTTTTGTCCAGTTGCCCACAATCTTAACTGTCTGTTAAATTTTGATAGTTTTTCTGCCAGTCATACTGTTTAAGTACCAAACGGATGCAAAAATAATTGCCAAACAGTAGCTTCACTATTTGATCATAGTAAACCAATATTGGATGCAGTGGTTGTTTTCAGTACCATTGGTATCTAAACATTTTTGGTATTTTGTATCAGTGCGTTCTCTTATTGCAGTTGTATTTATTTTCTTAGGTTTCTGTCTGCCATTCTTGAAGGTGTTGACAGTGCTGGGGGCATTTCCCTCCACTTCTTGTGCAAGTTGCCATTTTTCTTCTGTGAGGGCCTTTGCACATGGATGGGAAGGTGATCCGAGAGTTCTGGAGTAGTGATTGATTTTTGTTGCCTTGGGCAGCTAGGGTGGAGAAGAAATGCATCCTTGCTGTTGTCACACTATCCTAAGAACAATTTTAATAGGCAAGCCTAAATAATCTTGGTGCCATTTTTGTAGGTGTGGCATCTTGCAGTAGTAAAACAATTTTGATCCGCCTGATTATTGTTCTACTTTTCCTTCAGGGAGATTTGGTGATTGTAGTTCTGTTACCTGCTGAAACAAGTGTGTCAACAAAACGTCCCACTCCCATCCCCAACGTTTCCCAACATGTTCTTGTGGATTATACTGTTCCTTGCTGAGAAGGTGCCAGTCAGTCTGCTTCTAGAATTATGCGACTGTGCTACTGAATTGGATGTACATAATTATGCATAATTATTTAACTTTTTTTGTTTTTTCTCTCTTCCTGTCGGAAATCATCAAGGCTGTACTGGTGCTTCCAGCCTACTATAGTTAAAATCACTGAGAGAAGAAACAAGTGCAAATCCACAGGCAGTACTCTATCAAACATTGCATCAGTTGCTGTGCAAGCCTTTTCCAATCCAGTACTTGTAGCCAATATTGCTGAAGCAACTGCTATCGCATTAATGAAACTACCTTTTCCAGCTCCAGCATTCCTGTGTCTATACGTTTGTTGAGTAGGATACACTGTCTTGCTGTGTTGCTTCATTTTGTAGGAGAAAGTGAGGACTGCAGATGCGGGAGATCAGAATCAAAAAGTGTGGTACTAAGAAAGCACAGCCAGTCAGGCAGCATTCGAGAAGCTAGGGATTTGACGTTTCAAACATAAGTGCTTCATCAGCTTATGCTCAATGTTGACTCTCTCCTTTTTTTTGCTCCATTTTGTGAGTTGCACAATGGAATTTTAGGTTACACATGTTGGTGAAGTAGTGAACGTGGAAGTCAAAATATCCTTGTCTGAATACTGCAGATGTGTGTGCTAGCTTCTTTGCTTTGAAATTGGTAATGGTGCCTATGTACTGAAATGCTGTCTGCCCGTGAACAGTTTTATTTCACACACTATTCATTCACTGGCCACTTTTGAGAATCCCATCGTTGCAATTAACCACAGTAGTTAAAATGTGTGTCTAATTATTGCAATGTTGCTCAGAGGTTTAAGATTTCTGTTTTTATAGTGCCATATTAACATAGTAAATTACCCAGCATGCTCACCACTGACATAACCAGTGGGTAGCAAGTCTTATGGTGCACAGTTAGCGCCCCATCTCTTTGCCAGAAGGTGTAGTTCAAGTCCCACCTACACTGAATGTGTCTCATAACATGCCTGAAAAGTTTGATTATGAAAAAATTTATAATTAACAGATAAGAGAGCTTATGCCATATTGGCAATGTTGCCCCTTCTGGGCCAGAAATGTCTGAACAGATTGTTTTCTAAAATATGTTTCAGAAAAACAGGCATCTTCTAAATTAGTGATCAATATAGTGATCTTATTTTGGACATTTTTTTGGAAATCATTTATTGGTTTAATTATTAATGTGTGTATAGCATCACAGTGTATGCTCTGACTTTGGATTGATCTTGGAAACTGGCATTTGAAAGTGATTTGAATTGAAACATGCTCTCAAAATATGGCTAAGACTTGGTTTTATATTATACAAGTATGTCGTAACAAAATAAATTTGGAATTTATTTAAACTTTCTCTTGAAATTACATCTTTCCTGTGGGCACACACATTGTCCATGGGTCATCGAGTCATAGAGATGTTACAGCACGGCAACAGGCTCTTTGATCCAACATGTCCATGCTGACCAGATACATTAAATTAGCCCAGTCCCATTTGCCAGTATTTGGCCTGTATTCTTCTCAAACCTTTCTATTCACGTACCCATCCAGATGCCTTTTAGATGTTAAAAATCAAACATCACCAGGTTATAGTCCAGCAGGTTTATTTGGAAAGACTAGCATTTGGATCACTGCTCCTTCATCAGTTGGTTCATCAGCAGTGCTCCAAAAGCTAGTGCTTCCATGTAAACCTGGCGTTGCCATTTAAAAAAAAAATCTTTGTCTATGCCAGTACAACATTGGCTCCTCCACATCATACTTTACAATTGTGTAATTGTACCAGCCTCCATCACTTGTGGCAGCTCGCTCCATACATGCACCATCTTTTGCATGGAAAAACTTGTCCCTTTTATATCTTTCCCCTCTCACCGTAAACCTGTGCTCTCTAGTTCTGGACTCCCCACTCCAGGGAAAAGACCTTGTCTATTTACCCTATCCATGTCTCTCAGGATTTTATAAACCTCCTGTAAGGTCACCCCTTGGCCTTTGTTCCAGGGAAAACAGCTCCAGCCTATAGAGCCCCTCCCTCTCAAATCCTCCAATCCTGACAATATCTTTGTAAATCTTTACTGAACTCTTTCAAGTTTCACAATAGCGTTCCACTAGGAGGGAGACCAGAATTGTGCATACTGTTCCAAAAGTGGCCTACCCAATGTCCTGTACAGCTGCAACATGACCTCCCAACCCCTGTACTCAGTGCTCTGCTTTCCTTTGTTGGGCATACTAAACGCCACCTTTGCTATCCTATATACCTGCGACTATACTTTCAAGGAACTATGAACCTGCATTCCAAGGTCTGTTTGTTCAGCAACATGATCCAAGAGCTTATCACGAAGTGATTTGCCCTGAATTGCCTTTCCAAAATGCAGCACCTCACATTTACCTAAATTAAACTCCACCAGTCAGTCCTTAGCCTATTGACCCATCTGATCAAGATCCTGTTGTAATCTGAGCTAACCTCCTTCACTGTCCAGTACATCTCCAATTTTGATGTCATCTGCAAACTTATTAACTAGACTACTGACCTGGGGGAGTTACCTGTCCTGCCTTATTTCCTAAGAGTAGGTCAGGTTTTGCTCTTTCTCTAGTAGTACCTCCACATACTGAATCAGAACTTTTTGGGCACACTTAACAAATTCCTCTCCATCTAAAGCTTTAACACTATGGCAGTCCCAGTCTTATGACTGGAAAATTAAATTGCACTACCATAACCACCCTATTCTTTGTCGCAGTAACTGCGATTTCCTGAGAAATTTCACCATTAAATCAATGAATTGGGCCAAATCCTGTGGTTTCCAGATTGTTGGAGACTGAATACAGACCGACTGGATGCAGACTGAGACACCAAACGATATGCGAATGCATCAGGAAGTTTCAACTTCTGAGCTAGAGACCGTGTCTTTGAACAGTTCTGCAGAAATGTTGAACCATTTTAAACCTAATCAGTTGTGTAGTTATACAGACTGCACATTAATCTTCCTCCCCCTGGCCAATTTGGCAACCCACAAAGACTCCCCTGATCTGATTATGCCTAATGATATTTGACTGCTCACTCGCTCAGCCACATCACACAGCTGCACACTTGCCTACCCACTTAACTGTCTCATCCATCCATCCACTAACATTGAAATTAGGCCGTTAAAACTTACCTAACAACTGTTAGTAAGAATGTGTTACCCCTGACGCCACCCCATTTTGATGAAGTTCCCTAATGGACACCGCACTGTACATTTCTCTGAAATCCATGATTAAAAATGCCCAGTGGAAATGCACAGCATTGCTGAGGTTGGGGGTGAGAGTGTGTTAGGAGAGATATTACAGTTGCAGTAGTGAGCTAATGATCGCTGCTGCTCAGAAGATCCAGACCATTATATCCATGCTGGGTATTGTGATTTGGAGCAGTAATAAAAATTTGCTGTAACAGATTGTACATGATGGTAGATTACAAACAGGGTCTCTCCTTGACCATTTGTAACAGCAACATGGTCACTTTCAGAAATAATGACCATGGGAACTGGTTTTATTTTGTCCTAGGCTTATGAGCGTGAAGGCCAATTATCTTGAATATTTCTGATTTCCCACATCACTAGATTTTTATCTGTACCTAGGTGCCTTGTGGGAAAAAAATCAAAATTTTCAAAGTCCACATGTTTAGTCAGTGCATTTTGGAGTAGGGCCTCTTCTTCAGAGAAGCACAACGATGGATCGACGAATGTCAGATTGGTATATTTTCCTAATGGCATACAAGTTTAGATGTAGGAGAGAGAAATTTAGCTGTGTAGGAACACCAATTGTTCAAAACTGGTGTGCATGCAAATATACAAAGGTTAATGTAATTTTGATTTGCATATCGTAGAGGCTGGAATGCAATGAGGAGGAATTGTGTATAGAACCTTAGCCAGACTCCCTCTGCACTACAGCGTTGATTAATACTACTAATATAACATTATAATGTTACAACTAGAATAATATCAGGGTTTGAGTAATGTGGTGAAAACAATGTACTTGAATATAATCTTAAATTCAATATTTTTCTAAACCTACATGAGACATTTAAAATGAAGAGCAGATCTGTTAGAATACATATTGAGACCTTATTTACTCTGTGCCAGCTTGCTGAGTATTTGCCCAAATTAAATTAAAACATTCAGACTTGAACTTCAGTGGCACTTTTTCACTCTCTGCTAAAGTTGTTGACACAGAGTCGATTGAAATATTTAAGAATAGATATACAGAATAAGTGCAGAAGTAACTTATTGGACTCTGCTAGCCCACTCACCATTCATGTTTTCAAATTTAACCTTCCCATCTCTCCCCAATAATCTTTGATTCACTTGTCTATCAAGAATCTGTTCACCTATCTCAAAATTATTCAATGGTCCCAGCTTTGAAGAAGTCTTCAAAGTTGCAAATATTTCATGAAATTTTTTTCTTATGTCCTTCCTGAAACAGCAATCTCTAATTTTAAGATTAATGTCCCTAGTGCTGGACTCCCCAGCAAAAGGAAAAATCTTTTCCATTTTCACCCAATCAAGACTGTTCAGGATCTCTTAAACATGAATCAACATCTCTCGCTTTTAACCTGCAGTGAAACAAATCCAGCCTGTTTCAGTTATCTTAATAAAACAGCCAACTCATTTCTGGTATCTATCAAGTAAACCAGGTCTGAACTGCCAACAACACATTTACATATTTAAATAAGGGGACCAGAATCTCACATGGTATCTCAGCATCTCACCATCTCCCCATGGAGCTGATGCGTAGCATCCATCCTTTTATGTACTTTTTTCCTCATGATATAGGATTTCAACCCATTCCTCTCATTCCATAACTCTGATTTCTGCCATCCAGATGGACGAGAGCAGAAAATACATGGGCGTTTTCTCAAGCCACTCTCCATCCTGATTTGGAAATATACAACCATTCCTTCAGTATCGCATGGACAAAATTCTGAAACTCCCTTTCTAATGGCATTGTGGGTGTACTTCCACCACAATTGTAGCAGTTGAAGGCAGTTCACCTGCATCTACACCTGGGCTATGATGCCCACACTCCGTGAGTGGATTTAAAAAAAAACTTCTTGATTGTGTGCTGCACCTGCATACTCATTTCTTGAGTTATTCACTAGAAGAACCAAATCTCTCTCCATCTCCGATTTCTGCAGGCCTTCTTGCTTCAGTAAATCTATGCTTTTGCATTTTTCTTGAAATGAACATTTTCGCATTTTCCTTATGTTCAATCTGAGAGATTTTTGCCCAATCACTCAACCATTCTCTGTCCATCTATAAAGACTTCACAACATACTGTTCTACCTGTTTTTGCCATTTACAAATTTAACTACTAGGCAAGTCTATGTTCTCCTCAACTGAGGCATTGATGAAAATTGTAAAAGTTGAGGCCCCAAACCCTTGCAGGACTTCACTCTTCATGAATATTCCTGATGAAGGGCTTTTGCCCGAAACGTCGATTTTCCTGTTCTTTGGATTCTGCCTGACCTGCTGTGCTTTTCCAACACCACTCTCTGATCTAGACTCTGGTTTCCAGCATCTGCAGTCCTTGTTTTTACCAAGTTGATTTTAACCTTACTGTGAATTCTCTTGCAAGGATGCCTACCTTGAAGAAGTTTTCCTCCTCTCTCTACACGAATCTCAGTGAGTGTCTCTCTCTCTCGCTGCAACCCCCAGGTCATCTCCTCTGCCCTGAAGCTCTTCAACCATGTCCTGAAACAGACTCGCTACCACAGCCACATTTGCTTCCTCAGTGCCTGCCTCCGTAACCAACTCATCCCACACGGACTCCGGACCATTTTTAAAGCAGCACAATTTGGAACCGAACAGGACAAACCATACAGACGACAGATTTTTTAGATTAGATTACTTAGTGTGGAAACAGGCCCTTCGGCCCAACAAGTCCACACCGACCCGCCGAAGCGCAACCCACCCATACCCCTACATTTACCCCTTACCTAACACTACGGGCAATTTAGCTTGGCCAATTCACCTGACCTGCACATCTTTGGACTGTGGGAGGAAACCGGAGCACCGGGAGGAAACCCACGCAGACACGGGGAGAACGTGCAAACTCCACACAGTCACTCGCCTGAGTCAGGAACTCAACCCGCGTCTCAGGCGCTGTGAGACAGCAGTGCTAACCACTGCGCCACCGTGCCGCCCACTATTCAAAAACATCAGCAACGGTTCTCCTTCAAGATCCTTCGCTCCACACTCGCAGCCATGCGCCAGCACCATAACCTCTCTACGGTCAGCCCTGCCACAGCTGAGGGCTGCACACTCTCTCAGAACTGCAAAGGACCCCTTCTGTACTATATTCTCTATTCCTGATTAAGGGCTTTTGCCTGAAATGTTGATATTCCTGCTCCTAGGATGCTGCCTGATCTGCTTTTCCAGCACCGCTCTATCTAGACTCTGGTTTCCAGCATCTGCAGTCCTTGTTTTTACCTATTTATGCAGATTCTGTCTTCTGCAAGCCAACTCCTCATCTCTCTGTACTACCTTACACCACGTGGATTTTTATTTTCCACAATAACCTCTGGTGTGTGAAATCCAAATATCCACCAGCATCCCTTCATCCATAGCACTTGTTACTCCTTCAAAGAAGTCTAAAATGGATTGAACGTGATTTTCCCATTCACAAAACTGTGCTGAATCTTTTCAGTTTCTCTCCGTTCACAGCTCTAGTGTCTTCGAAGTTCCATTCTAACACCTTCCCTTCAAAAGACAATTTAACTGTCCTCCTCCCTTCCTTGAATAGAGAGTTATGTTTGCTACTTTTCAGTCTTGTCGAACATTTACTGATTCTAGAGATTTTTGGATGATTAAAACCACTGCACTTACTACTTCATTAGCTACCTCTGTTAAGACCAAAAGATGAAATCCATTTGTGCCTGGCCGCTTGGGGCCTAGCCAACCGCTTCTGTGATCAAATAATAAAAAAAAACTCCTTTGATAAGTTAGTGATTTTGCATTTAACCTACCAGTTTCTTTGGTTTTCTGTGTTTAAGGCACTATGTAATTGCAAGTTATCCATTGTTACAGTGGTTTATGTATCTGCAGTGATCCAGATTGTGTATACTGTAATCTGAATTTGGGAGGTATGGCATGCTTGCCTTCTGTTTCCCGTATTTTTTCATTCCGTATTTGGTCTCAATAATGTAGTTAGTTTACATCTTATTTATGTGCTTTGAGTCAGAGTTATAGAGATATATGCACAAAAACAGACCTTTTTGGTCCAACTTATCCATGCTGACCAATTATAATAAATTAATCTTGTCCCATTTGCCTGCACTTGCCCAATCCCTTTAAACCCTTCCTATTCATATACCCATCCAGATGCCTTTTTAAATGTTGCAATTGTACCACCCTCCTCCACTTCTCTGGCAGCTCATTCAATACACACACTACCCTCTGCATGGAAAAGTTGTCCTTTAGGTTCCTTTTAAATCTTTCCCCTCTTGCCCTAAGCCGATCCCCTCTAATTCTAGAATCTCCCACCCCAGGGAAAATACCTGGTCTATTCACCCTATTTAAGCCCCTCATGATTTTATAAACCTCTATAAGGTCCCCTCATCAGCCTCCCATGCTCCAGAAATAACAGCCCCAGCTTGAGTTGAAATTTTTGTAGTTTGTATTTCTGAAAGATGCACAGTTTCTAACTTTTTTTAATCTAGTTGGTGTTTCCAGCTGTAAGATGTTAAACTATCACGTTTTGTCTGAGCTCATGTTTGCACATGACCTCTTATGTGCACTGTTTAATTTGAAGTAGTGATAGATGGGGGTGATGTTGCAAAATGTTATAAGGTGTCATGTAAAAGTTATTTCGTAAGATAGGAGCCTGTGAAATTGGGTGTAACATATTAAAAGAGAATGAGGATTGGTGAATGCAGTCAGGGTTAATTTTTTTAAATCAGAAAATGCATAGCTAGTGGAGTGTCCCCGGGCCTAAATTAGGAAGTCCCCAATTTATGAACACTTGCACTTATGAAAGCAATCCTATGCAGGGGTGTAACTTTAAAAATCCGGCACAAACATTTTCTGTATTTATGGCTACTTTATATTGTCTTGCATTGTATTCTGACATGTACAAATTGGCCTGAGAACAGACTCCAGGGCATAGCCTGTTCAGAACCCAGGGATTACATCTATCTATATTAATGATTTGGAAAATGGACAGCGTATAATGTCAACAAATTTGCTGACAACGTCGTCCTATTTTCCTCTCCCCTCAGCCTAAGCAAAACGATCAGAGACACGTTATAGTTTTATCTCCTCTATCTTCATTCCTAAAGGGAGAGAGAGAGAGAATGATCTCCTGTGTGCACAAGGACATGAGTTCACCATCTTCTCTGGAACAGCAGTTTCTCAATGAGCTATGTAGTCATTTTACAAGGAGGAGATCCAGATAAGGTAACATACTTATTAATTGGGTGACTGTTAGAATCAGTGAGTGTCAATAATAAAGATTTAAGGCATCTACTGTTATGCAATGAATGACTGGCTTCACAAAATGAATACTTTTCACCTTGTTAAACTGACCTCACATGCTACCTCATATTGTTAAATGGCTCTACATAATGTTTTTCCACTTGTTAACCCATTACCCTTGCCTCCAGCACCTCATTGTTAGTTGTAAATACTTATCTGATCTGAGTCATGCTCAGCTGAACCTCTTGTTTCACAAAACTAGGAACTTAACTCTCTCCCTGCTTGCTAATACATCTTCTCAACAAAACAAAAATAGGTAAGAGGGCATGTTGTGATGAGGATATCAGAAATCTACAAGGGGATTTAGATTGATTAGATGAGTAGGCAAAAACCTGGCAGGGTGGTGTTTGAATGAAACTGAGCCATGCTGTTTGGTCAGACCAAACAAAAGGTGGACTGTTATTTCAATGGAAAGACACTTCAAAAATAAAGTGAAGCCCAAAGGGATCTGGGTGTTCTTGTCCACGAAACATTGTTAGCATGCATCTGCTGCAAGTAGTTGAGGTGGCAAATGGAATTTTGCCCTTTATTGCAGTTGAGTTGAGAAAGTGAAGTGTTGTTACAACTGTACAGGTTGTTGTTAAGGCTGTAATTTGAGTAGTGTATACAGTTTTGGCCTCCAATTTAAGAATGGAGCTCACAAAGCTGATTCCAGGGATTAATAGGTAATTTATTAAAAATGGTTTAACAGGTTAGACCTTTATTCATTCATTTAGAAGAATGACGAGTGATCCTGTTGAAATGCAGATTCTGAGAGAGTTTGATAGGGGTAAATGTTTCTGTTAGTGGAGAAATCATGAAATTTGGATTTGTAAAGCCAGTGAAAATCTTTTAATTTTAAGTACAAGTGAATCTTTATGGTGTCTTGGAAGAAATGAGCATCATATTAATTAGAAAATGTAATATGGATTGCGTTTTAAGGAATCTGTTATTTCTATGTAGAAATACTATCCTTAATTAAAATTAATCAGGTCTATGCATCTAAGTCTTTTGATCTGAATAGTTTTGTTTACTTTTGTTCAGTTTTGCTGTTGTTTAAGAAAAGTTGTAATTTATTACTGACTGGATGTTAATGTGAAAGTTTGCTTGCTTAATTCAGGTAGAAGGCCTAGCTGAGGGTTCCATGTGTATTGAGTTGTTCCAAGTAGACCCCTCATTCGTTTCCACTGAGTTGCAGAGCTTCTGTCATTCTGCCATTTCTTCTAAATAAATTGTACTGCTGCTGCACACTGACTTGACAATAAAGCCTTCAGTCTTTTTTGATGAGCAAACTAGATCTGATTGTCCTCCTCCTTGTTTGAGCTGTTTTTGTTTAGATTACTTAGTGTGGAAACAGGCCCTTCGGCCCAACAAGTCCACACCGACCTGCCAAAGCGCAACCAACCCATACCCCTACATTTACCCCTTACCTCACACTACGGGCAATTTTAGCATGGCCAATTCACCTGACCCACACATCTTTGGACTGTGGGAGGAAACCGGAGCACCCAGATGAGACTGGGAGAATGTGCAAACTCCACACAGTCAGTCGCCTGAGGCGGGAATTGAATCCGGGTCTCTGGCGCTGTGAGGCAGCAGTGCTAACCACTGTGCCACCGTGCCGCCCACAAATGGTTCCCCAAATGGTCCTCTGATTTTTCTTTTAAAGTTTTCTTTAAACTTCCAGGGTCCTCAGTACATATCAACAATCTTGAAGACATTATTAGCAAAAAGACATGGCTGTGCTCATTAGGAGAAATTTACCAATAAAAAGACCAACTAAATTGAATTTGTGCTGTCACCCAGTATAAAGATTTAAATGTGTTTAGAGCATTTCCTAGCCTATATATCAATTAGCATTCCCCAACCGCATGCTCTCTAGGCAAAGATCCCCTCAGCTGAACTGTTGTTCTTGAAGTGTTTGCATTGACTTTTTTAAAATTCATGGGATATGGTTATTTCTGGCTAGGTCAAACTTCATTGCCCATCCCTAATTGCCCAGAGGCCAGTTAAGAGAGTCAACCACACTTCTGTAGATGTGGAGTCACAAGTAGGCTAGACCAAGTAAGGGCATGGATTTTCATCTCTAAAGGACATGAACAGAACCAGGTGAGTTTTTCCTGACCAGTGGCAAATTGCTGTAGCCAATTTGAACCCAGGTCCCCAGAGGATTAACTAGAGCCTAGGACTGACAGTCAAACAATCACATCATTAGGTGGTGGTCTTCCCCCTACATAATGTATATTCCTACAATTGACTAACAGCACATATCTTTAATACAGCCCATGCTGCTTTGAAATGTTTTGAGCTTGATGTATCTGTTCACTTGTGGTTGGGTGTTGTCAGCAACTCCGTGATTACTCACTACAGAGAACTGATCAGTACAAGTTGGTCCAAAACACACACTTGCTGACTCATGCAGGACAAAGGCAAAGCATCTCCACCCTTCAAAATAGGATTAGCAATTCAGCATTTTAGAGCTTCACTTTGGCAGACTCCTCAGAAATATTCTGGTGACGCCTAAAAGGTGTTGCTGAGGCTTAGTTATTACTCGCTAATGCTTGAATATCTTTTAGCTTAAATCCCATGGAACTAGTCTAAATAGAACAAACAAATGTTAATCTTTTGCCAAGTAAAGGACTAAGGGGACTATCAAGACATAAACTAATCTATGGTCAATGTGTGTATTTGGCAAGAAGCGTGGTTTGTACTCTGAGTAAGCTTTGGCGTGGATACCCATGAAAAATTATTCAGACTTGAACCAGTCTTGGATCAGTGGTTGGCCTCTTGCAGAGTTGTTTGGGGACCCTTTCCTACTACAATCTTTTGAGGAGGGCAAGAGTACCTCCGCATTCTTTCCCAGAAAGAGAAAATGCAGCTGTGACTTGTCTATCCATGCCCAATTATGCCTTGTTTCGTAAAGCTATTCATGTGAGTGGAGAGACAGATCTACTTTGCAGGCAGTGGGCAAATGCTTTATAATAACAGTTCATTTGTATTCCAAATTGCTCTGATTGAAATTGCAAACCTTTGACTTCAAATCTCCCCATGGCCTCATTGCTTTCTGTCCTGCATCCAATAAACTTCTGAGATATCTATGCATAGCTTTGAAGTTCTCCGTCCAAATTTTTTCAATGTACTGTGATACCTCTAACCAGCTCCCCATGTGATTCAGTGCTACTACCATCCAAGATGGTTGTGTAGATACTGATTTGTCAAAAGTTTTGTCTGGAATTTGCTTGCATACGTATGTACGGAAAATCACTTTTGTCCAGAAGCTAGGCTTCAGAGGTCTTTGGAAAAGGTCTCTGCTTCAACATGTGCAAGAGCTAACATTCCTCAGGATGTCATCCTCCATTCCCTAGAAAACCACCTATCTCAATTAAATTGTACTTGAGAACTTTACAGCACTCTGTCAACTGGAGTAGTCATACATTACAAATCAAGGTATCTTCTTGTTTGTCAATTGGATGAAACAGTCATCATTTCTGTGGGCTTCAGAATTTAAATGGTAGTCTCCTTGCAGCATTGATTAAGCTTTGTCTCATGATCAGGAATGCCATGTGCATGGTGGCCTCCTAAGAGAACTTTTCTTGCACAGTTTGTGATAATAGATCTGATCTAGTCAGAGTCTGGCATTTGTGTAATCCAGCCCAAAGCCTTCAGCAGTAAACATTAATGCCATGAAAATTGTGTATGAACAAAGTTAGAACTTTCCACCAGGATCAACCTAGCTGTCATCTGGGTGCCTGAATTATAGAATGATGTTTTTGAATCGGTGTTTAATGATAGTGAACAACTTTACAATAGATTCATTGGGAAATTTTGAGTGTGCTGGTATGTGCCTCCGAAAGCTACCAAAGAAGTATTAGTAATTTTGAGTAACTTGGTATTAAATCCCATTACTGCCTCGTTAGTGTAGTCACCATCAACCTATTCATGCTTGAAAGTAGATATCAAGTCAGCCTGGAGGCTGTCATATACTAATATTCTGTGGTGTTCGAGTATGATTTATGGGTCACTGTACTCACGCCAAAGAAATTTAAAAATTAATAAAAATTAAATCTTGGATCCATCTAATCTTGAGCTGAACAATACCAACCTTGATTGTATTTTCACATCCTATACAAACATGATTTGGAGATGCCGGTGTTGGACTGGGGTGTACAAAGTTAAAAATCACACAACAGGTTATAGTCCAACAGGTTTAATTGGAAGCACACTAGCTTTTGGAGCGACGCTCCTTCATCTGATGAAGGAGCATCGCTCCGAAAGCTAGTGTGCTTCCAATTAAACCTGTTGGACTATAACCTGGTGTTGTGTGATTTTTAACTTTATACAAACATGCGTTATTTATTTGAATGCAACATTTGTAAACTTGCAATAAAGTCACCGACTAAACATGTATTGAATTTGACCTTATTCCTGTCTTAATGTTGTACAGAACTACAAAAAAGGCAAACCATCTCAGTGTGAATGTTTTAGAACAGTAAGAAAATAACCTGTAAACTTGCAGATGCACGTACAGGTAGTTCTTCTATAATGCGATGGTTGTATTCTTGTGTAACCCCATGTTATAGAAAAATTGCACTTTACATGACCAATACTTTGCTGTTTCAAATCGCGTTACAGCCAACAAGTTTTAAAAGTTTGCGCTTTAGAAACAGTGTCCCCAATTGGTCAATCACATTCTGAATACTCGATAATGAAATGCGTGTTATAGCAGAAAGACCTGTAATCTCTTGGTTATCTTTGCCTCTGAGGATGATTATTGTTGTTATCTGGTTTAGATGTTAGGGCATGTCAGTGACTATAAAGGCAGATCTGCACCTGGAAGGTTACATTGCAAATAGATCAAGATATCATAAATTGAGTTTTTGTGCAAGTTGGTGGCTCAGTGTTTTCTACCCTTGCATTTCTCTCTGCCTCATGCGTTGGTTTCAATGGGTGTCTTGCTGTTTTTTTGGTGCAGCAGTTTTGGGTAAGCCTATCCCTAGACCTGAAGTTGATATCCAAATTCCTAAATGAAGACTTTACAGTATCCTTGGAGTGCTTCCTTTGCCAGGAGAGTGCATCCCAGTCTCAGGCTTCCTACAGAAGATTTTGTTTGGCCATCTGATCTCTAGAAGCTTTTGAAAGCATCTCAAGTGGAACTGCTTGAACTAGGCATAATATTGAGAAACAGTCCAAGTCTTGCATGCAAAGTGCAGAGTGGGCAGAACAATTGTTCTATATTTTAATTTGTTGTTTAATTGTTGGCAGATTTACTATTTCCCAGCTTAGTCTGTTGAAGGCTATATTTACTTTGGCAGTTCTGTTACATGTCATGATGTCAGTATACACTGTTCGAGTTTTGCAGCTGACTGGTTATGGTCATGGACTGAAACCTTGGGCTTTTGAGATAGGCTTTCCATGAGCAGACTGATATGTGACTTTCAGTTTTCTCCTTGACACTGATGTTATTGTCTGTCCTTCTCTTCTCCCCCTTTTTTTTTTTATGAAACCACACTGACTTTCTGGCAGCACTTGCTGGTAGCAATTTTACCCTAAGCGATTCCCCAGGATTCTGGTGATGATAATGCCAATGATGGAGAGAGATGAGATTGCTTTGTTTGTCCCAAGTTTGGCAAACTCCTTTGTTTGCACAGGTTGCCAGTGGAGACATCTATCTCGTCTTACAGAGAGTTCTGATCTTCTCGATAAAGCATTGACCTCGAACCTTGTATGCTTCAGCTGAGATACCATCAGCTGCTGAAGCTTTACTGCTAGACTAGAGATTTTAATTAAACTGTTTGGACATTTATAATGCCTATGGGATAATTGTGACTTAAGGTAGGGACATTACCATTGTACCATGAGCCTTGTTAACATGTTAATGGTAACAGTAAGATTCAAACCCACTGAAATCTGAGCACTCAGCCATGCTCCCATAGGAAGTTGCTTGAATATTTATTGCCTCAGTCTGATGGGTGGATTGGATCAGATCAGAGACAAGTTGATTTCAACCCATGGTGACCTGTTGATTGCTTTTTCGTTGATGAAAGGAGGGTGTTTGAGGATCTTTTCCAAGTGCTATGTCTATCTTTGGGACTTTTTTCTGTGAGCAGTGCTGTTCCATTGAAACTGAGGATTGCAATAAACCAAGAGATTGGGCTTTAGCCATTTCCACACATTGTATAATCTTTCCCGACTGAATCAGAAAGCAGACTAATGTCAGTCAAGTGACTTGACCCTCTCTGAGCTTGCATTGAATGGTTTGCATGTTTTGGTAGGCACTTGGATGGTAATGACTTTTTAATCATAAAAACCCCAAGGAGCTGATGCCCCTCAAGCAATCATCAACCAAAGCAAACACAATTGAGTCAAGTATAGAATGCAAAGTGGGGAAAAAAATTAATATCTTGTCCAAAGTGCAGACTCAAGTTAATACTCTGCTATTTTGGCCAATCTGTGTTTTCTGAATTTTGCTTTAAAACCTTGAAAGCATACTCTCCTCCCTAACTAGATTGTCTTCTGTGATGACTGTGGTGGGGCTCAGGCCCAGAGGTGCTAGTGGCACTTTGGTATCTCTCAAATGAGCAGTCTTTACTTATAAGCGCAGTAATGAGTGTTGGTTAGCTATTGCAATTATGATCAGCCCCCTCTGTTTATTGCCCATAATGACAACTTTACAGGATCATCGAATAAATATTCAGAAAGGTCTTGTCTTGTGTTCTCACTCCTCATTGTTTCTCAACACTTCCCTTGCATCTGTGCCTTAACTGAGGTTACCATCTAAATACAGACCAAGGATCAAATCCACGAGCACGTCAAGAGGAAGCAATCCTTCTTTCTTTCCAATTCCTCACTGGATATGATTTTGGTATTTTGCAATCTTATCTTGGCCTCTATTTTAACCAAGGCATACCTCTGACTACAGATTTATTTAATCAAGGAAAACCATTTGTGAAAACTTAGTGAATCATTTTGCAGGTGTTTGTAAAGTTCTGATGAAATTGTAAAATCCTTATGGAACTAGCATTTGAAACTTTGTATCTAGTATGTCTCTTAGCTTGCTCAACTCATCTGCAGCCTTTCATGTAGTTGGCTGCCAATGCATACTTTGACACTCCTCCACTATTCATTACACAGGATTGCAGTTGTCTGGTTCTGTCCTTGTCAAATTGTAGCCAGGGAATCACCTGCAATGGCTTCCCTTCCCACTGTTGTACTGATCTCTTTGGGGGAGAAAAAATCCCAAGGATCTGCCTTTTTTTTTGGCCGCATCTGAAATGACATCAATTTTCAGTTTACGCAGACACACAGCTTGACTTCACTGCCACCATTCTGTTGTCTCTAACTTGTCACTTTCCTTGTTCAACATTTTGTATTGGATGTGACAAATTTGTTATAATTGTGTTTTGTGAAGACAAAAGCCATTTTCTTTGATCCCTTTCATAAATTCTGTGCTTTAACCATGACAACCATGGCCTGACAACTATGCCAAACTGAGCCAGATTGATTGCAACATTCGTTTAATTTTTTATTCCAAGATCATCATTGACCAAATATTGGCACCATCTGTCAGACCCTATTTTCAACACACATTCTATCTTCTGTAATGTTAAAAGGCTCCAGCCATGCCTTTGCAACTATAGATTCTTTTATTCAGCAAACTCCTAGGTGGCATCACACATTTTATCCTTTAAATTTGAGATAGTCTGGAATAATCATCTGTATATCCCTGTGTGCACCAAATCCCATTCACCTGACATTGATTTTAAAACTCTCATCCTGATTTGTTATTTCTCTCCTTGACCTTGTCCATCCTTATTTCTGTTCCTTTAGTCCTGCATCACACTGGAGTATCTGGGCTCCTCTCTCCTCTGGCCTCCATGAGCATCCATAATTTTAGTCATTTAAATCCCTTCTCCATTTGCAAACATACATTCAGCTTCCTGAGCTCTAAGCAATTGAATTCTGCTCCCTAAATCTCTGCTTCTCCACTTCTTCCGTGTATTTGACTGTTCTTCATTATCTGCCCTAATATCTCTATTTTGGGCAGTCCATTTCTGCGTTCAAGGCACTATATAGGGAGAGGTTCAAAGCATTGTCTCAGCATCATTCCATTTTCGGGTAAATATAAAAGTTTGAGGTTAATTTAGTTAACTGCTAGCTCTGAAACTATTGGGCCACGTCTTACCTGCATTTGTATAAACCTTAGCAAAAGTGTCTGATTAGATTACTTAGTGTGGGAACAGGCCCTTCGGCCCATCAAGTTCACACTGACCCGCCGAAGCGCAACCCACCCAGACCCATTCCCCTACATTTACCCTTTTGCCTAACACTACGGGCAATTTAGCATGGCCAATTCACCTAACCTGCATATTTTTGGACTATGGGAGGAAACCGAAGCACCCGGAGGAAACCCGCACAGACACTGGGAGAATGTGCAAACTCCACACAGTCACCTGAGGCAGGAATTGAACCCAGGTCACTGGCACTGTAAGGTAGCAATGCTAACCACTCTGCCACCCACGTCTGCCTTCCTTATGTATTATTAACAAGCCATTCTCCTGCATTTTAAAAATTGCTTCTGTTCTGTGGGTACACCTCTCTTTATAAACACTCTTGATCAAAATCCAGTAATTTTCCACGTTGTGGGCAGTGGAGAAGTGTGGATGACATGGTCCAACTCCTGTCATATGTGCAATGGAATTTTGCTCTGTTGCTCCCCAGTAGCAATGGAACATATTTCTTACTATCTGTTTTAAAATGCTTGAAAAGTGAAAATAATGTGAATTTAGGTAAGTGTATCTGGAGAAAGCAAAATGAAAATTTGATTGGAGTTATCCCAAATTTAATGCATGCTCTGTTTTGCTTTTTTTTTACATTCAAGGGATCGCTGCATCACTGGCTAGGCCAGTTTTATTGTCCACCTTTGCCCTTGCAAAAGGTGCTGGTGCGCTGCTTTATTGAACTGTTACAGTCTTTAGGGTGGAAATACTCCCACAATGCTGTTAGGATGGGAGTTCCAGGATTTTGACGGTAAATGAACAGGTATGTTTCCAAGTCAAGCTGGTGTGTGGCTTGGAGTGAAACATGCAAGTGGTGTTGCTTCTGCATCTGCATCTGCTGTTCTTGTCCTTCTCAGAGGTAGAGTTAGCAGATGCTGTTGGAGAACCTTGGTGACTTGTTGCAGTGAATCCTGTAGATGCGTATTGCTGCCAAAGTTGGAGGAGGATGGGTGCCTATAAACCAGGCTGACTTGTCCTTGGTGTCAAATTTCTTGTTGTACCTGCATCCATCCAGGCAAGTAGCAATATTCTCACACCCTCCTACCTTAGAAATGATAGATGGACATTGGGAAGGGAGGAAGTGAGTGACTTATTGTAGAATTCATAGCCTCTGACCTGCTTTTGACACCACAGCATTTATATGGACTGATCCAGTTTAGTGTTTGATTGGTGATAATCCCCAGATGTTGATAGTGGGCGATTCAATTATGGTAATGCCATTAATGATGGTGATGATTACAATTTATCTTGCTGGAGATTGTCATTGCCTGGCACTTGAATGGTGTGAATATTACTTGACACCTATGAACCCAAACATGCAGAAAAGCTCAGTTCACCTCATAATCTGTTAAAACATGTGAGTGAGTGAAAGAGAACTCCCAATTTCCACTATTTTAAAGAAAAATAAGTTTATTTTCCTAACTCTAATAGTGAACACTAAGCTAAACAATTAACAAAGTATACACCCTTTTTCCCCTAACTAACCACCATCCCTTTAACGCAATTCTATCAATATGCTTTTCCAGTGACACAATTATTAAACGTTACATTAACTTAATCTGAAGTTCACACAGTCTCGTATGCTGTCTTCCTTCTGGTCTTCTGATTCTACTGTCTTCTCCTTGGATTGTTGTCTGTCTTTTTACTGAGTGTATTTTTTTAATAGGTAAAGATACCTTTTGATAGTGCCTTCAGATTTCTTTGAAAACTTTTCATATTAGATGGGCAGTTAGTTTTGTTGGAGTTGCTGTGACCACTTCTCAAAATACCTGTGTTTTTTATACCCTGAACATCACTCCCCTCATTGGACCAATCTTGTCACTACAACAAATTCAAACTCCGTTGAATTTTAGTATCCTGGGCATAATTTAATTGGTTAAATTTGAATTGTTGTCAAACCACCACCAAAACTCGGGTATCCCTTTAATAGCCATTTGCTAAATGTATCTATTTTGGAGCAACCCATCTCTTAGCTGTTCTACTCAGCTGTATGTGTACTTCAACTTTACTTGAAAATTCAGAATACACTTTGTGAAAGTGCGTTCAGAGTTTTTCAATCTCATAATACCGCATTTGAACATGAGCTGCTTCACTGTCTGAAAATTGTGAATGAATAGTGCCTTTTTTTTAAAAAAAGAGACTGTTATATAAAGATAGGGTCAAGGACATTACCCTGATGGACTCCTGCAGTGATGTGTTTGGACTGAGATGTCTGACCTTGAACAATCCCTTGCTAAGTCAGAGTCAAACAGCACAGAAACAGACCTTTTTGTCCAACAAGTCCATGCTGAACACAATCCCAATATAACTAGTCCCACCTGCCTGCCCCGGCCCATTTTCCTCCAGACCTTTCCAGTCATGTATCTATTCAAACTTCTTTTAAATGTTTGTAATTGTACCCACATCCTCCACTTGGCTCAGGAAGTTCATTCCACACCCACATCACCCTCTGTGTGAAACATTTGCCTCTTTTTTTTTTAATATAAAGCGCTCTCCTCTCACCTTTAAACTGTGCCCACTAGTCTTGAAGTCCCCCATCCAAGGGACAAGACAACGGCCATTAACTTATACCTCACATTATTTTATAAAATTCTATCCGATCGCCCCTCAACCTCCTATGTTCCGGTGAAAAAAGATCGCAGTCTATCAAGCCTTTCTTTATAGCTTCAATCTTCCATACTCGGCAGCATCTTGGTAAATCTCAGAATTCTGAGCTGTCTCCAGCTTGACAAAATGCTTCCTGTAACTGTGTTCAGCATGACTCCAATCGACCTAACAGCCTTGTTAGTTATGCAATGAGTGAAACTGTATTTGAATCTTTTAAATGGGGTCAGAATAAGATGAAAGTTTTGACAAACCTCCATACACACGGTGTGGTTTACATGTACTCCGCTTCTCCCTGTATCCCTCGCATGCTGTCTTGCTTGCCCAACACCACAAGCACCACACATGTACAACCTAGGGAGTAACAGGAAAAAACACAGAACAATTTCAATCCTTTACTACTGAATTGTTCAGTCATTGCTAAGGCAATTACATTTGTTTGGAGATGTGATATGGCAACTTATTAATAATACAGATGTTAACCCATGGCTGTATACTGTGGTGGTATTTCATGGGCACTCATTCAGTTCCCCTCTGAAGGAGTGTTTTGACTGTCTACTTCCTAATTTGGTAATATGTCCTAGAGGTCAAGAGCACTGAAATACTTGGTATTTGACAACTGTGTTTTTGTCTTTTATAGAGCCTTCAGCACTTCCTTTCCTATCTTATTCAGATAACACAAACACTTAAACAATGTATTAACTACCTTTGTCATTTTCAGTCATGGTCAGATCACCTTGAATTCCAGGCTTCCCAAAGAATAATGCTGAAACTAACAAATAAAAATCTTGAGATAAGGTGTCACTGTTAACCCTTCTCCAGTCTGAGGTAGTCTGTTTGATTAGCAGATACACAAACGTAATGGTCTGTATAGAGCTTTATTGTATTCCCAGTTTTAATTTGTAAATACTGACTACATTCTAATGCATTGTTCAGTTAGTGTTTTGACAGCTATTAAACCCTCCCCACTCGGCTGACTTGAGTAGATGGCTTTGCATTATGTGAAAATGCTTGAAATGTCCTGACCCAAATGTGTCAGTTTTACCGGCTATAATTTTACTTATGTTCCTAACTCTTAGTTGCTAACTGAGTGTCTTGCACTTACTCCAGTATTCACAATCAGCCTAAGGTTTTGTGCCAACGGACCCCCTTTGGACCAATTGAGTTGCATCGCACATCAGAGTTTGATGTAAGTGGGTTCCTTGTGAAGATTGTAGTATTGCGATGGAACAAGGTAGCAAATTTGTCACGTTTCCGCTATTGGGATCACAAGATCTGAGACATAAGTTCACAATTTTTGTGCTATTGGGTTCACCATGTTTTTCCACACTTGTTAAGCTGTGCGTAACAATGTTCTATCTGTTATTTAGAATAAGCTTTAATACACTATGATAATGATCATGATGAGTGAACCCAAAGGTTTTGAAATTATATCTACTTGCCTGCACTCGGCCTCTCCCTGTTACCTTTCATATGTGCTCTCGCTTGCCCAATACCATGAACACCACACATATGCCCACCTAGGATGGTACAGCAAAAAGGCCAATTTAAGATCAATTAAGTTTGATAGTCTTTTGCCATCCTTTCGATGCTGTGTAATTTTAATGATTCCCAAGGCAAAGGCTTTATGGTTGTCAAAATACCACCTCTTGGGCAGTGAAATTTATAAGATATGTATATCTTGGGCAAAAAATTCTTGGGCCACTTCCTAAGTGACTTAAGGCACCAAGCAAAACAAGGATTTGTGGGGATGGGTGATAAATTGTTTGTCAAACACTCGTTTCCACTTTTTATTTAGTTATGTTGGAATTAGTATTTCTACTCTGAAGACTGATGCAAAGTATTTATTCAACTCTTCTGTCATTTCCTGAGACCCGATTACTACTACCTAGCCTCGTTCTCTAAGGGCCCCGTGCTATCAAGAGAGGAGAAAACTTCTTTTTATATATTTAAAGAAGCTGTTACTGTTGTGTCTTGCAAGTTTACTGTCAGTGTTTATTTTGTCCCTCTTTTTATTATTATTGATAATCTTGGTTTTTAAAGTTTTCACATTTCTCTGGCTTATAACAATGTTTGTCTGATAGTATCAAATTGAAAGAAAAACAATCTTTAACATTGGAATAAAAGGGTAAGCCATTCAGCCTTCAAGCCTGTACTGCTGATCAGAGAGATCATGGCTGATCTATGGCCTATCTCCATATAGTTGCCTCCCTCTTATTGAGGAAGAGAATTCCAAACCCCTCTGCCTCCCTAGTGTGTAGAATTGCTTCCTAACATCTTTCCTGAATAGTCTGGCCCTAATGTTTAAACAATGTCCCATATTCTAGAATCCCCAACCTGTGGTAAGTTTAACTTTATTTACCCTGTCTTTTTTCCTGTTAATATCTTGAAGCTTTCGGTCAGCTCATCTCCTAACCTTCTCAATGCAAGATATAATGGGCCTAATTTGTATAATCTCAATCCCTGAATTCCAAATAATATTCTTGTAAATCTGTGTTTCTATGCCTATTGATCTTTGAGTATTGCTAAAACAAAAGATACATTTTGTCAAAGAACTTTGTCCTGCACCCAAGATAATTTGCAAGAATAACAATTCAATGGGAATCTGAGCTTCATATGTGTCTTACTAGAAAATTGGCCTCATTGGCAACCTCATAAATAGGGCAATTGTTTGCTGTGCAAGCTTGATGTTGAAATGGGATAGATCAAAGCCATCCTGCAGGATAAAGCTACGCTGATCAGAGCATTTCTCACATTATATCATGCAAACTTGTGAAATTTGTCCCAAGGTTGTCACGTTTGGTCGAGCGAAGTACCCAGCCTGCCTTGAATTACTGTGGAAGAGAAAGGCGTCTCACACCCAAGCAGGTTGCTGCCATCAAACCAAAAATATGTTTTGCTTATCTCACAATTATGTCGAGTATGAATTTCAGTGACTGAGAGATGCTAGGTATGTTGGCTAAATGTCAAAGGCTAGCAAATTGTGTTGGACAGCAGAATCCCTTCTGATCGCAAGTTGACCATACCCAACTAGCTCCTGCTTCAAAACTTGCACCTTAATGTTCAAGCTTTGATGCAATGCTGCAATCGGATAATGTTTAGTCGGTTTGGTTTGCAGTATGGTGTATTTGCTTGTACTGTAAATGAGGTTAATACACAGCCCAGAAAGAAGGTACATGCACTGCATCGGTTTCAATGCAACAAAATAGGTGAAAGGCACTCTATGCTTAATTTCTTGAGGCAATCCCTTGACCAGCCAGTCAATCTGCCTGGTTTAAAATTTAAACACAGCATGGCAGTTAACTGTCAATCATTAATTTGTGCATTTATCTGTGATCACACACTTCTCGATCCAAATCCACGTGCTAACCAATCAGCACTTCTCATACATGGAAAATTTATTTTTTGCCTTTAAATTGGTCCTTTTGCAAATTGTCCTTATGAGTACAGACAGCTTGAACAAAACGTGTCTTTTTTTTAAAACAGCATTGTAACTTGCCTTGAGACATAGCAGGAATACTAAGCCAGTACCCTAACCACTAAAATGCTACTTTGTGATTGAAGTATATTTGACTTCTGTTGAGGTGATCATAAAATATTCTATTTCTGGATTCTTACCCTCAACCTATCAGCATGACGTCCTTGTTACTGCAGGTCTCTGATTAGTGCTGGTAGAGCTTTGAATTTATTTTCTATCCTAACTAAAGTAGCAGTGTAGTAGATTTTGGAGGAAATAAAAGATGTGCCCTACTGCAGGCCTTCAAATGTTTTGAAGTTGGTAAAGTACCTTTAAACAACCTGTTCTGCAGTAAGATGCTAGTGCAGATTTCCCTTGGCCGAGTCACTGACCAGGCACTTCTTTCAAAGCAAGAAAGTGGGAGGAAAGATTGGCACTGTTACCCAGGACCCCTTTTATTCACTGTTTCAAAGTCAAGATTTGAATGGCTTGAGAGACCAGGCTGAGATTACTGCATATTAATGAAAAGATTAACTATTTTTAAAGATGATTGACTGACTTCAGTGGAGATAAACTTATCAGCATGGGAATTCTGCTTTCAAGGGGAGGGATTGGGGCTATGCATGACCTTTTATCTTGGTTAGGACAATATTTTTATATACGTCTATATGTTTGAAATCTGGTACACATTTTTCCATTTCATTCTAATAACTGAAGTTAACCAGTAGTACTGCTGTGGTTAAAAATGTGTTGCTGGAAAAGCGCAGCAGGTCAGGCAGCATCAAAGGAGAAGGAGAATCGACGTTTCGGGCATAAGCCCTTCTTCAGGAACGTTGATTCTCCTTCTCCTTTGATGCTGCCTGACCTGCTGCACTTTTCCAGCAACACATTTTTAAGCTCTGATCCCCAGCATCTGCAGTCCTCACTTTCTCTCTACTGCTGTGGTGTTCGTTCTTGTGCGTGTGTTGTTTTTGCCATTTCAAATCTGGAATTTCTCAAGTGGTGTTGGACTTGGATCAATTTAGCCTCCCAGTAACCAGCCCATATCTCTGCTATTTCTGCAGTTTCAGACTTGAGAGCTTGTGCATGGGAGAGCAGCAACTAAGCTAAGTGCTCTGGTGAGCTACGAAGTTAGAGATTGTTCCCCATGGCAACTGCTGCCTGTGCAGTGTTCTGTATAATTGAGCTTCATTACCCGTAGTTTTGTGTGCAAATTACCAGCAAACTGTATAAAGTAGTTGGCAGTTTCTTCTGTTTCCTAGGAATGGCATGAAAAGAAAACCTTTCAAAGATGTTAACTCTTGTGGATATTTGAACTTCAAGTTCGGATTTTTGTTTTCTTTCTTTCAAGAATTAACTGTAAATTTGAATGTTCACCTCCCTTCACTGAGCCTCTCAGTTTGCTGCTGTTTTAAAGTATTAAGGGTTTGTAGATTTTTGATGGTCATTGATTGTGGCGTGCCTCAGCAAGTAATTTCATGTACCAAGCAACTTTGGGCTTCTGGGTAAAGAGCTTAAATTTTAGAGGAATTTCACAAGCTGTTATCCAACATCATGATTATAAAGCACAAAAACTAAGTACCTCCTCCCTCCTACAGATGGCTTAGTGTATAGTGGGTAAATGTACTTCATGTTGCTGTGCTAAGTTTATTCAGTTTTAAAATTACTGCAGTTTTATTAGTTTGAAACATTTTGTTGGGTCTGAATTAGGCAAAGTTCTAGCTTGGGGTGGTACGAGTGCGTTAAGCCCTTTGGGTTAGTTGGTGTTTTCTGTGCTCACTGCTCAAAGTGCACACAGTTTGTTCACATTTTAACTGTGTTTTGAGGTTGGCTGAGTGAGACCCTAGTGAATTATTACAATGCACTTTGTTTCAAACATGCCTCATCAGCTGAAATAGTGAAATGAGGGCAAGAGGAAGGCTTTGGCTCATTTGCAACAGAACTCTTTATGCTAGTTGTCATGGAGTTGTGATTTGGTTGAAATAAGGATTGCTTTGCTTTTCTCTTGTTGAATTTAAGTCCAGTTGACTCTTGTCTGAACTGTAGGGAATTGGCACTTGTGTACACATGTGGTGTGGAGGTACTGGTACTGATATTGCAACACCTGCTTTTTGATTTGCAATTGATTGTCCTAATGGACTGCTAAATAAAAGCCCTATTTAAGTAATTTTAAGGCCTCTGCAGTGAATTTCAAATACACCATATGGCCATCACTGACCTAACTGTAAAGTGAGTCCTTGGAATAATCAGTGATGAGAGCAAGCTTAACATTAACTGTCTATGATTATTGGATATATGCCAGCAAGACACCAATCCTCTTCATCCAAATAGTGCTTAGGCAGTCAGTTTCAGATCTAATGAGTTGTCCCTCACTAGGCAACTGGAATTCTTTGAGAGGAGGATCAAATAAATATCGAGATTATCAATAGATGCAAATTAACTTGGAGTTTCAGAATCTAGAGTAAATTGAGGCTTATGGAGTGAAGGGAATGATTATTTATGTAGTTCTTTTTATGACCACCAGATGTCTCAAAATACATTACAGGCACACACTTGAATTGTAGTCACTGTGATAATTTTGGAAAAGCAGCTAATTTGCGCTCAGCATGCTCTTGTCAAATACAGTCACAGAATTATTACAATACAGAATGAGACCATTCAGCCTATCATATCTGCACTGATTGTTTCATTGGGCAATTCTCTACCATTCTCCTGCCTTCTAGTCTCCTTGCATATTATTCATTTTTACATAGTAATTTAGTTTCCTTTGCCTCTGTTGAACCTTGCTCCAGCATTGACTTTCTGGGTGTGCATGTACTGTGGTAATCAGATCTTTATCATTTGTCACAAAATGGTTATCATTGACTTAGTGTCCACAAATAAAAGTGGGGAATGCTTGAGGAATTATTGTCAACTTTGTTCATAACTGTACTACATCATTAAATGCTATGTCGTAAGCATAGTTTACAATCTGAAGTATCGAAGCAAAGCTGGTTACTAAGATACAATCCCAGTTTTTGCCTCTTTTTGTTTTCCTTCGCTTTGCTGAAGGCTGCTGACTCAAATTGCTGTATGGCAGAAACTGACCACTTTTAACTGGTAGGTCACTATTCATGAGTGCTCAGATGGCAAATTCTGGCCACTGCTTATTGTTGGGCTTGTATTATTGCTGAATCCAAACTTGATGTGCATCACTTCATCAGTTACTTTGGATAGAGATCAGGGGAAGGAATATATATCTATACTTTTAAAGTTTGTTTTGCCAATATATTGTGCTGCATCATAGAAAGATTAATGAAGGGAGGCCACCATTTGGTCATAGTTCCAATGATCGGTTCCTCACCATAGCTGTTTAGTCCAATAATACTTCCAATGGCTGTCCTCATTCTTTTTAAAGATTTGATTGAATTGCCTTCTGTCGCAGCTAATGGTAAAACAGTACATATTCTAGCAATCCTCTGTGTGAAAAAGAAATGATTCTAACTTTCCTTTTTTGATCCCTGGGCATAATCCTGTGTTTGTTTGCTTGTTACTGATTCACTAATCAGTGGAAATTATTCACTGTTTATCCTGAAGTTCTTGGAAATGTTGAAAACGCCCATTGTTTGCTTGTTGACTTTCTCTACAACAAAAAAGTCAAGTTTTTACTTTAAAGCTTTTCATCATACTGTAATCCTTTCATCCCTGGTATTATACTGCTAAATGCAAATTGCACCTATTTGTAACTTGTCCAAACCTGTACACAATGTACGCTGCACAAAACTATACACTACAGTTTACCCAATATTTTGTGTAGATTTGTAATGCACCTTGTTTTTGTTTCATGACATATTACATTTGAAATCCTATTTGTGACCTTACCACATGAAATTGTGCTGGCCCAGATGATGTCAGTTAGTTTGGTGTTGTGATTGTCTGGTCCTGGTCAATAAAACTGCACACACATGGTGTTGTGTTTACCTGCAGACCAGCTTGGGGGTTACTGGGGTCAAAAATCATTAATTAAATTGCTATAAGTTGTCGGGGTACATTTAAAACCAACTATGAAAGCTGAATCTGAGATTTAAAGTTAATAATGTACGAGTGTTCACCATTTGAAGAGTCATGTAAGGAAGTAGGTAGTATAAAGCCCAAAGTCCATGTACAGAGTTCGATATGGACTGTAGCTGAATGCACCACTTAGAGTGGTGGTGCTCAGGCATGACATTCACCTTTAGTTCATTGTAAGATGACACCTAATACATTACTGATATCCAAATTCTGAAGGTGAAATTGTAATTTTTGTACTTTTCATTTTCACATTTAGAAATTTTAAGAACCTTTTATTCACAGGAGCACAATGTTTAATCCTGGCTCTCCAACATTAACAGATGTTGAGAGTAATCATAAGGCAGATGCCAGCAAGTAAAGCTATTTTACCAAATTTTATCCCATCCACCAAGAACCACTCTGCAGCATCCAGCTGTTACATAATTTGGAGGTGTTTTTGCTTCCACTAGACCTCATGAAAGTTTGTTCCAGACTTTCTCTTTAACCACGCTTTTAATCATATCTAATATCTCCTTAGGTTACTTGGTGTCTTGTTTGGTTTTGTATTTGCTCCCGTGAAGCACCTTGATGTTGCATTATGTTACGGATGCTTTGTAAGTATATACTGTATTGGCTGCTTTGTGTGAACAACTTGATCCTAAAATTGCCTGTTAACCAGCTTAAACTTCATCTCTTGCCCTTTGCTAATGTTGTGTGTTGAAGAACTGTTCTGGAATTCATTGTACTTTGTCTGGTATACCTAGATGGTCCCTGTCTAGTTGCTTACAATAAAGTTTGAAAAATTCTAGTGTTCCAAATTTTTCTTCCACCTTTGTCTTCTGGTTCCAGTAATGGTACCAGTGATGTACTGGAGTTCCAATGCCAGATTTATTCACAGGTGACAGTGGTCTTTTACCTGGAAAGCAACTGTTTAAACCACTCAGCTGGAAACCAGTCTAGCATCGAATGCCAGCAGACTTGCATTTAAATTTGTTACTTCAAGCAATAATTTCATTGCAGCATAGACTTAGTGTCCAGAGCTAATTGGTCAGTGTTGAGCTCTGGTGAGAATTGATATATCTAGTGGCAAATCAAGTCATCTGCTTTTTTCTGATTGGAGCTAGATATTCTACTTGACTATAATATCATGCCTGACATCCAGGAGATTATGGATCTCCATGGTTGATGATTTCCAAGTCTGTAACTTGTCTCTAACAAAAGACGTTTATGTAGATATTGTCAGTCACAATCTCCACTGAGGGCAGCAGTGGACTGCCTTCAGTCTGGCTTCTACTTTCCGAGCTGTCTTACGGGAAGCTATTCAGAGACCTAGGATTAGGGTTCAGGCCAAACTAATTTTAGCATAGAGGTGCTTTCTTAAGGAAAATTGGAGATGGGCTCACCACCTACAACCATAATATATGAAAGTATGAATTTTAAAAAGCAAGCCTTCTCTCAATGTTGTATGTAGTTCCGAATGAAAGCCGGGTGGTTCCACCAATAAAGTGCAATGACCCTCAGCAGCTCTTGCCTGCCTGCTAACTAATCTTGATAACTAATAGGTCCTGCATATTGACCATACTTATTCTGTTGCTAAATAGGATTTCCAGGAGCTGTCTTTCCAAGTTTCACAGCCTTTGAAAACAGGAACTGATCCAACTAAAAATGCTGACATCAGCATGGAAATGGAAGGATCTGCGAAGTGAAGGCTGTGCATGTTAACCACCTTGATAATCCAGACATTGAAATTTGATGTTGCATAATAAAGTCAGGGGCTTCAGCAAAGAATTGTCTTTAAAGAGTTGCATCTGCTAATTAACTGTCTTCTCTTCCTGGTCTTTGGTGATAGCTCAATTAAGTGGAGAGTTAATGATGAAGATGCATTTAAACTCTATTAAAATATTGTGCAGTAATTGCCTTCTGACCTGTTTTGAATAATGTTTGTCAACTATGGTTTGAAATTCTGTAAGATTGCATTAGTGTGCCAGTGTTTTTGTCATGTTGAACATTTTGCTTGCGATTGTTCATCTCTATCAGCGAATAGAGTCTTTATACATAAAGTTTTGTTGGGCCATGGGAAGAATAGGTTTGACTGTTAAGTGACCGCCTTTTGTTCTACATCCTGCATTTTCATTTTTTTTTAGTTTGAATCCTTTGTGCTTATAGTCAAGATAAGTACACTTATTGGGTTTGAGTAGTTGAGCAGTGTTTTGTAATCAGTCTTGAATCTGCTACAAGCACATTTCTCAAAGAGTGGTCTGCAAAAAATTGTGGTGGTGCAAATATTTACAAGGCTTTGTAAGCCTAGTGATAACAATTCTTGTATTATATTGGTCTTTGATTTCTGCAAGTTTGGAGTGATAACCTGAATGTCTTTTTTTCCAGAAGCTTGTAGTGTTGCACTGTTACAAAAAAAGATAATTTTGGACCTCCATATTGAGTGAACCTTTCAGCCATGTGTTTTAGCAATGTTGGTTTGTATTCAGTGTTGTCTTTGGTTTTCCTTAGTCAAAATGATTGTCAGTCTCTTTTCATCTATCATGTCATATACTGGTTTTCATCCACATTGGTCACAATATTTCTTGAGCAGCTGTTAGCAAAACATGGGTCAATCCTTGCCTGCCTGCCTTTGTATTTTTAGATTACAATACAGTGTGGAGACAGACCCTTCGGCCCAACAAGTCCACACCGACCCGCCAAAGCGCAACCCACCCATACCCCTACATTTACCCCTTACCTTACACTACGGGCAATTCATCGTGGCCAATTTACCTATCCTGCACATCTTTAGACTGTGGGAGGAAACCGGAGCACCTGGAGGAAACCCACGCAGACACAGGGAGAATTTGCAAACTCCACACAGTCGCCTGAGGCGGGAATTAAACCCGGGTCTCAGGTGCTGTGAGGCAGCAGTGCCAACCACTGTGCCACCGTGCCGCCCACTGTCAACTAAGCCTGAAGTGGCCTGATGTAATGCTTCAACTGAAACCAGGAGCTTGCCATTTCAAAGAGCAGTCTGTTTAAATGCAAACTTTCTCTTCTTTTCTTCTGTGAGCACTTTGAATTCCAAGTAAGGATGTACATGTGCAGGGTAAAAAATGAGGTCTGGAGATCAGAGCTGAAAATGTGTTGCTGGTTAAAGCACAGCAGGTCAGGCAGCATCCAAGGAACAGGAAATTCAACGTTTCGGGCCAGAGCCCTTCATCAGGGGCTGTGCTTTAACCAGCAACACATTTTCAGCTCTGTACATGTGCAGGCCTGCATGCACATCTCTAATTGGGCAAACTTACCAAAAATATATTACAAAAGCCGCAGTTAAATGCATCTTCATTTTCAGACAAATGTAATCTTAACTGTGGCTAAAGTGATTTTATAGAGCCACACACAGGTATTAGGAATTTAATCTGCTTTGGTTCTCACCATAAATGGGCTGAACTGGTCCCAGCTTTATCTAAAGCACCAAAGCAACAACATTTCTAATCACGCTTGTTTTGATTCTTTATATAGTAGTTGCCCCTAGCAGTGTGACTGTGAATTTTATATTGTGAATACTTTATATTGTGAATCAAGGAAATGTGTGACAAAGAAATATTAAGAGAAAGCCTTTGGGCACAGGATAATTTCTTTAAAAGCAGGAGCACCTATTCTGTGAAATGGAATTGAATTGAAATCCATGTCATACCTTCAACCATCTTGTGAATGCAAAGTGGTTTTGGATTTGCACTTTTAAAATTAATGCATCTCTTTGTAAATTTAGTACAGGC
The DNA here is from genome assembly GCF_020745735.1 of Hemiscyllium ocellatum. Taxonomy (NCBI): domain Eukaryota; kingdom Metazoa; phylum Chordata; class Chondrichthyes; order Orectolobiformes; family Hemiscylliidae; genus Hemiscyllium; species Hemiscyllium ocellatum. Next base: position 18,882,569 of record NC_083412.1, on the reverse strand, counting down.
ACTGAACAATGTATGGACCCCTCTAAGATCAAGTTTATTAATATTGTGAAGTTGGTCAATTCCTCTGACCCAGGAGAGGAAGAGCTCTCTTTTACAAAGGATACAAATTGTACCTACAGCTTCTAAATTTTAAATATTTTCATTGTTTTTCGGTTGTCTCTCTCCCACCTTCACTCTTTTCTTCCTCCTCCATTAAATGGGTTGAGGTTTAAAAACAGGCAAGTTTTATAGACTGTTGGTGAGGCCATGCTTGGTGTACTATGTACAATTTTGATCACTATATTTGATAAAGGACAACCTTTCTCAGAAGGCATTGGTAGATCATTAAGGCTGATTGCTGGGATTAAGAGGTTGACTTATCAAAATTAGGCAGCTTGATAAGATAGATGTTAAAACACAGATGCAAAAGAATTTCTTTTTTGAGGGTAATGAATGTCTGGAATTCTCTACCTTAGTGTTCTGGAGGTTAGATCACAAAGTACTTAAAGAGGAGGTAGATTTTTGAAATATCAGGGAGTTGAAGTCTGAGGAACGAGCACAAAAGGAGTTGTGACATGGGGTAGATTAGCCATGATTTTGTCAAATGGTGAGATAGGCTTGATGGCTGAAATAGTAGGCTATTCAACCCTTTGAATCCATTTAGTTAAATCAATGGCTGATCTACTTCATTTTCTTGCATGATCCCATATCCTCCCAATTTTTGAATGTGTAGAAAGAGTTGATCTCATTCTTGATTGAACATGCTCATCAACTGAGCTCCCACAGCTGACTGGGTGCAGATGTCCAAAGATTTGCTGTCCTCTGAATACAAAAATTCCTTTCCTCTGCTCTGAATAGCTTACTTCTAATTATCAAACTCTGTCCCATGTTTCTACACTCCAATAGGTGGATCCGCCCTTTCTACATCTATCCTGGTAGTCTTGTTCACAATTTTATCATTTTAATTGAGATTACTTCTCATTGCCTTAAACTCCAGGCTGCCTAATCTTTCCTCAGAAGACGTATGCTCCATCCTAGGAATTTGTTCGCCAAGTTTTTTTTTTGTACTGTCTTGATGCAAGTATTTCATTCCTTGGGTAAGGGGACCAAACTCCACACTATTCCAGATGTGGTTTTGACTAAGCCACAATTGATAATTGTGAAGCACTTTTACCGCATTATTCAAATTCCTTGTAATAAAGGTCAAATCATGCCTTACCCTTACATCTTAGCCTTATGCATCTCATAAACAAGGATTCTCAACAAATACCTTTTTAAAGCTGAAGAGAAAAACATTAATAGGTGTAAAGTTGGGAAATGGTTAACAGCACATATAACCTTCCACAACTTAATGAATTTTTTTTTCTTATTGAGAGCTAGTTGGTTTTCATTTTGTTTATATTTGGTTGTAATATTCAAGGAATAATCAAGGACTTATACACTTAATGGTAAGATCCTAGGGAGTTGAATTAGATTACTTAGTGTGGAAACAGGCCCTTCGGCCCAACAAGTCCACACCGACCCGCCGAAGCGCAACCCACCCATACCCCTAACCTAACACTACGGGCAATTTAGCATGGCAGATTCACCTGACCCGCATATCTTTGGACTGTGGAAGGAAACCGGAGCACCCGTAGGAAACCCACGCAGACACTGGGAGAACGTGCAAACTCCACACAGTCAGTCGCCTGAGTCGGGAATTGAACCCGTGTCTCAGGTGCTGTGAGGCAGCAGTGCTAACCACTGTGCCACCCTGCTGCCCACCGGTGAGAGGGGAGTGTTGCTGAACAAAGAGGCCTTGGAGTGCAAGTTCATAGCTCCTTGAAAGTGGAGTTGCAGGTAGATAGGATTGTGAAGAAGGCTTTTGGTATGCTTTCCTTTATTGGTCCGAGTATTGAGTACAGCAGTTGGGAGGTCATGTTGTGGCTGTACAGGACATTGGGTAGGCCACTGTTGGAATATTGCATACAATTCTGGTCTCCTTCCTATCGGAAAGATGTTGTGAAACTTGAAAGGGTTCAGAAAAAATATACAAGGATGTTGCCAGGGTTGGATGATTTGAGCTATAGGGAGAGGCTGAACAGGCTTGGGGCTGTCTTCCCTGGAGCGTCAGAGGCTGAGGGGTGACGTTATAGAGGTTTACAAAATTATGAGGAGCATGGATAGGATAAATAGAAAGTCTTTTCCCTGGGTTTGGGGAGTCCGGAACTAGGGGGCATAGGTTTAGGGTGAGAGGGAAAAGATAGAAAAGAGACCTAAGGGGCAACTTTTTCACACAGGGCGGTAAATGTATGGAATGAGCTGCCAGAGGCTTGATCAATTGCAACATTTAAGAGGCATTTGGATGGGTATATGAATAGGAAGGGTTTGGAGGGATATGGGCAGGGTGCTGGCAGGTGGGACTAGATTGGGTTGGGATATCTGTTTGGTGTGCACAGGTTGGACTGAAGGGTCTGTTTCCATGCTGTACATCTCTATGACTCTGAATATATTAAATGTCAGTACCAGTGTTTCTACATATATAGCACCTTGAACACAATGTAGTGTCTGAAAGAAAAGGAGCATTGTGAAGCAAATGTCGATACTGAGTATGAAAGGAAGACTGCAGCAATGTCTGAAAGCAGCAGAGATACAAAGACAAAGCTGAAGACATGGTTATCAATGACGCATTCGTAATTGGGTGGCTTTGGAGGCCAGAATTGCAGAAGTACAGTTGAGAGGCTAGAAGAGGATAACAGAGGGAGGGAAACAAAGATAAGGCGGTGGAGATATTTGAAGCATGGCCTAGAACATAGTCGTTGTTTGACTGGGATGCAGGGTATGTCAAAAGTGTATGGGAGTAACAGGTAACCAGAACTTATTGCAAGTAAGGATGTGCATAGATGACCTCAAGTTTAAAGAATTATACATGGAGTTAGAGGAACTGCTGAATTGTCCCCAACTTGCCCAGATGCCCTGTTCAATGAGCAGAATTTTATTTGGGCTAATGATACTGCAGTAGTAATTGCTTAAAATCTTAAGGGGAACCAATCTAATAGCTCACTGTTTTATATGTTTGAATTTTGGTTTAATAGGTTTGCCGCATGAATCAAATTTAAAAGTAATTGAAATATTCCCCCCATTACTATTTTGCATTAATAGAATGTGAACCCTGAGAATGACGCATCTTAAATTGGAACTTTGGTCTGAACTTAACCAGAAAGCAGACATCATTCAGTAGCTTAACAAATGCTTGTTATCAAAGTTATTTTGATTGCAACATTTCTTTTATTCTAAATAAGATTTTATGTAGTCATTAACTGAGGGGTATAATGGCAGAAATGTGCCATGTACAGTTTGCACTGTTTTAGGAAGCCTTCACAAGTACCAGGGCATGTAATGAATTATCTGACCACATTGTCTGTGGTTTACTGTGAAAGTAAATATAGACATGATAACTTGTCTACACTCCAAATCAGACTTGGGTTGCTCCCTGCTACTCCATTTATTTTTTCAGTAAATTTGTCTGGTGGTTAATAAGCAAATTGGACATATTTAAAACCACTGTAACCCCATGAAGTACTTAATGAGAAGTCTTTATCACAGTCTTCATATGGAAACTTTTTATATATTAACATGATTTGACAACATTTCAAAAGCTCTATCTTTCATTTGCATAACTGTACATTGAAATGAGGTGGCATTCTGTCTGCAGCAGTGCAGTAGTTTGATTTATTATCAAACTGACCTGCCAAGGGCGCAGATAATTAGGAGGTTGATGAAATTTATCTATCAAAATAACACACATTATGAGCTCAGACAGCTCCTTTGTTCAAACAGTTATGTCTGGGTGAACAAATCATCACAAACATCTTAACTGGGCAGCTGTCTGGAAGTTGAACATTTGACTCTGTTTTTTGTATTCCTAATAGGTTTTTATCTACATGAATATCTAGTTTCCAAAAATAAGACCAATATTCCTCTGAATCTATAAATTATGGAAGCCTGTCAGTTGTAGAGTTTTTCCAAGCTTGGGCTTGCCGTGGAAGCTTGTGTGCAAATTGGGTGTTAGGCCTTTTACAGCTGACTGACTTCTATAGTAGTTCATTGTCTTGAACATCCTGAGGTTGTGAAAAATGCTATATGAATTCAAAGAAGTTTATAAAATCATGAGAGGCATGGATAGGGTGAATAGTTATGGCCTTTTTTCTAGAGTAGGAGAGTCCAAAGCATACGTTGAAGGTGAGAGGGAAAGATTTGAAAAGGACTTGAGGGGTAACGTTTTCACATAGAGGTTGGTGCATGTGGAATTAACTGCCAGAGGAAGTGGTGGAGGCTGGTACAGTTACAGCATTTAAAAGGCTGGCTAGGTACATGAATAGACAGGGTTGAAAGGGATATGGGGCTAGGTTAGACTTGGGAGGTCTTGTTGGTGCAGACATTTAGGACTGGTGTCCGTATTGTATAGCTCTCGATTCTAACCACTCATCTGACCTTCATGTCTCGAACATTGGTCACGAGTCCTGAATAGAGGAGTACTATTGTCTCCTATTTTGGTTCTCAGGTCCAGTCCTGACATTGAATGAAAATAATCTTAGTTTTGTATATATTTGAAATTGTCAGAACCTGTTTATAAAATAACAGGCTTATGCACTACCCACAAGCATTGAATTGTTCTCATAACATTGCGTGCAATAAGTCAAAAGAAGGAAACCTGAGTAGTTTGTTTTTATACTTACCTCTTGCATCTCAACGTTCACCATTTCACTTAGTTTTCTTTTCCTTCAGTTCTTGCATTGACACTGGGCAGCAAAACATACTTGGCCATGGGTGCTATTGGCTATCTCTTTCAATGTTAGCCTGTTTGTGCTGCGCTTAGTTTTTTTGACTGAAACTTTGTACATTGTTTCATGAGTAATTTGAAACAACTGTTTTTTTTAAAAAAGCCTGAACGTGTTTGGAAAAACATCTAATCTTTAATGTTCTCTGTAATTTGAGTAAAATTGATTATTTAATATAAGTCATCTTGTATCCTATTATATAACAAAATATGCAAGCAGTCTTAAACTAGTACAAAATGTAATTATGCAGAGCTCTATCATTGGAGTTAACCTCAATCCCTTAAGTACTCCTGGAAGTCAGACCTGTTCAGATGTGTTGTAACAGTGTTGTCATATGTGTGGTTTGAAACAGCAAGTTTGGTTTTCTGTAGGATGGTGAATAGCAAACTTGATATGTTCTGTATCTAGAACCTTCTGACTCAAGGAGTGAGTGTACTACCATTGAATCAAGGCCAACACTCAAGATGTACAGACAGATTAAACTTCTGGAATAGATATAAATGTTTGGATCTAAATCACTGGGAAAGTTGTGGATTGAAGATCCAAAAATCAATGATTCAGTCCTAAGCATTAAGTGAGATGTTTGTCTTTGTGTTAGATGATTAGACTACTACTTGCAGTTGTGGCATCTCACCGTAAGGATGTTTTGCATGCCTTGGATGGAGTGGACCATTGGCTTATCGATTCCTCGACTCTTAAAAGCTACATTACCAGGATTCATTATAAAATCTAAGATTATGTTTTCTAAAATTTAAATGGCAGTTTGATTGAAGCTATTAAGGAGAGCACATAGAGTCAAGAGACAGAAACTATTTCTACTGGCTGTGCAGTTTAGGACAAAGGGACTTAGCCTTTCAAAAAAAAGTCAGATTTTTCAGAAGTGAAATTTAAAAAAACAGTGGGCCCCAAAACAGATCCTTGTGGTACACCACTAGGAATGTACTCCAGAATAAACATTCCCCATCAATCTCTACCTTTCAGCTAGCCAATTTCTGATCCAATCACCTTCAATCCTATGCCTCTGTATTTTGTGCAATAGCCTACTGTGGGGACCTTTCTCAAACGCTTTACTGAAATCCATATGCGCCACATCAACCACTTTATCCTTGTCCACCTGTTTGGTCACCATGTCAAAGAACTCAGTAAGGTTTGTGAGGCATGACCTACCCTTCACAAAACCATGCCGACTATCCTTAATCAACTTATTCTTTTCTGGATGGCTATAAGTCTTATCTCTCATAACCTTTTTCCAACACTTTTTTTACCCATAACCGAAGTAACGCTTACTGGTCTATAATTAACAGGATTGCTTCTACTCTGCTTCTTGAACAAGGGGACAGCATTTGCTATCCTATAGTGCCAAAAGACTGTTGCTGTAGGCAATGTTGACATAAAGATCAAAGCCAAAGGCTCTGCAATCTCCTCCTTAGCTTCCCAGAGAATCCTGGGATAAATTCCATCTGGCCCAGGGGACTTATCTATTTTCACATTCTCCAGAATTGCTAACACCACCTCCTTGTGAACTTCAATCCAGTCTAATCTCATAGCCTGTATCTCGGTATTCTCCTTGACAACATTGTTGTTTTTCAGTGCTAATACTGACGAAAAATATTAATTTAGCGCTTTCCTTATCTCCTTGGACTCCACACACAACTTCCCACTACTGTCCTTGACTGGCCCTAATCTTTCTTTAGTCATTCTTTTATTCCTGATATAGAAAGCTTTAGGGTTTTCCTTGATCCTATGTGCCAATGACTTCTCATGTCCCCTCCTGGCTCTTAGCTCTCTTTAGATCTTTCCTGGCTAATTTGTAACTCCCAAGTGCCCTAACTGAGCCTTCACGTCTCATCCTAACATGAGTTGCTGCCTTCCTCTTGACAAGAGATTCAACTCCTTTAGTAAACCACAGCTCCCTAGCTGGACCACTTCCTGCCTGGCAGGTACATACTTATCAAGGGCACACAGTGGCTGTTCCTTGAATAAGCTCCACTTTTCAATTGTGCCAACTCCTGTTTCCTTCCCCATCCAATACATCCTAAAACTTGCCTAATCGCATCATAATTGACTCTTCTTCACATCCCCCCCTTTCCACCTTCTGCTGTAACGCTCACCCTGCAGTATATACTATCCCTTTCCACCGCTAAAGTAAACCTAACCGAATTGTGGTCAGTATCACCAAAGTGCTCACCTACCTCCAAATCTAACACCTTTCTCTTGCATTTAACTTTTTTTTTCTCCCCTGTGGCTCTTCTGTTTTTTTAAAATCTGTTCAGTAACCTGACCTACGCTGGTATAATGGTGTGATGTTTTTGATTTTGATATTTTTTAAGTGTTGGTTAGCCTGGATGGTCTCTATCATAGTTTCTTTTTTTTTCTTTGTTAATATTTTTGTTGAAAAGGAGTTCTTGAGTTTTATACACAATTACAAAATTAATACAAAATAGTGTAACCAGTATAATACAGTATAAAAACAGCATCGGTATAAAATTAAGAAAATAATTACAAATCTACTCTACAAACTGTGAAAGCACAAAATAAGATATAAGAAAGAAGACTCTACATATTAAAAAGGCCACTGTATAGTACATAATTAACAACAAAAATTGTAAATAAATAAGCATTCAAAATAAAATTATATCAAGTCATAACAAAACCTGTATTTATTCCGGTTTCTTCCTCTCAGAGGCCCCCGAGCCAACAAACATCATCCTTACTGTTAAACAAAGGCCTTAAACTGTATGGCCGATATATCTGCATCGGTGCAGTTCAAAAAGGGCCACCATGTTCAATAAAGTAATTCTGTTTTTAGATTTGTAAGGAAGTCCAGGGGAATATGTTCCATAACTATCCTATGCCAATTCGAGAGTCCTGGGGGACTTTCTGATACCCAACTTACTAAAATGTTTATCCTCGCACAAAAGGAGAGGATAACAAATAGTTTCTTCCCATACGTATCTACAGAAGGAAGATTTGGAAAGCACAAAAGGAGAGGCACTGGGCCCAATCCAATCTCCATTCCCAAAATCTTTGCCAAAGCATTCGCTACACTGTCCCAGTATCTACGGATCTTATGGCATGTCCATAAACAATGAGTGAGAGTACCAACTTCTATTTTACATTTATGGCACATTGGGGATGCTCCTACCTTGAACTTTGCAAGCCACTCTGAAGCCCTATGAAGTATCTTCAATTGAATAGATTGAGTCTTATTACAGGTGGAGATCTTCCTGTCATTTTCCCAGATATCTTTCCACATCTCTAATCCCTAATTCTTGAGTCCAGGTTTTATATAACTGTTCCATGTCCTTCGATACCTTCTTACCTAGTGAATGATAGAGAATACTGACCAATGGTGAACCAGTCGGCTGAAGAATTCTCCTTTCCACATCTGATTTGTAAGGATTAGTCATCAATGTGGTCTTTTTTTTGTACAAAGTCTTGTACTTAAAAATATTGAAAAAGATCCTTGTTAGGCTACCCAAACTTCTGACACAACTGTTTGAAGGACATCATGACCTCCCCATTGAACAGATCTCCCAAGCAGGAGATGCCTCTGGACTCCCAAATTTTAAATCCGGCGCCTGTCGAGCCTGGCTGAAATTCCAACGTTTGCACCATAGGAGTAAAAGGTGAGGTTTTTTGTAAATTATCTCACCTGTCGCATCATCCCCCAAGCTTTGATTGTGTTTAGTACAATCAGGTTTTTACAATGATCCGTAATAATTCTTGTCTTATCCATAAATAATAGATTGATGAGGGGGCATTTTGCTTGGGAAGCCTCAAGCTGATCGTGGGTCACAAGAGACCTGATCAGCCACATGTAACTCTGGTACTTTTCTAAAATCCGGGAAAACTAGACCTCCCCTTGTGGAAGCTGCAACTTCACTAATTTAATAAGTGATCGCCTGTGATTCCAAATAAAAGAACCGAGCCAACCATAAAGCTTACCCAGCGCCTATCTCGGCAACATCAAAGGGAGCGTTCTCTTGGGCTATAATAGGTGAGGTAGAATATTCATCTTGATCAAAGCTATTGGATTAGATTACTTAGTGTGGAAACAGGCCCTTCGGCCCAACAAGTCCACACTGACCCGCTGAAGCGCAACCCACCCGGACCCATTTCCCTACATTTACCCCTTCACCTAATACTATGGGAAATTTAACATTGCCAATTCTCCTAACCTGCACATTTTTGGATTGTGGGAGGAAACCGGAGCACCCGGAGGAAACCCACGCAGACACTGGGGGACTGTGCAAACTCCACATAGACACATCATCACCTGCGGTGGGGATTGAACCTGGGTCTCTTCTTCCTAGCCAGAATATTGGGAGATCATCCCAGTGTTGAAGGTCCTGCCTTATTTTCTCTAATAAATGTGTATAATTAGCTTTATATAGCTCACCAAATACTGGTGTAATTAAAATACCTAAATAGAGAAAACCTCCCAGTGACCACCGAAAGGGGAAGCGGGAACCATCTGCAAAATTGGATATGCTGGTAAGATTTCCTAGCAGCATGGTCCTTGATTTCGTCAAGTTAATTTTGTAACCGGAGAACATACCAAATAAATTAACCGGGACAGGTATCGATGGATCATTTAAGAAAGGAAGGACGCCATCCACATCAAGAGTGATTTTATGCTTATCTGATCCTACCTCCAGGTCCGTTATATTAGAGTTGGATAGCTTTCGCCAGCGGTTCAATCACTAGTTTAAATAGTAATGGCGAGAGAGGGGAATCCTTGAGAACAACCTCAGCCAACACTAAAGCTACCTGATCTTATGCCATTGGTAATCACCGTTGCTTTTGGGTCGTTATATAATACTGCGACCCACTTGGTAAAAACTTCTTCAATGCCAAACCGTTCCATAGTATAAATAAGACATGGCCATTCCACCCGGTCGAATGCTTTGTCTGTGTCTAGGGGGACTAATCCTGGTATCGCCCCTTGCTGGCAGACTTGTACCATGTTTAACACTCTTCTGATATTAGTAGATCTATGACCCTTAATAAACCCAGTCTGATCCTCTTTTACAATAAATGGTATAACCCTCTCCAGTCTTAATGCCAACATTTTTGAGAGAATTTTAAAGTCCACATTCAATAAGGATAGGGGTCTGTACGAAGTATAGTCATCTGGGCTTTTCCTTTCTTAAGAATGAGAAAGATGTTCGCTTCTGAGAGAGCGGAAGACTACCTCGACTATATGAATAATTATATACTATAAGTGGTCCAGCCAATTCATCTATAAACTCTTTTTATAGAACTCCGCCTGAAATCTGTTCCGGCGGCTTTACCGCTCTGGAGCTGTCTCGCCACCTGCACTTCCTGAGTTGTCGGGGGGCATTCAAAAACAACACCTGCTCCAAAGTTAAGCCCGAGAGGACTGGATTCTTCTTTTTAAAAAAAAGACTTTATCTTCCTTGCTATGTTCTCACGTCCCTCCAACTTATACAACTCAAAGTAGAACTTTCTAAAAGCTGCATTGATCTTTTTAGGATCACGAGTCAGAGTACCAGCACCTTCTCTAATAGACGTAATGGATTGGGGAGCCTTTTTCTTTCTGGCAAGGTATACTAGATATCTGCCTGGCTTATCGTCGTGCTCAAATAATTTCTGCTTCGCAAATAGTATCTCCCTCTTTGCTGTTTAAGTGCCGTATTCAAAGTTGCCCTGAGGGCTGTGATCTGCTGTAGTTTAGTAATGGAGGGCCTGTCTCAGCTGCCTTCAGGCAAGCCTCAAGCAGACGCTGTTCTCCCTTTTGTTTTTTCCGGGTCGCAGAATGAGATTACCAAGCTGCGATCATAGTCTTTTTCATTGGAATGTATCTTTGCTGAATGAAATGTCTGCCACTCCTCATGCCCATCTTTTAACCTAATTTCCCTGTTCCTTTTGCCAACTTTTTCTTCATACCCTTATTGCTTTTAAGTCTGAAACGTGAGTCTTAGATCTGGACTTCTGGCATTCAAACTGAATGCAAAAATTCCTTCAAGTTATGATCACTGTTGCCTGGAAGTTCTTTTATTTTAAGATTATTAATTCTGTCTTGCATGTTATGTCTAGAATAGCCTGCTGTCTGTTTGGATTGGGGATACTGTTCTAGGAAATTGTCTATTTGTCACTATAAATTCACTGTTGAGCTACCTCTGCCAATCTGGCTCATCCAGTCTATGTGTAGATTAAAATCACTATCATTATATGCTTGCTTTTCTTACAAACACCCATTTTGTCTTCCTGTAAGCTCTGTTCTATGATGTGTCTGCTGTTTTAAAAGGCTTATGAACTGCTCTGTCAAGTAATTTCTGACCCTTGCCATTTCTTATCTCTACCTAAGCGCACACTTTACTCAAGGGAAAGTGAGATTAGAATGAGTGACCATTTTATTCATCTGGGACAGACAATGGGGACTGTAATCTGTAATTGTTCAATGGTTCGAAGTTTGGAAATCTTCCACTAAATCCTGGGTCAGTGATCTGGAAACTGAGATATTGTTAAACCAAAGTATTGAGGAAAATGTGACAAAGGTGTTTTGAGTTAAATTGTAGACCAGCTATATACTTGTTAAATGGCAGGACAGGCTGAAGATACTAAATAGTATGCTTCTGTTTTCCTATTAATCTATGGTACATGCTGCCCAAAGAAACTGTGAAGAATATTAGGTGGAAATTGTATGAACATTTGAAGGAATTTAGCAAATGAGAGGGATATTTGGACTGGATAGATGACTTGGTGTTTTCTGTTTTATCCTTATCGATGTGTCATTCACACAGCAAGCAGACCTGGAATTTTGGGCATTTTCTGCTGTCTAGTCAAAAATAATTGTTATCTTTACATTCTGTAAACAGTTATTACCAGGAATGTAGTGTGCAAAACCATGTAATAAAAGCTTCATATTGTACCTTTATAGTTCACCAGAAATTCTCATCCTTTTGAAATATATGAAGTTATTATAAATTGGAACCCTCCCCTCTATTGTACAATGTTATCAAAGCTCAAATTCATGCCAATATTTTAGACAACACCTTTCCCCACAATCTGCCTATATTCTGTTAAAATTTTCAGGCCCCAGATGCTGATACTTTTGTCTAAAATGACAACAAAATGCAATGTTAATTCCATCAGTGGGACTTATGGCACCTTCCATTTCAGTGGTCACCTGCAGATTCATGTTTCTAGCAGATAGTTTACGCACAAAGTCTTATTTCTGAATTATTTCCTATGTTTAATATTCTAATAACTTTTAAGAAATAATGACTGTTTATATACCTGGTACACCTTGCCATTTTGCAGTTTAATGAGGCATTTCATGAAGTTAGTTATGACTTCATGTCCGTGTGCACTGATTCAACAAAGTACAACCATTATCAAATCTGTCCACGTTTCATATTCTTGCAATAACTTTACCCAGAGTGCCAATTCCAATTCATTAAATCAAATTTTCTGTGTATGTTGATGTGAATACTGCTAGTTTGAGCTCTTCCTGGCAGTGATTTGCTTGTAAAGAAAGGACTCCCAGTGATATAATGAGCTGCTGCGTTAATTATCAGAAAGCTGGCTTTGACACCTTTTCACTTAAGGTGAAAGTGAGTACTGCAGATACTGGAGCTTAGAGTCAAGAGTGATTCCTGATGAAGGGCTTTTGCCCAAAATATCGATTTTTCTGCTCCTCTGATGCTGCCTGACCTGCTGTGCTTTTCCAGCACCACACTCTTGACCTTTTTTATTTAAAATGAGGGAAGGAAATGAGCCAAGGATCTTGGAATTACATGTGAATGTTTTAAGAAGCTCATAGTAAAACTAACAATCTTATTGATTAGGCAGTTGACAGTCAACATTATATATAGCTTATCTTAGCACCTCCAGGAAAGAAATAAGGAAAAAGTAGACAGGAAGTGATGGCATCTATGTCACTGTTAGTGAATAGGATTTATGAAGCAGCCAGAAATTATACGTGTCAACTATGTTGTGAAATATAACCTGTGTACAGCAGTGCTTTGATGTTTATTGCACATTGATATACCAGAAACATTTCCAGATTACCATGCTTTTAGACTGAATTAAAATCTCCACACAGCAATGAACTAAATGCTTCCATGTTCAATGTAAATCTCTATGAACTCCATACAATGGTTTTCCTTATCACAGGTGTAACTTGGAAGCAGGAATGGGGAATACATTGAGAAAGTTCATATTGTGCTAAATTTGTGTAGATGCCAGTTTCTGCCCAACAACACGGTCCCAAGATAAACTGGGTATTCAAGAAATGGTTTCTAGCAAGCTCATGTCAGTATATTTCCATGCAGGGCATAGTTTATTGCATTTGGCGTTCACATTATGAGCTGCTAATCTGTTCATTTTTCTTTCTAAATCCTAAAACACAACCATCGCCGCTGTGCAAATTGACCTCTGTTTTAAAATGTTCACTAATCAGTTCAGATTCCCCCATGACTCTCGAATTTTGATCACCCCAGAACTGCTCCAAAATTTTTGCCTTTGTCTCACGTCTAGTGCTTTGTGCATCACCCATTTCCATTATTCCATCAGTAATGATGATGCATGTGTCTAAATGTTAAGGTCTGGGATATTCTCCTCAAATCTCTGTACCTTTTGCCTCTCTGTCTTTCTCACCCTAATCCTTAAAACTCTACTCTTAGCCAAAGCTTTTGGTAACCTGCCTAGTAATTCCTTAAATGACTAGCTGTTAGATTTTGCTTGATTGTATACAAATTGTCCTGTGTGAATCAAGATTTTACCTTAAGAAATGTAGTGTCTTTTGTGGTTTGAATTGCAGGTTGTCTGCAATTGCATTACATGATGTTGCTTGAAAGGATTTTAAAAATGCAAGTTATTACTGTACCTGCTAATAACTAATCATGATTACTTTCTGCTGGACAGTAATTTTAATCAGTTTTTTTACTTGGAGATTGGAGAGCATTTTTTGTCCGAGTTACAATTTAACTGTATTTTGTTCTTTGAGAGTCACCACCTCAGGTATTTGCTTACAGATCTAACAGACAAAAAAAATCTAGACTTAGATATCTAGATAAATGCAACTTGGAAAAAAAATTAAAATTAAAACATTTTAAGTACGCCGTAACTTTTTCCCTGTCCTGACACTTAGTAATCTCTCCTTGTCCCAGTAGCCGGAAGACTGAAAGCTTACCAATATTAACCCAGTTGAAAAAGAGAAAACCAGACTAATCTGGTAACACAGTTGAAAAATGTGGTGCTGGAGAAACACAGCAGGCCAGACGGCGTCCGAGGAGCAGGAGAATCGACGTTTCGGCACAAGCCCTTCTTCAGGAATCCCGAAACGTCGATTCTCCTGCTCCTCGGATGCTGTCTGGCCTGCTGTGTTTTTCCAGCACCACATTTTTCAACTCTGGTACTCGGCATTTGCAGTCCTCACTTTCTCCTAGTTAATCTGGTAACACAGCCAAGCAGCCTAATGTCGATTCTGCAGAGATTTGAGACACATTAATCCGAGACAATAATTAATTTCACTTGACAAAATGTAGGTTAAGATAATGCAGACAACACGATATTTTGAAGGCATGTCCTGTTTGGTTGACTTGAGTTATTTGAAGCATGGTGAAGGATTAAAGGGGTACTATGGCTAGTGTATATATCAACTTGAAATCCTCAAAAGTACAGCAATAAAGTTGTTAACATATTGAAGGCCATTAAAGGAGCAATGGTGTGTAGATATAAAATTGGCTCAAACAAAAAGCTTGTCATAAACAAGTGGCTGTATTTTGGAGATAGCAGCACAGGTTGAAAGGCTGGCTAAAATATTTCTTAAAGGAATCCTTATCTTGATAGGCAAAGAGTACAAAAGTAAAGTTGCCACTCTTGACCTTCGGAAGTCAACGGTTAGACCTTTCTGGAGTATTGAATTCATTCTGAGCACCACCAATTTCAGAGGATGCTAAAATCTTAGTGTGTGCAGAATAGATTTGCCAGAAGAATTCTAAGATTAGTGACTTCAGTTGTGAGAGAGATCAGAGAAGTTATGATGTTTGTTTGTTTCTAAGCCTTTTTTGCTCTCGAGAGAACTGTTCTTTTTCAGCTGCGTACCTCAATGGCTGTGCACTTCAACGCAGCTACACACGGCCTGGTGGTTAGTTTGTTTATTACCACTGCAACCAAAGAGCAAAGAACCTGTAGCTGCCCCAATAACAGAAAATTAACACGAGAGCCCATTCTAATTAGATGGAGTTAATAGCAAAATTCACTGTCAGCTCCTGGAGTTATGCCAGCATTTCACTTTGCTGCAACTTGCTTGCCATCCCTCTCTCTGACCCTGTTATTCATTGTACTGTCCATCCCCTGACATTCACTACCAGTTTCCTTGACCCTTGGTTTACCCTGCCACCCGCTGCTTGCTTCTCCTCCCTTTTTTTTTAGATTACTTACAATGTGGAAATAGGCCCTTCGGCCCAACAAGTCCACACCGACCCGCCGAAGTGCCACCCATCCATACCCCTACATTTGCCCCTTACCTAACACTACGGTCAATTTAGCATGGCCAATTCACCTGACCTGCACATCTTTGGACTGTGGGAGGAAACCCATGCAGACACGGGGAGAATGTGCAAACTCCACACAGTCAGTCGCCTGAGGCGGGAATTGAACCTGGGTCTTAGGCGCTGTGAGGCAGCAGTGCTAACCACTGTGCCGCCCTTGTCCCAGACTCTGTCTCTGATGCCCCTTGCCTCACTCTGCTGCTTGTTTCACCATTCCTCTACCCTATATCTTATCTTCGCTACTGTTGATCTTTGGCATTTGCCTCACTCCCCTCTTTCGTCTCCCCCAACCACCACTCAGCCACCACCAGGAAGGAAGCAGTGTTTCTGGAAGAGCTGCAAGCAGAAGACCTAAGTTGAAAAACTGTAAATTGTTCACCATCACTACAATCAATAGCCAATCTAACAAGCTTGTCTGCACATGGTCTTTGGGCATCATAACAGTGCTATTCTCCCACTCTTTGCCTGTAACTCTGCACACTGTTTCTATTAAAATATTCATCCAATGCTCTCTCAAATGCCTTTATTGAAAGCACCACCTCCACACTTCTAGGCAGTGCATTTCCAGACTCAAAACTACATGCTATGTGAAAGTTTTTCCCTGTCACTACATTTGCCTCTTTTTCAAATCGCTTTAAATCTATGCTCTCTTGTTTTTGTTACTTTTACAAATGGGAATAACGTTCTTCCTGTCGTCTTTTCAGACCATTGTTGATTTTGAAAGTTTAATCAAGCCTTCTGTTATCCAAGGAAAACTGTTCCCCCTTTTCTAATTTGCTTGTATAACTGAAGTGTCTCATCCCTGGTGTCATTCTTGGAAACATTTTCTGCACACTGCGATTTACATCCTTTCTAAAGTGTGGCACCTAGAACTGTACACAGTACTCCAGCTGAGGAATATCTAGTGTCTTATGCAAGTTTAACTGTACTTCCCTACTCTTGTACTCAATGCCATTATTAATGAAGCCTAGAATACTGTTGTTCTATTAGCTGTTCTCTCCACCTGTCTTGCTACTTGCAATCACTTGAAGAACATTTGTTGGACTGTCAAGAAAAAGTAGGGAAATGATGGTACTTGAATAGATCTTTCAAAGAATGCAAACACCGTGCTATGAATGGCTTCCTGTGTATCATGCAATTGTTTTGATTTATTTTCAGCCTTTATGCAATTGTAACAATGCTGTCTTCATCCCAAATTCATTTATACACATTTAAGGCAAAAAAGCTTGTCATTGCATCGTATTCAGTAAGAATTCCAGCCAAGAGTGCTGAAACTCTGCTTTCACTTCTCAAATCTGAAAATGTGTTGCTGGAAAAGTGCAGCAGGTCAGGCGGCATCCAAGGATCAGGAGATTCGACGTTTTGGGCATAAGCCCTTAAGGAATGTCAAGCAACACCGAATGTATTATGCTTGGCTCAAAGTCTTGAGGAGAAGCCCCTGGATATTTGTGTAAAATTATTGAAAGGAGCAAATGTTTGATAGATATTTGAAGCATGGACTTGTCATGAGGATGTAATTTTAGATGCACATATTGAATGGATGTTTTGATTAATTATCTGTTTGGGCAAGATCAGAAGCAGGCATTGCTTGACTGACTTTTCAATCCAGCCATGCATCAGATACTTGAGTCAACCATTTTGGATTGTCTGAACTTGAATTTTGTGCGAAGTTTGTATCAGGAATGACATTTGCAAATGCAACATCTATCCAGATATGAACACGCTTATTCCTTAGCTTGCCCCACGGTATCAATTAGAAGTCTTATTTCTATTAATGATTTGGGTTTACCTGTGGGAGGCATGATTAGGAAATTTGGGGAAGACACCAATTGATCATGTAGTTTATAGCCAAGCGCATAGCTGTAGACTCTAGAATGATATCAGTGGTTTGGTTGACTTAGTGGAAAAAGAGCAAATGGAAATTTGATCTGTAGAAGTATATGGTAATGCATTTGAGGAGGGCAAATCAAGCCAGGAATGCACAATAAGACAGGAGCGTATTTAGAGGGATAGAGGAAATCCGAGACCTGGAAGTGATGTCTACAGATCCCTGAAGGCAGAGGGTATGTGAATATGGTGGTAAAGAAGGCATATGGAATGCTTTCCTTTTATTGGGTGATGCATTAAATACACAAGCACAGATGTAACACTGGAACTATGTAATAAACAGTTTAGATAATACATGGAGTGCTGTGTCACCACATTACAGAAAGGACATAATTACTCTGGAGAGTGCAGAGTGGGGATTTGTAAGTTGAAAATCGCAGCTATGCAGAAAGATTGGACATGTTATCTTTTCCTTGAAACAGAGAAGCAGAAAAATTGACTTACTTGAGGTATACAAAATTGAGAGGACTAGATGGTGTAGAGGGGTCCGGAAAGCTGGAGGTTTAAAGTGATTGGTAGAAGAATTAGAGGGGACATAAATACTTTTCCACTTAGAGGGATAGTGTTTAGAATTCACTGCCTGGAATGGTGACTGAAGCAGAAACCCTTAACTCATTTAGAAGTGTGATTTGGGGCTGGCTGATGCCAAACTGTGTTGCTGAGCAGGTTATTGCATCAAGTGCAATTTCATGTTACTGTTAATGACCCTTTCCATCACTACTTATTGAGCGTAGACTGGTAGCTAGCCAGTTTTGTGTAAATGTCTCTATCGTAGTGTGCTGAAATTACTTGGTTAGAGATGTTTCAGTATAACAGTCAGCATGTTATCTTGGCCCAAACACTTTGTAGTATATAATATGGTCAGCTGTTTCTGGATATCAAATGAATTATATAATTGACTAAAGACTGATGTCTGTGACTTGAGTAGAAGCTGCATTGGGCATCCACTTAGCACTTCAGGCTGAAGATGATTGCGAATACTCTCCTTATATTTTGATGATGACTTCCCCAACCATGTAAGGATAGGAAAGTTTTTAGAGTTATCATCTCTAGTTATTTATCAAATTGTTAATGACCAACCATGACAGGATGCAACAGAACTGCCGAACTTTGGGATGATTTGTTGGATTTGGGATCATGTAGTTCTATTGATAATCTGTTAGCCTGCATGTAATTCTTATATGACAAGTTCACCAGACTGACATGAATTTTGTAGGAATGCTTGGTGCTACTTCTGTTCATTCATTTGAACCAGGTTTGTGATGTGTGTAGATTGTTGGTGGGTAGGATATTTAACTGTGAAATGCTGCTTTGAATTATCCTCGGTTATTGAGATTATTTGCATTAATCAATTAAGATGATCAAAACATATTAACGTTACACTACAATAGTTTGAGTTGTTGCCCTATACTTGAATGCATAGTGATAATGGACCATGCAGTCGGTCTAACTACTGGATCATTGAGAGACAGAAAGGTCAATTGCTGATTTCATTTTGTTTGGAAACCTTCTTCAAGATTTAGGATTGAGGTGGCAGGGGTGCATACCTAATTTATTTTATGAATTTAAGTTAAATGGACATATTTGTGATCAGGATAAGATGCTGGTGAAGCTTTGAAAAGAGTGGATGAGACAGCTTGGCTTACCAGAGAGCGAAGACCTTTGGAAGCAGGAAATATCTCATTTTCTGGTGGATCTATTGATATTTAGAATGGCAACCTGGATGCATACAGTCATATTCTTGAGCTTATTTACATCTTGAATGACCCTAGAAATCGAGGCTTGCATTCCAGTGATGCACTCAGGTGCCTTTTTTCCGATGAGTTGTGAACTGAGGCCCTATCTGCCTCCTTGGGTGATGTCAGAGATCTCAAAGCACAGTTTCTAAGAAGAGTGGTGGAGTTATCTCCAGTCCTGGCTAATATTTCTGTCCCAACAACGCTGCAATGTCAGATTATCTGGTCAATATCGTATTGATACTTGTGGGGTTTTGCAATGTGCAAATTAGCAAGCTAGTGCATGGTTCATATATTACAGCAGACTAGACTTCAAAATGTACTTCATTGACTTTAAAGCACTTTGAGACATCCAGTGGTCATGAAAAGCACTGTACAAACACTAATCTTTCATTCCTTTTTCAAGTAAACGGATAAAGCAAATAGATTTTCTGACAAAGTGGAACTGAGCTTTGGAAAGCAATGCAACATTATAATTGGGGAAAATTTGTGTTGGTTGTGGTTATAAATAACACAGCTGCAAATGTGTTGCTGGTCAAAGCACAGCAGGTTAGGCAGCATCTCAGGAATAGAGAATTCGACGTTTCGAGCATAAGCCCTTCATCAGGAATAATTGAGTTGTAATATGATGAAGGGCTGATGAAGGGCTTATGCTCGAAACGTCGAATTCTCTATTCCTGAGATGCTGCCTAACCTGCTGTGCTTTGACCAGCAACACATTTGCAGCTGTGATCTCCAGCATCTGCAGACCTCATTTTTTACTCGTTATAAATAACACCCCTGCACTTGACTTTCAAGGCTATTCACCCAGTGGCTAGGGGAAAGTGAGAATGCTGGAGAAAATGTTGACTCTCATTCCTGTTGAAGGGCTTATGTCTGAAATGTCGATTCTCCTGCTCTGTAGACGTTTCCTGACCTGCTGTGCTGTTCCTGTGCCACACTTTTCGACACTATTCATCCAGTGGAAAGGCAGCTTGATAACTAATTTGATAAATCCTGAATTGTGGCATAGCGCTCCTGCAAGAAAGCCAGTTGATTAAGTTGAAACCTGAAAAATCCTCAGGAATTTGGAGTCATATAAAAATTTTGAAAGCAAAATCCACTTCCTTGAGAATTTATAAACAGAAAAGCAGGAGTAGGCCATTCATCCTTTTAAACCTGTTCCACTATTCCGAGGTCATGGCTACCTGTGGCCTGACTCATATTGGCCCATATTGCTTAATGCCTTTTGCTTAACAAAATTAACTTTAAAACTAGCAACAGTTTCAGCATCCACTGGTTTTTGTGGAAGAAAGTTCCAAACATCTATCACTGTTTATGCGTAGAAGAACTTCGTAACAGCTCTCTTGAATGGTCTGGCGCTAGTTCTCAGCTTATGACCCTTATTATAAAGTCATAGATGCATACAGCATGGATACAGGCTCTTTGGTTTAGCTTGTCTATGCCTACCAAGTTTCCCAAGCTAAACCAGTCTCACTTACCAAATGTCTTTTAAATGTTGTAACTGTACCTGCATCTATCACTTTGGCAATCCATTCCACACATGAACTATTCTCTGTGTGGAAAAGGTTGCCTCTCCGGTTCCCTTTAAATCTTTCCCCTGTTATGTTAAAAATATGCCTCCTTGTTTTAAACTCCCCCGGTCTGGTGAAAAAACCTTTACAGTTCACCTTATCTGTGCCCCTCCTGATTCTATAAACATCTATAAGGTCATTCCTCAAACTCCCATGCTCCAGTGAAGAAAGTCCTATTACAACTCAAACCCTTCAGTCCCAGCAACATCTTGCTTAATCTTTTCTGAACCCTTTTTATATTTAGTAATATCCTTCCTATATCAGGGCGACCAGACTGTACAATCTTGACATGACGTCCCAACTTCTATAATCAATAGACTGAGCAATGATGGCAAATGTGTTAAATGCTGTCTTAACTATCTGTCTACCTGCGTCGTAACTTTCAAAGAACTATGTACCTGAGCTCCTAGGTCTCTTTCAACAATACTGCCCAGGGCCCTACCATTAACTGTACAAATCCTGCCCTTGTTTGGTTTGCCAAAATGCAATATCATGTATTTATTCAAATTAAACTCCACCTGTCACTCCTCAGCCCATTGGCCCCAATGACCAAGGTCCCTTTGTAGTCTTGAATAACCTTTTTCAATGTCGACTATACCATTAATTTTGGTTAGTAAGTTTGTGGATGATACCTTGCCTTCTATATTCTAATCTAAATTGTTTATATGCATACCAAACGAAAGTGTACCCAGCACCAATCCTTGTGGAGCACCGCTAGTCACAGGCATTCAGCTGAAAAAGCAACCTTCCACCATCACCATCTGTCTTTTATGGTCAACCCAATTTTGCATCCAGTTAACAAGCTCTCCCTGAATCCCAGATTATCTAACTTTACTAATCAGTCTGCCATGCGGACCCTTGTCTACTTAAACTTTAGTAAAAGCTTTGACAATGTCTACCACTCTGTCCTCATTAATCTTTTTGGTTATGTCCTCAAACAATCCAGTCAGGTTTGTGAAAAATTATTTCCCATGCACAAAGCCTTGCTGACTATATCTAATCAGTCCTTACCCCTCCAGATGTATGTAAGATCTATCTCTTAGAAATCTCTTCACCAACATGATGTCCCACTGATGTCAGATTCACCACTGATGTCAGATTCATATGTCTATAGTTCCCAGTTTCTCATTAGAGCCTTTCTTAAATAAAGGCACAACATTAGCCGCTTTCCAGTGCTGCATAACCTTATCTGTGGCTGTAGATGATAAAAAAAATTCGCTGCTTGGCCCCAGAATGTCTTCCCTAACTTTCCAGTGTCCTGGAATACATTTGATCAGGTCCTGGAGATTTATCCACCTTTGTGTTTTAAAGATCTCCAGCACTTTCTCTTCTGAAATGTGGGTGGTTTTCAAGACATCAATATTTATTTCCCTTGAGTTCCCTAGCCTCCCTTTCTTACTCCCCAGTAAACACTGATGTGAAACATTTGTTCAGTATCAGTCCCATCTCCTGTGGTTATGCACAGATGACCTTTGTTGATCTTTAAGGGGCCCTATTTTTTCTCTAGTTGCTCTTTCATACTTGTAGAATCACTTTGGGTTACCCATAACCTTGTCTACCAAGGCTATCTAATATCCCTTTTTCCCCTCCTGAAAAATACCCTTACATCCCTATGCTCTTCAAGAGATTCACTTGATCCATTGTCTATACCTAAAATATGACTCTTACTACTTCTTGACTAGAGTGTCAATATCTTTATTCATCCATTGTTCCCAACTCTTACCAACCTGACCGTTCATTCTAACATGGACACAATGCCTCTGTATTCCGATTACCTCACCTTTGAAAGCCTCATACCTTCGAATCCCAACCAGTCGAAATAGTTTATCTTTATCTACCCTAGTTTATTTTCTTGCTCTCTTGTAATGAACAAAGTGTTTATAGTAACATTAAAAAAATGAAATTTCTTTCTCAAGATGGAAAGTGCAAATTAGCTGCCTTTAAGCTTTTTGTTCATAACTCTATGCAGTTATAAAGTTGTGTTAATTGGGATTATGCTGAGTTGCATTCCAGTGCTGTGGTTGACATTCAAGCAGTAGCTAGCTGGGCCCAGATCTTTCCAATATCAACAGGTTTCCCCTTGCGAGCAGGTGCAACATGATGAGATTTAAGTTGTTCTTTTATACACAAAACAAACTATTCCCTGCTGTTGAGAACAATATTTCTGAAGTGACAGTCTCTCCAATCTAACATCTGTTTTAGCTTATTGAAAATAATTCCCCACATTTAAATATCTAAAAACGATTCGGTCTTTGTGTAGTCACCATCATCAAGTGGCTTACTTGTCAGGCTAAGCATAGATTCCAACAGTGATGTTCCACTGAGTTGATGAATCTACTTGTTTGACATTTGTGCATCATTTGTGTGCGGTGTTTTGTGATTGTTTTCTCAATATCTATGGTTTTTCACATTTCCTGTGTGGAACTGGGGAAAAAAAATTCAGTTCTTTTACATTATGTTCTTTGGTCATAGTTCTCATGCCATTCTCTTGAGTCCTCTAAAGCAGCTCTAGTTTCCTTAAGTGAGCTGAAGTGGCAGGTGCAGATGTAGTAATTAGATCACTTGTGATGTGACTGACTTGCTGTCTGTTTTCAATAGAGATTTTTTAAATCAATTTTTCCCCTGGAGCGTCGGAGGCTGAGGGGTGACCTTATAGAGGATTACAAACTTATGAGGGGCATGGATAGAATAAATAGACAAAGTCTTTTCCCTGGGGTGGGGGAGTCCAGAACTAGAGGGCATAGGTTTAGGATGAGAGGGGAAAGATGTTAAACAGACCTAAGGGGCACCCTTACCATGCAGAGGGTGGTGAGTGTATGGAATGAGCCGCCAGAGGAAGTGGTGGAGGCTGGTACAATTGCAACATTTAAAAGGCGTTTGGATGGGTATATGAATAGGAAGGCTTTGGAGGGGTATGGGCTGGGTGCTGGCAGATGGGACGAGGTTGGGTTGGGATATCTGGTCGGCATGGACCGAAGGGTCTGTTTCCATGCTGTACATCTCTATGACTCTGAGAATGTATTTGTAAAATTCTCTTTGCTTTGTAGCAGCAATTAATTGTCCTTATTTAGAACGTATTTTCTGACATGCTGAAAGCAGATTTGCTGGTAACTTTTAAAAGGGAATTGGAAGCTTTCTTAAGCACTTATTGGGTAGTGTGAAAAAGAGCAAGGGATTATGACAAGCAGGGTAACTGTTTCAAATAGCTGGCATACACAGTCTGGACTGAATGGTCTCCCTATATGTATGATTCTGTGAATTCCGGGAATGCATTTTCAGTGTCCTGAATTAGGTAATTGACTATTTCTGTCTCCTGGATGTTTATTTCTAGTCTTTTGGTATCCTAGCCTCTTGCAATGTTTATCTCAGCCTTTTCCAAAATTCTCAAACTTTTTTTGTCTGACATTAATGTATGCCTTCTCATACATTCTTGTACCTCATCTTTCAGCTCAACTTTGGGTGTTTACTTTGTCAGTGATTCTATTTGCCAGAATGCACTCTGCTCATAAGAGTAAGTGTTGAGTTACTTCTATTAAACAGCCAAGTTAATCTGTACCTTTTGTCTTGAAGCTTCAAAATCTTGCAAGTCATTGTAGATGTACATTTTCAGCCTGTATATTTGTTTCCTTTCTATCGTTCACTTCCATTATCAATTACTCATTATCTGTATCACCTGTTCTACTTTTTTCTGTAGTCATATACTATTTAACCATAATTTGCTTAGTTTATTAAAACTCTTACCATCTCTTGCATTTTCTGTCATGATTGTAAAATCTCATCATATTATTTCCCAGGATATCTAACCTCAGCAATTTGGATGGAGTCAGTATAGGATTTTATATGACATTGAGCCATCCAGCCTGGAAACAACTTGGTCCAACTCATCTGTCCCAACCAGACATCCTAATCTGACCTTGTCCCATTTGCCAGCATTTGGCCCATATCCCTCTAAACCCTTTCTATTCATATACCCATCCAGATGCCTTTTAAATCTTGTAATTGTACCAGCTTTCACCACTTCCTCTGGCAGCTCTTTCCATACACGCACCACCTTCTCTGCGAAAAGGTTGTCCCTTCGGTCCCTTTTAAATCTTCCCTTAAAACTCAAACCCTCCAGTCCCGGCATCATCCTTTATAAATTTAAGTTTAATAATGCCCTTCCTTTAGAGGGGCAATCAGAATTGTATGCAGTATTCTAGAAGTCGCTTCACTAATGCCCTGTGCAACTGCAACATGACAGCCCGATTCCTTTTACTCCATGTTCTGTCCAATGAAGGCAAGTGTGCCAAATACCACTTTTACCATTTTGTCTATCTGCGATTCCATTTTCAAGGGAAGTGCACCTGCATCTTTAGGTCTTTCTGTTTGGCAACACTCTCCAGGGCCATACCATAACTGTATAAGCCCTGTTCTGGTTTGCCTTACCAAAATTACTCTCTTTATGACACTTGCAAGTTGCATTTTATAATCCTTTTTAGCTATTGTCATAAGCTGCTCTGCATTGTCCTATTGTGGGATCTGTACAGTTCTTTGCATTTTTATAAGCCCTTTTAATTTTATGCTGTTCCTTACCTCCTTGGATGATCTTTTTAGCCTTATTTTTGTCATGTGCAGTTCTTCCTTCTCATGGGTACAAACTGCTTCCGAATAGCATCAAATGTTTATTTGAACACCCTCCCCATTCCTCGGGTTGTTTCACCTGTTAGCAGAGCTTCATAGTGACGTTAAGCAGTTGAGTTCTGCAATCTGTCCATAATTAAAAACAAATGGTGCCGGAAATACTCAGCACATCGAGCAGCATATGTGTAATTGTTAACACTTGAGGACGATCCTTTTTCATTAGAACTGGAAAAAGGAACAGCTATTCAGCAAATACTGAGCAAGAGATACGGGGAGAAGAAAAGGAAAGGTCTGGGTAGAAGATTGATGAGATTAAATGACAAAAGAGATGATGGTGTGAACTGAAATGAGATGGAATAAGCAAAGGAAACTAAACCTGTGTAGGGGAGGTGTAAATGGGAAACACAATCATCAGAAATCCCCATCTGAAAAAGTGAGGACAGAAGTTTATGACTGAAGTTATTGAGTGAAAACATCTGTAAGCTGCCTAATCAAAGACTAAGCACTGTTACTTGTATTAGAGCTGTTTGTTTAGAATAGTGTAGGAGTCTGAAATCAGACTGGGGAGAGAACTTAAAATTGTGCTCATGGAAGCTTGTGGGCCATTCTTGTGCACTGGCTGGAGATGTTCTGAAGTTGGGATTTTTGTGGAGATTTGTAGCTCAGGTTGAAGTTCAGGTTGTACATTTGCTTGCTGAGCTGGTAGGTTTGTTCTCAGGAATTTTGTCACCTTGCTGGATAACATAATCAGTCAGCCTCTGGTGAAGCGCTGGTGTTCTGTCCTGCTTTTGATTTGTGCCTTGGTCTGTTAAGGTGGGTGATATCATTTCCGGTTCTTTTTCTCAGTGGTTAGTAAATGGGGTCTAAATTGATGTGTATGTTGAAGGAGTTCCGGTTTGAATGCCAGACCTCTGGGATTCCCGTGAGTATCTCTGTTAGCCTGTTCTAGGATGGATGTGCTGTCCCAGTTGAAGTGGTGTCCTCCTTCATCCATATGTAAGGATACTAGTGATATTGAGTCATGTCTTTTGGTGGCTATTTGGTGTTTGTGTGTCCTGGTGGCTAGTTTCCTGCCTGTCTGTCCGATGTAGGGTGTGTTACAGTTGTTACATGGTATTTTGTAAATGGCATTCGTTTTGCTGGTTGTTGGTACAGGGTTCTTTAGGTTCATCAGTAGCTGTTTCAGTGTGTTGGTTAGGTTTGTGGGCTACAGTGATGCCAAGAGGTCTGGTAGTCATCTCCAAGATGTCTTTGTATGGTAATGTGGCTAGAGTTTCTGAGCATGCTGTGTCTTGTTTGGATTTGTTGTTTAGGAATTGGTGGATGTTGTTTATTGGGTACCCATTGTTCTTGAATATACTGTATACGTATTTTTCTTCTGCTCATAGGTCCTGGGTGTTGCAGTGTGTTGTGGCCTGTTTCAGTGATATCCTGATGCAGCTCCATTTGTAGGTTTTGGAATGATTGCTCCTGTAGTTGAGTATCTGGTTTGTGTGTATTATTTTCCTGCAGACACTGGTCTGCAGTTCTCCATTGACTGTTCATTCCGCTACGACATCTCGGTAAGGGAGTCTGTTGTTCTCTTCCTCTTTGTTGAAATTTATGCAGTAAGGATGATGGTATTGTAGGTTTTCTCTAATTTCTTTCCATTTCAAAGATGTCATCCAAAAAGCGACCAATTCCTTAGAATTCTGATCTTCTGAGAATTGGCTCCAAGGATAGAGGGTAGCGTATTGTAATCACTGATTAAATTGAAAGAAGTACAAATGCCTTATTTTATACAGAGTCTCCTCTGAAAGGAGTGGTGTTTGGTACCTGAGGCTCTATGAGAGAGGCATCATGATGGATTGGAACTCCAAGGTACTTAAGGACGTACTAAATTATTGATTTCAACATGTAGACCTCTTTTTAAAGAGCCTACAATAGCCAGTAGGTAATTGAGAAGTGACCTTCTGGCAGTGTCCTGTGTTGACTCATTGGGCGGCACGGTGGCTCAGTGGTTAGCGCTGCTGCTTCACAGCGCCAAGGACCCAGGTTCAAGTACCGCCTCAGGCAACTGTCTGTATGCACATTCTCCTTGTGTCTGTGGCTTTGCTCTGGTTTCCTCCCACAGTCCAAAGATGTGCAGGTTAGGTGATTGACCATGCTAAATTGCCCATCGTGTTAGGTGCAGGAATAAATGTAGGGGAATGGGTCTGGGTGGGTTGCTCTTCGAAGGGTCGATGTTGACTTGTTGGGTCAAAGGGCCTGTTTTCACACTGTAGGGAACCTAATCAGAATGTCACAAGTGTTCAGAATTGGGGATACTTAACGCAGAAAGACTAAAAAGGAAAAGATGACACTTGGTGTGGACATATGTTGTGATAGTCAATTTTAGGACAGCCTTTAACCCACCTGCACTTGGAGGAAAAGACGCACTCTGCTTTGAGTGCTGCCAGCCAGCCATTGTTGAAAGAAACCAGAATTGCAGTCCACCTGCAAACGATCTCCAAAGTGACCGCTCAACCACCAATGTCAAACCTATTGGTACCACCCCTTATAATGGCAACAGCATTCTACTGTCTTGTCTTCAAATGATTGAGACTGATCATTTATTAAATTCTGTCTCTTTAGACTTTCCTCGTATTCCTAATGTGTCTCCCATATGCTTACTCTTTATTAGCACAAGGAAACCTGGTTAAATTGACTTTTTAAAATATGAATTCATTTAGTTTGAGAAAATAGTATTCACAAGGGAAGGGATATTTTTAAAGTTAACATTGCAACCAGCAAGGGGATTCCTCCTTCCTCACCAGGAGCTTAACAATTTGGTGGGATCATAGCTGGAGCCATAATAAATTAGAGCACTTTATCCAGGGATTGGTCGTAACAAAGGGCAGTATCTCCTGTGCTGGAATGTGAATGCACTGTCGAGGAGAAGGGGTGTTGGTGATTGAGGAATGGGTCTGAGTGCTGCAGAGGAAGTTGTGTTTTGAAACACTAGGAGGTAAAGATGTACGGGGTAGTTCTATTTGAAGAGATATTGGGATGATTTGAGGTTGGTTGATGGTCTATTCCCAGAAATCGAAGATGTTGAAGGGAAGGGATCGGGATGGATCCCTCGGAGGTGACAGAGTGGGAGTTGGAAAACGAAATTTTCCATTTCAAGGGCATGAATAGAAAACAGTACTTAGTGGTTATCATTGTAGAGAAAGAGGGCGAGGAGATTTGAATGGAACAGGATCAAAGAAAGCAGTGGATGGAGCAAACGATAAAATCAAACTGCATGTTAGGAGAGACTCGAGGGCAAGTCGATGTTGTTGACGGACGACGAGAATGCCATGTATGTGGCTCAGAGTCTTACTTGAGCATGAATTTCCTAATGTAGGTTAGTGTGGCACAGTGGCTGAATGGTGTTAGGGACCCGGATTCGATTTCAGCCTTGGGAGTTTACATGTTCTCCCAGTGTCTGCGTGGGTTTCCTCTGGTGCTCTGGTTTTCTTCCACAGTCCACAGATGTGCAGGTTAGGTGAGTTGGCCATATTAAATTGCCCATAGTGTTCAGGAGCGTGTAGAGTAATAGGTGCATTACTAAGAAGAAATATAGAGTAATAGGGTAAGGGAATGGGTCAGGGTTGGTGTGGACTTGGACCAAATGGCCTGTGTCCGCACTGTAGGGATTCGATGATAAAAGGTTTGAAGTGTGCTGAATATGTTGATGATGTTATGGGTGAATCTGAATCAAAATAAATGGAAATTCAGCTGTGATCCACATGGATTGAGCTGGACTCAGAGGATGATGTTAAGGAAAGATGTGGTCATGAAGGTAAGCTTCCATGGATGATGTTAAGCGTAAACAGAAAGAAGTGAAGGTGGACGAAGCTTTTAAATAATAACAAATTTTGTCTAAAAGAATAATTGAACTTAAAGCTGGACTAAATTTTTGTCTGAAATACTTCATGTTTGTGATTGAGTGTCATCATCTGTTAACATATAATTAAATCTGAATTGGATGTTCTCATTTTTGTTGTTTGTTCAGAGATGTGGATCATTTCAAACAAGAGTAATACATGTTACTTATCTGGCCATTATCGTTTGGTGCTGAAATCTCTTGGCCTTAATTCTCTGATAATCTCTCAGCTCAGCAGGCCAATCTCTCTGAGCAGAGCCATCTGGGCTTTTTCATGCTTTCTCCTGTTTAGGCTCTGTTTGTCTAGGGAAGACATTTGTAGCAGGCATTGACCTTGCTCTGTGCTCTGAACATCAGATTTTGTTGCCTTTTTTAAAATTCTATTTGTCATATCCTAAATCCCTTAACTTAAATTGTTGGTTGAGACTTTGATGCGAGGCAGTAATTAGCAACGCGTATGCAATTTTGGGCTTCATAAGAAACATTGAGTATGAAAGCAGGGATGTTATGCTGAACATATATGAAAATCTGGTAAAGCCTCAAATAGGCTGTTAAAATTCATCCTCATGATGAAAGGATGCAAGCGCCCTTGAGAGGTACAGAGGAGACTTAACAATGATTCCTGGGATGAGAGATTTCAACTGTAAGGTTCAATTGAAAAAGCTGGAGTTGTTTCCCTAAGGCATGGAGATTGAAGAGAAATTTGATGGTGGTGTACAATATTGTGATAGGCTTAGATATGCTGGAAAAGCGCAGCAGGTCAGGCAGCATCCAAGGAACAGGAGATTCGACGTTTCGGGCATAAGCCCTTCTTCAGGAAGGGCTTATGCCCGAAACATCGAATTTCCTGTTCCTTGGATGCTGCCTGACCTGCTGCGCTTTTCCAGCAACACATTTTCAGCTCTGATCTCCAGCATCTGCAGACCTCACTTTCTCCTCATAGGCTTAGATATGATATGCAGTAGCTGTCTGTTCCCATTAGCTTATCAAATCTTTGTGCTGGTCTTTGGAATGTTCTAGGTAAGGAATGCAAGTTAACTTGGGGAGATGTTGTTGTCATGTAACAGTTGGTAAAGGTCTGGAACTCCCTGTCTGAGTGTGGTGGAAGCGGAGAGTAGGAATGATTCCGGGAAAAAAGTGTTGGATGCAGGTTTCACAATTATGATGTATATAATAGTGGATGGGACTGTCTGTTTAGTGAGTTGCAAAGCTGCTATGGGATGAATGCCCTCCTTCTGTAAATGACTCCATTCCATCAAAGGCACTTGGCTCCTTTGGATTTAATTATGTCCATACCAAGTAAATGAAATATTATTATTGTAAGATGATTATAATCCATCTTCAAAAATCTTTGAAATTTTTAATAGTACATGACAAGCACTTGAAATGCTAACCTTCAAGATGATAGCCAAGTGCTGGAAAGTGGGATTTGTGTAGATAAGTTGTCCAGACCTGATGGGCCAAAGTGTCTCCTCTGTGCTGTATAACTCTGTGACAGTTAGGGTGGAGCTTACTGCCTGAAATGTTGGTCATCTGTGGAACCATCACAATATTGAAGTGTTTAGATGACCACTTGAAATGTCACGGCGCATAGACTGTGGGCCAATTGCTGGAAATTGGGACTAGAATAGATACTTGATTGCTGGCAGGGCCATGATGGGTTGAAGGGCTTCTTTCTGTGCTGTAAAGCTTCGACCTCTGTTTGGTTCTGTCTTCTGTATTGCATGCTGTTACAATTGACTCATCAATGCTTTTAAGCCCCACTGTATTTTTATTAACTTGTATAGTTTTGTATGTGCTAGGATTTGTCATGGCTATCTTCATACATTCAGGGCCATCAAGGTGAGACAGACAATTTAGCACATTATGAAAATAACCACTCAATCCACTTGTTACTTTTCCAAGCGGCATGTTTCAAATCTTCATAACTTGCATTTTAAAACACAAATTTGTCCCGAAATCTTTGCCTGTTACCTTTTCTCATTACTGACCTGTCTGCTGAAATGGTTGCTCACTATTTTTATATCAAAACCCTCATTTAGAATATGTTTACTAATGTTTCTTCTCTTCTCTATCCCTCCACATAACTGAAGGTCCTCATCTATTTCATGCATTATTCAAAGGCTGTGGTTATCATGTGTTGATTCTTGGAATGCCAGTTCTGTTTAGTTTGTCATTAACATTGATGGTTAGATAGTGTTAAACTCAATCATTTTATTGTCAACCTTTGAATCTTAATAACATACTCTGTTGCAAATTGGATAAATTCTTCCTCCTTGGATGCCTTTTGTTTTATTCAATTGTATTTTAGTGGATGACCTTCTCCCTTTGTACTAATTGCTTTACGTTCTGTTTACTTTGGCCAAACTCTCTCTGACGCTCGATTTGAAAGATGTGAAAGTTGTGGACAGTCTACTCTTTCCATTTTCGAAGTTGCAGAAGTCTTGTAGAGGATCACTTTTTCACTTCTGAACCAACTACTGTTTTGATTAGTCTAATATTAGCATATAGTAGGTTTCATGTCAGGATACTTTTGCTGTTAAAGTTCAAAGAATGATTACAAACTTGTTTATGAATAATTTAGTGTTCGTAAGTCCGATAATACTGTGACTGTTGAAGAGCAGTTGAGCTTGAAAACCGAATCTCATTAACATTGCAATACTGAGTTTCAGTTTGAAGTATTTCTCAAGCAACATGCAAATACTAATTCTGCATTTTAGATGATTAGGTCTTAATTTCAGATCTTGAGTTCAAATTCTGACACCAACTACACTTGCTTTTCCAATAAAATATTAAACAAATTCTTGCTGGCCATAAAGTGAAATTCCAGCTTCTGCCCACCCAAAATTATCAGGATGCAAAATGTAGCCATTTAGCGACTGTCCACTCTGCATTGTAATTACAGATCTGAATCTTAGAACCACTCAAGGAGTAGGACAAGTGAATTCACAACTGTAATGTGGTAGTCCCACCGCCATCCATTTATTTTTGCAGTCATTTGTTGAAAACCAGGGAAGATGCTGATGTAGTGATCTGTTGCTGGAATAGTAATCCAGAGAGCCAGTCTAGTGCTCCACCATGGCAGCAATGGAATTTAACTTCAGTTAATAAAAATGGTGGGATTGAATGTTGGTTTTAGTTAGGGCAACTATGAAACCAATATTGATGATATTTCTTAAAAGGTACCTACGTGGTTTATGACTGCCCTTTACCTACATGTGGCTGAAGACCCACAGCAACACAGCTAGTTTAACTGCTTTCTGAAATGGCTGAGCAAGTCACTGGATTTAAGGGGATTAAGGATGGCAACAAATTCTGGCTATCAGCAATACCCACATTCTGTGGGAAATTTTTTGTTGGAAGATTTGCTGAATGCATACAGTATTACTTTTTGAGAAGTCAGTTTATGTAGAATCTGTACCTATGAAATACTCCCTCCTGTTTTATTCTATGCAAGACCTTTTCCCTCTTTTGTTCTCATTTGCAATCCAACCAAATTCACAGTTGTGACCTTCAACCACAAAGTTTATGCTATGTTCCTGCCAGACAGAAAAAGTGCACTAAACTCTCATTTGAAAAATCTTTAACTAGCTCCTGGGTCATACTCAGGAATGTAACAATTTGCTGTTTAATTGAAGTGGGAGCAAGAGGCCACAGCTGGCTTTTCCAGCAGTGGGTTAGAAAGCCTTGTGTACTTAAAATACAGTGCCTTTTTAATTGTCATGTTCAAGAATCAAGGCCACTGAGATTGCAGCTTCCACACAAATATGGGTGTGATTCCATAATTTTGCCCATAAAGTGCCATTAACACTTCAATACTTTGCAATAAAAGTACAATTGCACTAATTAAAAGTAATGATTTGATCACATTGATTATGTGACATAAATCAACATGTCAATGCAGTATTGCTGTATCTGACCTACCAAATAAAAATACATGTTTAGAGTTGTACTGAAGATGACCAAATTGCCCAACTTCAAGCAAAGGGTGCGAGCAGATCATTTATATCAGGGCCTAAACGCTGACCTTTATTGTCAACATTTTTGCTTTCAAAATTTGTGGCAAATAGTGTTCCAGTGGAACCTCAAAAGCAAATAATTGTTATTTACAGAAGTTGGTAATGTAATAAATTCTTTATTTGATAGAAAAATACACATTGGTAATGAAAATGAGAATTCATAGGATAACTTAATTAATCCGTCCCTAACAGGCTCAGCGTGTTTTGCCAAATTTAAAGTACTAAACAACTCGTGTTCTGGTTGTAGTTAGTAAATGAAGTAAACAGTTAATCAAGTGTATACAAGTAAACTGCAGAAAAAAGATCCAAGAACAATTTTACAGCTGTCCACAGCGAACCTGAGTTCAAATTTGGTGGCTGCAATTTGTTGAAATAGAACTGAAGAAAATGATGGTAGTACTCTCAAGACTGGTCTGGAAGAATCTCCTACGCTTTCTCAATGGAAAGAAGCTTGAATCACATTAAAAAGCAGGGGTATGATAGAATGTTGATTGTTACATTGTCAAATTTTGTCCAGAATATAACAATCCCAAGGTTTTATTCAAGCTGTAGTCTTCTAATTTGGAAAGATTTCCTACAATGTTTGGTCTAGTGTCTTAGTGTGTCTGTCTCTGAAGTTTACTGGGGTATTTTAAAGGTACTTCATAAATGCAGCTTGCTTTTTTTTTGGATAGATAATAGGTGCAGGAGTAGGCCATTCTGCCCTTCGAGTCTGCACCACCATTCAATATGATCATGGCTAATCATCCTTAATCAGTATCCTATTCCTGCCTTATCTCCATATCCCTTGATTCCACTATCCTTGAGAGCTCTATCCAACTCTTTCTTAAATGAATCCAGAGACTGGGCCTCCACTGCCCTCTGGGGCGGAGCATTCCATGCAGCCAGCACTCTCTGGGTGAAGAAGTTTCTCCTCATCTCTGTCCTAAATGGTCTACCCCGTATTTTTAAACGGTGTCCTCTGGTTCAGCACTCACCCATCAGCAGAAACATGTTTCCTGCCTCCAGAATGTCCAATCTATGTCTCAATCAGATCCCCTCTGTCTTTTAAACTCAAGGGTATACAAGCCCAGTTGCTCCAGTCTTTCAGAGTAAGGTAGTCCCGCCATTCCAGGAATTGACCTCGTGAACCTACGCTGCACTCCCTCAATAGCCAGAATATCTTTCCTCAAATTTGGAGACCAGAACTGCACACAGTACTCCAGGTGTGGTCTCACCAGGGCCCTGTACAGCTGCAGGAGAACCTCTTTGCTTCTGCACTCAATCCCTCTTGTTATGAAGGCGAGCATGCTATTAGCCTTCTTCACTACCTGCTGTACCTGCATGCTTACCTTCATTGACTGGTGTGCAAGAACATCCAGATCTCTCTGTACTGCCCCTTCACCTAAATTGATTCCATTTAGGTAGTAGTCTGCCTTCCTGTTCTTGCCACCAAAGTGGATAATCATACATTTATCCACATTAAACTGCATCTGCCATGCATCTGACCACTCACCTAACCTGTCCAGGTCACCCTGTAATCTCTTAACATCCTCCTCACATTTCACCCTGCCACCCAGCTTAGTATCATCAGCAAATTTGCTAATGTTATTACTAATACCATCTTCTATATCATTAATATATATTGTAGGTTTTACTAGGATTCACTAACATTTATATTGTTTCATCCTGTTTCAATCTTGTAGATTTATTTAATTGCAGATGATTTGATTCCTCTCTTTCCCTTTTATGCTGGCCTATGAGGATAGAAAGTCATCTCTAAGTGGTTATTCTTGATGTACAGGCAGTGCCTTTGCTGGAATGTTGCTGTATCTGGTTCTGTTGTAAACTCTGTCAATCGCGGAACTGAGAAAACTTGTACTGGTTCCTAATGAAGGACCTTTGCCTGAAATGTCGATTCTCCTGCCCCTTGGATGCTGCCTGACCTGTGCTTTTCCAGCACCACACTCTGTAATCTAATCTCCAGCATCTGCAGTCCTCACTTCTGCCTAGCGGATCAGTTGGCCTAGTCTGTACCAGTGACTGAACCGAGAATCTCCTTGACTCTCTGCACCAAATACAGACAATTTTCTGATTCAGTATGTGAATGTACCTACTCGAGAAGGTGCAGAAGTTGACCTACTCTTGGGGAAACAAGGCGGGGCAGGTGACTGAGATGTCAGTGGGGGTGCACTTTGGGGCCAGTGACCATAATTCTATTAGTTTTAAAATAGTGATGTAAAATGATAGACCAGACCTAAAAGTTAAAGTTCTAAATTGGAGGACGGTCAATTTTGATACTATTTAGGCAAGAACGTTCAAAAGGTGATTGGGGGCTGATATTCATAGGTAAAGGGACA
Organism: Hemiscyllium ocellatum; assembly: GCF_020745735.1. Classification (NCBI taxonomy): domain Eukaryota; kingdom Metazoa; phylum Chordata; class Chondrichthyes; order Orectolobiformes; family Hemiscylliidae; genus Hemiscyllium; species Hemiscyllium ocellatum. The sequence continues at coordinate 18,847,180 of NC_083412.1, read as the reverse complement.
GCTGGAAAATGGGAAGCCTTCAGAAATGAGATAACGAGAGTCCAGAGACAGTATATTCCTGTTAGGGTGAAGGAGAAAGCTAGTAGGTATAGGGAATGCTGGATGACTAAAGAAATTGAGGGTTTGGTTAAGAAAAAGATGGAAGCATATGTCAGGTATAGACAGCAGAGATCAAGTGAATCCTTAGAAGAGTATGAAGGCAGTAGGTGTATACTTAAGAGGGAAATCAGGAGGGCAAAAAGGGGCTAAGAGATATAGCTTTGGCAAATAGGGTTAAGGAGAATTGAAAGGGTTTTTACAAATATATTAAGCACAAAAGGGTAACTAGGGAGAGAATAGGGCCCCTCAAAGATCAGCAAGGCAGCTGTTGTGTGGAGCCGCGGGAGATACTAAACAAGTATTTTGCATCAGTATTTAAAGTGGAAAAGGACATGGAAGATATAGAATGTAGGGAAATAGATGGTGACATCTTCAAAAGTGTCTGTGTTGCGGAGGAGGAAGTGCTGGATGTCTTGAAACGCAAAAAATCCCGAGGATCTGATCAAGTGTACCCTAGAACTCTGTGGGAAGCTAGGGAAATGATTGCTGGGCCTCTTGCTGAGATATTTGTATCAATAGTCACAGGTGAGGTGCCGGAAGACTGGAGGTTGGCAAACGTGGTGCCACTGTTTAAGAAGGGCGGTAAAGACAAGCCAGGAAACTATAGACCAGTGAGCCTGACCTCGGTGGTGGAAAGTTGTTGGAGGGAATCCTGAGGGACAGGATGTACATGTATTTGGAAAGGCCAGGACTGATTAGGGATAGTCAACATTGCTTTGTGTGTGGGAAATCATGTCTCACAAACTTGATTGAGTTTTTTGAAGAAATAACAAAGAGGATTGAGGAGGGCAGAGCAGAAGACATGATCTATATAGACTTCAGTAAGGCATTCAACAAGGTTCCCCATGGGAGACTGGTTAGCAAGGTTAGATCTCATGGAATACAGGGAGAACTTTCCATTTGGATACAGAACTGACTCAAAGGTAGAAGACAGAGGGTGGTGGTGGAGGGTTGTTTTTCAGACTGGAGGCCTGTGACCAGTGGAGTGCCACAAGGGTTGATGCTGGGTCCACTACTTTTCATCATTTATATAAATGATTTGGATTTGAGCATAAGAGGTATAGTTAGTAAGTTTGCAGATGACACCAAAATTGGAGGTGTAGTGGACCTTAGATTACACAGGATCTTGATCAGATGGGCCAATGGGCTGACAAGTGGCAGATGTGGATAATTTAGATAACTGCGAGGTGCTGCATTTTGGGAAAACAAATTTTAGCAGGACGTATACACTTGATGGTAAGGTCTCGGGAGTGTTGCTGAACAAAGAGACCTTGGAGTGCAGGTTCATAGCTCCTTAAAAGTGGAGTAGCGGATAGATAGGATAGTGGAGAAGGTGTTTGGTATACTTTCCTTTATCGGTCAGAGTATTGAATACAGAAGTTGGGAGTCATTTTGCGGCTGTATAGGATGTTAGTTAGGCCACTGTCGGAATAATGCATGCAATTCTGGTCTCCTTCCTATCAGAAACTTGCAAGGATTCAGAAAAGATTGACGAGGATGTTGTCAGGGTTGGAAGGTTTGAGCGATGGGGCGAGATTGAGTTGGCTGGGGCTGTTTTCCCTGGAGCGTCGGAGGCTGAGGGGTAACTTTTATAGAGGTTTATAAAGTCATGAGGGGGCATGGATAGGGTAAATAGGCAGTCTTTTCCCTGGGGTGGGGAGTTCAGAACTAGAGGGCGTAGGTTTAGGATGAGAGGGGAAAGATAGGAAAGAGACCAAAGGGGCAACTTTTTCACGCAGAGGGTGGTGAGTGTGTGGAATGAGCTACTAGAGGAAGTGGTGGAGGCTGGTATAATTGCACCATTTAAGAGGCTTTTGGTTGGGTATATGAATAGGAAGGGTTTGGAGGGATATGGTTTGGGTGCTGGCAGGTGGGATGGGATATCTGGTCGGCACGAGTTGGATCGAAGGGTCTGTTTCCGTACTGTACATCTCTATGACTCTGACTCTAAATCAGGTGCCTCCACCAACTGATAGATGTGGAAATAACAGGTTTATTTCTAACTAACAAGGTGAAATCCTCAACAGAATGCTAATTGCTCCCCAAAAAGCTGTCTTGTCCAACTTTTAAACACTGGTGCTGCAAAATTGACACAGGAATGGAAATCAGTGAAACGTTCAGGTTATTTGCTATGTTACATTTCCAGTATTTTGCTTAACTGTCGTCCTACTTTGTACTGTAGGGAAAAAGTCTGTCTTTTTCTCCAGGTTTTATTACATAGTTGTGTACAAACAAGGACAAAACAGGTATCTGACATTTTGTTAAAACAACTTTGTTGGACCAAACATTAGACACATACACGTTTATGTTCCTTATGTTGAGATTGTCAACAACTTGGGAAATTTAGGTGTTCCCCGATATTGACCAATCCAAACATTACTATAGTTTGTTTTCATTTCAGTATCTTCACAGATTTTTCGGCAAACAGAACCTTTGGAATATTTGTAGTCACTCAAGAAAAACTGCGCCTTGTCTCTCACCACCTCTTTAAGTTCCCAGGAACTGCTAGCGTCACTTTTGTAATTCAGCCAGCCTTGTTCGACATGTTGTTTTAGTTTTTTTTGTTTTTATTTGAGGTCTCCACCATCTATGATGTGTTTTTGTCCTTATTGGCATTGTCTACATCTGTACTTTTCCACAGTCCCCTAATTTGTATATAATTGTTAGTTGGGCTGTAAAACTTGTTGATTTAGTAATGTAAACGAATGTGAAATGACAAGCTAGAGCTCTATCTGTTTGACTTGACAAATTTTGATTTGAGAAATAACTTCCAAACTGAAAAAGAACCATGTTTGGTTCAGAACTAAAGATATAGGCCAGCAAATTCTTCAGTCAATGCAGCCACAATCTTGTGTCAGCTGGTTTGCTTGAATTCTTTTTTCTTAAGTTTGTAGCTGAGACAAGGCTTTACTTAGTGTGTGGTGATCTGATTCAATAGAGTTACCAATTAGTGACATTTGTATCTTGCCGATCTCAATTGATTTGAAATGCGGAAGTTCATTTTGCATATTGTTTTAAATCAAGAATGAAATGTTCAAATACCAGTCTAGGATCACTTTCGTAAGTGGTACTCCCTTCTGAATCTGTACCATGGATGGAAAGTCTTGCCTAAATTCCGTCGTTCCTCCATGACGCAAACCTCCCCTTCCCATCCCTTTCCCTTATCCCCTGAACCTACCTTATTATAAATCTCAAACGTTGCCATTATTTCGGGTTAACAACTTATGTAATGTTTTTACTTCCATGCTTCAAGACCATTAGTAAACAAAGTATAATATGGAGCTACATAAGGTGTGGTATAAGATATTAGATCAGGTGAGCAAAAGCTTTGTCAGAGGCATGTTTGCAGAAGCCTCTTGCCAGAAGAAAGCAAGATAGTGAGGTGCAGAGATTAGTGACAGAGTTCCAGAGCTTGGGCTGTCAGCAACTGAAAGCATTGGCACTAATGCTTTATCAGTTATTCTTAGGAATACTTCAGGCTGGTACTGGATGAGTGCTGATGTCTTGGTGGGTTGTGGGATTGGAGGATACTACAGAGATATGGAAAAGCAATCTTGTGAAAGGATTTGAAACGGAGTGTTAGAATTTTAAAAGTTCAGACTTGGTTGAAAGCCAGTGAGAATCCTACTTCAAATATAAAATTAACCCAACTTCTTTGTATTTTCCACAGTGCGCCCATGATCAGTTACATTTGGATGCTAGCCCCTAAATCCTCTGCCAGGCTGTCTATTGCTTTAGCTCATTTTCTCGATCATTGTGCCAACTGAATATATATTTCCCTTATCAGATATGCTGTGTAACTTGCGGTTTTCAATTATTAGTTTTTGTTGTTATTGGCTTCTTTGTTCAATTTTAAATTGAAGGTGCATTTTAATTAATTTCAGGATTTTTTTCACTTTAGGAAACGCTACTTATTCTCTTAAAACAATATTTGTGCTGGGCTAAGTTGTAGATACTAAATTTGGCAATTAAGTCTTTTTAAATTCATTATTGAAAGAAAGTAACTGAAAATACCAGTAGGCCTGAACAAATATAACAAAAAAGGCTAAAGTGTGATACAACAAGAAATAAATGCTTGTTTGAAATAATTTGTAATTGGGAGTTGTGAATGCCTTAATCTGTTGTTTTTGCCATCAACTGAAAACAGTTAGGATTTGCAATAGTGAAATTATCTATTCCAAAGAAACTAGCCACTTCAATTATCCCAAATTCCATTAATCACTGATTAATGAGAGAGTAGAAGGAGAGGCAACAGCAAGAACAAAATTACAGTATATACTCATGTAAAATTTAATCTCATGTAAAAGTTGACCCCTTATTTTTGGCCAAAAAAATCTTGTTTTTCCATATCTCATGTAAAAGTCTACCCTACTGTATCGTGTCATAAACCGCTTACACAGGAAACTGCATGTTCCCATTAACCCACTTAAATGAAATCTCATTCACTCATAATATTAACTCTACTCATTTGTTCTTTGTTTACTATATTACACCTCTAGACTCTCCCTTGTGCTCGCGTGCTCTCTCAATTCTAATTAGCCTACTTGGTTTACTTTAGCACGGTTTGATTCATTCATTCAGACTAGTATTAAGTCTATTGGTACTTGCTGCATTTTGTTCACTATCCATCTAAAAGTTAAGATCATTAAAAAGTTAATTTTAATTGTACTGTTATATCTTGAATAAAAATGAGATATATTAACTACATATATCTTTGACAAATTTGTTAATGTTGCTGAGAAAATGGGAGGGAAATGGAAGAATTTGACGGGAAAGTTCAAGATGCTTACACATTCAGAATTTAATGTTTCATTTTAAGTGTGCCCATTATACCAAGCCATGACTCTGAACAGTGTGATTTTGCAGGATTTCAATGAGTCTTTGACATGTTAAATTTTTGTACTGCTGTATGTAATTAAAATTTACTACCAGTAATTCATTCGTATTTTTCTTGCTTTTAAACAATAATTAGCTTTACTGAAATTCATTGTGTTTTTTCTTCTTTTCCTGGGACTAGTTGAACAATCAAATAAAATTCTGCTAATAATATGGTTCAGCCCCTTAAAACTAGTGCCCGTGTAAAAGTCGACCCTATAAATTGAACTTTAAAGATAGTCTTAATTTGACTTTACGCAAGTATATACGGTAGTCCAATTGAAGGGGACACTGTTGTGAAGCCTGACAAGACAGGCATAGGTAAATGAGGAAAAAAGCCACAATTCCTGAGAGCAGGTGAAAAGAAGAAACTAGGCAAGACCGAATGAAAAATCTTGCAGAGGGAAATTTTGAAAATATTAAAGTCAGCTTGGGAACAATTGTTCGGAAATGAGCAAAGAGGTGCAATGGAATTTGCAAGTGTGTGTGAAGAGTTTGATCTAGTGTTATATTCATGTATTTAAAGAATACATGGAGCAAATGATTTTAAAAGCCTATCAGATTTTATTAGCTGGAGGTGCAGCACTTCTCTGGTTAAAAAATGTGGAGCTTGCAAATATGAAAGGGAGACTGAAATCCTAATGTTATCTGGCATACTGCACAGCTCAGGACCCAGTTCTGATGAAGAATCATTGGACTCAAGGTGTCAACATTGCTTTCTCCCCACAGATGATCCCAGACCTTCTGAGTTTCACCAACAATTTCTATTTTTGTTGTGATGTTTTAGTGTTTCTGCTGTCCTAATCCTTCTAGCCAATAACGCATGTAAGTTTGACACCTTCAATGGCAAGCATTAGGTTAACCTTTCAGTTAAGAACTTTGTTCTGGTGAAGGATCCATCTCAATGTGCCATTCCGTTTGGTTATCCTAAATTCAGTTGTTTTGTGGGAGGAGGTATATACACCTCTTGGTAATTAAGTAACAACTTGGGACCCAAAATATATTAAATCCCACGCCAAAGTAAATCTCACAATTTATCTCTCTCTCCTCTTGGCATGTGCTAACGGTTCAACCACATTTGTCCTATGCTTTTAATATGCTTTTCACATTTTGAAAATACGGTGTAGTTTCTGCTTCAGTTTGCTATTATATTTTAGCAGACCTAGCTTCAGTATAACTGCCATCTAGCTAAGGCTCTCCACTCCAAACCCAAAGGTATATTTGGTAGTGTTGGGTTTGATACGAATACAGAAGTAACTGGAGAATTTAAATCAAAGCTGTAAAATTTTATAAAACAAGTGAAACAGTGAAAGTGGGTTCAAAAAGTGGTCCACTTTCATTTCTTCTGCATTAGAATTCCCAGTTTCTGAGCATGAACAGTCAACAATATTGCATTTCATGTTTATTTTATGAAGGGAGTCAGGGAAGATGCACATAGGTGCTACATCAGTTTACTATTTGTACCATTGATGCGTCCTACCATAATGTTCCCTTAACGTTTTACCAAAAAAGTTTGATTTTGAACTGCTAATTTTCACATGATCAACCGGGCAGTGTCGAGGTGAGTACAAGCATTTCAGTTTATGCAGCTTTTCTTTGTCAGGTTTTACCCACCTATGGACGCTACTGTCCAAATGTCTCTGGATAAAATGTTACATTGGGGACTGGCTCCTGGGAGTGCTGTGCAAAAGTGGAATAAGTTGATCATTTCTTCTCTGTCCCTCCTGCATCTTAGTTTATCTGGCCAGATAAAATTGAGCACAAGAGCCTCTTTGAGACCCAAGTCTCTTTCCTCTGTGATACAACATTTTGGCAGGCAAGCCTATGATGTCACTAAGTACTGTAGTCAATGTGTTTAATTTTTGTTGTGTAATAGAAGGTGCATGTTCTTGTATTGTTGTCTTCAATTTGTTGGTTGGTCAGTGCTTCAACTGCAATAAAACTTGTGGCAGAAAATTCCTTTGCAGAGTAAATTTGGCACTCAATTGTCAAGTCAATTCTTCCACGTAGTAATTGCACAAAATCTGTGCACACAGGCCCAGGTTAAATAGTGAAAAGCTGGTTTTAATGCCTTGATATTGAGGGTAATTTTGGAGAATTTGGCTTTTGAGGCTTGTATTTATGGACTAAAAGCACAAATAATGGTGACAAAGTTATAGTGTACCTGTTGAGATCAGTTTGAACTGCTCGTGTAAAATTGAGAGAGTAATGCAAGTGATTTTTCCTGATAGTGCCTTATTCCTTGACATTTTGCTGGTCTCCTCCAATACACATCTTTAGTCTAATAATATTGTAACTACAATGTCCCTTTTTTGATAGAGGTAAGTATTGGCAAGGCGAAACCATGCTGCTGAGAGAAATTTTCAAATCTGATGTAGTGGATTAAATTTGCAATAATTAATGTTTTGCTATCGCTTGTCTTTCCTGCTGTTCTCTATTGACCAATCAATTTGAAATTATATTGTATTGGCAGTTGTAACTTTTCTCCGTGTTGAGAGTTATTTTACCTCAGCCCCTGGATGGTTTAGGACAAAAGTGGAAAGCACTGCCTGATGTTGAATTCTTGGAATTTAACAGGTAAGGATGAACTGCTGTGCACTGTGGGAATCTTTTTTAGTGTTACTGGCGGGAGGTATGTATTTTACGCAGCCACTATCTGAACCAAGTTATTCAGATTTCCAGTTGAATCCCAAGTGTGCATCTGGAAGTGAGTGTGAGCAGATGCTAATAATCCAATGCTTAGCTAATTATCACAATAAAACAAATCCACTTTTTTTTATTCTCTCCTGCTTTGGGTTATGTTATTTCTTCCCTTCTGCAAATATATTGCTCAGAAAAGGCAGTCTTTACAGGGCTACACCATGTTAATTGATACTTCATTCACTTTTTTTACTGTACTGCCCTTAAGTAGTTAAGTAGATAAATACATTGAGTGGCATGCTGCTAAATCATAAAGACTAGGGCAGTCCAGATTTAGTATAAGTTGTTGAATCACAAGAGCTGAACTCTCTTTGGTCCCAGTATCTCTGTCTGTGAAGGGGGAAAATCAGCTGGGGTTCCTGCTTCAGTGTTTAGTGATGTGCTGAGGAGTCATGTGAAGACAGGGTTGAAATTAAATATTCCTCTTTCTGAATTTTTCTCCTCCTTTGTATGTATATGTGTCTCTGTGTGTGTACGTAAAATTAAGTAGCCAATTAATTGGGTTGAGCTAAGAGCATGGAGTGGGATATTTAAAGTGAAGTTTCATGACCAGTCATGGTGAAATTGGCAGTGGACCTTTTTATCCCCTGCCCACTCCACCCCTCAGACACAGCATTCGTTGCAGTCTGCATGCTGTCTCCAAGCGTTTACTGTCCTTGTCTGAACTCGCACAGAGTTCCATTTACCCATCATTGTTGTGTTTGCTGACCTGTGTCTGCCCCTGGTCTGGCACTTTTTAACTTAATAATTTTTATCTTTGATTTTAGATCTCTCCATAGCCTTGGCCTTTGTCACCTGCTGCAGCCCAACCACACTCCCAAATCTGGCCTTTTATGAATGCAGTTTTCACCATTGGCACTGATGTCCTCAGCTACCTAGGCCTCAAGTTCTTGAATTCATTTTCCAACCCTCTTTGCCCTTCTCCTTCATGGCATAATGATAATGTCACTGGACTAGTACACAAAAACTCAGGCTAATATGTTGTAGGCACTGGTTCAAAGTTCACCAAGGTTGCTGTGGAATTTAAATTCGATTAATGATGCTTGGCTTAAAAGCTATTTTATTAAACCATTGTGGATTGTTGTAAAAATCCATCTGGTACATTAGTATCCTTTAAGGAGGGAATCCTAACATGGTCTGGCCCACGTATGTCTCCAAACCCATAGCAAATGTAGTCAACACTTAACTATCCCCTGAACTCGCCTCGCAAGCCACTGAGATGTAATACAATTGGAGATGGGCTGTAAATGCAAAAATTACCACTAATATCTGCATCCATGAAAGAAGACAAAAAAACTGCTTAAAGCTTGTCTCTTTGACAAAGTTTCTGTTTGTCTAGTCGAATATCTCCTTGCGCAATAAATGTCAAATTTGATTTTAATAGCAGTCCAGAAACATAGCTAAGAGTGCTTTAATACATAAAAGGCGCTTTGGACGCTGAAAGCACCTATGAGAAGGGATCATAACTGAATTCCACAACTGTATCTGATAATGTCCATTATGTACTTGGATAATTAATCTATTCCTTCTCATTTGTTACTGAGTTCTCCTTGAGAAGCACTTTTACTATCAGTATAGAAATATAACTGATGTAATAAATTTTCATTTGTGTTGAATAGGAATTTGAATAACTTGTATTTGCATCTAAAGCCACCTTGTGTTACAGGACTTGCAATATCTCGGTTAGTTGGTCTGTGTTCACTGGGTTGTATAATCGCTCATCGTAAAGATTCTAATCTCTGGTGATAGTTTATGTAACTGTGTGTCAGGTGATCCAAGTGCAGTGACGTCACTGCCTGGCTCTTGTTTTCTTTCAGTTGCTAGTATCCAGCTGAGAAACAATCTTGCGTGTAAGAAGCAAATGAGTTTATCGGTGCATCAAAAACGTGCAGGATTTGCAGCGTACATGTGTGTTCTAGACAGTGTGACTTGCCTGTGTTTGCTGTGAAATGCATAGTGCTGTACCTTGGGCAATGTAATGCTTTGTGTCTCAGAATTTTGTACATTGAAGTGTTTGGATTTGTCCTTTGGATCATGCAACGCAAGACTTTATCAATGAAAAATACAGTTCTTCGTGCTCGAGGCCGGGACAGAATGGCAATCAAAGTGCTCTTTTGGGAATTGGAGCAACATTTGAAGAGGTATTTTTGAAGTACAGTCTAAGTGTGCCTAATAACAAACAAGATTTTTGCAAAAGAATAAATGTTCAACTATTTCTTTCCTTTTTAGATTAATTAGTCTTGTTAGCACAAAGATAAAATGTTCTATCTCAGACACAAACAGAAATTACTGTCTGGCGGCATCTGTGGAGTGAAATCAGAGTTGACGTTTGGGGCCCCCTGACCCTTCCTCAGAACCAGTTTTGCTGAGCTTTTCTAGCATTTTCAGTTTTTGTTTCTGATTTCCAGCATCCGCAGTTCTTAAAGTTTTTATTTTGTAATATCATAGAGTTGATTACATATACCCCTCAGTAATTTGAAGTGGTTTGCTGTTTTGATAATGTATCTCCAAGCTATGGAAATCATACTGTACTGTATCCCTATCTTTGGAAGCATTATTGCACTTTAGTAGGTTTGCGAAATATCAACACGTTGCATTTGTTGCTGTTTTGAAGGTGTTGCTAGAAAGTGAGTGCTGCCGTCCACCCCAAGAGTGCTCGCTGGGCCCTCTGTCATTTATCACTGGTCTATTGCAAGTGATTGGTTGTTATAAAATTGGAAAAAATAGTGAGTTTGTTTCTCTGTTTTGTTTTAACCCTACTCACTGTTTTACATTATTTTTAGCAAATCGCTACAATGCAATTGACATGATTTTAACAAAGGTGGCATTTTTTATGACAGCTAATGTTTCTAAATAATATATTTGTGTGCTTTCTATTGTAAGCCAAATGATTTCATTGCGTATTCCCTCTACAGTATGGGTGAAGGATTATGGCTGTCGGTTGTCTGCATTGCATGTGTAGCCGAAAGCATTCTCTCACCAGTAATTTTACACCAGACCTACATTCCTAGTACACACACTTACATTCGTTTAAATGTTAACAAGGTATTTGATTAAAATTGAACATTTTCTGTACAAGTCAATAGGGAGTGACCAATGTGCAATGATATGATTATATTCTGTTGAACTTAATTTTCACTTCACCTTTTACAGAGTACCTGAACTCAAACATAACCTTCACCCTCCCAGTGTGCAAACCTGTTGATACATGTTGATTAGAGTGGATGTTTTCTCTCTCTTGTTTTTAAGGATGTTGGGTTGATATTGAAATTTCCTTCATGGTGGTAGAATTTTATTGTTCAGTTCCTGCTTTTCAAGTCCAACCTCCCATTGCTTCGTCAATGCACTCGATCTCCTAACTTAATTTGGCTGTCGTGTACGTTAAATAATTTCTGACGTTCAGAGAGATAATAGCTGCTACCACCTGAAAGTTAGCTACATTTCAAAATTCTTAAGTAGAAATGAGTTCTTTTTCCTCCCAAATTTCCTTCACCTTAAAATGCTTAAAAGCTGAGTTGCCAATAACGTGGTCATATGCCTGCAGCACTTTATTAGAGAGAGTGATAGATACTGAGTTGGGAGTTGGAGATAACTTAAAACGAGGTGAAGGTGGGGTAAGTGGTAGCGAGATAGCTAAGAGCTCTGCAACCAATTGATGAGGGAAGAAAGTAGAGGCTTCCAAAAATTCTGACAAAGACATTAAAAATGAGGAATCATACTGTTGCATAGTGGAAACTAGCCATTTCATTCAGTTTTTCATCACCTACTCTCCTTCACAAATCCTTTCAATATTCATTTTGCTTTCAAAATACAAGGAAATCGCCTTCCAGAAGAATTCCTAAACTTTACTTTGACAGTGGTCTGTAATAGAGAGCTCAATGTTCCAAACACCCCGTTCATTTCAGATCACATTCAAACCTGAGTGACGTGTGTTTGGTTTGGTTTGATTTGATTTGATTTGATTTGCTTCGCTTCAGAACCTGAGCTTAAAATGAAGACTGATATCGCAGTGCTATTTGGGGAAGTGTTGCACTGTTGGAGGTGCTGTTTTTCAGATGACACATGAAACCTGGTCTGTTGAGTTGTTTTAAGAAGTCTCATGGCACTGTTTTGAAGAAGAGGAGAGTTATTCCTGGTGAACTGGCCAATATTTAGCCATAAGGCAGCATTGTAAACATATGTTGTGGTCCTTGCGTTTTGTGAGATTGTGCTATATAGCTAGTTTTCCTACATTTATACAAACAACTCTTTAAAAAGGCATTCACTGGCAGTACATGAACTTGGGATATCAGTGGTCATGAAAGATGCTGTATAAATGCAAATCTACATTTTATTGGCTATTACTTTTCAGGCAGTTGAAGTGACATTGTTTTCTTTGCCTTTTGCACTCTGATACAAAGCTGTATGCAACTGTAGCCTAACTAAGTTCTTGTAAAAGTTTAACATTGGCTTTTTGTCTGTTGCAAAATCAAGAATTCTATATGATCTTGCCAACTTAAAATGACCATGTTGTACCAGGGAAGGAGCCAGTAGTGAGTGTAGTGTGTTTAATCTGGAGGCTAGCATATGTTCATAGTTATGATTGCGTTGAAGTGACTGTTGAATGAAACTTCGGGAATTAACAAGGAAGATCTGGCAGAGGGCAATCCTCAAGGATTGAGGATATGAAAGATTTTTGTGGTGATGAGGTGCAATGGCATGTATTAAAGTTGGAAATTGCCACCTGTGACACAGGTTTGAAACTCACTCTAGCTCTTTGGTTCAAGGTACTTAACTCAGCCAGTAAAAGTTGGATGTTTAAAAATAAATTAACATTCTCTTTTACAAATCACTTTGGGAAGCTGCTGAAGTCTTTTTGATGTCATTGAGATGAATAGCACGGAATCAGACCCTTCAGTCCAACTCCTCCATGCCAACCAGATGTTCCAACATAATCTAGTCCTATTTGCCAGCACTTGGCCCATATCCCTCTAAACCCATCTTATTCGTCTACCCGTCCAAATGCCTTTTAAATGTTGTAATTGTACCAGCCTCCTCTGGCAGTTCATTCCATATACGCACCACCCTCTGTGTGAAAAAGTTGTCCCTTAGGTCCCTTTTATATCTATCCCCTTCACCCTAAACCCCCCCCCCCCCCCAACCCCCAACACTCTCACGCTCTGTCTATTTGTCCTATCTACTCAGCCTCCGATGCTCCAGAGAAAACAGCCCAAGGCTATTCAGCCTCTCCCTATAGCTCAAATCCTCTGACCCTGGCAAAATCTTTGTTAATTTTTTCTGAACCCTTTCAAGAACAGGGAAGCTGGTCATTCATGAATGATGGGCATGCTTTGACCTCTAGCTTTTGTTGATGGTAATGTGGTCTAGTTCTGATTCAATTAATAAGTGTAACTAAGAAGGCAAATTGAACATTTTGAGGATGAAGATTGAATTATTCGAGATGACGTTTAGATTCCGTAGAGAGTGGAAACAAGCCCTTTGGCCCAACAAATCCACACCTACCTTCCGAAGTGTGATTCATCCAGACTCGTTCCCCTACATTTACCCCTGACTAATGCACCTAATACTATGGGCAATTTAGTATGGCAACTCACCGGACCTGCACGTCTTTTGGAATGTGGGAGGAAACTGGAGCACCCGGAGGAAACCCACGCAGATATGGGAAGAATGTGTCAGTTCCATGCAGACAGTCACCTGAGGTGGGAATCGAACTAAAGTCCCTGATGCTGTGAGATAGCAATGCTAACCGCTGAGCCACAGTACCGTCCTTAACTTGAATGAACTTACGTTAAGAGAAATGTATGAGGCTTTTCTTGCACCTGTTGTAACTCTCCTACAATTAATACAGCAGGCAATAGGAAGCACAATTTATTGGTTACTAATGGGAAGGATCCCAGTCACCCTGTGTGACCAGTGCCTGTGCAGTTGTGTTATCTGCATGAACCTTAATCTTTGTTACTACTTTCCGAAAGGTGGAAGTTATTTTGCATGTATAATACACTTTTTTGTACGTTTTGGTGTTATTCAAATTGAAAAATGTTTGCTATTTTTACTTGTATGCTAGTTGCAGGGTTTCTGTTTTCTATAACGCTGGAAATCTGAAATTTAAAGTAGTGTGCTGGAGAAACAACAGGTCTGGTAACATCTGTAGAGATTAAAAAACTGCGTTATCGTTCAGAGTCCAGTGACTCTTTGTCAGAACTAGTTGTCAACAAAACAGCCTTTTTTTTCTGTTGAATCATTGTAACTCAAATCCAATTATATTGTAAAACTCAATACCGTATTTGTGTTCCAAAGTGATAGTGACATAAATTTTGCAAGATATCAGGATAATCAAATTAAGTTCCTCAATGCAGTTAAAAATTCAGTTAACAGAATTAAAGCTGTTTTAACTTTGATTTTTTTATTTGTTTTTTCCTAATTGTCTAAGTTTTATAACGTTAGTTCTAATGCAGATAGCTGGGAATGCAAAATATTATATGTATTAAAAAGGGGGAGTGGTGATCGCTTTCAAATAAGTGACACTGGAAAACCCACACAGAGGAACCCAGTGCTACTAATTGAAGGTTAAAAGCTATAGGAATGTGACCCAACCCTAACTTGTGGAATGCTGTTCAATATTATGAAAAAAAAACAACCTTAATCTAGATATAAAAATACAGTTGCAAACCTGTTTCTACAAAGCATGTAGACAGACCATGTCCTAATGCTAATTTAAGATTCATTAATTTATAGCTGATGTTGAAAATGGGTGTTCTGTAGAGCCATGTTTACTGGTGTCAATCATATTTATTTACAACGTAACCCTGCAGTGCTCTCTATTTCAAGCTTTAAAAGTTCAAAGTATGTAAAGGAGACAATGTAATATTGATTATCTTGCAAAGCAAAGATAGATAATCTTTTTTATTACTATTGTTGTTCCACTTTGCTGGGGGCTTGCTGTACCTTGCGTAGGTCAAAATGAGACACAGCTGGCAACGCCTGGGATTGTGGTTTGCTTTGTCACTTTAAGGAAATGCATTTAAAGCCTTGTATCCCACTGTAAGGCGCAAGTGTAAATGGGAAAAGTACAGCTTTCCATCTAAGAGGTAAAAATATCTGTGAATTTCTGTAAACCCTTTGCTACCTGCTGAATCTAGATTTCAATCAAATATTTTTCACGTGAGGCAGACACCTAAGTGGAATACTGACATTCCAATCTGACTGAAATTTGGTGGGGATATGAGCTCGAATTCTGCTTCTGCGTGCAATATTTGATGCATCATTGCACTGTACCCTTGAACCTCCCTCTGAACTAGCTATTGGAAAACATTCTCCATTGAAAGCAGCACTTCACTTTGTAGATGATTAACAGCTCTTCTGTATTCTGAGGCTTTATTATACTTGTACTTCATACTGTAGGTTGGATTCATAAACAACATGAGTTTTGGTCATGAGCAAAGCCAAGATGGTGTATCACAAACCACGCATAACTAATGAGAGCGCTTGATCATTGGAGGTGATCTTAATCAGAGGCAACAGTAAAAATTGATGCTGAAAGCTGCTGCTGGTTCATTGTTTTGAGGCAAGATGGTTATGTAAAGGAGCATAACTCTATCTGGTTATGTTTGTAATTGTCTGCTTTAAAGTTGAAAGTTTTTGGGGGGTGGGGGGGGAGGAGTAACTGTCTCTCCCAGTTTGTGTGGGAGGGAAAATTGCATAATGTGTTGGCTGCCTTGGTGTTTACTAAAAAGGCAAGCGAAGGTTTTGAGAGGAAGAAGTTATTAGTCTCAAACTCGAGAATTCCTTATTTAAGCTAGTGTGTGCTTGATTGAAGAGCAAATCAAGGCAACTATATTTAAAATGATCTTTATTACACTTCTATCTCAACGTGTTAAAATATATTAGTGCAGATTTCCTGCTTAGTTTCATGCTTCAGATTTTTTTGGAACAGTCTGGATTAAGCTAGAAATAGGCTGCCATCCAGCTTTCATTAAGCAGTGTGTTCAAACTAGTTTATGCATTCCAAATTACCGGTGAAACACAAGCTAATCTCAATTAGCACATTGGCACTGATGAGACATTTTAGTCAATCAAATCAAAATTACAGGGAACACCTTACGTGACTGGATCTGCGGTATGCGAACCCTCCCTCATTCTTCTGTTTATTGTGCATCTAATTGGGCCTCCATTATCAAGTTCTACTTTTAACAATTAAATTGTAGTCAAAGAATCTCTGACCATGTCTTCTGTTGCCTTGGCATTACCACTTCACCTTGACCTTCTCTCTCTCTTTTGTCATTGACATTTTGCCCCTTAACTAGATTCCACACAAATGCTGATGACACCCAGACCTACCCCACTATTAACCATATTCTGATCCTCCCCACACATCTGTTGTCTCTGCCACTGTCTACAAATCCTTTTTCTTGGACCTAGTTTTTAACCTATCTTAATGTTTTCAACTGGGTGTCAGTTTCTGTCTCACTTCCTGTCTCACTCCTGTGAAGTACCTCAGGTCATTTTGCTATGTTAAAGATGCTATGTAAATATAAGGTGGTGGTTTAGTATTATATACATTCCGATGATGCATTTAGACTGCCAAGTATTTTCTCCATTCCATCATCATCATAGGGAGAGGCTGAACAGGCTGGGGCTACTTTCCCTGAAGTGTCAGAGGCTGAGGGGTGACCTTTATAGAGGTTTATAAAATCACGAAAGCATGGATAGGATAAATAGACAAAATCTTTTGCCTGGGGTAAGGGAGTCCAGAACTAGAGGGCATAGGTTTAGGGCAAGAGGGGAAAGATATGAAAGAGACCTAAGGGGCAACTTGTTCACACAGAAGATGGTGTGTGTATGGAATGAGCTGCCAGATGAAGTGGAGGAGGCTGGGACAATTACAGCATTTAAAAGTCATCTGGATGGGTATATGAATAGGGGGGGTTTGGAGGGATATGGGCCAAGTGCTGGCAAATAGGACTAGATTAGGTTGGGAAGTCAGGTCGGCATGGATGAGTTGAACCGAAGGGATCTGTTTCCGTGCTGTGCATCTCAATGACTCTATCATGAGCCCTCAATGTTGTGTGTAATTATTGTTCAAGTCTTCCTGTGATGGTGATGGAGGTAAGCTGAATGTGTGGAAAAAAACTAACTACGGGGTTGGATCAACATGCTTCTGGCAATCCATTGTTTCCAGGAGTTCCGTTTATTTCATCATTTTTTTTTCCTCCCACATGATTTGCTAACACCAACTCCAGAATGTACTTTGTTAAAATTGCATAGGTTGCTTCTACATACCAGATTTTGAAGGCTGCTTTTGCTGTTAGGAAAAAGCCACAAGCAGTGTAACATACTGAGGTGAGTTTCTCTTTCCCATAAGGGTGAAGGATGTTTGCACAAGCAGAAAGAACATCTGGGCTTTCAGTATTAAGTGCTTCCAGCTCAGTTTTAGAGTGATTGAATGCTTTTCATATGATGATCAAAATTAGGAGCAGTTGAATGGGCCATTCAACTTATCACACCTACTCTGCCATTGATCAATATCTAAATGATTACTGAATAACAGTCTTCAACCCTATCGAAGATGTGTTCATTGGATCGACACAGGTCCCATTTCTAAAACCCGTACGTCCTCTCCAATGTGAGAGTGCAAATCTCTGTCAAATAGAACATGAAACCTATATTGGAGCTTGAGATTGTTGAAGCTGTTTCTTAAAACTTTTACAGTTTACAGAGATGAACTTTGATTGGTTTTGGTACCAAAGTGAAGATCCAGTTGAGCAGTCTCCTTTGCTACAGAGTATATTGTTCTGGTCTAAAGGTAAAACGATCACTTAACAAGTAAAAGTTGCTTTCGAGGACCTGGCCTCAGGACCGTAACAGAAAATGTCAAAATTAGGACATTCATGTAATTTGATGATGCCAGTCTTCTGATAGTAATTGGAGAAGCTACATGTTGCTCAGTCAGCCTCACTGAAACAACTAAGTTCAAAACTGAAAAACCATGCCGTTTACTTGGTCAAGTCAACATTGTGAAGGGCAAACAGTCCTTCCTCATCTTTCGCAAACTGTATCCTAGCTCATGTCCTCTTCGAGCGCACTGATCTGTCATATATCTGGTTTGAACTGCTCTCACTTGGTTCCATTCTTCCATCCAGTCAGTTCTAGTAGATAGAGAAACCATTACACGTTATCTTTCTGCTCTCTAACTTCTGCAGCCTCCTAAAGACTTTTCCTTGCCCCACCCCCTCGTATTTCTCATACATCGTTTCTTCTAACCAAACATGGAAGATCGAAGGTATTGGTTTTGATCCCGGCCACAAACTCCCTCCCTGAACCACTGACTACTCACTTTCTTTTCCTGACCATCACTTGTGGCCAGGGTATCCTACTTGACTTCAAGAAGAGCTCTGACTGTTAGTGCCATCACCAAGAGCGACTACATTCACAACAGTGGCCTGTCTCCACTCATCAGTTGAAACCCTCAGCCATGCTGTTCTTACCTCTAGATTTGAGCATTGAGTGCTCTCCAGCAAGCTTCTCCCATCCTCCTCCCTCCATAAACTAGATCTCACCAGAAACCTTGCTGCCCCTATACTCACAGCTACCAAATCCAATTCTGAAAATGTGTTGCTGGAAAAGCGCAGCAGGTCAGGCAGCATCAATGCAGCAGGAGAATCGACGTTTTGAAAAGTCGATTCTCCTGCTCCTTGGATGCTGCCTGACCTGCTGCGCTTTTCCAGCAACACATTTTCAGCTCTGATCTCCAGCATCTGCAGTCCTCATTTTCTCCTACCAATTCCAATTGCCTATCACTCCTGTGTTTGCTGACCTACATCAGCTCATGGAAGAGAAAATGAGGACTGCAGATGCAGGAGATCAGAGTCAAGAGTGTGGTGCTGGAAAAGCACAGCCGGTCATGCAACATATAAGGAGCAGGAGAATAGACGTTTTGGGCATAATCCCTTCATAAGCCCTGATGAAAGGCTTAGACTTATGCCTGAAACATTGATTCTCCTGCTCCTTGGATGCAGCATGATCTGCTCTGCTTTTCCAGCACTACACACTCTACCCTACATCAGCTCATCCTCCAGTAACCCCTTCATTAAAGATCTCAATCTTGTTTTCAGGCACTCCATGTGTATCTCTTTCCTTTCTTTTTAAACATCTCCAGCACAATCTCTCTGCATTCCTCCAATTCTCTCCTCTTGCTTACCTCTGATTTTAATTGTTCTGCTATTATCCATGCTTTCTTGTGCCTAGGGCTTTAACTCTGGAAATTCCTTGCTACATCCCTCGAGCTATAATTGCCATTAAAACCCTTTTTAATCTATCGCTTTGACTAAGCCTTTGGTCATCCATCCCAATATCTCTAAGTCACTGATTCCCAACCTTTTCAGTATGAAGGCACATAAAATGAGCCAAATTCCATGGCATGCCTACTGCAAGCCAAATATTGGATGTGTGTGCA
Source organism: Hemiscyllium ocellatum (assembly GCF_020745735.1). Taxonomy (NCBI): domain Eukaryota; kingdom Metazoa; phylum Chordata; class Chondrichthyes; order Orectolobiformes; family Hemiscylliidae; genus Hemiscyllium; species Hemiscyllium ocellatum. The sequence goes on along the minus strand of NC_083412.1, from coordinate 18,828,054 downwards.
TGTGCAGCTCTGGATGCTCGTATGTGCTCAGTTGGTAGGGGTGTCTGGTGTCAGCCAAATCTCGTTCAGTAATAGACACTAAGGTTCTGGAGCAGATTGTTAGCATGGTGTTGTTTCCTGAAAAGTTTGCAGCACACATCTTAGCTTGCTGCAGCATGCTAGTTGTTAACGCTGATCTATATGGCTCACGGTCAAAATTTGTTTGAATACACACTTATTGGGCGATGTTTCATGAGGAAAGGGAACAAATTTAAGAGTAGTTTTAATAATGCTTTCACTGGTTAGTTAGACTCTCAGACCACCCCCTTGCTTTGAGCGGGACCCCCCCCCCCCCCCCAACAACCTGCACCATGAGAGATACTCAAGACTCATGGACTCAGAGGGCACCTGCTGGTTTAGTGTGATAGAAGTATGGGACTGCTCATCTTGTTTGGACTGTAGTACTGGTCTTAAGAAGGAAATGTATTGGTCAGACCAAATTTGGAGTATTGAGTTCCATTCTGGGCACCTTATTTAAGGAAGGCTGTTAAAGCCTGACAAGAGTGCAAGGCAGATTTACTAGAATGAGACCAGGAATGAGATCTTAGATACAAAGAAAGTTTAGAGAAATGGGGTTTATTCACCTTGGAACAGAGAAGGTCAAGAGATGACTTTTTACTGAAGTGTTCAAAATTTTGAAGAATTTTGACAGGGGAAAGAGGATATTCAGCTTCCACTAGTTAGTGTGTCATTATCTGGGGACTCCATTTCGAGATTTGCTGTATGAGAGCGAGGAATGAGATAAGGGTTAGGGTTTAGAATGTGCTGCCTGGAAGAGTGGTTGAGGCAAATTCTATTGGAGGGTCCAAAGGAGCTGGAAATATAAAGGTGAAAGTAATGAATCTAGAAACCAAAGGGCTGGATAGCTCTTTTGGGAGCTGGTACAGATGCGATGGGCTGAATGCCCACCCTCTGTACTGTCAAGTTCTATTTTTCTATTGCAATCTATGTATTTAATTACTTTCTTGCTTCCCTTAGTGCTTTGCAAAATATTTGTACTGTTTTGTACAGTGGTCAGGGAATTTACAGTAGGAACCATTTGGTTTGAAGTACAATCAGTATATTTGTGCAAGGCTGTCATTGATTAGGAAGGTCACCACTGTTATTTCACAAACCCCTCTGTTCATTCAGCTTCTTGTACTTTGTCCATGCGTGACAAAGTGTGTATTTACAGAGATAAGATGTGTTTACAAGGACAACAGACTGTTTGGCTGCCTTTAAATGGACAAGGCTGATACTTATATAAGTGACAAGGTGTGAAGTTGAAATCTATCTTCATCATAAAATACACTTTCTCAGGAAAATATTTGACTGATTAGATAAACTGTGCCTGCATGTAACTGGTACACCAACACCTCTATGCACATCAATTTGTTCTTCATAGTATGATTTTAGTGTAATGTTACCTTGGGGAAACAAGTCTGTTTCTGAAATGAATTCTTGCAGACAATGTACTTTACTTTTTCATTGGCCTGTTGAGCAAATTTCTAGCAATTTTATAGGTTTGTTGGTATTGAGTGATTGTCTTAAATGTCAATGTGTCATGTTTGTATGCATAAAGAAAGCATTTTTTTCCTTCTGACATGTTGTTGGAATTGGTCAGCTTATTGGTAATCCTGATTTAAAATGGCAAGCTCCCAAAGTACAAGATCAACTCCAATTTGTTTCCCCTTCTCTTCTCATGTATTTCCACCCCATCCACAAACTTGCATCTGAAGTTATTTGCCATAGCCCAATTGGTCATTCACTGGATGTTATTCCATACTTAATATAATGAAGAGTGGAGTCTAACTTCAGCAAACTGTCATTCAAGCTTGTGCATATTTCTATAAGATTATCTAACATTTAAATCTCAGGTACAATGGATCTTCTGCTTGCAAAATTTCCTGTAATTTATACCTCGTTGTGGCTTGATGGCAGTACTATGCACACTGCTCCCAAGTGTGGACTTAAATAACCTCATTATAGTCACTCTTCCAGATATATATCCTAGAATTCTTAGCTTTACTTCTGTTGCCTCATTATAATGTCTAGACTTGGATTGTATAAATCCAAGTTTACCTTGGAAAACTCAATCTGTGACTTCAGTCACTAGAATAAGTGAAGCCCTCCCCTCAGCATATGGTGGGGATTTGCACATAAACTTTTTAAATGATATAATTTAAAAGGGATACTACCAGTGCCTCCCCCATGATTTGAATTCATCCTTCAAATTTTTTGGTAAGGTGTGCCAGATAAAAATTTAAATTGTTTTCTTTCAAGGCTTGTGAGCTCATAGAGCAACACTTACCAGGCATGTATTTTCCTCAAGTCACTGGGTTGATGGATTTTTTTAAGACCAAAATCACTGAACTACTACAGTGTATTCCCATTTAGTACCTAGTGATAGCTCGCCTTTGCAAATTTCTATTTAGAACCTGACTGCGTTTGCATGTCTCTCATCTGTGATGATTTGACATAAAGTACAATCAGCTAACCTCTTGCCAACCCACAAAATTATGAGCTTCTCAGCACAAGTTCGGTGTTTGGATAATAAGCTATTGAAACAAGCTTTTGGATTAGTGGTGCTGGAAGAGCATCCGAGGAGCAGCAAAATCGATGTTTCGGGCAAAAGCCCTTCATCAGGAACAAGCTAGCAATTGTAACAGTTTTGAAGGAAATAACACCTTTTTTTTATATTTACAAAACCTGTTTTGAAACAGATTCTTTAACCATTTTCCTCAAAAGTATTTTTAAAAGCTGAAAGATGGCAATGTTTGTTTACTGTGATTAATCTGGGCATTCCATTTCATTGTTCCTCTCACTGTTCATTTAACTACCACTCAAACTCTGATCCTTTTCAATTGCAATGCAGCACTCCTAACCAGGTTAAACAATCCTCTGTTCTTTCAACTTTGTTTCTCGTTACTCTGTTAGATTCTATCCTGTTCCCAGAAATCTATCCATTCGACACCATCTTAAATATATTGCGCTGCAATTCCTAAAACAGCTCAATTACAGGATCTGCCAAGTCAATATAAAATGCTCTGACAAAATATTTCTCAGCACCTGATGTCACAAGGTTGACCATGCCAACTGCTTGAGCTGCTTTCTTAAGTTGGAATGGTCTGTGTGGTAAAGATACTTGGACAATGATTTTTTTGATTTAACTTTTTATTGTCACGTGCCTAGACACTGAGAAGTTTTGTTTTGCATGCAGTACAGGCAGATCATACCATACAAAGTGTATTAGGATAACCGAACAGCGTAAGGAATACAATGTTACAGCTGAAGACAAGGTGTGCAAAGAGATCAACGTTAAACTTGAAATTTGAGAGATCCATTCAGGAGTCTGATAACAGCGGAGAAGAAGCTGTTCTTGAATTTGTTGGTATGTGTGTGTTAAGCTTTTGTATCTGCTGTCTGACGGAAGAGATAATAACTGGGATGGGAGGGGTCCCTGATTATATTGGCTGTTTTTCCGAAGGAATGAGAAGTATAGATGGAGTTTGGAAGGGACTTGGTCGATTCATCGACTGTTGAGCTGCTGGTTACTTCTGTGAATTGCAGCTTTCTATTTCTGGTTATATTTCTGTCTGTCACATTGTCCACCCAGTATGGTAGGAAGTGCATGTCTGGCAAAAGTGGTAAAGGTAAAATGAACCCATTGCCTGAAAATATCCCACTAGGTTATATCGAAGGATGTCAGTGTGGGAAGCCATCTTTCCCATTGACATTTGCAGGGCTACTCCAAGTTTTAGTAATTCCCTTAGCAGAACCTTGGACTATGCCAGCTCTTAGTCTTCAACACTGACTAGAAAATCAGCAGGATTCTGGTACCAGTCCAGGTGCCAGTATTGTTGTACCTCATTCAAGGCAAGATTTCATGAACCTGTTGTATGAAACCAGAAAATGCATATTCTGATTATGCAGTGAGATGTTCCAGGATTCTGAAGATGTTAAAATTGCACACGTAATTTTTATGTGAATGCAATAATCTCAAAGCTATATTGCAGTCAATGGATTAATTCAGATTTATGCATTATAGCTTGTGAATCTGATTTTTTTTTTAGACAGGATCACATGTTTTAACATTTAATTCAGCACAAATTGAGATTAAATTATTTTGCCGATTAGATAAGTGAATCATGCAAATAGAGCTTTGTTCTCTTTCTCCCTGTCCTCCACTCAAAAGAGGACTAGATATGTAGAGTTGGATAATAGCGCTGTGATTAAAGCTCAGCTTTCACGACAGATTAATGATAGCATGCACTTCGCAGAGTTGACATTATAAAAATATCCCAAAGTGCTTCATAAGAGCATTAACAAAACACTATTTGATTGCGAGGAATTCCAAAACTTAGTTTAGGGATTAAATATAGAAAGATTTCTGCATTTTTTTTAACATACATGTATATTTTTAAGCCACTGCCCTTGAGATACTCAGTGCTTATCTCTACCACATGAAGATTAGGGCTCCGTGAAGACGCACGCAAACAATTTAACCTCCTAGAGGAATTAAAAAATACTTTGTCCAAGATAATACTGAAGGTGCATCTGATTGAAGCTTTGGTAGGTTTCCTGAGGATAGATAAGATGGTGCATGTCTCATGAAATGCTGGCCCTTTACAGACATTCAGCAGGTTGAGCAGCATCTACTGAAAAAATACAAGTTTAGTTGTGTATCTTCTCTTGAAAATGAATGATATTAAAGATGGGCAGTATTTAAGAAAGGAGCTGAGATGGGTTGTACATGTACACTTGGTAAGTCTTGGAATGATCTGTAAAATGCTGTAGTGGGGATCAGGATTTGGTTAAAAGGCAGAAATGATAAACATAGACAAAACATATAATGGGAGAAGTCAATGAATTCAAATACGTACACAGGACCAGAAGAGTTGGAAAATTCTCAGAACAATCTAGGCTCTGTCTTTGGTCCACTACACTGTTTCAATGAACCTTGAGAAAGAGCATCTCTTTGGGCACTTTGCGACCTGATGACTTTAATAATGTCCAGAACAATGTGATACCTAAGGGAGAACAATGTGGTATGAGTAGATGAACAGGATTTTTTGCAGTTTTTTTTCTTTTAGATTTGTCAGTTAAGTCACTTTAAATCATGGTTTTTCTTAAATTGTTCAGAACAAAGACAATTTTCTGGACCTTAGATTTTCATGCTACAAAAGTAGCTTTGTAGCACGTGCAACATCAATTTCAGCAACTATATTAGAAATATTAACATTGCAACAATAAACCTGTTCCTTGAATCCTGGGGCTTCTCTTTAACCAGTGTGCATACACATAACTGGAACAGGCTTAATATAAAATCTTAAGGAGCTTCTGGAATTGAAGAGCTCTGCCTTACCCATTTTTTTCACATTTCCCGTTTTAGTGCTGTGTGCACTCTGAACCTTTTCTCTCATTTTTCTCTCATCACACCTTCTATCATCGAATAAATCACTTCTGTTCTTTAAACCATTTCCAGATTCCAACCTTAGCACTGAGACATTCCCTTTTTCTGTTTCTTGCTTTTTGTTAATCTGCAATTTCTTTGGTCTGAGGGAAAGTTGCAGATCTGATACACCAACTATCTCCTGTTTGCTGAACAGATGCTTATCTAAGCTACTGTTATTTACAACTGTTCCAGTTTCTGTTTCTAATCACCAGCATTTTGTTCTTTAGTTTTCTGTTTGTCCTTTGAAATAATAAGTGTAGCTTTCACGGAGTGCTGCTGTTCTCATGTGTACCTGATTAATTTGGGATGTGCCAACCTCTTCTGGCAGTTCAATTATGTATTCAAGTCCTGCTGGGGCTAATTGAAAAGTTGGAAGTTCTATCTTTGTTTCAGATGGCATTTCTATTTTAGTCAATGCCTCCAAAAAAAGGTGATTTAAGTGCCCACACATCTCATAGCTTGTCGCTCCTTTCACTGGAGCGGAATGGCTGTCTTATACTTTCATATGTGACTTCACCTTGAAGATTGTTCATTGTGTCATTAATGTAATTTATAGAACAGCATTTCTGTTCAACCCCTCTGTAATTCCTGTCAATCTTTGTAATTTCCTTTCCAGTTTGTAACACTACATTGTTCCCTGTAGTTGGTGGCCTTTTGATTACATTGTTCAATGTAATCAAATCTTTTATCTCTCGTCGAACAGGTTCTGAGGTTTAACCCTCTGGGACAATCCCTCTCTGCACTGCAATATTATCCCTAATAAAATATTAATATTTCTTCTCCTTTATTTTGTTTATTGAACACCTGGTATCCAGGAAAATTTTATATCTTGTGCTGCCCTTCTTTGAGCCAAGTCCTCTGGTGCCACTATTTAAGCAAGGTGGCAAGGAAAAGCCAGTGAGCTAGAGACTGGTGAGCCTGATATCGGTAGTGGACAAGTTATTGGAGGGAATCCTAAGGGACAGGATTTGCAGGTATGTGGAAAGGCAAAAACTGGTTAGGGATAGTCAACATGGCTTTGTGCATGGGAAATCATGTCTCACTAACTTGATTTTGTTACTTCTTCAAAAAAAAACTCAGGATTGATGAGGGCAGTGTGGCGGATGTGATCTATATGAACTTCAGTAAGGTGTTTGGGTCCACTGTTCTTCATCATTTGTATAAATGATTTAGATGTGAACACAGGAGGCGTTTGTTATGCTTGCCTTTATTGGTCAGAGTATTGAGTATAGGAGTTGGGTGGTCATGTTGTGGCTGTACAGGGAATTGGTTAGGTCACTTTTGGAATATTGCATGCAATTCTGGTCTCCATCCTATTGGAAGGATGTTGTGAGACTTAAGGGTTCAGAAAAGATTTACAAGGATATTGCCAGAGTTAGATGATTTGAGCTAAAGGGAGAGGCTAAATAGGTTTGGGCTGTCTTCCCTGGAGCATTAGAGGCTGAGGGGTGACTTTATAGAGGTTTATGAGATCATGAGGGGCATGGATAGGGTAAATAGACAAGGTCTTTTCCCTGGGTTGGGAGAAGTCCAGAACTAGAGGGCATAGGCTTAGGGCAATAGAGGAAAGATTTAAAAGGGGCCTAAGGGGTAACATTTTCCCCAGAGTCGTGCGTTTATGGAATGACCTGCCAGAGGAAGTGGTGGAGGATAGCGCATCTGCAACATTTAAGAGGCACTGGGATGGGTATGTGAATAGGAAGGGTTTGGAGGGATATGGGCTGGGTGCTGGCAAACGATTAATTTAGAATATCTGATTGGCATGGACGATTGGACTGAAAGGTCTGTTTCCGTGTTGTGCACCTCTATGATGCTGTAACTTACACCTTTGGACGTGATTGATTGCACTAATTTGAAAGGTTTTTGATATGGAGTATTTACCATAAACATTTGGCTCAGTTTATATCAACAATGCAACTCCATATGGAGGGAAATGACATTATCTCAACCAAACCAAACTGTTGCATAAAGCTTAGAGCTGTTTTCTGCTGAGATGGTCTCTGATATCAGGATGTGATGCAGTGCAATAAGAAGTTTTGAATTTATAGGAATACTTGTTACACCAATTCAGTCTTTCGATCTGTGCACCATTAAGAGTATTCCTGTGTTTATTGGCTGCTCCATGATTATTCCATTCAACTAAATGTTAGTTTTGGCCTAAAGAACAGTACTATTATTTGAGCAGACAGGAGTTGATGGATATGTCGGTAACTGATAAAACATAGCTTTATATAAATGGGTCCTTGATGGAGAAATATATTTCCCCAGTTGCCAGTTTTGCTTCTAAGAAATTGCTGTATAAACAAGAGTAAAAACTCTTGATGTGATGGGCCCAGATTGATCAACAATCTTGTCAAAATACTTTGTAAGAAGAAACTACTTATGTCCAGATAGCTTTATGATTGGAAGTCTTGAAGTGCATATTGATGAAGGACCAGTTTCCTTCACCTGGGACCTTGAAAATATCACTTGTGTTTATTGTATAACATTTGCTGGAGGCATGCTCCTGGGACCCCTCATTATCTTTTAACATTCTGTTTTATATCTGTTTCTGCATGTATTTCTCATTAATTGGCTTGAATGGATGTTGGCCTATTTGATGAAATAAAAAAGGGCATGAGAATGGCATTGAGAGAAAATGAAAGAATTCATATTAAATCTTAATTGAATAACGTTGATTATAAGGACTGTTTGGTTTCATTTAATTCCAATCAAAATGCTGAAGTGATAGGTTCTACCCATCAGAAGTAAGTGTCTTAGAACAATCAAAATGCTAAGAGGTGATCACTCCAAATATATGGCCAGCACCCTGGAGCTGTGAACACTAAATATTTGTTATAATAGTAGCATATGTCCCTCATTCATAATGACCATGCTAATGTAACAAGACCATTTGTTCATGGTAGAAGGGTGCACTAATAGATGTGCAGGCCTTAATATTGAATATCTGAAACTTAAGATAATTTTCTTCAAGACAGGGGCAACTTTTTCTCACACAGGGTAGTGCATGTATGGAATGAGCTGCCAAAGGAACTGGTGGAGGCTGATACAATTACAGGGATAAGTGCTGGCAAACGGGACTAGATTAGGTTAAGATATCTGGTCAGCATTGACTAGTTGGACCGAAGGATCTGTTTCCATGCTGTATGTCTCTATGACTCTATAGGAAGATGGGTTGCCTGTTGGCCCCTCCGAAGCTGTAAATCACATCTTGCCTTCGCAGTGATGTAGCTAAAAGCCTTTCATTTTTGCTGTCCAATCAGTACAACATTATTCCATACTACAGACCTGAGTCTCTATTCACAATTGCAGTGAATTAGTGAAAGGATTTCAGCTGGCACCAATTTTGAATGAGGCAAGGTCTTGTGCAACGATCGTATCCCTACCTCTGAGCCAGGCGTTCCAGCTTCAAGTTGCACCTTGTGATGGCTATGGAGATGTGTTGTGATGTCTGAGAATGTTGACTTTAAAAATACTGTTTTAAACACTGTAGATTTAAGAAACACTAACAGTTCTCCTTAAAGGTCTGATTTAAAATAGTAATTCTAGAGCTGTTATTGGAATAATGTTTGCACATGGAGTGATAAATAGATATTGGATGTGTTGTGCAAGTAAGTAGCATACAGTGGATCAAGACCACTTAAGGCTCTGGTAGAGTGGTTGAATAGTTGCTTTGTACTGTGTCTACTGAATTTTATTTGTAATTGTTGCAACAGTGAATTCATTATCAATATCAGCAAAGTGACTGGTGTAAACCCACATCATTTGGAACTACTTGAACTGAGTATTGCACTACATTTCAACAGAATTCTCAGTACAAATTTAATATTTTTAAAAGGGGGTTAAATGCTATGAAATTGTTAAAGCTTATCTAGTTCTAGGATAAATAACACTTGATGTAGAATCGTAAAAATGCAAGTAAAGCTCTGCAATAATGTGTTGACTGTCTCATCAATATAAGGTATGAAAAGTTATAAGGTTTCATATTTTACTCAGTGACCTAAGGCTTGTACCTTGTGTAAAATTGGCTAAATGTTGGGGTGCTCGGAGAGCAGGTTCTGGATAAAGAAAGTAAGCAGTTTAAAACTGCTGATCTCTCCATATTCCTAGGGCTCCTGCTTCAGTACTTTTAGTTGAATTACTTAATTGATTTGTGTGAAATAGGTTATTGATGGTTTCCAGGAATAAACCAGATCCCAGTTTCCAAAGAGCTTCACTTCATTATCATCCAAGTGACTTTTTAAAATGATCTTGAAGTTTACAATCATCTGTCTCATTTAATTATCGTACATTAACTAAAGCGATGTTTTGTCTTGGCCAGGTTATCTTAGCCACTCAGACTTGGTCTAAGCTTGTTCAAAACATGCTTCAACTGCCTGCCATTACTCTGGCCTGTATGCTCACAGCTGCTGTGTAGTGAAATGAGTAACACAGTGAACCCATGCAGTTTGGATGCTTTTGTGCATATCTTTGAGCAATGTGATTTGTCATTTTTAGATTTCAGTTTTTGACATTAGGGAAGGATGGTAGGCTCATTGAAAAATTGAGGAAATGAAATTGAATCTTAGAAAGTTACTTTTATGTAGTAATGCATACTTAATCACACAATATTATGGAGCATTTCTGGATGCAGAAGAAAAACAACAGATTAAATTGCATGCTCTCAGAACCAGTGGAGCTGGCAGCACTGTGATGCGCAGTTGGAAGCGAATTGCCTGGGAATCATCAACATTGATTCTGGACCCCATGAATGTTGGCATCAGGCCTACGTGGCAAGGAAACCACATTGAAACATGTCGATTCTTAAGAGGCTTGACAGGGAAACATTGAGAGGGTGTTCCCCCTCATGAGAGAGTGTAGGACCAGAGGGTACTGGTTTAAGACTGAGACGAGAATTTTTTTCTGAGGGTTCTCTCTCTTTGGGACTCCTTGACACACAGATCTGTGTATACTTAAGGCTGAGGTGGATAGATTGTTGAACTGGAGGGAAATAGAAGCTTATAGGGAAAGGGCAGGAAAATGGACCTAAGTAATGTCTGATCAGTCTTGATGCTATTGAACAGTGGAGCAGTTTTGAGGGTCTGAATGGCCTACTCTTCCTATTTCTTATGGTTTTTATGGACCTGCTGGTGTACCACTATGCCCTCCCCTACATGTTCAATTAATGAATCAGCATCCCCATGTTGAACAGTACACTTGGAGAAAGCACTGAGGATGGTAAGGGCAGTGAATGTACTCTGGATGGGGGAATCTTCAATGCTCATTAAGAGTGACTAAGCAGCAGCACTACTGATTAAGCTTGTCAGGTCCTCAAGAACATAGCTGATAGATTGGGTCTGTGGCAGGTGGTGAGGGAACCAACAAGAGGGAAAAACATACTTGACCTATCACTGTGCTAAATGGGACAGATTTCAAACAGTTGCAGCAGTAAGCCATTAGCAGAAGCAGAATTGTACTCCTGTAACCTCCCAACCTAGCAAGTCCCCCGCTCAACCATTGCCATCAAACCAAAGTTCAATCCTAGCTCAATGGAGAATGCAAGAAGGCGTGCCAGGAGCAGCACCAGGCATACCTAAAAAAATACCTAAAAGGCAAAGCTCCGAAGCAGGAATACTTGCATGCCAAACAGCAAAGCAGCAAGTGTTGGTCAGCATTAAATAATTCCACAACCAACAGATCAGACCCAGGCTCTGCAGTCCTGCCATATACAGCCACGATGATGGTGGACAATTAAACAACTCACTGGAGGAGGATATTTGCATCCTCAATAATGGAAAAACCCAGCACATCACTGCAAAGGTTAAGACTGAAACATGGTAATTCTGGCAAAAATTTATTGCAAAGTGGATGATCCATCTCTATCCCCTGCAGTCCCAACATCACCGCAGTCAGTGTTCAGCTAATTTGATTCACTCCACTTGATACCAAGAAATGATTGGAGGTATTGGATACTGCAAAAGCTATGGGGCCTTACACCATTCTGCCAATAGTACTGACAACTTGTGTTCTCAAACCTGCTGCATGTCTAGCCAAGCTGTTCCAGTATAGCTCTAATAATTGTGTCTGCCTGACAATGTGGGAAATTGCTCAGGTACATACTGTACAGAAAAGCAGTACAAATCCAACCAACTGTTGATAATCAGGAAGGTATCATTCATCAGCAGTGCTTTGGAGCAGCACCTGCTCAGTGACACCAAATTTGGGTTTTGCCAGGACCACTCCGCTCCTGACCTCTTTACAACCTTGGTTCAATCACGAACAAAAGAGCTGAATTCCGGAGAGTGAGGTGAGAGTGACAGCCCTTGACATCAAGATCAAATTTGACATACAAGTTTGACATCAAGGACTCTAGGAAAATTAGTCAATGAGGATCGAGGGGAAAACTTAACTCGTTGTCTTTTACCTAGAATAAAGGAAAATGGTTGTGATTATTACAGGTCAGTCATCTCAGTTCCAGGCCATCTTTGCAGGTAATGTCTTAAACTATCTTCAGCTTCATGAGTGACCCCCCCCCCCCACACACACACGCACATAAAGTCAGAAGTGGGGGTGCTCACCAATTCACCATGATTGCACAATATTTACCCTAACCATTTGTGACTCCTCACATACTGAGGCAGTTCAGCTCCAAATGCACGAAGACCTGGGCTGTATCCCATTTTGGACTGACAAAGTGACAACATTCCCACTATACAAATGCCAGACAATAACCATTACCCATGACACTCATTGGCATTACCATCTTTGAATCCCAAACTGTCAATACTCTGGGGAGTTAGCATTGACCAGAAACTGAACTGGACTAGCCACGTAAATACTATGGCTGTAAGAACAGGTCAGAGGCTAGGAATCTTGTAACGCTGAACTCGCCACCCGATTTTCCCAAAGCATTCCACGATGGATACTGCCCACTTGCTGAGATGGGTGCAGATCCAACAACACTCAAAGCTTGACACCATTCAAGACAAAGCAGCCCACTTGACTGATGCCACATCCACTCCCTCCACCACTACTGCTCAACAGCAGAATGTAACATCTCCAAGATACATTACAGCAATCCACTAAGGCTCCTTAGCACCTTTCAAACCCATGTTCACTACTATGTAGGGCAACAGATGGTCACCCCCCCCCCCCAAGCCATACTCCCCATTCTGTCTTGGAAATATATCACTGTTCTCAAAATCCTGGAAATGCCCTACTAGTGGTATTGTGGGTTTGTGTCACACTGACATCACATGGGCTGCAGGTGGCAGCTCACCACCACCTTCTCAACAGCAACCTAGGGCAATAAATACAAGCCCAGCCAGCAGTGACCACATCCCAAGAAGAAAGAAAAGAAAATCTCTCAACTTTCAATTCTCCAAAGAAAATAATGTAGTATTTGCATACCGCCATTTAACTCTTACTCCTTCAAACTCAGAACCATCCATACAAATCTTTTGCACTTCAGAAAATATGTGAAGGCTTTAGACAATGTCCAGAAGTGTAGGCAATACTCTAGTTGAGGTCTAACCAGCATTTTACAAAGGTGCTCATCACATTCTCACTTTTGTAAACTCAGCCTCTATTCATAAAGGCCAGCATCCTATGTGTCTTTTCAACCACTTTCTCAAGTTGCTCAAAAGTGCAATTGTACTCCAGGTGTCTCTGTTCCTCCTTCCAGTATAGAGTTCCACCTTGTGGGAATGTGAGAGAATGATTTTAGTACTACTGTGCATGCGGTTTTGCATTTGTCTTGTGTTGTACGCGAGAAAGGAGAAAGTGGCAGAAAACATTGGTTGCACTATCCTGTGAGCTTAAGTTTGCACCTGACCTTGTTGTAGAACATGTTAACATGGCTGTGATGATGTATCCCAATACCTTCTGCCACCCCTCAAATTTAATTCTCAATAGAAGGTTGGCATTGAATTGCTGTCAACTATCTAAAGGTGGTTTGTTATAATGTATTAAATAATATGTTCTGCTTGTCAGCTTTTGAAATTAGATATATGAATGTGCTACAGTGCAACTGAAAGCCAATGCTTAATTTTTTGTCTAGTTAGGTGACAGTTTTTTAAATTTGTTTACTACGATCAGGAACTGAGTTATCTAATTTCTACTTGACATTAAGCTGCCACTGAATACCTAGCCATCTCCTTTGGTTCAATAGAAAGTCAGGTGAGGCAGCCGATATCAAGTGGCAACTTAATTCCGTAGAATGAGCAGAGACAAAGGGGCTGTAGGAATTTTGATTGAGAGCCCTGTTGTATGAATTATGCAAAGGGTATTATTCAATCCTATGTGAATCCTGTAATACCAGATATTCTTGTTGCATTAGAATAAAGGAGGTTCTGAGTAAAATGAAAGAAATTCCTCTCATTGTTTTTTGAATGCACTACATATTTTGTGTGAAAGTTTAATTAGAGCCACTTGCCCAAGGGATAATACACTCAAGGCTGTGCTGAATTTGAAGTTTTAACTATCCTATCAAACAGTCAAGAAGTGGTGGCATAGGTTAAACATAGAGCAAAGATCCCTCTGCACTGTCCAATTAAGGCAGTTGGAAGAGACTGAGAGCGCGCTACACTGATGAGTTTGATGAGGAAAAATGGGAGGAGGCTTGAGCAGAATATAAATGTCCTGGTTGTGCCCAATATTCTCTGCATCTATGTAATTCTGGGCAATTGTTGTCACAATTATCAGATTTGATGTAAAAATTCATATTTTTAAAGACCTTCTGTTTCAGCGCTTCATAATTTTACATTATCAAAATTAGTTTCTCCCATCTCATGCCTTGGAAAGTGGTTTGATTGGGGAAAAAAACAGTCCTCTTCCACTAGCACCCATCTTTCCTGGTTTATATTTTGGCGGATCTATATGCTGCTTAAGATGATAATGGCTGCAATGTGTGACACATCTTCCAGAAATTCTTTTACTGCTTCAGCTATTTTTATATTGTAATAGCTTCATTGAATTCAACCTTTTTAATGTCATTGTGTTTTGAAGGTGGCCTGTTGCATTAGGTATTTGGAATGACATTGTATGAGCTTAGACTGATAAGCAGCCTCCTAAATTACCTTTCACTGTGTCAATTGTGACCAACGACAATAAGAATCATGACTGTCTGTATGTAGAGAGAGTGAATTTAATTCTGGGCAATAAACTTGAGGTCCAGCATTTGTTCATAATTAAGCTGTCAGGTAGAGGAGTAAATTAGTGTTGTAGCATAGGAAGATTAAGCTGAAAGAAATTTCTGCAGGAGTGCTTGTTTTGTGCCTTTACCAGGTTAAAAAAAATGTTTTTGCCAGGTTGTCTGTCAACAGAGAACATAGGGGAAACCCTAACAGTTATGATAAAGATGTTTAACTTGTGCATTAGTTGTTGACTGATCTAATTTTAATTATAGCTCACATGACTTTGGTCATGTGCTTGCTATTTGGCATTGACTGAGCACTTTTCTCCCAGGTGGTCTTACATCCTTACCTTCTCTAATTTGTCAAAAAGCAGTCACCTCCATGTTTTCTGTTTATCCCTGACTCGTTTCTTTCAAACTGTATGTGAGGCCATTGTTTCTCAATATATTTAATGCAATATTTCTGTTATCCTTATCCAAATTCCTCATGGCTTTCCCTCGCTGTGTCTTTTCCTTCTCCTATCTAACATCTATTCTCATATCCTTTGTTCCGAGTGTCCTTCTAACTGACGATAACCAAATCCATTGCTACTTCAGCCCTGAAGTAGTGCGGTAACTTCATTACCTGGAGTTAGCTCACCAAATCCTTTTTACCCTTGCTAAACTCTTACTAAACTAAATGGTGATTAATCTCTCTCTTTAACTCAACTATATGAATGTGAATTGCATAATGTAGTGAAGATTTAGATTAATTATTATGTGAGGGACCAATCCCACAACGATTACTGAGAGTCTAGATAATGCAAAGCACAGTGTTTCTGTGCTGAAGAACAACGGTCTTTTTGCTGGCAGCTCTGTGAAACAATAAAATAATACTTTTAGAAAATCTAAACTGTAGCAACCACTATGATTTACCTTGTCATCTCTCACACCCAGCCTCCTTGTAACCTCCCAAGAAAGATTAGCAATTTAGGGTCAAATTGTGGTCAGCTTTGTCTCCCTCTCATCCATGATTACTCTTAAAACAGGGAGATGAAATTCTAAATGAAATCCAAACGTGTATCCTTGTGGTGAAAGGATGCGAAGCCTGTTTAATTTGGAGCTGTTTGTCCTTCAGGTGATGTGAGTACTGTTTGGCAAGTCTGAGACTGGACAGCAATTCAACAATTCTAAAAAAAATATTTGAAGAGACACTCAGTAGTGAGTGCATTCCAAATAAAGAACCAGTGTTAAAAGTTAGCCTCACTCCTGTTTTCATCCCATCCCATCCCACAAAAGAACAAGTTCGGGTTTTGCTGTTGCTTCAATGATGATTTTCAAATTCAACCATTGCTTATCTCAATGGTTGGTAGGTCCTGGCTCTTGCTGTGTGGAAACTGATTATAGCTTTTACATAAATGTTCATTGAGTTCTGCTACTTTGAAAAAGGTATTGTTGCGATCATCTTCCAGGTCTTTACAAATCCCAGTTTGATCATCCAAGAGAACGGGTGTCAATAGATAGTGCTGAAGAAGGGCTTATGACCGAAACGTCGATTCTCCTGCTCCTTGGATGCTGCCTGACACGATGCACTTTTCCAGCAACACATTTTCAGCTCTGATCTCCAGCATCTGCAGACCTCACTTTCTCCATGTCAATAGATAAGGGTGATTCAGCCCTCATTTTTCTTTGACATATTTATGTTCCAGTTTACCTTGAAGTGTCGAGGCTGATTTCAATGTTATCAGAATATCTCTCTCTCAATGTTCCGGGCAATTTTAACTGCTTGTGAACCATCCCCAAAAGAATTTGCACTATTGAGCTTTAAGTGAAAATTGAGCAGCTACCTATCCAAGGCCCAATATAGAACCTTTGTTGTGGGTAGGAGGCAGAGCTCCCAGAGCAGTATTGTGGAACTCACTCATTAAAACTTTAAAAATGAGCAGTAAGATCCAGATCCCTCGACTGCTTTTACAATGCTGCCCTTAGAATTGTGAACTGGAGGTAGCATTCAATAAATAACCATGCATCAAGTAGATGGGACAGTCACACAAGTCTCTTTCACTAATTACTTCTGAATGTAAAGGGACTTGTGTTGTGAACACCATTTTAATTTGGTGCTGAGTAATTAAAATGGTCTTTACCATGTCTGTGCATATTTGTGGATGCGAAGGTGGAGTTAAAATCCACGATTGACCATGAACATGTTGCACGGCAGAGTAGGTTTGATGAGCTGGTCTTACCTTGCTCCTGTTTCTTAGGTTTTACATCAAGATCAAGGGGAAACTTTGGTTGAGGAAAAGGATCGTTCAGAATCTTAAGCACTGAAATTAGAGTCAGTGCAAGTAATCTGGAGATACTAAGGAAGAAAGGGAAGGAGAAGTTTGGGTAGCTAGAGGGAGTATCTCCTCTGCCTTCCCCCACCCAATCAATCAGCTATTCCCACCTCAACTCCTCTTCCCTCCCCTGCTCTCTGAGCTTGCACTTACTTTCAAATATTAAAATAGAGTCAAGGTGGGGAGAAGTTTGTGAAACAGAGCTAGAAATTGATGCAAATCAATTATTGTCACCCATATGCTTTCACTGAGTAGGGGTTAGTAACTACTGTAAGCAGATTATCATGCCCAAGTAGTAATTGATTTCGATACAACATTGTTAAAGCCTAATAGCTTAATGTTACACAGCAAAGATGAGTTTGACTTTTTTTTTAAAAAATGCTAATTGGAAGAACGATTTGTGTTTGAACATATATAGGGCAATTACAATTCATTACTCCCAACATTTATCTGAGAGAAGCTCCCTGAAAATGCAGCTCCCCAATTTGAAAGAGTTCAATAGCCTTCTCATGCTATGCAAGATTAAAGATGCATTTCAAAAATAGTTTCATGAAACTTCAGTCTAGTCCCTCTTAAAATTCTATTGAACGCAGCATACGATCAATAAAATTGATTTTTCTTTTCAAAATGTGACTAAAATATTAGAGAAAACAATGATCAGGTTTTTATTACAATATCCTCAGTTCAGACAATTCTACCATTGCTTCATGTTTTAAGGGTTAAACAACCCCATGGGCATGTACTTTGAAACAATCAGTCACCATTTTGAATGTTAACCTGAAATGTTTGTAAAAGTTGAATGAAGCCACTTTGTGTAGCTTGGGGGGGGAAAAAAGACAGAAAAAGTAACTGAGCTGATCAGCCATCTCTGTTGTACTGCTAATCCATCATCTTCTCCAAGACACTGACAAATAGGCTGGCCATTTCTGTTTTTGATTCTGATTTTCAGTTTTTAAATTGATTATAAGTATTGTTTTTAAACATGTTTTAATCTAAAGTTTAGCAATAAGAAGGTGTTTGATGGAAAACTTCCTTATAATTTTTTAAAGCAGATTACCAAGCCTTAGTACAAATTTTAATTTCCAGTGTCTTCTGGGGCTGAGCAGCTGTTATGTTCTTATGGACTGAATGTGCAGGTTTTTGTATATGAAACTAATGCAATGATTATTTTGTAATTGAAGGCATGAAAGACACAAAATGCAATTTCTAAATGTCGTATATTCCAGTTGATTTGATTTATCTAAACGAGCAGTACTGTCATGGCTGCTATTAGACTGATATTAATCCAGAGAAGGTGTGCGCAAATCCTAACAAGGGCAGTTTACTAATTTCACTTCAGATTTTTTCTTAAAATTATGCAAAATTAGAATGGTATCAGTAAAAAATAACCATTGTCATCAGATTTCCTCACCCAGCCTAGCTTTTATAACTCCTGATAAACCCAACACCTCAAATGAAATGATGACATCGGATACCAACCAAATGATGATGTATATTATTCTGGAACCCCTAACCTAGCAGCATTAGGAAACTCCTTCACCATATGGAATACAATGGCTACAGGTGAAAGCTCATCTCTGCCTTCTCAAGGAACTGTGAGATGGGCAATAAAAGCTAGCCTTGCCAGCAGTGTCCAGATTTCAAGGGTGAATTTTAAATGTTGATACTAGTATAAGTCTACTGCAGATTTGTAACCAGGTTCTCACCTCTTTAGTACATCCACTTCCAGTTTGATTTTATATTTTGTGAGCTAATGATTTGCTTTTGCAGACATAAGAATTGAATTCTAGCTTCTTGAACTCTAATTTTTATTCATTCCACCAACAGCTGCTGCACTTTTTGCTGTCTTGCCCAAGGCAATCACCCCCTAAACCTCTGTCTCTTCACTTCAAGATACATCTTGAAGCCTTATTGCTTTGATCAAACTTTAGGTCATCTGTCCTAAGTATTTCCTCAAGTGTTGGTGTCAAAAAATATTTTTACTGATAGACTGAAAGTCTTGCTGCACATGGATCAGTGCTGTTTTTGTGAATGTGCAGTGAGAGCTGTTTGTAATTTTTCTCCCTGCAAGAAGTGCAAACGCCATTCATGTCTTCAGGTCTGAAATTAACATTGGATTGTGTTACTTAATATTGTTGTTCATGGTCAGGCATAGATTGCCTGCTGCTCATGGCCTTAACCAGCACTGCTGAATTAATAGTCACTAGGATTGGTGCAACATTTGATATGTGTCAGAGCTGACCAGTAGGTGGCAGTATATGTGTACCACAGTGGCTGGTGAGATGAGTTTGACAGATTAATGTTACATTCAATATTATGAAAATATGCTCAGTAAGGCTACAGCATTGAAAGTCTCCTTATTGCAAAGATAAGTACACAAGTCAACTTTGAGTTGTGTATACCTGGTGACTTGTAATAAGCAGCTTTATTAAAAAAAATTGACAAGTTTGTTTGATTCAGGTCTTGCCCCTAGAAAGCTTAATTGTTTGTGAAATGTTCAGATTTTCTTTCTTTAACTGAATTCTTTAATTTTGGAATATGGGAATTAGATGTAATGGTGTTAATTGGACAATTAATTTGGAATTACAAATACATTTATTATCTTTATTTTTTCCATTGAGGAATATGACCATGTTTGTAGTAATTGTGTTGCACCTCTACTGTTTTAAACTGTTTCATCTAAACACCTTGAGACGTTTATATTACGTTAAGATCTATAACCCTGTACTCATCCAATTCTGACTTGTTGGTGATCCCTCAATTTCATTGTACCACCCATTGACAGCTCAGCTTGCAAATATCTTTACTTTTTGAAAACATTTATTAGAACCTGCTATGATTGAATTTTTCATGTAGGTGGATTTTAAATTTTAGTTTGAGAACAATAATGTCTTATGACACTTGTGTCACAGATACAAGTTGCTACATAAGTATGGTTATTATTCCAGATTCTAGTCAGACTGATTCTGGAAGTCTGTGCACTTAATTGGCATTGGGAAAGTCCACTGTCATTCATGTGTTGGATGTAGAAATGATAAATGTGCTGAGATTGATCCTGGCTTTATTGCTTAAAGAAAAGAAAATTTGGCAAATTCAATAGGGGAATACCTCTTTGTTCTGAACTTCCCTATTATAACATTTAATCTCAAAATTAGAATTAATTGGGAAAACAAGATTACAAAGAGCTGCATCACAGACCAAATTGTGAAGTTGATCAGGGATTGAATTGCAAACATTTACTTGTACTTTGACAACTTTATATATACTACCTGTGCAAAGTGAAAATCCCATCTTATAAAGTGCATCAAATTTTGCAGGAGTTTGTTTTAACTTCCAAATAGTCTTGCTGCTACCAGAAAATCTCTTGTCCTCTTTGCTCCCTTTCCCCAGTTCCTGTAACCCTAGGCTTCTGCAGACATTCAAAATGAAATATTAAGTGAGCAAATGTAAATGTTCTCAAAAAGACTGATTAGAAAACCACTTCAACATTACTCCCACTATAATTTTTACAAATGTTGATTAAGTCAGTCTGCTAGAGTGCATATAGCAAAGGGAAATGGATTGTAAAAGGACAGTGAACAAAATGGTGGGTTTGTGCATGAAAAATTAGCATAAATATGGCGTTGCTTGTAAGACAGCTGGATGGGAGTTGTGGCAAGTGAAGGAGGCTTGTTGAACTTTTCCAACTCCCCCCTCCCCAGTCTGGTTCCCCACCACCATTACCTAATCCCTGAACCACTCCTCACCTGGTACCCCACCTTTCCTTGCTCCCCCTACCCTCTTCCTACTCTATTCACCCCACCGAATTCTTCTCCACGTCCTTCACTCTTTCCCCCCCCCCCTCCCCCCCCCTCCCCCCCCCTCCAATTTCCCCATCTGCTCCCTGAATCTCTCCCTTCCCTTCCCCTACCTGTGCCATGGCCTGGTGCCTGCTGCTGGGTGTTCCTGAGTGTTAATATATTCAGGGACGTGATGTTAATGTGATCAGGTGAGCCTATAGCGGCGGAGCTGCTGGGCGTTCCTCTGCATACATTATGCTGATGAGCGTGCTGAGGGTTTTGTGGTGAGCAGCAGCAGCGGCGAGCTGTTTGTGAGCATCACCAGCTTTCTTTGTGGAGCTCTGTCGAGGTGGCTCTCCAAGGTTTCTACAGTACATTGCCGTTTCACTGCAAATTCACAACCCCTAGCCTTCAGCAATAGCGTTTCTCTTTACCACGGCTGGCTCATTAAAGGCTGCAAACGAAAAGTGCCAATTTCTACACTTCATTTTTGCTCTGGAATAGCATGAATGCTGAATATTATAAGTCACTGGCGATGGAGCTTGGGGTTTACCAGCTGAGAAATTTCTCGATTTCATTTCTCTCCTCTTTGCTTGGAACAGAAAACGCCTCCGTAAAATTAGACAGTAGGTAAATGTCGGTTGTTGGATTTTTTTTTCGTTTCGTTTTTGCAACGGTCAGGGTTGGTTGTGTTTTGATTTGAAGCTAGGCAGATAGATACAGTATAGCAAAATAGCGTTTGCATTGCAACAGTCTACGGTGCTGAAGGCGATGACAGCTTCCTTGAAATCTTCGGCTCTTTCTGGGGGTATCAGAGACATTTGAAAATGTTTTTTTTTAACTTCTCTGTGTCTGTCGAGCTGAGTGTGCGCCTATGGAAATATTAGCGGAGATCAATGCAGGGAAAAATGGCTGGCGTCGTCTCCCAGCCTTGTTATTTTGCCGCATTACAGTGGGGGCATCTACCCCCAGAGTCAGCAGAAAGTGAATATTCATCTCGGCTGGGGGGTTTTTTTGAGGCTAAATCCTACATATTGACCCAGATGCCGACTTTGATTAATAATAATAATGCTGGGTGTTGCATCGCCTGCAAGTGGTCGCTGTTTGCTGCGCCTGGGGGTAAATAAAATGCATCAGTTAACACAAAAACAAAGCTATTATCAGGTTACAACTGTACATTAGATCTTGGCAGGCGCGACTGCTCTATTTGTCTTCCATTTGCTTTTTATTCTTCTCCAGTTGGGATCGTTGCTTTAATCCCTTTTTTTTGTTGTTTCTTTCCAGTTCTTCTGGTGCCAGTGTGGTAGCCATAGACAACAAAATCGAGCAAGCCATGGTAAGTGTGCAGCGAACGGGCAGTAAATATTAAAACCAGTGCAGAGATCTCAAAAATCCTTTTGGGGCGAAGGCGGTGTGGGGGAGGGAATAGGGAATGGGTCAGGCACTCCTCGGTGCGACCGTGCGATGGGGCAGCAAAATAAATCAGAAATTTTCTCCGTAACAATGCAGGTTGGGCATCCTCTAGAGTGTCAGGAATTCTACTGCTCACCCTCTGTGCACAGAGACATTAACTCATTGTTCATGACATGGATGTTCAAGGTGAATGTGAAGACACTTGTTCTGTGTGCAGGAGCCCTTCGCTGACCCACAGATGTGAACCCTCGTTCATTCATCAAAGAAAATTGAATTTTTGTTTAAACATTTGATGCCTCGGCCGTGCAACCGGGTCACTAACAGATGGAATATTGTTTTTCCAGCTTGCGCAGTGCCGTGCATTGGTCCCCTGCAGTAAATCACCTCTCAGTTGCCAGTAAACAATCCATCCGTATTCACCACGATTGTAATTGTGGGGTTTAGGATTATGGACTAGCACGACCTGAATTATTTGGTGACCAGTTAGTGCTGGGAATAAGCGCACTCAGTAACCATCCCAGGGGAATTTTATTTTTGTTTTATGGGGGCGGCTAAATATAATATAATCTCGGTGCATTTTGATTGTTTTGTGAACATGAGGGATTGAGTCTGAGCCTTTTTAAATTTCTAGCCCCCCCCCTCCCCAGTCTGTGCTTTTGTAATGTAGATGCTGGGGGCTGCATGTTTAGTGGGTTGGCTGGCTGGGTGCACGCTGCTCCCCGCTGCCCGGGGCCGCTGGGCTGCTGCCCGCTCACTGCCGCTGCCGCTTGCTCTTCCGCCTGTTGCCAGGCGATCTCAGAACCTTAAACCCTGGGCTAAAAATAACTCCCGCTCCCATTGGCCGCCGGACCGTGACGTGGCGCGGCCTCCGGGCCCGCTGACGTCAGCAGTTGTCAAGAGCGGAAGGAGCGGAGAGAGAGAGAGATTTTACAGGAGGTGGGGGAATGTATTCAGAGAGAGGGACTGATGATGGAAGGTGGTGAGGAAGGTGCAGTGTGAGTGCAGCCCGTGACTGTCCACATTGAGCACTCAGAATCTGACAGCAATTCCCTTCATTTATATGGCCCCTTTTAATACAATATCTCTAGGTGCTTTGGCAAATCATGAGATGAGTACAGACTTGAGTGCATCTTAAATCACTGGTAATTTTGAAGGATAATGTGGTGCAGAGGGGGAGGAAGTTTTGGATCTTGGCTGAAGGCAATGCAAGAGATTAAAATTGAAAGGACACTGGAATTCCATTAGTTGTAAGGTTAGAAGATAACAGAAATAGAGGGGGACCAGGTGTGAAGAATGAGAAGAAAGAAAGACACTTTTAATTTAAAAGCAGGAATAAACGTTTAGCCCTTTTAGACTGCTCTGCTATTTATTAGATTAGATTTACAGTGTGGAAACAGGCCCTTCGGCCCAACAAGTCCACACCAACCCGCCGAAGCGCAACCCACCCATACCCCTACATTTACCCCCTACCTAACACTACGGGCAATTTAGCATGGCCAGTTCACCTGACCCGCACATCTTTGGACTGTGGGAGGAAACCGGAGCAAACCCACACAGACACGGGGAGAACGTGCAAACTCCACACAGTCTGTTGCCTGAGTCGGGAATTGAACCCAGGTCTCAGGCGCTGTGAGGCAGCAGTACTAACCACTGTGCCACCGTGCCACCCACAATGTAATAAAATCATCTGATTATAACTGCCAATCCTGCCTACTCTCAATGACTTTTCAACCCTTTCTCAATAAGAATTGGTATCCACTTAAGCCTTAAACATATTTCGGAACTTTGCTACCATCATCTTTTCAGAGCATTCCAAGACCCTTCAGCTTCTGAGCGAGAGAAATTTGTCCTAAAATCTGTTTTAATTGGTGACCCCTGATTTTTAAATATTGTCCCTGACTTCTAGATTCTCCTATAAAAGAAACCATCCTCTCCACATCTACCCTGACAAGATCCCTTGGGATTATATACACTTCAGTCAACTTACCTTTCACTCTTCTAAACTGCAGAGGATGGAAACCTAGCCTGCCCAATCTTGTTCCTCATAAGACCCCATCCCCATTTCCCTCTTCCAGGTATTTGTCCAGCAGGTACAAGGATATGCCAGCCATGTATAGGGTGATGGGTAATGGAACTTCGTGCAGAATTCAGGCAGAAAAATTGTGTTCTAACTTAATTTTACAAAGGTTGTGGAGGTCAGCCAGCAGAATACTGGAATTGTCAGGTCTATAGGCAGTAAATGCATCAATGAGGGCTTCAACTGGATGCAGTGAGGCATGAGCAGTGATGGCTGGTGTTGTGAAGGCTTAAGTCAGGTGGAATCAAAGAATTTGAGTTGGAAGGGCTGTTTTCTGATCCATTTAGGCACCAAAGTAGTGATTGGTGTTGAGTGGTCACCTGTATCAATGTCTTTTATACTGGTTGTGAAAAGTGAGGAAGGCTAATTTTTCATTTTCAGTGATGTGGAATGTTATTGGTGACTTTGAAGGCTATTTCAATGGGAAAATCAAACCAGATTGGGTGGGTTCAGTCACAAAGTTCTGGGTAAAACAGTGGGCAGAGATTTGAAACATTTTACCATGCTCAAGGACTTGCATAGAATGGAAGTTTTGGAATGAGGACGATCGATTAAAAATGTAGAGTTTGTGAGGAAGGTAAGGAGGTTGTTAGCAGATTGGAATGCAAGGAGGAAAGGGAATTGTGGCAAAATTCAACATGTATTGAGGGTGCAGAGGTGTGTTGTATTAAGCTTGGAGAGAGCATGAGGAAAGGAAATTGAGAAAGATGCATTTTAGGGACGAGTGCAGTCTGAGGTATTCTAGGGATTTGTTCCAAAGTGCAGATTGCAGAAGGGTGGAAGTGCTTTGTGAATTTTAAGCTATGGGCCTTTGGAATGACAAGTCTATCATTTTGGCATTGTATCAGAGACTAACTTAAACATCGAGAAATCTGACTTAATGTGCAAAATGAAGCGTGCAGAATGTACAATATTTTCCTCTGCAAACATTGAGTCAAGGTTTGACCTTGGATATCCAAGATGATCACGAAATGAGCAGAGTGCACCCACTCTTAATGAAGCAGTGCAGGATAGATTCTTATCTAGAATTTTTTTTTAAAGATAGTGCAATTTTGTATGCTTTTTTAAGTTGGCCTGTGTCTCCTTTGTTTTATCCAAATGCAACTGGGAATGTCAGAGGTAGGTTCTTTACTACCACGACTGGCAGTGCATTCCACGCACCCACTATTCTCTGCGTAGAGTCAGATACGTTAGGGACATTTAAGTGACTGCTGGACAAACACATGAGCAGCAGTAAATTGAGGGATGTATAGATTAGATTGATCTTAGATTAAGATAAATGCTTGTGCTTCAGTACGATTAGAGTAGCCTCATGGAAAAACTAGTTCTGTAGTTTCCCACAAAGTATTCTATACTGTGGGATTGTATTAACAACATCTAAACAAAATATCAGATGAAAGAGGCAGCAAAAAAGTTGAATAAACTATTATTGTTTTATACAAATTAAATATGAAAGCTTTGAAAAATGTTGTTCAGTATTTAGATATAATTCTCTTCAATATGTTTGCTTGCTTTGTAGGATCTTGTGAAGAGTCATTTGATGTATGCTGTCAGGGAGGAGGTGGAGGTCCTTAAGGAACAAATCAAAGAACTGGTGGAGAGAAACTCTCAGTTGGAACAAGAAAACAATCTGCTGAAGACTCTGGCTAGCCCTGAGCAGTTAGCACAGTTTCAGGCACAGCTGCAGACAACTGGCTGTTCCCCACCAGTGTCTCAATCTGGACAATCTACTCAACCCACACCACCAAATGGGGGATCATCAGCTTAAAGGCCTGGCTGTACAATCCAATGGAGCCATCAGGCTTTGCAGAGAAGAGAAATAAACTGTCATATCAATCATCATGTAATATTTCATCGCACACCAACAATTCCAAATTGGTTATGGGAACTAGAGTTGTATAAATTCAGAAAGAAACTCTCTTCAGTATTAAGACAGTCGTCTTTGGCTAAAGGAGTTTGCTTTGAGGGTGTGAAATGAAAGCCTTGTCCTCTCAAAGAGAGTGGTTGTATGCACAGGAGAAGAAAAGCAGCCATGCAGATCTGAGTGCTGGTTACCGATCATTGCTCATGCTGTGAAAATGCATGCAGTTTTCTTTCATTCAGCACACCTGTATCTGTGTGTGCATGTGTGTATATGTATGTGTGCACCAATATAACTGCTTCCTGACAAGGTTGAGGAAGAAGTGGATCAGAGGCAATCAGATACTGACTGGAGAGTCTGAGAGGGCCGTGCCCTCCTTTACACTGCTGTAGACCACTTTGATTTCTAAATGAGTTATGAAGACAAAACGGGAGTATGAAGGCAAAGCTGAACAGTATTTAACTTGAACTATAGAACTGTCACCTTGGACCTTAAATTGACAAGATTGCTATGTTTACACTGCTTTTCCAAGAGCTGGAGAGGTGTAGATTTTTTTTCCAAGTTAGATGTGACTCTAAAAAGTTTGGACAATCCAAAACATTGTCCTCTAATGTATATTGTGTACGTAGTGTAAGTATTGTGTAATATAGAGCTGTATCTATTAGGTTGTACAGATTGAAAACTTGCTGTTTCACTGATCCAATTGCATTTGGACATTTTTTATGCTGTTGAACAGAAATGGCATTTGTGAACAATTATGCTGTCCTCAGACATAGCAGGGCTGAAATAATTTTTTTTGTAAGTAAATGGTACGTGACTGGTAATTATAGAAAGTACGTGGTCCACTGGTCTCATTTCATATATCTATCAACACTAAGTAGTGGCAAATGCTACACAGTAGTTGTAGTGATAGAAGTGGTCTCTTGGTCAGAGGAAGCACTGAGAGATGAGAATCTATGGGCTCCAGTGGAATTGATTCTTTTTGATGCTTCATAGACCTTAGCTGTTGGTTCAATGGTCCATTGGTCTGTCAAATCTATGCTGTAATGGTCTGGTTAGATTCCTTAGGATCCAGAACCAATGGATTCAACAGCCTACGTATGTTTGCTTCTAACTGGCTGTTGAATACCTTCAACAACAATGTACTTGCCAGTAGTACAGCATTTGTAACACCAACAAAAAAAGATTGTGTTTTGACAATTAAGCACTCCAGACCCAAAACCTCCGTTAGAAGCTCTGATTCCTGCTATGGATTTCACATTAACAGTAATAGTGTTGCTTATGTTCTGATGCATGTTCTGAAACAGTTGTAACACATTCAGTTATACTCGACTGCGGCACAACTTCGAAACTTTCAATAAACTCAAGTTGGTAAATAACAAGTATTGATTGAATTGTCTGTGTCTTTACACTTTTTTTATTGCAAATTGTGGCAAGATGTATTCATATTATCTGGAACAACAGAGCAGGAGCATCATTTGGCATTCATTACCAGCCATGCATCTGAATCTAGACAATACCTTCTTGGGCACTGACTGTCCAATTTTGTTTTGGGGAAAATGTTACTTAGATTAAAACTGCAGGCTGACACATTGAAGTCGAACTTAAAGGGCTGAGTGACGGTACAATTGCCACTTGCATAGTCCTGTCACTCTAAGTTTTCAGCACTTTGCTGTCACAATGCAGCTATTTATTTGTGGGTGGAGCCAAAGTGTTTGTAGTTTTATACTGTCTTCTCACTGGCCATTGACAGATGAGATGGACCTGGTAAGATTTGCTCAACTGAATGTGTTAACCACTCGTTGAGGTTCTGCAATTTCTTCAGGTTTTGATTTGACAACTTTATGCCTCTCTGTGACCTCCCTATGTTTTCAAAATGTAGGTTTGGCACCATTTAACTTGATGCATACTGTCAAAGATATTTAATGTAATTATCATTTACCTGTACATCATAACTAAAGTTTGCTGTAAGGAATTTAAAGAATCGATGGATCTTCAACATTTTGTAGCTATTCACAACATGATTTTTACAGTTTGAAGGCAACATTTTGAGATTGCACATAGCTTTGTGATTGTTCAGTTACACCACTACTGAATCAACTTTGTTTCATTAAAAAAAAATGCTTGTGCACCAATGTTTGTTTTATATCTGGCATGTGGATAAAACTTCTAGAATGATGAACAAAAATCTGGTTGACTCCCATGGAAGCAGAATCCTGCAGATGCAGAAATGTAAATTAAAAAGCAAATGCTGTAAATAGGGCTAGGCAACATTTCTGGAGACAGAAACTGAGTTAATAATTCAGGTCAGCAAAAGGGATAATATTAGCAATATAATCGTTTTTTAAGTCAGTCAAAAGGCAGGAAAGAGAGTGGAAAACAGAGATTAAATGATTCTCGCTAATCGCACTGAACAACAGCAGTGACCAAAGTTTAAAGTTAACCATCGATAAAGCTTGTGTTGTAAATCCATATGGGCCTTCAGTTTAAACATTACTGGAAAGTGCAGATAGAGTTTTCATATTTGCTACTGAATACTATTAAATCCACTTTGATTTTTATCATTAATACTCCCAAGGATTTTTTTTGATTAGATTCCCTACAGTGTGGAAACAGGCCCTTCACCCCAACAAGTCCACACAGACCCATTCCCCTACATTCACCCTTGACTAATGCAGATCTGATGTTAATCAGTGTGTAATGCTGACCTGACACCAGCGCTACTGTTGTGAAGCTTCAGCTCATGATCCCTCTTAATTGGCTGTTTAACATTTAGCAATCAGATGCTGGAAGGGCTATAAAATCAGTGCTATTTAAAGGGATCATGGACTACTTTTTTTTAGACTACTTCTAAAAATAGTTGATGGATTTCTGCTGGCACTTGCTGTGATTGTACAAATGTGTATTTTCTGGAGTCCTGTAAAAGTGCTTAACTCTACAGAAAATGGACGTCAGGGATGAAAGACTAGGTCTGGCCTTCAAACAGTTACTCTCAGACATGAGTGCAGTATTCGGTTTTTCTCTAGGAATGCAGTGTGACTGCTGGGAAAACAAACAGCAGATATCGTGCAGCACAAATCACTGAAAGCGGGGGTGAAGCTTGGCTCTTTGCAGGTGACTGTATTCATTGGGGTGCAAAGGGGGCAACTCGCCTACTTTTTGATTCAATAGGTTCATGATCCACCAAGCTACTGCTGCTTCCCTGTGCTGGCATCTCAGCTTGTAATCTGTTGGTGTACAGACTGAGACACCCTGGAAAGCCCCTGTATGCTCAGGTATCCTGAGGGCATCAGTTCAGCTGTGTAGAAGCTGTTGTGCAACATGTAGAGCTCTCTTCAACATTGGGGCTCTCTGTTTAAAAACAAATGGAATTTTCCTAGTATTTACACGGTAGTATCAGATTTCTTTCAACAGTCACGAACTTGCCAAAATTCTAGCATATGAAAACAAAGGAAATAACTATCAAAAAACAGGTCTCAATTCCCATTGAACTCGCGTCACCAATTAATAGGGTGTGTTTGACACTATATTCAGTGTGTGGTCTTCAAGTATAGGATTGATAAATTGTTCCTCAGATGAAGGTGGGCTGAAAAGAGTTTAAGCAGATTTTTAAAAAAATAAATTCATGGCATGTGGGTATAGCTGGCTGGACTGCATTTATTGTCCATCCCTAATGGCCCAGAGGACATTAAAAGTCAACCACATTGCCATGGATCTGGAATCATGTAGGTCAGACCAGGTAAGGATGGCCATTACCTTCCTGGAGGGGCATTGAGGTCAAGGGAATGAGAGGTTTTTCCGACAATGGTTACACGGTCATCGTTAGACTCCACTCCAGATTTTTTTTAACTGAATTCAAATCCCACCATCCGTCATGGCTGGATTTAAACCCGGGTCCCCAGAACATTAGCTGGGTCGCCGGATTAACAGTCAAGCAATAATACCACTAGGCCATCGCCTCCCCCAATTGACTAGCAAAAAAACCCTACCCCTAGAAATATGATGTAACAATAAGCCCATGGAGTGGAGGGGATTTCTTTACTGGGAGTTAGCATCAAGCAGACCTGGTCATACAGTCATAAAGATGTACAGCACGGAAACAGGCCCTTCAACTTGTCCGTGCCAACCAGATATCCTAACCTAGTCCCATTTTCCAGCACTTAGCCCATATCCCTCTAAATCCTTCCTATTCATATAGCCATCCAGATATCTTTTAAATGTTGTAATTGTACCAGCCTCCACCACTTCCTCTGGTAGTGCGTTCCATACATGCACCACCCTCAGTGTGAAAAAGTTTCCCCTTTAGGTCCTTTTTTGAAATTTTTTCCCCCTCACCCTAAACCTATGCCCTCCACTTTCAAGAACTATGAACCTGCACTCCAAGGTCTTTATGTTCAGCAACACTCCCCCAGGACCTTACTATTAGGTGTACAAGTCCTACTCTGATTTGCCTTTCCAAAATGCAGCATTACTTAAATAAATTCCATCTGCTACTTCTTGGCCCATCTGATCAAGATCCCATTGAACTCTGAGGTAACCTTCTTCACTGTCCACGACACCACTAATTTTGGTGTCATCTGCAAACTTACTAACTATACCTCCTATGTTCACATCCAAATCACTTACGTAAATGGTGAAAAGCAGTGGCTGGCCTCCAGTCTGAAAACCAACCCTTCACCACCTTTCTCTGTCTTCTACCTTCAAGCCAGTTCAGGATCCAAATGGCTAGTTCTCCCTGGTCACCAGAGAATAGTCTTCATTGAGCAGTCTTCACCAGGCAGATAGACAGCACAGAAGAGGAGGAAGAGTGAGGGAAGCATTCCCTAATACCTCAGCATTGGGGCCCCAGGATTGATGAAGGTTCTACTTCCTGTACAAAAGCTCATACCTTGGTGAGGGAGCAGGATTCTGCCTCCACTTGAACAAGACTGAAACATTCTGCATTGACTCTCTGTTTGGCCTCTGGTGGCAGTGAACATTTCCAATTGTCACTGTATACATTCTTTACCTAATTAATGTATCACAGTTGCAGCTGCATAACAAAAACTTGCTGACTGCCTGCATTCAATAACTGTGTTCACAAACCCCTAAAATTATCACGCAATGGTGCTCAGACATTGGGTGCTGTCTGTTTGGCATGTTCTGGAAGCTGAGTCATTGTTCACTGGACTCTTGTCATGTTTGGGTTGATGAGTGTTCTGCTGGACACTTAAATCACTTCCAAGCAAAAAAGAATGGACCTATTGGAAAAAGTCTCCTGGTGTCAGACTCACTGTGCTCCTTAATATCAGCTGCAGACTTTGTGACAATCTGTTAATGCACCAGGCCTTTCTGTACGCAAACCCATGATCCTTTGTCTGTCCAAAACCAAAATATTGTCTACTGCAAATCTGAAACACAAGAAAATGCTAATTTTTTTTAAGCAAGTCAGCCAGTATCGGTGGAGAGAGAAACTGCATTAAACGTGTGTTCAATAAAGTGAAGTGGGGTTAGAGATAAAGAACATAAGAGAAAGTGAGATTAAATGACAAATGTGATAATGATGCAAAACAAAATTGGATATTAATGGCACAAAGACAGGAATAAAAGACGTGAAATGGGAATACAGGAATTAGGAGCAGCCCTTCCAGCCTGCTTGGCCATTTTACACGGTCATGGCTAATCTCATCCTGGTTTCAACTCCACTCTCCCACCTGCTCCCCATAATCCTTTATCCCACTTCTCATCAGAAATATATCTATTTCTTCCTTGAATCTGTGGATTGATTCTGCTTCTACTGCACTCTTTGATTGAGTGACCATTCATTTTCAAGTGATGACACTGAGCTTCTGCCTAGCTGCCATGTTGATTTTCTCTTCCCTGCCGCTGTGCTATTTCTGCCATTGGCCTCCACCTCTGCAGCAGACCCTCATCCTTCAGAAAAGTGGCACTTTGGGCATCTCTGTGACCGTGGCTGGCAGCAGGCTGAACCTGTCCAGTGTCAGCTCCAGCTCCTGACCTTGCTTCTACTACACACACCTGGACTGAATATGCGAGCAAGCCGCGCTTTGTGTCCTCCTTACTGATGTCACACTATAACCACTGCCTGTCTTGGTGTCTACTCTTAGGTGTCCAAAAGGCATGATGTTGTGTTGGGGGTGGGAAAGAGCATTCAATATCATCCTTAAGGTTATCAGGACAGCAATAGCCAATCCAATAAGGGTAAACATTGGAATTGGTTACCACTTCAGCATTTCTCTGAGATAATCAAACACTGCTCACTGAGTAGATTTCTTACACTGTGGAAACAGGCCCTTCAGCCCAACAAGTCCACAACGACCCACCACCCACCCATACCCCTAACTTAACACTATGGACAATTTAGCATGGTCAATTCACCTGACCTGCACATCTTTGGACTGTGGGAGCAAACACCACACAGTCGCCTGAGGCGGGAATTGAACCCGGGTCTCTAGCGCTGTGAGGCAGCAGTGCTAACTGCTGTGCCACTGCGCTGCCCACTTTAAGTAGGTATTCTTCCATCTTACAATTGCATCAGCAATGATGAAGGGTT
Organism: Hemiscyllium ocellatum; assembly: GCF_020745735.1. Taxonomy (NCBI): domain Eukaryota; kingdom Metazoa; phylum Chordata; class Chondrichthyes; order Orectolobiformes; family Hemiscylliidae; genus Hemiscyllium; species Hemiscyllium ocellatum. The sequence continues at coordinate 18,795,471 of NC_083412.1, read as the reverse complement.
TATGCCAGAAACGTTGATTCTCCTGCTCCTCGGAAGCTTCCTGACCTGCTGTGCTTTTCCAGCACCACTCTCTTGCCTCTGATCTCCAGCACCTGCAGTCTTCACTTTCTCCTAACCTGTTAAAAAGCTTATTTACAAGTCCAGGAAGGAGGATTACCTCCAAAAAAAGGTATTTTTCCATTTAAATTTGACACATTTCTGTTGTCCTTTAGCAAGCAGGTCAACTTTATGATCATTTTGTTGAAGGGTCCCACCAGGAGCTAAGCTATTACAGATTTTTGTTTTTTACTGAAGTTGTTATTGTTTATTTGCGAAGGGGACTGGTGATAGCATTCTTTCTCAGCTACAGACCATTCATGTTTGGAACCACAACATAGGGCACTACTCACCATGTTTTTCTGCCACCAAACTAACTAGTAGCTGCTATTTTCTTCCACCCACCAGTCCTACCAAGCACACTCTGAATGTCGAGCTTTTAATAACAGCCTTGGACTAAGTCACTGTTGTGAAAATCCAGCTCCTCCAATCTGCAGGACTCTGTAGCATCCACTTCTCTCTCTCTCTCGCTCTCGAAAGGATTATTAATCTCCCCTCATCTGCCAGTTTATATTCACACAGGGTAATCCTCGCACTTACTCACAATCTCTTGCGCAGGAGTAGGCTATTCAGCCCATCAAGCCTGGTCTGTCATTCAACTAGATCGCGATTGGTTTTTCTAAATCAATACCATTTTCCTACTCCACCCCCTTATCTTTTAATATCATTAATATGTAGAAATGGCTTTAATATGTGGTATGGATTTTTCATCAAAAACCCAATGGCTGTGTACTTACTAAGGTGCGTTGAACCATTTTGTTGAAAATAGTTCTCACAATGGCTTCTTTCTGGTTCCTGTGGCTCGCCCCTGTTTTCATGGATGACCATTGTAAATAGTGTAAACCTGACAGGCCTGGGGAGTTCACATACAGAGTCCTTTGGCTCTCTCATAGGATCTTGCTGCAACTGACAGCCGTTTAGAATCGCCCCCAGATCCCAGTGTTTTGTCTCCACGCAGGGCTGTCGATTTTATTTCATGTCCATTTTTACCTTGCAATTTTTTTGCCAATTCCCCCCTTTCCCCGAGGATTGGAACCCTCTGTATTCCTAAATCTGGGCATTTTTATGACACCTGTTACCTCTAGTTTCCTGCCTTTTGAAGAAGGAGAAAGTGAGGATTGCAGATGCTGGAGATCAGAGCTGAGAAATGTGTTGCTGGAAAAATGCAGCAGGTCAGGCAGCATCCAAGGAGCAGGAGAATCGGACATAAGCCGGAAATCCATCAAATTCCTGAAGAAGGGCTTATGCCCGAAACGTCGATTCTCCTGCTCCTTGGATGCTGTCTGACCTGCTGCGCTTTTCCAGCAACACATTTTTCAGCTGCCTTTTGAAGAACCCTGGCAAGCCATTCTGCCTCAGATAAGATTGACCGGACGATAACTGCTTCCTGAAGGAAACTAGGCATTATTAATAAACATGGCTCCTTCCACTCTTGAGATGGAATAATAAAGCAATATACGGGGAGGTCTGGCCTAGACATTGCTGCTCGTGACCAGTCTCATTTTGTCCCTTTGCTTTGTCCCAGGGTGGCATTCTCTTTTTACCCTGCTGTGAAGATTTTCAATTAATTTCATCCACACTGTGTTTCAAGTCTACATTTTCTGGGTCTTGTGAAATGTTAATGTTGATTTGTATTCAGTCTTTTTTTTAAGCGGTTGTTTGGTGATCTATTCCCTTGATAACCCTGGCTCCTTCAAATTCTTTCCTGTGTCAATGCTCTTAGTCACTGTGCACAGTAATGCTCTTGCTTCACCTGCTACTGTAATGATTCAAAATAGATGTGACACATTTACAGTACATACAAGGCCACTATTAATTATAAGCTTCTCAGTTTTTACTATATACAGTAACTGTGGTTATTTAGGCTAATAGTGAAGGTTTCTAGTTATGCTTTCAGTTACTGTAAGCATCAACTTTCACTTTGAATGAGTCTCAGTGTAACCCTGCCCTATACACATGTCCAACTCAAGGTGAGTCACTCCAATACTTATGGCCTCACTGTCCACACTCACTTTGATTGATTGAGATGTTTCCTGTTACCTCTCGTTTTTGTTATTCCAACATTGCATCTTTTCACATTGTATTCTTAGAAGAGATTTCCCTGAACAGTTCCAGTGATGAGGGACTTCATGATTTGGAGAGGTCAGGGTTGTTTTCCTGAGTTCAGGTGAGATTAAGAGCTGATGGATAACGGTACTCTCAATAATGAATGGTTTTGAAGACTCTGTAAATAGATGTCGCAGATTAAATAGGTGAATGCTAAAAGAACAAGTACAACATGGGATGAATTTCTTATAACACCAGGTTTTTGTCAGACAGTGCATAGTCCAGATGTGGTGCGAACAGATTCAATAGTAATTTTCAAAAAGGGCACAATTCCAATAAAAAGCTATAGAGTCATATAGTACAGGGTGCACAACAATGGCCTGATTCAAGTTCTCAATCAAAGAATCCCTACAGTATGAAAGCAGACCATTTGGCCCATCAAATCCACACTGACCCTCCAAAGAGCATCCTACCCAGACCCAACCCCCTATACCCCTGTGCTTCCCATGGCTAATCCACCTAACCTGCACATTGCTAGACACAATGGATCATTTAGCATGGCCAATGCACATAGAGTCGTATAGCACGGTAACAGACCTTTTCGTCCAACCATCTTTGGATTGTGGGAGGAAACTGGAGCACCCGGAGGAAACAGGGAGAACGTGTACACTCCACACACACAGTCGCCAGAGGCTGGAATTGAACTCGGGTCCCTGGCGTTTTCAGCCCCTCTATGCTGTATATATTTATATTTATGCTCATAGTTTGTGTCTGATATAATGCTTGAAACAGTAGTGGAAGTAGTTGTGAGGCTACATCTAATAGATATTGTATAAATCATAATTGAGTAGAAGTATATAAGATTATCCACCACTCCTTCCTTGGAAAACAACAAATGTGGAGCAAAGGTCACACAGCAAACCTCAGTGTTTTTGTCTTTGGAAGTTTTGTTCGTTGATTTTGAACCAGGAGTTGAATGTTGTGTAATGAGCTCACAACATAAACACCAAGAGTATGGAAGAGATATATCAGAATGGCACCAGGGATAAGGGACTGTGGGGAGTCAGAAAGAGAGTTCTCCTTCCTGCAAGAGGAAGCCATGGCAGGATTTGAAAGAAGTGTTCAAAGTTGTGGAAAATAAAGGCAGGCCTGTTCGTGACGAGGGGACTCACATTGAAGGTAACCATAGAATCCCTGGAGTGTGGAAACAGGCCCTTTCACCCAACAAGTCCACACCAACCCTCCAAATGGTAACCACCCAGAGCCATTCCCTTGCTCTATTGCTCTACACTTTCTCTGAATAAACCTACACATCCCTGAACCCTATGAACAATTTAGCATGGCCAATTCACCTAACCTGCACATCTTTGGACTGTGGGAGGAAACCGGAGCACCCAAAAGAAACTTACACAGACACGGGGAGAATGTGCAAACTCCATACAGACAGTCGTCCGAGGTTGGAATCGAACCCGGGTCCTCGACACTGTGAGGGTTGGATGGTCATTTGACAGAGCCGAACATTGCCAGGGCAGTGACCTTGGAGTGGATGATGCCAGTTTTGACAGATAACGCAAAGTGCTTAAGGCAAGGAATGCATTTACAATGTCAATGAGCATAGATGGACAGGAATAGTTGAGAGGCAGGGGTAAAATAGAGCAAGAGGTGAGTGTATTATCAGGATTCCCAAGGGTGAAGTTTCACAAAAAGTAATAGAAACACTGGCCTTGACCACTTCCAATGCAGAGCAGATCTCCAAGGCCCAACGAGGGGATCCTGAAAGGAAGACTGGCCCTGGAAGGTTTGAGAACTGCTGAGTAACAGGGAGACCTAGTCACCACCTTAAACTGCAGGTGCTCACCAGAACCATGAGGGTCCTCATGTGTTCAGCTACGACGACATCCCTTGTGGAAGGCACAGTGCATCTCTCCAATACAGACTTCCACAGGAGAATCTGACACTGATGTCATTGTGACCTCCTACCAAGAGGCTGCCTCCGAAACGCTGCTGGGCTCACTGTAGTGGGCGGACTGGCAGGGGTCTGGGCACTACCAATCGTGATTGAGATCTTTGTTGTCAGTTCTCTTCCAATGCAATGGGAGCATAGATGCCAACAGCTGCCCAACCCCTCACCCCAGGCAGGATCACATCTAGGAATCATCCCCACTGGGTTTCCCACTGATTTTCCACTCTGAGACCAATCTCCATGGAGCACAGTAAACTCCCTTCTTGGCCTCATTGTTTATGTGAATAGTTTCTGAGATCCCTGCAATGTGTGTACTGAGGCATACACCCACCTCTTTACTAAATAGGGTCATTAACTTCTCAGCTTGCCAACAGCCAAGCAATGCTCTCGGCCAGCAGTTCAGTGTACTTAGAACTTAAGGATTTCACAAAGCATCGTAACCATTTCATTTCACAGTTATTTCGGCAAGGCTATTTTACAAAGAGGTTTTATGTTCATGCTGAATATGTATTGGGTGAACAGTTTGCTTCATCTAAATTGGAATTGTCCTAATCCGTCTGTCTGGTCTGGGCCATTCTCCAATAACGATGCCAAATAAACAAACCAAAAAACTTTGCCTAATTTGACTGTGCTGCAAAATCTGACTGCACTGAGCCAGTGAATGCCTCAAGCATCCCTGCCCAGCTCCAAAAAAGTTTTAGGATAAATACTGCAGTTACAAAGACACCAAGACAGCTTCAAGGGCAGCAAAGTACACGCTGCACTCTCTCAAAACATGGTGACAGAGAAACTCTGAAACCTCACCAACAGGTTACAGCTGTATCTCCAGGAAGCAGACTGAGTTGCAATTGAGCATTGGGTATAGCACAAATCAAGTTCAGGAACTCTGAAAACAGGCAGCCTTTTTTAAGAAAATCATTTATGGGATATGGGTGTCACTGGCCGGGCCATAATTTATTGCTCGTCCCTACTTGCTCCTGAAGAAGGTGGTGGTGTGCTGTCTTAATGAACTGTTGCAGTCCATTGCTGTGGATCAACCCTTAGGTTAGGATCATGACCCAGCAACACTGAAGGAACAATGATATATTTCCAAGTCAGGATGGTGAGTGGCTTGCAGGGCAACTTGGGAGGTCATGGTATTTCCATCCATCTGCTGCCCTTGTCCTTCTAGCTGGAAGTGGTCATGGGTTTGGAAGATACTCTCTAAGGACCCTTGGTGAATTTCTGCAATGCATCGTGTAGATGGTACAAACTGCTGCTATTGAGCATTGGTGGCAGAGGGTGGATATCGTACAAGTGGGTTGCCTTGTCCTGAATGGTGTCAAACTTCCTGAGTGATGTCGGAGCTGCACCCATCCAGGCAAGTGGGGAGTATTCCATCACACTGCCTTATAGATGGTGGACAGGCTTTGGGGAGTCAGGAGGTGAATTACTCACCTTTGCAGTACACCTAGCCTCCAGAAATGGTCTTGGAACAGTTGAGATGTTGCGTTAACTTTGAAAGTGGAGCTCCAGATTCAGGTTTGGTGTAATCCAAGATAGATTCAGTGTGATAAAGTGAAAGTTGTCAGCTCATTACGTATCCACCTAGAATAAAGACAAGGCATCCTCCAAGGTACATCCAACATCTGTCAGACCTTGGAACATTGTCTTCCCAACTGCTTTTGTTTCACAATGATGATTGAAAAGCAAAACAATGACTCAAAAAGGACTAATCAAAAAGCCGGATGCTGCAAATGCTGGACATTTGACATCAAAACAGAAAAATCTTGGAAAATAAACTCAGCAGGCAGCTGTGGACAGAGAATACCAGATCTGATGGAAGTTCATGTACCTGGAACAATAATTCTTCCTCCACAGATGCTATCCCATCGCCTGAGCATTTGCAGCACTCTCTGTTTCCATGTGAGAGAAGTTCTGCTGGTATCTAACACAATGTTTGCCAACGTACATTCTGCCACGTTCCAGGCAAATTTATTCAAAGCAAATCTCTAGCTCCAATGCAAATCACTGCTGACCATCTTCCTGAAATCTAAATTCAATTTCAAACAATGCAGTGAAAGTTCTCGATGGACCAAGTGCCTTATTATCACAGCAGTCAGCTAACCGAGCTTTAACAGAGCTGACAGATAGAGAAAGACAAGGAAAAGCAATTGTTTCAGAAACAGCTCATTAAACCCTGGGTGGTGATGATTCACAGCTCCCTCAGCAACTTCACATTGATTTGAGGCTTGAATTTAGTCTCCCCAAAAATAAGGAAATAGCTTTGACAGCAGAATAATGTATGGTTACCTTCACCATTGGGCAAACCATGTCTCATCTCATCTTATGCCAGAAATGCCACAGGAGACCCACTGGTTTACAGAGGCCTATGAAAGTTCAACTGTTCAGAGTAACACTGCACTGTTGATGTTCCCACTCTGCGTTGCTGGAATGAAGACTTACCAAGATTATTTGGGATCTGTCCAAGATTTGTGTCCTCACATTTTAGCCACTCATACATTAGTTACCAACCTAATCCGTGCCTCCATTCATTGTGATTCAATCCCTCTTGGTGTAATTTCCTCTTAGTCTGAGAGAACCATTACATGGATCACCAAGATATCATCAGCTACCCTTTCCAGTCTTTGCTCTGTGGAACAGTGTGCCTGACCAATAGTACTGTGTACCTGCTGCTCCTGCTCTACACTTCCATTAGAATTAACTCCCCTTTGTAGACGACACCAAGGTCAATACAGTTCAGGATAGTGCCAAAAGATGTTGCAGGTTACAGAGGGACATAGATAAGCTGCAGAGCTGGGCTGAGAGGTGGTAAATGGAGGTTAATGCAGAAAAGTGTGAGGTGATTCACTTTGGAAGGAGTAACAGGAATGCAGAGTACTGGGCAAATGGTAAGATTCTTGGTAGTGGAGGTGAGCAGAGAGATCTTGGTGTCCATGTGCATTGATCCCTCAAAGTTGCCACCCAGGTTGATAGGGTCATTAAGAAGGCATAGAGCGTGTTAGCTTTTATTTGTAGAGGGATTGAGTTTCAGAACCACAAGGTCATGCTGCAGCTGTACAAAACTCTGGTGTGGCCGCACTTGGAGAATTGCTTGCACTTCTGGTCAGCGATTTATAGGAAGGATGTGGAAGCTTTGGAAAGGGTTCAGAGGCGATTTACTAGAATGTTGCCTGGTATGGAGGGAAGGTCTTACGAGGAAAAGCCGAGGGACTTGAGGCTGTTTTCATTAGAGAGATGACTTAATTGAGACATATAAGATAATCAAAGGGTTAGATAAGGTGGACAGTGACAGCTTTTTTCCCTCGGATGGTGATGGCTAGCATGAGGGGACATAGCTTCAAATTAAGGGGTGATAGATATAGGACAGATGTCAGAGGTAGTTTCTTTACTCAGTAGTAGGGGTGTGGAACACATTGCCTGCAACAGTAGTAGACTCACCGACTTAACAGGCATTTAAATGGTAATTGAATTGGCATATGGATGAGAATGGAATACTGTAGGTTAGATGGGCTTCAGACTGGTTTCACAGGACGGCGCAACATCGAGGGCTGAAGGGCCTGTACTGTGCTGTAATGTTCTATTCTACATTCCTTGGAGCTCCCTTCCCACTAACACCATCACACAGGCTGCCACACCTCGGAGGAGTCGTCCTACCACCTGCGGGTGAGAGTGACCCAGTTTCCCGGCAGTTGTCTTCTCCTGTTGTGTTGTGGTTCGTGGGCACCTGGTTAGTTTTTGCAGTGTGGCGCACTGTGCTATAAAATGGCAGAAATACAGATGGCCCCACATAACACATCAGCAACAGTCAGTTCCTCTCATTCGTTTAGTGACAAAGAGATGCTGAGGGAGAGAAATGGTAATATCCCTCCAAACCTTTCCTATTCATGTATTTATCCAAATGTCTTTTAAATGTTGTAATTGTACTCACATCCATCACTTCCTCAGATGTTCAATCCAGACACGAATCACCTTCTGTGTTTTTGTAAATCTCCCTTCTCTCACTTTAAAAATGTGACTCCTACTCTTGAAATCCTTGAAGACTTCCATCAGATCACCCCTAAATCTTTTAAATTCTAAAACAGGCCTAATTTGTGTAATCTCTTCCCATGGCTTAACCCCTGAAGTCAAGTATCATTCTAATAAACCCATGTTGTCCACCCTCTAAGGCCAACGTATCCCTCCCAAGGTGTGGTACCCTAACCTGCTCTATCTCCCATTCCTTGCACATGGTAACCCATTCACATGGATGGTGTAGTTGCTAACTAAATGAAATTAGAACTATTCCCCCTCAGGGGCATGCACCTCGCGGCACTGAATGAGAACTTGTCAACTTTGCCATCTTCATTGAAGCCATACATGGGGACACCATCATCTCCAAGTTCCCCTCCAAGCCACTCACCATCCTGACTTGGAAATATATCGCCATTCCTTCAGCACCTCTGGGCCAAAATCTGGGAATTCCCTCCCTAAGGGCATTGAGGGTCTACCTACAGCACAAGGACTGCAGCGGTTCAAGAAAGCAGCTCACCCCCACCTTCTCAAGGGGCAATTAGGGACAGGCAATAAATGCTGACCAGCCAGTGAAGCCCATACCCCATGATTAAATAGAATAAATCACTCCAGAAAAGGATATTACACAATTTGCCTTTAATCAACCCATGCTGGCTCTCCATATTTAATCCACATTTGTCCATTTGACCATTAATTTTATCCCAAATACCTGTTTCCAAAGGTTTCCCACCACTGAAGTTAAACTGGGTCTGTAGTTGCTGGGATTGCCCTCGCCAATGAGTTTTGAACAAGACTGTCAGGTTCACAGAGAGACTCTAGGCACAGTGGTCATGTCCCTACCTCTGGATCAGGAGGGTTGGGGTTTCAGTTCCAGTTCCACCTACCCCAGAGATGTGCCATGACAGCCCTGAACACAACGTCTGCAATTCTCCAGTCCTCTGGCACCTCTGTGTGCCCAGGGTCGATTCTGTCCAGTGCTTCTTCAATTTCCACTCTCAGCGATGAAGATTTCTACCCAAAACATTAAGTGTGTGAGATCGGAGGGGAATCCAACAAAAGTGTATGATTGTTGTCAAAGCAAGGTTGGAAGGTGAGGGGGGTTAAAATGTCAAGGTTAAAAATCACACAACATCAGGTTAGAGTCCAACAGGTTTAATTGGAAGCACTAGCTTTTGGAGCACCGCTCCTTCACTAGGTGATTGTCGAGAATACTTCACACCAGTCCAACACCAACATCTCCAAATCATAAAAGATCAAGGGCATTGTGGAACAAAAGACAAAAGGAATAGTAATGGTTGTATTGAAGAAACAAAACATTGGACCAGAATAGGTGATAATAGCAGAATGAATGTCAGCTCTGATTGAAGCAAAGATAGGAAGGCAACATACAGACAGGTACTTGAGGGGGGAGAAAAGAGTCCACGTGTAGGAAAGAGTTTACAGTCTGAAGTTATTGAGCTCAACATTGAAGTTGTAAAGTGTCTAATTGTAAGCTGGAGGAACAGCTCAACACAAGCTTTAGTTGACCGTGCTGTCTGAGCGACAGGAATAACTGAGGGACAGTAGACTGTAAGGTGACACCATGACTTGAAGGATGGCGGAATTTGTACAATAGAAAGCCTGACACTTCCATTAGGAGATTCCTCATGTGTAGCTAGTCATCTCTGGAGAAACAGGGTAGAGACAGTGATAGGAGACCGGTAAGGTTCATAAGAGACAACGATGGTCAAAAATTATGAAGAGAAAATGAGAGACAGGCAGTTAAGTAGGAACCTAACAGCATTTCTACAATATGAAAGATGGTGGGATGGTTAGAAATAAAATGTTTGCAGTTGTTGACAATTCAATAACTTGGGGGCTTGGTGACTCAGGATTGTCACTGAGGAATTAAAACGGAAATGAGACGAAATAGTTTATTTGCAGCAAATTATTATATGACAAGAAATGTTTTACTACAAGAGACAATTAAGGCAATGAGTAGAACTAACAGAATTTAAGAGGAAATTGGATAATTAAATGATGATGAAGTCTGAATGGGAAATGCAATTAGAGTGGATTTGGTGTTGACCCGCCAGCAGGCGTAGAAGGTCTGTATTCAACGATTCCACAGAGTCGACTGTGCAAAAGGACAAACCATGGGCTAATCTACCAGACAATTTATATTCAATTATTTTATTAAATAAGAATTAATTTAATTATTTGATCATTTGATGGTGCCCAGTAGTTTACCAACACAAGCAATGGGGCTCTTCTATTGCATCACTCACCATCAGCACTGAGACGCCCTCACAGGTACACTCACGCTCCGGTTCCCTCGACTGCAATTTGCTGATCGAGCAATCTCAGGGTGACTGAGCCCACACTCTCCTTCCTAAGTTTATGGGAGTTTTGGGTTTTATAAATAGAAATATCAAATGCAAAGCAGGGAAGCTATGTTGAAGTTTTATAAAGCTCTGGTTAGGCCACAACTACAATGGAACATATGACTCTAGGGGACAGCCATGATCATTCAGCCCTTTGAGCCTGTTCAGCCATTCACTAAGATCATGGCGGATCTGGTTGTGGTGTCAACATCTCTTTCCTGTTTGCACTTGTTGCCCTTATCTTATCAAAAACCTAACTCACCCCTGAGTAAATTCAACAACCCAGTCCCCTCTGCTTTCTGGGGACGAGAAAACCACAGACTAACATCTGAGAGGAAGACCTTTTATTCTTGACCTGTGTCCCCTGTCAAAGGATTGCATCCAATGTGGTCTGCACATTCTAAGGAGAATCTGAGAGTCCTTGAGGGGCTTCGGGGGGGGATTCAGCAGAATGGTTATTGGGTTCAGGAATTTTAGTGACAAGTTCAGGTTGGAGAAGCTGGGATTGTTCTTCCTGCAGCAAAGGTTATTGAGGAGACCTGGGTTCAAGTCCTACCACGGCAGGTAGAGAGATTAGAATCCAACAATTGTTTGGAATGAAAAGCTCACTAGTTGTGTCCTTGTAACCTCTGTCAATTGTTGTAAAACCCACCTGGGTCACTAATTTCCTTTAGGGAAGGAAATCTGCCATCCTTACCTGGTCTGGCCTACATGTGACTCCTGACCCACAGCAATGTGGTTGACTCTTAACTATCCTCTGGACAATAAATATTGGCTTAACCAGAGACCCCACATCGCACGAATGAATAAAAAATTATGAACTTTTAAATCAATACTGAAAAGTTGTTGACTTGGTTAATAAAGAGGTCCAAGTGATGTCTGATGATAAGTATAACCAGGCTCTTAGACACAAGCTAAAGATGCCAGTGGCTTCTTTAAATGAATACAACATGGCATTGAATGGGCAGTGTGACAATCCCCTTCCCAGCTAAACACCCACAGGAAATGAGTTACAGCTGGCTCTGCTACAACGCAATAGTTCCATTCTCACACAATCCTGGGTTTATAAGAAAATCGCATAATAATAGCAGCACCATTTAAATTAATGGGGCCGGAATTACGTTATAACCAATATAAGCTTTAAAATGTCGCACTTTAGAAACAGTGTCCCCAACTCACCAATCGTGTTATAGTAAATTTGCGTTAACAAAATGTGGGTTATAGCAGAATGACCTTTACTGGGACTTTGAAAAGAAATTAAGCTAATTCAGCACAAATAGGCTGAAATAGTTCAGGATTACACAAGAATAGATGGCATGGAAGTGTCACCCTAGAGTCCTAACTAACCCAAGTCTGGGTAGGACATGACGCGTGTGGATCTTTGTGGTCGGCATGGTGGCACAGTGGTTAGCACTGCTACCTCACAGCACCAGAGACCCGGGTTCAATTCCTGCCTCAGGCGACTGACTGTGTGGAGTTTGCACGTTCTCCCCGTGTCTGCGTGGGTTTCCTCCGGTTTCCTCCCACTGTCCAAAGATGTGCGGGTCAGGTGAATTGGCCATGCTAAATTTCCCGTAGTGTTAGGTAAGGGGTATGGGTGGGTTGCGCTTCGGCGGGTCGGTATGGACTTGTTGGGCCGAAGGGCCTGTTTCCACACTGTAAGTAATCTAATCTAATTTGACCTGAATCCAAAATCCCAAGGCAACTGCTTTACTCAGAACTTGGCTGAGGCTGGAAAGACCCAGAGGGTCATAGGAAACACTTTAGGGATGCTCACTGGCAGCCATTTTAATTGAATACACTCAAATCAAGCCATGTCAAGCCATGAGGACCCTGCTGGCATTCTAACAGACCACGGTTTGGCACGGGGCATTCTGTTCAAGCTGGCACTGAAGAACAGACCCTCTCAGAATAAATCAGGAGGAGGAACCTGACTGCACTTCCCACACTCACAGAGTCAGTGGAGGCTTCAAAACCAGGGCTGGACCAGGGGGCATGGCAGATTAGACACAAAGTTGGGATCTTTCACAAAGTGCCACATTAAAGGCTGGTAAGGCAACATTATGACTCATGCAACAGGAGACCACGTCAGCCTTTGTAAATTGTTGGCTTAAGGACAGAAAGCAGCAAGTTGGTGATAAATGGTCCTTATTCACACTGGAGACTGGTCAGCAGTGACGTTCCCCCAGGGTCACTGCTGGGGTCAATATTTTTAAGTATTTGGATAATGGAACACAGAGTAAACTTGCCAATTGTGCTGATGGTACCTTTATGGGAAGACCGACAGGGAGAATGATATAAATCAGTTGTAATAGGACATTGACAGGCCAGCAGAACAGGCAAATGGTAGATGGGACTTCATATAAAGAAGTGTGAGGTGATGGATTTAGAGGCAACGACAGTTCTAAAGAATGTGCATGGACAGAGGGATGGGTTTGGGAGGTGAGGAATGCATGTTCATAGACTGGTATGAAGATGACAGGACAACAAGAGAGCATTTGTCAATGCATCCGGGGTTTGGGGATTCATAAGCAGCGTGGATCTACCTCCTGCAACATGGACTGCAGTGATTCAAGAAGACAGCCCACCAACACTGTGTCAAAAGCAATTAAGGATGGCTAGCCAGCAACACCCACATCCCATGAATGAGCCAGACAGACAAGAAACAAACAAATAAAGTCATTGAGTCAAAAAGCCAGGAAGTTATGCTAAACCTTCATCAAGCTCCGATTAGACAAAATTTACAGTATCTTGTCCAATTCTAATCAACACATGTTCGGAAGGATATGAGAGTCATTGAGAAGGTGGTGTGGAGAAGGTTTACCAGAATGACCCAGGGATGAGGGATTTTAACTACAAGGTTAGTTTAGAAGAAGCTGGGGTTGTTCTCCTGGGAGCAAAGGAAATGGAGGGGAAATTACATGGAAGTATATAGGATTGTGACAGGTTTGGATAAGGGAGGCAAGGAAAAGCTGTGCTTATTAATTGATTGGTTTAACATTTAGGTGCGAGACAGATGCTGACTGTGGGGAAGATCTAAAATTCATTGAATTTTGTGGGTGGACAGGGTGGTATGGTAGAGAAACAAAACCCATCAATGATTTTGGAATGAAATTGGATGGACACTTGAGGGCAATAAATCTTCATAGCTACAGGCTTACTGTGGGCAGAGGCACTGAACTGATATGCTCTTCAGAGAGATAGCATGAACTCAATGGACCAAATGGCCTCTTTGCAGAACAACGCAAAGTGAATAAGAGTTAAAAACTTGCAACTGTTGTATAAGCAACAGAACAGGATCCCAAAATCCATAAGAGCGGGTAAACATAGCAAAGGTCATGCACAAATGCTTAACATTTCCATACTGCATCTGTTGACATGTTAACACTCGTGTGCTAACAGCGCACACAGGAATAAAGCAGTGTTACTTCAACATGTGTAAACCACAGCAGTGATGATATGAATCAAAATGCTACAGGTCACTCAGCTGCTGTATAATGGAATCATATCGACCCACACTCATTAGTGGAACCATTAAATATTTATCGATGTTGCCTCGTGACTATATATTTATAAAGAAGAGTTCATTTTATGTTAAACAGCTCTCATTCATTTATACACATGAAGAGCTTCTCTGAAGAGGTTCTGAAGAGATCATTTATACTTTTCAGTAAATAATTGGCACTGAATCTGACTGTGATGCCAAGTCCTTCGACGCTCTGTTGTAGTAATCACTGCCCAGCACTGTGGAGGCCAGCTCTGGGAAAGGGGAGTTCTCGTCTGTGAATTGCTGACCACGCAGCAGTCTCTAAGTGTCTGTCTGCCAACTCTGGTCCCATGACCTTATGATGTAACAGGCACTCACCAACATGTTCAAAGCAAATCACTGGGTTACATCTGAGTGAAGGCAGGGAAATCGATGTTTTAGGCAAAAGTCCTTCATCAGGAATGACCTTTTTCCTGATAAAGGGCTTTTGCCCAAAACGTCGATTTCCCTGCTCCTCGGATCCTGCCTGAACTGCTGTGCTTTTCCAGCACCACTCTAATCCAGAATCTAGTTTCCAGCACCTGCTGTCATTGTTTTTACCTACATCTGAGCAAAGGGATCAGAATTGACAGGTTTAAATCATTCAGTCCTAGTGTTACATTTACCCTGACTGAAAGCATTTACCAAACAAATAGGAAAGAATAAACTCCAAACTGTCACTGTTAAAACTGTTGGAAAATTGCAATAAGTACAATCCAGAGTCTGGTGCAGTGAGGGGGGTTTCAGTATGTCTGAACTACTTGAAAGTTCGAATCGAAGAGAGGATAAAAGGACAGAAAAAGAAATAAATAAAATGTTTTCCGAGTTGCTCAGTTAATGTGACAAAATCTCAGGCAGCCCCAGGTTACATGCTCAGTTCTGTACTAGCTAGAGAAGTGTCATTTGGGAACTCAAATGCTTTTATCACCTTGTTCCCTATCAATTCAGCAGGCATATGAACATATGATCAGGAGTAAAAAATGAGGTCTGCAGATGCTGGAGATCACAGCTGCAAATGTGTTGCTGGTCAAAGCACAGCAGGCCAGGCAGCATCTCAGGAATAGAGAATTCGACGTTTCGAGCATAAGCCCTTCATCAGGAATAAGAGAGAGAGCCAAGCAGGCTAAGATAAAAGGTAGGGAGGAGGGACTAGGGGGAGGGGCGATGGAGGTGGGATAGGTGGAAGGAGGTCAAGGTGAGGGTGATAGGCCGGAGTGGGGTGGGGGCGGAGAGGTCAGGAAGAGGATTGCAGGTTAGGAGGGCGGTGCTGAATTGAGGGAACCGACTGAGACAAGGTGGGGGGAGGGGAAATGAGGAAGCTGGAGAAATCTGAATATGATCAGGAGTAGGCCACTCAGCCCCTCTAACCTGCTCCATCTTTTCAATAAGATCATGGCTGATCTGATTGTAACCTCAAATCCACAGTCCTGCTTCCTGATGATCTTTCAACCCTTTGCTTACTATTAATTTACCTTTGCCTTAAAAATATCCAAGGACTCTGCTTTCACCATCCTTTCAGAAGGAGCATTCCAAAGACTCTCAAACTGCAGAAATATTTTCACTTAGTCTTTATTTAAAATGGGAAGCACTTGATTACTAAACAGTGTCCCCAAGTTTGAGATTCCCCCAACTGAGGAAATATCTTTTCTACATCCACCCTGTCAACATGCCTCAGGATCTTGTGAATTTTAATGAAGTTGCCTCTATAAGCACTAGCAGGTCCAAGCCTAGCCGATCCAACTCCCCTCATTCCAATTATTACTCTGGTAGATCTTCTCTGAACTGCCTCAATGACTACATTGTTTTTATAGGCATTTACACACAGGTAAGTAGGTAGTGTGAAACTCAGGACTGATTCTATGAACTAAGTGTCCAAAACTCGATGTGTTTGTAGAGGGGCTAAAGACAAACAGGCACAGGAAAGTACTCAACAGTAAACCAACAAGTTACAACTAATTAAGAACAGCTATCTCAGCAACTTGTTTGTAATATTCATAAATGAGATAGATGACAACGTGAGAGGGATAATAAGCACGTTTGCAAAGATGGGTTGGGTGGTTGATAGTGGGAAGGATATGAATAGATTGGTCAGATCAATGCAGATAGATTTTGACTCTGATAAATGCGAGATGATGCACTTTCGAAGAAGGAACAAGATAAGGAATATTCAATGAATGGTAAGACACTAGGAAGCTCAGAGGAACACAGGGATCTTGGGCCACTTGCCCACAGATCCCTAAAGATAGCATGATAATTAACAGGATAGTGAAGGCAGCATACAGGATGCTGGCCTTTATCATATTAGGGAGGGAATGTTGAAGCTTCACCAAACTTTGGTGAAGCCACAGCTGGAGTACAGAGTGCAGTCCTGGTCACTGCACGACAGGAAGGGTGTGATTGCACTGGAGGGGGTGCAGAGGAGCCTCACCAGGATATTGCTTGAGATGAGCATTTCAGCTATTAACAGTAGCTGGATAAGTTGGAGCAGAGAAGGTTACCGTCGCAAATTCACCTGCACCTCCACACACATCATTTACTGTATCCGCTGCACCCGATGTGGTCTCCTCTACATTGGGGAGACAGGCTGCCTACTTGAAGAACAGGGAACACCTCTGGGACACCCGGACCAACCAACCCAACCGCCCCGTGGCTGAATGCTTTAGCTCCCCCTCCCACTCCACCTATGACATGCAGGTCCTTGGCCTCCTCCATAGCCACACCATGGCAACACGACACCTGGAGGAAGTGCACCTCATCTTCCACCTAGGAACCCTCCAACCACATGGGATGAATGTAGATTTCTCCAGCTTCCTCATTTCCCCTCCCCCCCACCTTATCTTAGTCCCAACCCTCGGATTCAGCAACGCCCTCTTGACCTGCAATCTTCTTCCCGACCTCTCCGCCCCCATCCCCTCTCCGGCCTATCACCCTCACCTCGTATTCCCAGCACCCCTCCCCCAAATCCCCTCCTCCCTACCTTTTATCTCAGCCCGCCTGGCACACCAGCCTCATTCCTGAAGAAGGGCTTATGCCCGAAATGTCGATTCTCCTGCTCCTCGGATGCTGCCTGGCCTGCTGTGTTTTTCCAGCACATTTTTCAATGCAGAGAAGATTGAGGGAAGACTTGATAGAGGTGTATAAGATAATGAGGAACATGGACAGGGTGTATAGAGAGCAGCTGTTCCCTTCGGTTGAGGGGGTCAATAGAATCCCTACAGTGTGGAAACGGGGCCTTTAACCCAACAAGTCCACATCGACCTTCCAAGGAGTCTTCCACCCAAACCCAGTACTCTATAATTACTCCTGACTAATCCACTTAAGTTACACATCCCTGAACACTATGGGCAATTTAGCATGGACAATTCACCTAACCTGCACTAATACTCCAAATCCGGACATGAAGTTCTTTTACCGGAAACCAGAATCCCGAGGCAACTCCGTTGCAGCAGGAAACTCTCAGGGGGGACACAGGAAATGCTTTAGTATTATCCTCAAAAGGATCCTGGAGGTGATCACACATCCCCCACTGATGCATGGTAACTCCTGGCTGGTGTTACCCCCAAAATGGAGAAGGCTCATTGTTGTGACAATGGACATGTGACATACTCTGTCAGGAACAGAGAGGAGACATCCAGGATCCGGGAGGGAGCTCCCAAACCTTCCAATAACCCATCCCCTGAGCCCCTCAAATAGCAAAGTCTGCTGAACACACACTGGACCCAGGAGCCCATCTCAGATCCCATCCAAAAAGAGAGGAAACAGGGCATCTTCGATCCTGAAGCCACCTGTCTTCTGAGTTATAGCATGTTTTGGACTGCATTAAGGGAGCTGAAACCAGGGCTAAATCTGAGGTGCACGTGCACAAGACTGGCTCAGTGTGAAAAGTGGAATGGTTGAATTCCAAAGCATTGATGCCCCTTACATTGATGGTGCAAAATTACTTCAGAGAGGCGGCAGTAAATGGAAGCTGCACTGAAACATTTCGGAACAAAGCATGCATAGAAAACCATACAATTTACTGAGATCCCATTTAGTTCATTCAGTGAACTGTTGAATTAAAGAGGTGGGAATCACTACTTGATGAAAGGTACAGCTTCATGCATACTACAAGTGACACACCCAGCCCTGACCACTGCACTCAGGACCAGTCAGTCAGCCAGCCGATGTGTGCACCATTGTGCAGTGAAGCCAAAGGCTATAATTGACAAAAATTAATCAATAGGATTTTCAATGCAGGTGAAATGCCCACCTGAAACATGTCCTCCCTCAATTCATAACTTTACCCTGGTAATGTAACACTGGAGTTCACGGAAAAAGGAATGGAAAAACTTGCATTTATTTAGCGTCATGCCAGAAGCCATCCCAGAATGCTTCATAGCTCGAGGAATACTTCTGAAACACAGCCACTGCTGCAAAATAAGATGAAAGTTCTGTGGATGGAAGCGGAGCGAGGTTTGAAGAAGTCAACTCGGTATCTCTCTCCAGAGATGCTGCTGGACCTCCTCAGTTTCTCCAGCATCCCCTGTGTTTGTTTCGGATTTACAGCATCCACATTTGCTTCTTTCCACATTCTGTAAAGTTCAATTAAGCAGTAGGAAAGGAGATGACGACCTTCAGGCAAACAGGAGGAAGGCAGGTGGATTTATACATACTTTGGGGAAAACAAAATGCATTCCCAGATAGGCACACTTAAGACTCACCCCTTGAATTTCAAGAAGAGACCCTAATTCATTTCATATCGTTTGTGCCTGGATTACTGCAGGTGCTGAACAGTCTTATAAACCTGGCCTCAGTTTTACTAAGTCAAAAGCTCATTTCCTTTTGTTCTGTGTCTGGGGTTTGGAGGAGACTAGGAGGGAGAAAGAGAGAGAAAAATGTTTTCCTGTACTTTACAACAAAAGCTATTTTGAATACAGATTAGTTTGCCAATACAAGTAATTTGACCTTGTGGCTTCAGCCAGCAGGCCAGGCGTATTGTGCAATAACTGCATGGACGCAGGCCGGATGATGTCACAAGGACACTGATTGGTACAATCTTCTGCTTTGAGCCCTGCCTTCACAAAGGAGACAGAGATACACTTATATACCCATTTCTCAGCAGCAACAAACATCTTAAATAATGCATTTTAAACAAAGTCTGCTTACTTTTGGTTAGGCTGTATTTGAAAAGTGAGTCTCTTTCAATTTTGATTTTACACCTTTTTCCTCTTTTTGAGTGCGGTGGTGTGATCAGCAAACCTCATGCCTTTGAGAGATGGGCTGGAAGAACTGGAGAGCCAGGTGTGAAAACTGGCAAATTACATTCACACCAGACACATGCCAGGCACTGACCCCCTCCAACAAGAAAGAATGAAATCATTGACTTAAAACATTCATTGCTGAATCCCCCATTATCAACGTCCACAGGGTTACCATTGACCAGAAACCGAACTGGATCAGCCATATAAATACTGTGACTCCAGGACCAGATCAGAAGCTAGGAAAACTGCAGGGAGTAACTCACCTGCTAACTCCCCAAAGCCAGTCCATCACCGACAAGGCAAAAGTCAGAAGTGTGACGGAATACTCCCCACCTGCCTGGATGGGTGCAGCTCCAACAACACTCAAGAATCTTGACACCAATCATGACAAAGCAGCCTCACCTCATTGACACCACATCCACAAGCAGCCACTCCACCACCCATGAGCAGAGTGTATAATCTACAATGCGCTGCAGCAATTCATAGAATCCCCACTGTATGCAAATGGGCCATTCAGCCCAACAAGTTCACAATAACTCTCTGATGAGCATCCCTCCCTGACCCATCCCTGCATTTCCCATGTCCAATGCACCTAACCTACAAATCCCTTAACACTACGGGACAATTTAGCATGACCAATCCACCCAAACTTGCACATCTTTGGACTGTGGGAGGAAATCAGAGCACCCGGTGGGAACCCACGCAGAGACGGGGAGGACTTGTAAACTCCACACAGGAGTTGCCCGAGGTTGGAATTGAACCTGGGTCCTCGACGCCATGAGGCAGCAGTGCAACGCCCCCCCAACTCTTTAGACACCACCATCCAAATCCATGAACACTTCATCTGGAAGGACAAGTGTAGTAGATACATAGGACACTACCACATGCAAGTTCCCATCCAAGACACTCACCATCCTGACTTGAAAATATATTGCCATTCCTTCAATGTTGCTGGGTCAAAATCCGAGAAATTCCCTCCATCACTACCTTCTCAAGGAGCAACTGGGGATGGGCAACAAACAGGGAGGAGCTGGCCTCATGGTATTATTACTAGACTGTTAATCCAGAGATCAGAGTTTGAATCCCGCCATGACAGATGGAGGAATTTTAATTCAATAAAAAAAACTGGAATTAAGAGTCCTAACAATGACCATGAAATCATTGCTGATTGTTGGAAAAACACATCAGAACAGTACAGCACAATACACGCCCTTCGGCCCTCAATGTTGTGCTCACCTTTTATCCCACTCTACGATCAGACTAACCTACATACCCTTCATTTTACTATCTTCCATGTGCATATCCAAGAGTCGCTTAAATGTCCCTAATGTATCTAACTCTACAACCACTGCCCGCAGTGCATTTCACACACCCACCACTCTCTGTGTGAAGAACCTACCTCTGACATCTCCCGAAACCTTTCTCCCATCACCTTCAAACTATGCCCTCTCATGATAGCCATTTCCACTCTGGGAAAAAGTTTCTGCCAATCCACTCTATCGATGCCTCTCATCATCTTGTACATCTCTATCAAGTCACCTCTCATCCTTCTTCACTCTAATGAGAAAAGCCCTAGCTCCCTCAACTTTTTTTTATATAAGATATGCCTTCCAGTCCAGGCAGCATCTTGGTAAATCTCCACTGTACCCTCTCTAAAGCTTCCACATCCTTCCATGTCCTGAGGCGACCAGAACGGAACACAATATTCCAAGTGTGGTCTAACTAGGGCTTTACAGAGCTGCAGCATAACCTCGTGGCCCTTAAGCTCAATCCCTCTGCTAATGAAAGCCATATGCTTTCTTACCAACACTGTCAACTTGGGTGGCAACTTTGAGGGATATATGGAAGTGGACCCCAATATCCCTCTGTTCCTCCACACTGCCAAGAATCCTGCCTTAAACTCTGTACTCTGCATTCAAATTCGACCTTCCAAAGTGAATGACTTCACACTTTTCCAGGCTAAACTCCATCTGCCACTTCTCAGCCCAGCTCTGCATCCCGCCAATGTCCTGTTGCAACCTATAACAGCCCCCCCACACTATCCACCAATCCACCAACCTTCATGTCATCGGCAAACTTACTAACCCACCTTTCCACTTCCTCATCCAAGTTGTTTATTAAAATCACAAAAAGCAGAGGTCTCAGAACAGATCCCTGTGGAACACCACCGGTCACCGAGCTCCAGGCTAAATACTTTCCATCAATTACCACCCTCTGTCTTCTATGGGCCAGCCAATTCTGTATCCAGACAGGTTTCCCTGTATCCCATGCCTCTTTACTTTCCAAATGCGCCTATCATAGGGAACCCTATTAAACTCCTTGCTAAAATCCACATACACCTCATCCACTGCTCTACCTTCATCAATGTGTTTTATCACATGCTCAAAAGAATTCAATAAGACTGATGAGGCAAGACCTGCCCCTGACAAAGCCATGCTGACTATCTCTAATCAAGCTCTGCTTTTCCAAATAATCATAAATCCTGTCCACGAGAATCCTCTCCAATAATTTGCCTGTAACTGGCATAAGACTGACTGGTCTGGTCTGTAATTCCCAGGGTTATCCCTATTTCCTTTCTTGAACAAGGGAATAATATTTGTCACCCTCCAATCATCTAGCAGTACTCCAGTGGACAGTGAGGATGCAAAGATCATCGTCAAAGGCGCAGCAATCTATTCCCTCACTTCCTGTAGTAACCTTGGGTATATCCTGTCTGACCCAGGGGGCTTATCTACCCTCATGTTTTTCAAAATTTCCAGCACATCCTCCTTCTTAATATCAATCTGTTCGAGTGTGTCGGCCTGTTTCATGCTGTCCTCACAAATGACAAGGTCCCTCTCAGGAGTGATTATTGAAGCAAAGTATTCATTAAAGATCTCCCCACCTCCTCCAACTCCAGGCACAAGTTCCCTCCACTTACCCTGATCAGCCCTACCCTCACTCTGGCCATACTCTTGCTCCTCATATAAGTGTAGAATGCCATAGGGTTTTCCTTAATCCTACCCACCAAGGCTTTTTCGTGCCCCCTTTTAGCTCTCCTAAGTCCATTCTTCAGTTCCTTCCTGGCTACCTTGTAATTTGCTAGAGTCCTGTCTAATCCTTGTGAATAATATCTTTTAGGGAAGGAAACTGCCATCCTTACTGGTCTGGCCTACACGTGACTCCAGACCCACAGCAATACGGTCGATTCTCAAATGCCCTTTAGGCAATTAGGGATGGGTAATAAATGCTGTCCGAGCCAGTGATGACCGAATTCAAACAAACTGGTGCAGCCTGTGATGCCCACACTGCATGAGTGACTTAAAAAAGTCAACACCTTTTTGACTGCAAATACACACAGAAAACATACGAAGAGAGAGTAGGAGGGAGTCGATAGCATGACCAGTCAGTGGCATCAATCGATAGGATCATGGCTGATCTTGGACTTCAACTATGATTCTCTGTCCATCCCCTTGATTCCAAGTCAACAAAAATCTGTCAATCTCAGCCTTGAATACATTACACGACCAAGCACTCACAACCTTCTGGGTAGTGAATTCCAATGTTTCACAACCCTCGGATGAAGAAATTTTCACTCACCTCAGTCCTAAGTAATTGATTCCTTATCTTGACACTGACCAGAATAAATAACCTCTCATTGTCCACCTCATCAAGCTTCTTCAGACTCATGCACATCAATTCAGAAATCAATTCTGATTTGCCTAAACTCTAGAGCATACAGGTCCAATTTAATCTCACCTTGGGACAATCCTCTCATCTCAGAAAGTATCTTGTGAATGGGATTCTGTTCATTAATCTATCAACTTTCCAACTGTTCTGAGCTGTTTAGAGTGTCAATTCCTTCAGAAAAGTTTCAGCCCATCCTATCCAGCAGTAAAGGGCAGTCAGGTTAAACAGTTTGGAGTTACTGACCATCCCTGCTCCTGCTCTCTCTCACTGGCTACTGCTTTAATTGAATACACAGTGTTATGCCATGAGGACCCCAAAGTCATTCTAACAGAGCACGGTTTGGCACGTGGCATTCTGTTCAAGCTGGCTCTGAAGAACAGGCCCTCTCAGAATAAATCACGAGGAACCTGACTGCACTTTCCACACTCATGGAGTCAGTGGAGGCTTCAAAACTAGGACTGGACCATGGGGCATGGGAGATTAGGCACAAAGTTGGGATCTTTCACAAAGTGCCACATTAAAGGCTAATTAACAAAATTACAAATTAACAAATTCATGGAACAGACGGCTCAGTGTCAGCTGGATAAATTGCTGGCTAAAGAACAGACAACAGCAGATTGCAATAAATGGTTCGTGTTCACACTGGGGACTGGTGGGCAGTGACATTCCCCAAGGGTCAGCACTGGGCAACTTTCTTTTATTTCATGTACACCCAAATCAAATATTGAAATACAGAGTAAAATTTCAAAGTGTGCTAATGGTACCTGAATGGGAAGATTAGCAAAGTGAGAATGATATTAACAGGATATTGATAGGGCAACAGAACAGGCGTGTAAGTGGTAGACGGAATTTAATATAGAGAAACGTATTAAGAAGTAAGTCACTGATGATGCTGCCAGGTCTCATCCTGGGCCCAAACCTGCCTCCGCCGAGGCCTCCATGAATCTGTGCTGGACACACAGGCGCTGCCAGGAACTCTAAACCCTCAGTCGCAGCAGCCAGAGGTCAGCATTCGGACCACCTCAACAATGCAGAAGCCACTGGGAACACACACCTGCCTCCGCGAGTCCGTGCTGCTGGACCCACTCACCACTGATGCTGTGACTGCAACCGTGTTCTTCTTCAAGGAGGTAGGTAAAGTAAAGTAGAAAAGGAAAATAAAGAGGGAAAAAAGAAACAAAAAGAAACGCAGAGTGGACGTCAGCATGACTCTGTGCTTTATCTCATGGAAACCAATGTGATTCAGTGAGTGTACAGAAGTAGGGCTTGATAGGAGTGTCGTAAGCAGCAGAGTTTTGGATAGACTGAAGCTTGCACAGTGTAAAGGATGGCATCCAGCCTGGATGGAATTGTAATACTTGTATGTGGAAGTCACAAGGACATGGATAACCAAGAGATGGGAGTCCTACAGAGATATATAATGGAGAATTGATGGTGTCGTTAATAACAGCTTGTTTGATACCCCATGGCCACATTCACCAATCACTTCCTCCACCACCAACGCACAGTGGCAGCAGTGGGTACTGTTACAATTTGCACTACAGGAACTTACCAAGACTCCTTCTACAACTCTTTCCAAACCCAAGACCTTTACCACTTAGAAGGGCAAGGACAGATATGGGGTCAACATCACCATCTGCAAGTAATACTGTAAGCCACTCACCATGTTGCATTTGAAATAGATCACAGTTCCTTCAATGTCATTGGGAGCTCATCACCAGCTTCTCAAGTGCATTGAGGGATAGGCAATAGGTGCTGGCCCAGGCAGCGATGCCCATATCCCAAAGACGAATTAAAATAAACAACCGTGTCAAAGACGGAGAGGTCAAGGGGCACAGCCAGGAATAGGATACCAGGCCACAGAAGAGGCCACTTGCGCGTTTAAGTGACAATTGTAGCCTTGTTCTGAAAATTAGGGAGCTTGCAGGAATTGAAAATAAATGGCCGTTGCTGCTGTAGCTTGGAACATGTTGCAAGTCATTGTATTCAAACCACAGCAGGAAGTGTCTGTTTTCAGGAGCCCCTTATCTCCAGCACCATTTATAAATGTGTGGCATTGATTGTAAGAGTGCTTTCACCACCCACCTCATCCATATTCCTTACATTGTGCGTGCCTTCGCTTTTACATTTACAAAACGTACCAATTACAATTGATTAATACCCTCAAAAAGCAAAAATGTACAAAAATAACTAAAAGTATGCACCGCCATTTCACTGTTTCTCTTTGGAACATTGGCTCTGATGTCTAATCAGGCCTAAGTACTGATCTGGCCTGGAGCATCAATAGTCTGCTGTGCTTGTAATCCCTCGTACAATATTCCGTTTGATTTATCCCTCAGTTCCGATAATAACTGAAGTGTTAAGTTATCTGGAGTTGGCTGCCATCTCCCAAACGGAAACTTTCAGCTGCCTCTTTCAGACAACTGGAGCTGGCTGCATTTAACTACTACATGAAAGAACAAGTAGAAAATAAAAAAAAATACAAACAGCAACTAACACCTGCGTCATTTCTTTATATATTTATATTTATATTAAGAGGAGATTTTACTCACCTGTCACTTTGCCAGAATGGGGATTATGAACAAAGGCCATCCAGCGGAATCTGAAATAATGAGTGATATGTTTGGGAATGAAATAAATCAAATCCGAGTTCATTTTCAATCAGAGAATTGAAGCCTGGAAATAGAAAATGTTTTCTATATTTCTGACCATTGTCCCAGGAGTACAAAGATACATTCATCAACAATTGGACAGAAACAAAATCAGTTCAAAACCTCTGTTTGTGACCTAGTCCCCGTTTGCCAGCACTTAGCCCATATCCCTCTAAACCCTTTCTATTCGTGTACCCATCCAGATACATTTCCACCTCCACCACTTCCTCTGGCAGCTCATTCCATGTATGTACTACCCTCTGCATGAAAATGTTACCCCTCCAGTCCCTTCTGCATCTTTCCTCTCTCACCTTAAACCTATGCCCTCTACTTCCAGACAACACCATCCTGGGAAAAAGACTTCCGCTATTTACCCTATCCAAGCCCCTCATGATTTTATAAACCTCTACAAGGTCACCCCTCAGTCTCCAACTCTGCAGGGAAAACAGCCCCAGCCTGTTCAGCCTCTCCCTGGAGCTCAAACCCTCCAACCCTGGCAACATCCGTGTAAATCTTTTCTGCACCCTCTCAAGTCTGACAAGATCCTCCCTATAGAAGGGCAACTAGTTAATGACATTTTCTGCGACTTTTCATCCTCTTTAAAGTGGGTGGAAGAATAGTTATATCTGCAGAGAGTAACCTAGCAATATCTACAGGGAAGTCTACTACTGCCTACACTGAAGGACCTGGGAACAGCTACAAAGAGGGATTCAGTAGATCCTACTTGGGGGGATCCAGCAACACATAGACATCAACAGATCTCTCTATGTAAATCTAGTGCAATAACTCCCTACATGAGGACAGTTGCATCTACAGAAGAGGGTTCTAGTCGTGCTAACACAGGGTCACCCAGCAGCAACAACATCAATTGATACAGAAGCACTCACATAGCTCAAAGTCTGCAAAGGGCAGTAGGGTAACATCTGCCTGGTGCAACAGACAGCAAAAGAGAAGGGTCAAGCAATTTGAACACAGTTGTATCGTGACACCCACAATGTGGTTTAGTAATATCTATGTGAGAGTGAAAACTGTGCCCAGAGGTTTAGGAATGGATAGGATGAATAGCGGACGTCTTTTTCCCAGGGTGTTGTTGTCCAGAAAATAGAGGGCATAGGTTTAAGGTGAGGGAGGAAAGATGTAGAAGGGACTAGAGGGGTAACTTTTCACATAGAGGGTGGTACATGTACAAATGAGCTGCCAGAGGAAGTGGTAGTGCTGGTATATTTGCAACACTTGAAAGGCATCTGGAAGAGTACATGAATAGGAAGTGTTTAGAGGGACATGGGCTAAATATTGGCAAATGGGACTAGGTCAGATTGGGATGTTTGGTTAGCACGTAAGAGTTGGACCGAAGGGACTGTTTCCATGCTGTACGACTCGACCACTCCCTTTTTAACCATCGCTAGATCCCTACGTAAATGCTGCTGGATCACTATTTATGTTAGCAGTTAGACCTATATAGAAGTGTCACTACATTTCTCTATGTTGGAATGACTAGATCACAGTATGTACTCGTCCCTAGATTTCCCTCTATACAAATACTACTGGATCATATACTTTCCAATATATTTTTAAAATGCATTATTTCATGGGAAGTGGGTGTTGCTGATAACATTGATCCTGCAACGGTCCTTGATCTGAGAGAGTCTTACAAGGTCACTTTAGAGGGCAGTTAGGGACCAACTACATTGTTGGGAGTCTGGAGTCACATGTAGGCCAGATCAGGTAGGACAGCAGATTTCCTATTTTAAAAGGAGATTAGTGGATTAGAAGGGTTGTTATGAATGATTAATAATAGCTTCATGGTCGCTATAAGTATCATTGCATTCCAGATTTTTGTTAATTTAATTCTAAATCTCACCAGCTGCCAAGGTGAGATTTGAACTCATGCCTCCTAGACTTCTAGGTCACCAGTGCAGTGACATTACCACCAATGCATGAATTTTCAGATGTTCTTTCCTAACCCGATGTTGCTCATCTGTCTTTACACCAGTTTGATGTTTTCAGTGTTGTGTCATGCTGTAACACATACCCTTGAATGTCATTTTTATATGCAGGAAGCGTAATAAAACATCTGGGAAAAAAAATGAAAATGTTGCCTGCTTGTTTTATGACCTGGGAGTGGTGCCAGTTTCCAACGAAAGCAGTTTCTGCAGCTTTTGTTTACTCTGTGCCTGTTTTTCTCCTCCCCTGGTTCCATTGCCTGCACACTCATCCCAGTCCATCCACGTGCTCAGTCAGTTATGCCTTCTGAGTTGCCCAGCTACAGAGGAACCTTACACACACGTTGACATGAATCTGCAGTTATGCAGGCAGCTGTTATCAAAATCAAAACATTCCTCTCCTCGGCCCATGGTTTTGTTTTAAATGGAAGTTCCCGGTTCTGTCCTTTATCTTGCGAAGCAGTGACTCATGCTGGAGCATGTGCTCTAACAACAGAAGCCCATCCCTTCCAAGTCGGTATCATTTTCATGACAGCTGAGGGTTTGACATTCCTCCATCATCCAATTCTTAAATTGACCACGTCAGCCTTACCACCAACTGATCTTTCTGATTTCAACCTCCCATACTTGGGATCAGCATGGGCTCTCATTTGCCGCATCTACATATGAGCACTGGGCAGGATTGCCACAGATAGCGTGACTGCTGTTCTGCTTCTCCCTTCACGTTTTCCTCAGGATGTGGGTGCCGCTGGATGGACCAGCTTCTGTTGCCTCTCCCTAACTGCCCTTCAATCGAGTGGCTCACCAGGCCATTTCAGAGGGCAGTGAGAGTAAACCATGTTACTGAGAGGCTGGAGTCACATGTAGACCAGACCAGGTAACGACAGAAGGTTTCCCTCCCCAAAGGACGTTTGTGAACCGGATGGTTTTTATGACAATCAATGAAGGGCATGCTTATATTTTCCTCTTCCAGGAATACCCAGTAAAAACCAATGGCAAGTCGGGATCTCCATATGCTGAAGTGCTGTTGTGCTAATCTGGTCTTTAAGTTCCAGAATACCAAAAGGGCACAACAGACTTCCACTAAGTAACTCTCTGAACGCGGGTAAAAATAAAGTCACTGTCTGTCTGTCTGTCTCTCTCTCTCTCCCTGACTGCTGAAAACAGGTCAGTGCAGCCTTTAGTGAAGGAAACTCAGGCAAACTCCTTTCAGCTAATTACAGACCCAAGGATCTCTAACAATTACTCAACTATCAAACTCAGTGCTACCTGAATCATCTAACATCATTGCCAAAATGTTCACAATCTATTTCTCATGGACAAGCCACAGAGCTTTTTGCATTTTTTAAAAACCTTTTGGATTCTCTTATTTCTAATATGTATGCAAGTGTTTCGTGTTTTATTACCTCTCTGCATGTTTCAGTTAAGTAATAAATTCACTTTGTCTTTAGCTCAAGAAAGCTAGATTAAATTGGCTCCTCATTAGACATAAAAACATTTGGAGTGGGACAAAGTATCCATGAGGGACTGGAACATTTTTAAATTGATCTTGTTGTAATCAACTAAGGAAGGGGTTGGGGATGGGGAGCAGCAGGGAGGGGTTCAGTTCATCCTCATCTTGGGGGGAGGGGGTCTAACCATTTCAGTATATACCCCATCCAGAACTATAACACGTTTGGGAACCTTTATCCAGGGACCTAACCTTCTTAACCCCACTGAAAGAACCTCTGACTTTATAAATCCTTCATAGCCTAGTACATTTGAGTGAGGTTTTTGGGTCCTGTCTGTAACTCGGCCACAATTCCCAAATCCAGATAATTTGTCCATACAGATTAAATCAGTCGCTTCCCATTCCATACATCCGCAGCAGGTCATTTGCTGCATAGAGATGTACACCACGGAAACAGATCCTTCAGTCCAACTCATTCATGCTGACCTGATATCCTAAATTAATCTATTCCCATTTGCCAGCATTTGACCCATTTCCCTCCAGACTCCTCCTGTTCATATACCCATCCAGAGGTCTTTTAAATGTTGTAATTGTATCTACCTCTGTCATTTCCTCTGGCAACTCATTCCATACACGCACCACCCTCTGTGCGACGTGTTTACTCTTTGACTTTCTGCCCTCCGACCTCCTCTGAATCCAGTTGGGAATGTTATACTTTCACTTCTAGAGTTATTTTTGCCACAGAGTGAGGTCATGTAGCACAGTGAGTGTATTATAGACTCATGCAAATTTTGATAGACAAGTCAGTCCTAACGAAAATATGACGCCACTCAGAACTAAAAATACTTTTTTATGACTAAGTCAATCGTTTATAGATTAAGAACTAGATACCTAGTAGGATCAAATCCAACTCTTGGGGTCAGATAGAATTTGTGTTATTGAAGCCCCATTTTATTTGGTATCTTGTCAAATAGATAGAAACCACAGAGAATTCTATTTGGTTGATTAAGCATGCCTTGCCTTTGAGAAATCTGTGTTAATTTGTCCTGATTAACTTGAGTATTTATTAAAAATAGCTGACCTTAATTTCCTACTTTCTTCCTGCATTTGGAATATGTGAATCTGATTTGCCATCATCCCCTGCTTTAGTGTAAGTTTTCTTTCCAAATAACCTTAGCAAATGATAAGATGCTCCCAATGCATCTGCTGCCTTTGTCCTTCTATTAGGAAAGGCAAGGGAGTGTGGGAAGTGCTGTAGAAGGATGCTTGGCAAATAGTTTTACTATGTTTTGAAGATGGCACAAATCACTGCCACTACACTGTTTAATTACATCATCTTCTATCTTGATCCTTCAAGATGGTCACCAAATCAACACAGGGATTTCAGTCGATTCAAAGAGAAGGTGTATAATTAATAACCTAAGTCAGTCTTTGCACTCTATCACAGTGAATCTAAACACTTTCATCAACAAATTCTTGGAGGTCAATTCTGTTTTAATTTTGAGATGCTCTTTTTAAGACTTCAGCTTCAAAGATGGAGAAAAGTTTGTCAGTCTGCATTTAACAAGAGTTACAGATTCGTTGGTCTACTTCAATAGTGATAATTGGAGTTACTGATTTTTCAAATCATCTTTCTGAACAAAACAGAGGAGGTGTAGTATAATGGTGATGTCACGAGTAATCCTAAAACCCCAGCTAATATTCGGGGAATATGGGTCAAACTCCCATCATGACAGATGGTGAAATTCAAATTGAATGAAAATCTGGAATTAAAAGCTAGGCTAATGGTCAACATGTTAAAAACAAAACTTTATTGTTGTAAAGCATCAATTCCCTCCACTGCTAATGCTCAGTCACAACAGCGTGTACAGTCTACATGGTGCACCACAGAAATTCACCAAATATCCTCAAACAGCACCTTCCAAACCCATGATCACTTCCATCTAGAGGTTCAGGGGCAGGAGGCAGACCAGAAACACCATCAAATGCAAATTGCCTCCAAGCCACTCACCATCCTGACTTGGAAATACATCGCCAGTGACTCCACGTCCTGAGAGTGAGGAAAAAGAAAACCCATCTGGTTCTTTCATGCTCTTCAAAGAAGGAAATCTGCCCTCTGTGCAATTATGGAGAGGTAATAAATACTGGCCTAACTGACTATGCACATATTCCAGGGACTGACAATAAAAATAAACAGTTCCTACCATTTCTGGATTCGTACATGGTTACTACTTACTTAAATTCGTGCAGCAGTAATTACTGTATTCAAGATTGGCCTTGGTAAACAGCAGGCTCACACTCCCACAAAGAAAACAACTTGTCTGTGTCAAGCCAGTACACCACAATGAGCCCAACACACTACACAGAGTTATCTCCAAGTGAACTGCGGCCAGCTGCTGCTGGTTACTGATCTGAACTTTGTGCTCACTGCAACACAAACTATAAACACCTGGCTGCAAGTGCAGAACTCCAACATACCAAACTCTACCCTTCTGCATTTCTTGGTACAGGACTCCTAATATAGCGCAACATCAGCAGTATTTTATCCTGAGCAAAGACAACAGATTGCTAATTCGTTCCTTATGCGTGAATTGCTCATATATAACCAGTCTAGTCTATGTCAAACATGTAAGTGATTATGGCCAATTTTTGTATAGGTTGTATTTCCAAAAGGGTTCATGTTCAGATTCAATTGTAGTCAGTTTGATTCAATGCATAGAATATAGAATTAGGATCCCTACAGTGTGGAAGCAGGCCATTCAGCCCAGCAAGTCCACAATGACCCTTACATCCCATCCCTGTAACCTGCATTGCCCAAGGTTAACTCACCTAACTTGAACATCTCAGGGACCCCACACAGACCAGGGAGAATGTGCAAACTCCACACAGACAGTCACCCAGGGCTGGAATCAAAGCTGGATGCCAGGCGTTGAGAGGCAGCAGTGCTAGCTGCCCACTTCACAAATTGATCATTTTTAAATCAGCCTTCAGAAACCCTGGTCTAAATTTAAAGTTGAGATGCAATTGTTAGTATTTAATCTCATTGGAGATATAGTCCTATCTGTTGTTAATTGATCATGTATATATAACAAGAATGGGAAGAGCTGATTATTCTCAAGCACTTATATCTTATCTTTTATGTAGAAAAATGTTCCAAAGTGTAATCAGAATTTTAAATAAGCTGCCTGGTCAAAGGACACAGACATGGCAGAAGAAGTAGACCATTTGGCCTCACAAGCTTGTTCTATTGCCATTAAACATGGAACTCAAAGCACCTTAGTGCACCTGATGTCTTTGTAATGTGGTGATCCAAGTCACAGTTTTGAAAGCTGCTGTTTCAAGGAGCTGTACATTCTGCATCCCGTATATTTCACACAGTGCAGTAAAGGTATACGGCTGCTGGAATGAGTACATATTTAAGCTGAGGAGAGAGAAGCAGCAGTAAGCTGTTCAGCCCCTCAAGCTTGTACCACCCTTTAACCAGATCACAGCTGAACTTCTGTCTCAACACCTCCTTCCGACACTATCATCATATCTCACAATCTATCGATCGCTGTCGTCTACCTGCTCCACGACTGAGCTTCCACGGTCCTCTGGAGTAGAGAATTTTCCATTTAAATAATATTTGCTCCTCTATTCCCACTGCCAAAGTGCATAGCCTCACATTTTCCTACATAAGATTCTGAGAGTGAATTAGGAATGGGATACTGTAAGAAGTGGGAATGAGATCCTGTTTGGGTTGGGAATGGGGATCCATGAGGATTCAGGAGAGGTTTCTGTTAGGGTTGGGAATGGGATCCTGTGAGGATTATGGGGATTTAGTGTGGATTGGGAATGGGGTCCTATGAGGATTATAAATTGGATTCTGTGAGTATTGGGAACATGTGAGTAAGGAACAGGATCCTGACAGGATTTATGCTGTCATCCTGTGAGGATTAGGAATGAGATCTACTGAGGATTCAGTGTGCATTGGGAATGCGATCCTGTGTAAATTGGGAATGAACTGAGTGAGGATGCTGGGTAAATTGGGAATAAGTTCCTGTGATGATTGGCAGTGAACTCAGAATGGGATCCTGTGAAGATTCAGAGGAGATCCTGTGATAATTCGCAATGGGAACCTGAGAGGGTTGAGGGTGGTTTGGAAATGAAATCCAGTGAGGATTGAGAATGGGAATCTCTGAGGATTTAGTTGGGCTGAGAGCCTATGAGAATTTGGAGTTGGATGTTGTGAGGATCCAGAATGGGACCCTGTGAAAATTGGAAATGGAATCCTATCACGATTATGACTGGGAGCCAGTGAAGAATGGGGTGATTTCAGATTAGGATCCTGTGATAATTGGGAAAGGAATTCTGTGAGGATTCCGAATAGGATCAAGCAAGGATTGGGAATGAGAATGGGAATTGTGTGGATTGTGGTAAATGAGGAATGGAATTCTGTGAGCATTCGGATAAGCATTTGAGGATTCAGATTCTGAGAGGATTGGAGGTGAGTTGGTGATAGGATCCTTTGGGGATGAGGAATGGGATCCTGAGTGGATTGAGAAAGCAAACCTGATAGCATTGAGAATGGGAAGCTGTGAGGATTCAACCTAAGACTCTGTGAGGATTAAGGGTGACTACAGATCCTGTTAGGATTAGCAATTAGGATCTAGCAATGATTGAGGGTGAATTGGGATTAGGATCCAGTGAGGATTGCGGCTGAGTAGGAATTAAGATCCAGTAAGGATTGAGAGTGAGTAGGGATTGGGATCCAGTGAGGATTGAGGTGAGTAGGGATTGGGATAGAGTGAGGATTAGGGGTGCGTTGGGATTGAGGTCCAGTAAGGATTGGAGGTGATTACGGATTGGGATTGAGTGACGATTGGGGGAAGTAGGGATTGGATCCAGTGAGGATTGGGGGTGAGTAGGGTTTGGGATCCAGTGATGATTGGGGATGAATAGGGATTGGGATCCAGGGAGGTCTAAAGGTGACTTGGGATTGGGATCCAGTGAAGATTGGGGGAAACAGGGGTTGGGGTTCATTGAGGATTGGAGGGGGTGGGGAATAGGATCCAGTGAGGACTGAGGGGAGTAGGGATTCGGGGGTAAATTGGGATTGGGGCCCAGTGACGATGGGGGGTGAGTAGGGATTGGGATCTTGTGAAGATTGGGGTGAGTAGGAATTGGGATCCAGTGAACAATTGAAGGTGAGTTGGGATTGGAGTCCAGTGAGGATTGGGGGTGAGTAGGGATTGGGAACCAGTGAGGATTGGGGGTGAGTAGGGATTGGGATCCAGTGAGGATTGGGTGAGTAGAAATTGGGAACCAGTGTGGATTGAGGGTGAGTAGGGATTGGGACCCAGTGAGCATTGGGAATGAGAAGGGATTGAGATCCAATATGGACTGTGGATGAGTTGGGATTGGGATCCAGTGAGGACTGGGGTTAGTTGGATTGGGGCCCAGTGAGGATTCGGTTTGAGTAGGGATTGGGATCCAGTGAGGGCTGGGGGGGTGAGGTGGGTTTGGCATCCAGTGAGGATTGGGGGAGTAGGGAGTGGGATCCAGTGAGGATTGGGGGTGAGTTGGGATTGGAATCCAGTGAGAATGTGGAATGAGTTGGGATTGGAATCCAGTGAGAATGGGGGGTGAGTTGGGATTGGGGCCCAGTGAGGACTGGAGTTAGTTGGGACTGGGGCCCAGTGAGGATTGAGTTTGAGTAGGGATTGGGATCCAGTGAGGGCTGGGGGGGTGAGGTGGGTTTGGGATCCAGTGAGGATTGGGGGAGGTGGGAGTGGGATCCAGTGAGGATTGAGGGTGAGTTGGGATTGGAATCCAGTAAGGATGGGGGGGGGGGGGGGTGAGTTGCGATTGGGACCTAGTGAGGATTGGGTTTGAGTTGGGATTGGGATCCAATGAGTGCTGGGGGTGAGTAGGGTTTGGGAACCAGTGAGGATCGTGGAGTAGGGAGTGGGATCCAGTGAGGATTGGGGGTGAGTTAGGATTGGGATCCAGCGAGGATGCAGGGTGAGTTCGGATTGGGGCCCAGTGAGGATTGGGTTTGAGATGGGATTGGGATCCAATGAGAGCTGGGGGAGCATAGGGATTGGGATCCAGTGAGGACTGGGGTGAGTAGGGATTGGGATCCAGTAAGGATTGAGATTCAGTGAGGGTTGGGGGAAGTAGGGATTGAGATCTAATGAGGTTTGGGGGGAGTTGGGATTGGGATCCAGTGAGGATTGGGGATGAGTAGAGATTGGGATCCAGTGAGGATTGGGGGTGTAGGGAGTGGGATCCAGTGAGGATTGGGGTGAGAAGCGATTGGGATCCAGTGAGGATTGGGAATGAGTAGGGATTGAGATCCAACATGGACTGTGGATGAGTTGAGATTGGGATTCAGTGAGGACTGGGGATTAGTTGGGATTGGGGTCCAGTAAGGATTGGGTTTGAGTAGGGATTGGGATCCAGTGAGGGCTGGGGCGGGGGTGAGTTGGGTTTGGGATCCAGTGAGGGCTGGGCGAGTAGGGAGTGGGATCCAGTGAGGATTGGGGGTGAGTTGGGACTGGAATCCAGTGAGGATGGGAGGCGGGAGTGAGTTGGGATTGGGACCTAGTGAGAATTGGGTTTGAGTAGGGATGGGATCCAGTGAGTGCTGGGGGAGCATATGGATTGGGATCCAGTGAGGACTGGGGTGAGTAGGGATTGGGATCCAGTGAGGATTAGGGGTGATAGGGATTGAGATCCAGTGAGGGTTGGGGGAAGTAGGGATTGAGATCCAGTGAGGGTTGGGGGAAGTAGGGATTGAGATCTAATGAGGTTTGTGGGGAGTTGGGAATGGGATCCAGTGAGGATTGGGGATGAGTGGAGATTGGGATCCAGTGAGGATTGGGGGAGTATGGATTGGGATCCAGTGAGAATTGGGGGTGTGAGTAGTGATTGGGATTCAGTGAGGATTGGGGGGTGTAGTGATTGGGATCCAGTGAGGATTGAGGTGAGTAGCGATTGGGATCCAGTGAGGATTGGGAATGAGCAGGGATTGAGATCCAATATGGACTGTGGATGAGTTGGGATTGGGATCCAGTGAGGACTGGGGGTTAGTTGGGATTGGGGCCCAGTGAGGATTGGGTTTGAGTAGGGAATGGGATCCAGTGAGAGTTGGGGCGGGGGTGAGTTGGGTTTGGGATCCAATGAGAGCTGGGGGAGTAGGGAGTGGGATCCAGTGAGGATTGGGGGTGAGTTGGGCCTGGAATCCAGTGAGGATGGGAGGCAGGGGTGAGTTGGGATTGGGACCTAGTGAGAATTGGGTTTGAGTAGGGATTGGGATCCAGTGAGTGCTGGGGGAGCATAGGGATTGGGATCCAGTGAGGACTGGGGTGAGTGGGGATTGGGATCCAGTGAGGATTGGGGTGAGTGGGGATTGGGATCCAGTGAGGATTGGGGTGAGTGGGGATTGGGATCCATTGAAGGTTGGGGGAAGTAGGGATTGAGATCTAATGAGGTTTGGGGGGAGTTGGGATTGGGATCCAGTGAGAGTTGGGGGGGGGGGTGAGTTGGGTTTGGGATTGAAATGGAGTTTGTAACCTAGCAACGCACCACATTCCGCTGCCGAGTGAGTTGTTGTTGAACACTGACCAGGGGGGAACTGTCAAGGATGTGAGAGTGAGTCCAACCACCTTCCCCCCATCACCTCCAGAGAACCTGGGGCGGAAATGCTCGCGGTTGCCATGGCGCCGCTTCCGGCGTGCCGCGGCGGTGGGCGGGGCGTCCCCAGTGACGGTGCCCTGTGGCGTCACAAAGGAGGGTTTCCCCGGGGTTCCCTCCCGCGAAGGTGCAGTGTCAGCGGCCGCCAGCTGACTGCTGTGTGTCCGGGCCATGAAAGCCAGGCTTCGCAGCAACTTCATGCACCTTGTGTTTCTCTTTCCCAAACGTGCGCAGCAGGTTCCTCCTCTCAGAGGAGACGGTGAAAGACCCCTGCTTGATTGCAGCATGGCAAAACTTTTGCAAGTTTTCTGCCCTACAGCAGCGCTTTTATGATGAACGACTTCCCAAGCAGCCGAGGTGTAATGCGAATGCCAATAAAGCGCGGGTACCACATGCACATAATTGCATGTTATTATTGCAGGAGAAAGCCAAACAAGTAATTAGGGAGTACAAACAGAAAGTGCCCAGAGTTCACTCCTTGCTACCGGAAGGATGTTATTAAATTGGAAAGAGCGCAGAAGAAATTGACAAGGACACTGCCAAGGGGTCTGAGTTATAGGGAGAGGTTGGACAAGCTCGGGACTTTTTCTTTAGAGCGTGAGGGGACACCTTATAGAGGTGTATAACATCATGAGATAGGGCGAATGCACTCAAGTCTTCTTCCCAAGTTTGGGGAATCAAGGATTAGAGGGCAACTTTTTTACACAGAGGGTGGTACGCATATGGAATGAGCTGCCAGAGGAAGTGGTTGAGGCGGGTATGTTAACAACATTTAAAAGGCATTTACCCAAATACATGGATACAAGGATAAAAAGGGTATGGGTCAAGTGCAGGGAAATGGGGTTAGCGTGGATGGACATTTTGGTCAGCATGGACCAGTCTGGGCCAAAGGCCTTGTCACCATGATGCAGGACTCTATGACTCTAAATTCAGCAAATCTGCCAGCATTTGCAGAGAAAGTTAATGCTGCCAATCGACTCCTCTTCAGAGTCAAGGAGAAAGATAGAAAAATGATAGGTTTCATACTGTAGATACAGAGGGGCAGGAGGAAGTGGGCTAAAGGGGAGATCAGCTGAAGGTTAGAGGGTGATGGAGATGAAGGAATACAGGTGTAGCAAAAAAGCCAAAGAGAGTGGCTATGGTTTTACAGAAGCTATTAATTGCAGAATATTGATCAGCTCTATTAGAGCAAAGCCAAAAAATCCAGATAGTGGGGTGAAGAGGCAGGGAAACAAAGTGGAAGAGCAAGGTTTTGGCTAACTTTAAATCTGAAATAATTTTTTTGTTAAGGTCATCAAGGGGTTTGGGCCAAAGCAAAGTATATAGAGTTCGGCCACAGATCAGCCATAATCTCACTGAATGGCAGAACGGGCTTAAGGGGCTGAATGTTCCTGTTCCTATGCTTTGAAGATGTGGAACTCAACTTCTGTTGAGTCCTGAAGGCTACAAAGTGTCTAAACGGAAAATGAGATGCTGCTCCTCCCGTTTGAGACAGACTTCACTTGAACACTGCTGCAGACACAGGTCAGA
The DNA here is from genome assembly GCF_020745735.1 of Hemiscyllium ocellatum. Lineage (NCBI taxonomy): Eukaryota > Metazoa > Chordata > Chondrichthyes > Orectolobiformes > Hemiscylliidae > Hemiscyllium > Hemiscyllium ocellatum. The sequence goes on along the minus strand of NC_083412.1, from coordinate 18,757,303 downwards.
AATGTGAGTATGACAGCTGGATGATACATTAAAATGGCAAGCAACTGGAAGGTCAGGGTCATTTCCTGCAGACCAGAATGTCTGAAATAATTAGGGAGTGTGTCTTAAATGGATTTATAGAACGGTGAGCCACGTTCAGAGTTCATTCAGCATTCAGATTAGAACAAATGGGATAGATACATTTTAAAACAGATCTTTTATTTGCAATTATTTGGAATTGTTTATAGGCGCTCCTATTATACCTACCAACCGGTTACTCATACATTCAAGATGTGACCACAGCAACAGAAGAAAATTATTGTAACAACACCTGCGGGTACCACAAAACATTTCAATACAAATTGCACAGGAAACTTGCAGATAAGCAAGTCCTCGTTTTTTTCTTTGGACAGTATGATTAATGTCCCACATTCAGGCAGGCGCTAATGGAGTTGAGATGTCGATCTTTACACTTCGGAAGGTTAATTCATTTCAAGGTCAGGTTTCAAAATGGGTAAACTACAATCTTGAAGCTGTTGTCCCTGGAGGAAGGTCAGTGGGCGGCACGGTGGCACAGTGGGTGGCACGGTAGCACAGTGGTTAGCACTGCTGCCTCACAGCGCCAGAGACCCGGGTTCAATTCCCGTCTCAGACGACTCTCTGTGTGGTGTTTCCACATTCTCCCTGTGTCTGCGTGGGTTTCCTCCGGATGCTCTGGTTTCCTCCCACAATCCAAAAATGTACAGGTTAGGTGAATTAGGTGAAGGGGTCTGGGTGGGTTATGCTTCGGCGGGTCGGTGTGGACTTGTTGGGCCGAAGGGCCTATTTCCACACTGTAAGTAATCTAATCTAATCTAAACATTGTGCAGCAGTTAGTCGCAAAAATGGTAATTCAAATATTTGCTTGTTCTTCGCTGTCCCTCTGTGTTATCAGTCTCTCAGTCCTATTCATTTTCCACATGATTAACCACACTAGACAGGCAATGGATTAGGCGAAAGTGGGTACTGCAGATGCTGGAGATCAGAGTCAAGAGCGTGGTGCTGGTAAAGCAGGTCCAGGCAGCATCAGAGAAGTAGGAAAATCGATGTATTGGGCAAAAGCCCTTCATCAGGCAATGGATTAATATCAATCTTCGTCATTAACCCACATAACTTGCTCTTCATGCTAAATACCTTTTATCCAGAACAGTATCAATTTCACAAAACAAGTTGGATTAAGGTCCTTTGCTGACGCAGATCAGTTTGGGGAGATTAACCCTTTGCCAGTAAAATGTCTCCAACTTCTTTTAATTTCAAAATATACTTTAAGCATTAAAAAAAATCCATATATATTGTACACACACACATATACACACATGCACACATATAGTTACAAACACAGCTCTCTTCTGTACATAAGCATATCAAGGAAACAAACAAACATTGGAGTTTGACTCTATCCAACAAACAAACCAAAGGCATCTCATATTTGTACAAGATTACATTTACATGCATTTGAGGCACCAAGAGGGTCTGATAACTGCACAGATTTAACTTCAACCGAAGGACCTCAGACGGCGATCTTTCCCTACTGTGCCTTGGCTGCTGCTGCCCCAAGCTTTGGTGCGTCCCTCAGCACATAATCTTGGACTGTGGAATGTGCCAGACTGCAACACTCAGTCAAGGTCAATCCCTTGCTCTGAAAGGCCAATGATTTTCGGGCAGACGAAAGAACATCTTTCATTGAGTTGATGGTCCTCCAGGAGCAGGTGATGTTTGCCTCAGTGTGCATCTCAGGGAACAGAACGTAGAGCTGAGTCCTGTGTTAGGGAGCTGCTCGGGATGAACCTCAACAAGACCTATTATGTCTTTCTCTAGATTTCCTTTGCAAAGCCTCATTGCAGGAAATCTGTGATGGTCACACACACACACACACACACACACACATGCACACACACACACCTGTTTTGAGGGTATTCCTGTATTTCTCATGACTAACTCATCTAGCCTGCACATTCCTGGACATTTTAGTATGGCCAATTGACCTAACCTGCATATCTTTGACTGTGGGAGGAAACCCACGTAGACATGGGAAGACTGTGAAAACTCCACATAGACGGTCACCCGAGTGTGGGATTGATTAGAGGTCCCTGGCACTGAGAGGGCAGCAGTGCTAACCACTGAGCCACCCATATTTTGTCATGTGTACCTAAATACAGTGCAAAGCTTTGTTTACATGCAGTACAGGCAGATCGTAGTAAGCAAGGACATACAGATCATAGGTGAAAGAAAAAACAACTTAGGGGCATACAGGTTACATTGCACAGGTCATGCACTAGGCAAGGTTAACATTAACAAGGTCAGCATTATTTGAAGTTAGAGAGTCCATCCATCACTCTAATAACGGCTGGGAAGAAGCTGTTCCTGAACCTGCTGGTGCGTGTGTTCAAGCTTCTGTATCTTCTGCCAGACGGGCGAGGTTGTAGGAGATCATTACCGGGGTGGGAGGGGTCTTCAATGAAGTTGGCAGTTATTACACAGCAACGAGCCATGTAAATGGAGTCCATGGATGGAAGATTGGCTTCTGTGATGGTCTGGGTGGTGCAACCACCTTCTGTAGTTTCTTATGGTGCTAGGCAGAGGAGTTGCCATAACAGGCCATTATGCACCCAGACAGTATGCTTTCTCTGATGCATCTGGAGAAGCAGGTGAAGGTCATCATGGACGGGCCAAATTTCCTGAGCCACTTAAGGAAGAAGAGGCATTGTTGTGCCTTCTTGACCATCACATCTATGTGGGAAGTCCAGGACAGGTTATTGTCACTCCTAGGAACTTGACATTCTTGACCGTCTCAACTTCAGCTCTGTTGATATAGAGGATGGCGTGTTCTCCTCCTTTCAGTCCTTTAGTTTTGCCGACCTGCTGGTAGTGACTGGGAATTAGGAATTTACACAACAATACCTGAGACAAGAACCTTCCTCGGATATGTGCCCCAGCAGATTCCTGCCTCCAAAGCATATTTATTGCTGTTTTCCCATTTCTTGCCATAACAATTTGTCACAACAGCGATTGGAGGATCGCATGGTACTGAGAGACATTGATAGAGTCATAGAGTCATAGAGATGTACAGCTTGGGAACAGACCCTTCGGTCCAACCTGCCCATGCCGACCAGATATCCCAACCCAATCTAGTCCCACCTGCCAGCACCTGGCCCATATCCCTCCAAACCCTTCCTATTCATATACCCATCCAAATGCCTCTTAAATGTTGCAATTGTACCAGCCTCCACCACTTCCTCTGGCAGCTCATTCCACACACGCACCACCCTCTGCGTGAAAAAGTTGCCCCTTAGGTCTCTTTTACATCTTTCCCCTCTCACCCTAAATCTATGCCCTCTAGATCTGGACTCCCCGACCCCAGGGAAAAGACTTTGCCTATTTACCCTATCCATGTCCCTCATAATTTTGTAAACCTCTATAAGGTCACCGCTCAGCCTCTGACGCTCCAGGGAAAACAGTCCCAGCATGTCCCTATTGCTCAAATCCTCCAACCTGGAAACATCCTTGTAAATCCTTTCTGATACCTTTCAAGTTTCACAACATCTTTCCAATAGGAAAGAGACCAGAATTGCATGCAATATTCCAACAGTGGCCTGACCAATGTCCTGTACAGCCGCAAAAACCTCCCAACTCCTGTACTCAATACTCTGACCAATAAAGGAAAGCATACCAAACGCCTTCTTCACTATCCTATCCACCTGTGACTCCACTTTCAAGGAGCTATGAACCTGCACTTCAAGGTCTCTTTGTTCAGCAACACTCCCTAGGACCTTACCGTTAAGTGTATAGGTCCTGCTAAGATTTGCTTTCCCAAAATGCAGCACCTCACATTTATCTGAATTAAATTCCATGTGCTAAACCTCAGCCCATTGGCCCATCTGGTCGAGATCCTGTTGTAATCTGAGGTAACCCTCTTCGCTGTCCACTACACCTCCAATTTTGGTGTCACCTGCAAACTTACTAACTATACCTCTTATGCTCGTGGGGAAAAAAATTGCAAATGGAGTCAAATGGGGGAAAATGTGAAGTTCTTCATATTGGAAGGGAGAACAGAAGGATTACTTAAATAGAGAGAAACTGCAGAAAGCTGCAAGAGAATAGGACTTGAGGGCCCTTGTGCATGAAGCACAGGAAGCTCGCAGATAGGTGCAGCAGATTCTCAAGAAGGCTAATGGAGTGTTGGCCCTTATTTCATGGTGGTTGCCGTATAAGAGTAGGGACGTCTTACTGTAACTGTACAAGATGCTGGCGAGACCACATCTAGTGTACTGTGAGCAATTCTGGTCCCCTTAATCTCAGAAAGACATTATTCAGTTGAAGGCAGTTCAGAGAAGGTTCACGAGGATGATCCCTGGTATGGCTGGACTGTCTTATGAGTAAAGGTTAAACAGATTGGGAACTCGACTCACTGGAGTTGAGAAGAATGAGAGGTGGTCTCATTGAAACATATCAGACTCTTAGGGGGCTTGACAGGGTGAATATTGAGAGGATGTTTCCCCTCACGGGAGGGTCTTGGACCAGAGGGCACACCCTCACAATAAAGGGGTGCCAATTTAAGACTGTGACGAGGAGGTGTTTCTGTTCTCACAGGGTTATAAGTCTTTGTGAAACTCCTTACCACTTTTACCAGTTATTAAGCAGCCTAATTACATCCATATATAGCTGAGATATTTATTTGACTGTGTTGGTAACTGAAAAAGTTTTTTTGTTATTTGAGATGGAGTAGTTGGCCTAGAATAAGACCATAATAAGTAGGAATAAGTAGGCCATTGGTCCCTTGAGCCTGTTCTGCCTTTCAATTGATGGTCCAACATTTCTCACATTCACTTTCCTGTTTTTTCCCTGGAACCCTAGATTCCCTGACTGATCAAGAATCTATCTCAGCCTTAAAGATACAGAAGGGGTCTGCCCTCACCGCTTTCTGCTGCAAGGAACTCTAAAGACTCTCAACCCTCTGAAAGAAGAAATTGCTGCTTTTTTTTATCAAAACGTAATTTCTGCAGTAAGAGGCTGCAATAATTAATTAACATTTACAGTCAGTCACGTACAAATATAAACTCTCAACTTTCTAAACTTTTCAAAACACAGTTGCAGACACATAGTTGAAGAATAAAGAAAAAGAAGATTTCTCTGCAGTGATGGACTTTCTGAGTGAAAGCACATTTTGACCAATGATTTATTTGTAAAAGCAACAGGATAAAAAACAAAGAACAAAGAAAATTTACAGCCCAGGAACAGGCCCTTCGGCCCTCCAAGCCTGAGCCGATCCAAATGTACTGTCTAAACCTGTCAGTCAATTCCTAAGCATCTAAAGCATAAGATATTTCCCAAGTCTGTTGTTTTGATGTTCTGGCACGTGTGGTCGAGTCACTAATCACACACGGTTGTCATAGAGACCCAGCTTGCTCAGGAATGCAACTTTGAAATGTTCTTTCAAAAGAATGAGAAAGTTTCATCCCGTACTCAACAAGGTAGTTTCCTTTTCCAAAATGAGACAGATCAACTGGGTGACTTGTCCTTAGCAGGGCTTTTCTCCAACTGAACCACTTGGCCCATCCACTGCACGCCAGGCACCTCTCCAAGCCAACCAGCCTCAGCAGGTGTCTATAGGAAAATAAGCAGTTGTTACCTACCATGTCATTTCCTAGAAGTCTGGTCATGATAAAAAAAATCCCCAATGTCAGTAATAATCTTTCAACGACTTCTTTTAGAGAAATCACAAAGCCTGAAATGATTCCGTTTTTCATGAACCTTTTAAACCTAAGTCCTCCGAGCCATATTTAATATAAAGCACTGCTTGACAAAAGTGCCTTCTGTTAATTCTAAGGTTGGTCCTGTGGTATAGTAAAATCACAGAGGATTGCTGTATTCCCGGATGGATATAACAGCCTCCCACTTGGCCCCATGAGTAGTTTGTCAGAAGCTGGAGGAAGCAGCTCTTAAAGGGCCATCGTACTTATATGCTACCATTTTGGATATGTGCTTCCCCATCCGCAATGATACATTCTAAGACCTACCATGGATGCCTGAAACCGCTGATAGTAGCAAACCCTATCATTTAAATGGGAAACTTACCATCATGACAGCCCTCTGGGATTATTTCTGGAATATTCTATGTAATATTTTCGGGCCACAGTAAACCACGGATAACTGAAACCGGATACATGGACACGGAGGCTGTACTATATTCTATTTCAGTACTGGCCCCTTTTGCTGATGGATGGATGAGTCTGTGTTACTGAGAATGCTGCTAACTCAAACCAGCTCAGTATGTGGCCTGCCATGCAGACTCAGTCTGCCTGACCTGTCATTGGTGGGAAGGAATGAGGAAGGTAAATCTGGACCACAGATGTGTGCAAGGTTTGACTTCCATTCAACAGTAGCTCGCTGAAAGGGAAAGGACATTAAAGTCAGAGGAGGCCACTTGGCCCATCTGCTACATGCCAGTCTATACAGTGGCGCTACTGTATTGCCATGGTGACAATAGCTTTCTGGAATATTCTCCTCATCCCTCTAACCAGGACAAGGGAGATGTTACTGAACCCACAGCCGGTTTGCCTGAGCAAATTAAATATTAGATCAGAGTTGGTGGGGGTGGGGGGAGCGGGATGGCGGTAGTGGTTCCTTTAAAGGCCTGCATTCTGAGTCCATTTCCCTGTGGGCCGCATTCTTCTGACTGCAGCTGCAGCTCACCCACTGTTTTGCCCACCATCACGCCAACTGCTTGGAAGATGTTATTTGTCAATGTGGAGCTCTAGATGAACCCCAGCTTGGTGTTGTTGTTGATAAACTGCCAGATGTGTGTAGTATTAAGCTTGAAGTGCTCTCATGTTTCGTTTCCTTCCAAGGCTCCATTCCTGGGTCAGACTGGCATTACTTTTTTTGTCTGGGATCAAATAGGTGGCAAAGGAAAGGAACCTACAGCTGCCTGACTATTGAATCAGCTGAATCAGTGAATAAAACCAGTGAAGTCAGATCTTGACTCTGTTTGACAAGGGAATGTGGCTAGGGAGTGGTAACGTTACTGGACTCCAGGTTAATGGTCATAGAGTCATAAAGATGTACAGCATGGAAACAGACCCTTCGGTCCATGCCGACCAGATATCCCAACCCAATCTAGTCCCACCTGCCAGCACCCGGCCCATATCCCTCCAAACCCTTCCTATTCATATACCCATCCAAATGCCTCTTAAATGTTACAATTGTACCAGCCTCCACCACATCCTCTGGCAGCTCATTCCATACACGTACCACCCTCTGCATGAAAAAGTTACCCCTAATGTCCCTTTTAAAATTTTCCCCTCTCACCCTAAACCTATGCCCTCTAGTTCTGGACTCCCCCACCCAAGGGAAGAGACTTTGTCTATTTATCCTACCCATGCCCCTCATGATTTTATAAACTTCTATAAGGTCACCCCTCAGCCTCTGACGCTCCAAGGAAAACAGCCCCAGCCTGTTCAGGCTCTCCCTATTGCTCAAATCCTCCAACCCTGACAACATCCTTGAGGACATGGATTCAAACGCCACCGTAGCTTGTGATGAAATTTGAATTCAATAAAAATCTGAAATTCTTAGAATAGCTAACCTAATTGCAACCGTTTCTGTAGAAATTCATCTGGTTCAATAAGGAAGGGAATCTGCCGTCTTGACCCAGTCTGGCCTACATGTGACTCCTGACCTACGGCAATGTGGTTGACTCTTAACTAACCTCTGGGCAATTAGGGATGGACAACAAATGCTGGACTAGCCAGTGATGCCCTTATCATGTGAATGAATAAGTCGGTACAAATTGAGTCATGGAGATCGGTTCTAAGCAGTGACTTAAAGGATAACCCTGGTGGAGAGGGATTCTGGGTCACAGAGTCATACAGAATGGAAACAGACCCTTTGGTTCAACCAGTCTATGCTGACCACGATCCCCAATTAAACTTAGTCCCACCTGCCTGTTCTTGGCCCATATCTCTCAAACCTTTCCTATTCATGGACTTGTCCAAATGTTTTTTAAATGGTTGTAACCGTACTGCACGAACCACCTCCTCTGGCAGTTCATTCCACACACGAACCACTCTCTGTGTAAAAACAGTGGCCCCTCATGTCCTTTTTAAATCTTTCTCCTCTTTCTGTAAAAATTGGCTCCCTAGTTTTGAACTCCCCCACCATAGGAAAAGGACTCTTGCTGTTCACCTTATCTATGTCCCTCATGATTTTAACCTTTCAGTCTTAACAATGTCAATATCATCAATATTTCATATAAAGATGATGATGCTCTGGTTAAAAATGTGTTGCTGGTTAAAGCACAGCAGGTCAGGCAGCATCCAAGGAATAGGAAATTCGACGTTTCGGGCATAAGCCCTTCATCCGAAACGTCGAATTTCCTATTCCTTGGATGCTGCCTAACCTGCTGTGCTTTAACCAGCAACACATTTTTAGCTGTGATCTCCAGCATCTGCAGACCTCTTTTTTTTTACCTGATGATGCTCTGGGTCTACATTTGATGGAGTTCAGAAAGGTGAGGGAGGATCTAATTGAAACTTACAGAATACTGAACGACCTGGATACAGCAGACATTGGGAAGGTGATTCCGTTAACAGGAGAGAGCAGGTCACATGGGCAGAGCCTTAGAGTAAAGGGAAGACTCTTTAGAGTAGAGATAAGGAGAAACTTTTTCAGCCAGATAGTGGTGAAACTATGGAATTCATTGCCACAGAAGGCTGTGGAGGCCAGGTCATTGAGTACATTTAAGACAGAGATAGATAGGTTCTTCACTGTTAAGGGGATCAAAGTTTATGGGGAGAAGGCGGGGTGAATGGGGGTGAGAAATGTATCAGCCATGATTGAATGCAGAGTAGACTGTATGGGCTGAATGGCCTAATTTTTGCTCCTATGTCTTATCGTCTTATGGGGGTTATGCAGAGGGTATAGTCGGAATAGGAAACAGCCAGCATGGGGGTATTTTGTCAATGTACGATAAAGATATAAGTTTGCATCACATACAGACAAGGTGGTTAAGAAGGCATTTAGCACACTTGCCTTCATTGCTCAGTCCTTTGAGTATAGGAGTTGGGAGGTCAAGCTGAGGTTGTACAGGACGTTGGTGAGACCTCTTCTGGACTACTGTGTCCAGTTCTGGTCGCCCAGTTATTGGAAGGATATTATTAAAGCTGGATAGGGTTCAGAAGAGATTTACCAGAATATTGCCAGGTATAGAAGGTTGGAGTTATAGATAGGTTGGGACGTTTTTCACCGGAGAGTAAGAGGTCGAAAGGTGACCTTATAGAAGGTTGCAAAATAATGGGGAGTATAGGTAGAGTTAATGACAGTTGTCTTTTCCCCAGGATGGGAGATTTCAAGACTACCGGGCACATTTTTAAGGTGAGAGGAGAGAGATTTAGAAAAGATATGGGGCAATTTTTTTTACACAGAGAGTGATTCATGTGTGGAATGAACTTACTGAAGAAGTGATGGATGTGGGAACAATTACAACGTTTAAAAAAATAAGGACATGAATAGGAAAGGTTTGGAGAAATATGAGCCAGGAGCAGGCAGGTGGGACTAGCTTAGTTTTGGACTATGGTCAGCATGGACTGGTTGGAGTGAAGGGTATGACCTTATGTGGCCATTGCTTTCCCCCCGGCAGCTCTGGCGGTGGTGTGGGCAGAAACCAATAAAGCTGAGTGGAATGTAACAGGATTGAAATGCTGTCTTGTTGGCTGGTGAGTGCTGAGATTTAGATTAGATTAGATTAGACTTACAGTGTGGAAACAGGCCCTTCGGCCCAACAAGTCCACACCGACCCGCCGAAGCGCAACCCACCCATATCCCTACATTTACCCCTTACCTAACACTACGGGCAATTTAGCATGGCCAATTCACCTGACCTGCACATCTTTGGACTGTGGGAGGAAACCGGAGCACCCGGAGGAAACCCACGCAGACACGGGGAGAACGTGCAAACTCCACACAGTCTGTCGCCTGAGTCGGGAATTGAACCCAGGTCTCAGGTGCTGTGAGGCAGCAGTGCTAACCACTGTGCCACCGTTTCTCCCTCTTTTATTTGCCCTGTGCGTGACAGGCCCCTTTCAACGGTCTGAGAATGTGCCCTGAGTTATGCAGACGCAGTCAGTTCATGTGGACCACCAAAGAAGATTAGACCAAAGACACTCGTATTTTTGTAGCGTCTTCCTAAGCATTCGGGGGCACACGCCAACAGACGGATCACTTTTCCTGAAGTGCTGGGAGCCAGCAAGAGCCCACTTGTGCACAGCAAGGTCCCAGGGCACACTATGATTCAATGATCGGGGAGGGGGGTCACTCCCCTGCTTTCCTACAAACCATCACATGGGATATTCTGCATGAGGAGGCAGACATGGGGCTTCTTGGGTTTAACTGGAAGATAGCACCTTCTCGAATGTGTGCCCCCCCCCAGTAGCGCACCAGTGTGCCAGCCTTGATTAGGCGCCCGCATTATTTACCCCAAACTCCTGCCTCAAACAGTGGAGGCAGACGGGCACATAAAGCATGTGGACATCTAGCCACTTCAAGGGTCAGCCAGCAGCTGCGGTTTCCTGCAATCGGATCGGGGAGATCCTCCCCCTGCCAGTGGGACATCTCGATTCAGGCTCTGGCAGAAGGTTCCAGAAGCCTGTACCCACCTCCTCCCAGATCTCTTCACTCTTTATTTTCTGGGTCATTTTAACTTGATACAGGCCACTGAAGGACTGGTCTTAGCCCTTCCCTCATTGCCCCACCCCCACCTCCTGATTTCACCCTTCTCTCAATTCCCACTCATTGTTAGGGTTAGGGTTAGAGTTACTGATTGTCCATCATGAGCAGTAAGTCCTCTTCTCCCTGACGTGGGGAGCTGAGGTGGACAAGGACGGGAGTGCGGGGTCAGGGTGGTTGGAAGCCTCTTAGAACATAGAACATTACAGCACAGTACAGGCCCCGCAGCCCTCAATGTTGCTCCAACCTGTGGAACCAATCTAAAGCCCATCTAACCTACACTCTTGCATTTTCATCTATATATTTATCCAATGACCATTTAAATGCCTTTAATGTCGGTGAGTCCACTACTGTTGCAAGCAGTGTGTTCCACGTCCCTACTACTCTCTGAGTAAAGAACGTACCTCTAATATCTGTCCTATATCCATCACCCCTCAGTTTAAATCTATGTCCCCTCATGCTAGCTATCACCATCTGAGGAAAAAGGCTCTAACTGTCCACCCTGTCTAATCCTCTGATCATCTTATATGCCTCTATTAAATCACCTCTTTACCTTCTCTCTAATGAAGACAGCCTCAAGTCCATCAACCTTTCCTCATAAGACCTTCCCTCCATACCAGGCAACATCCTTGTAAGTCTCCTCTGAACCCTTTCCAAAGCTTCCACATCCTTCCTATAATGTGGCAACCAGAACTGTACACAATACTCCAAATGTGGCCGCACCAGAGTTTTGTACAGCTGCAACATGATCTCATGGCTCTGAAACTCAATCCATCTACCAATAAAAAAAAACACACCGTATGCCTTCTCAACAACCCAATCAACCTGGGTGGCAATCTTCAGGGATCTATGTACAAGGACACTGAGATCTCTCTGCTCATCTCTACACTACCAAGAATCTTACCATTAGCCTAATATTCTGTATTCCTGTTACTCCACCCAAAGTGAATCACCTCATACTTTTCCATGTTAAACTCTATTAAACTCTGGGAAGAGACTCAGGTTGAATGCTCAAGGCTAAATTCCTTCCACTGTTGCCAGCCTGAGTTCAAATCCTAACAGGGCCCAGCTGTTGGTTAAAGGTTTTGAATCTGCCAGTTTGTGGACTGAAGGTATTGGCCAGTGACCCATCCAAGATGGCAGCCTCTTCTGACACAGCCACCAGTAAGCCCACAGAAACCAAGGGCACTCACTGGGCTGAGTAGCCACCAGGGAGTAGGTGTTCAGGAAGTGCCAAAGAATCATGTTGGATAAATGGTATTAAAATCCTCCTTGGTCCAGTTGATTGGCAGGAACCAACTCAATGGGCCTCCTCTGACCCCTCTGCTTCAGTGCATGCTGTAATTTGCTGGTCACATACACCTGCTCTCCGGCACCTGCTAAACGATAGAGTAGCCGATAGGCTCTAGTGGGATTAGGAAGGCCACTTGGAAAAGCAGGACCTACTGTGGGAAAAGCAGTGTCAGCCATTTGTCTGTGGGATTTCGGCATTGGCTTGCACAGCATTTACAGGGCGGCTCAGCGGTTAGCACTGCTGCCTCATGATGCCAGGGTTCAATTCCCGCCTCGGGTGACTATCTGTGTGGAGTTTGCACGTTCTCCCCGTGTCTGTGTGGGTTTGGTCCGGGTGCTCCGATTTCCGCCCACAATCCAAAGATGCGCAGGTCAGGTGAAGTTGTCGTGCTAAATTGCTTAAAGTGTTAGCCAGGGGTAAATATGTGCGAGAGAAATGGGTCTGGGTGGGTTACTCTTTGGAGAGTCGGTGTGGGCCAAATGGCCTGTTTCCTCACTGTAGGGATTCTAAACTATTGTCCCTGCCAGCCATGTCACTAAGGAGCTAGAGTCACGTGTAGGTCAAGATGGCAGATAAACTTCCCCAAAGGACACTGGGGAGATAGGCGGGTGATTGCGCATTTTCTAATCAAACTACTCCGGGGTTTTTGTTTTGACAACAATGAACAGTGATTGGACCTAATATTCCAGGTTTAACATTGAACTCAAACCTCACCACCTACCCCGGTGTGATTTGAACCCATATTGCCCAACATTATCTTGAGCTTCGAGATTGCTAGTCCCAGTGACATCTTGTTATCCAATGCCACCCCCTGACAGTAAGAAAGTTGCTGGAGGTTGGGGGGGAGGTGGAGGGGGAAAAGGGAATATCCCTTTCAGAGCCATCTGAAGACAGCTCGCAGGACTCGCACATTCGAAGTGTGCCACGCCCGCGGTGGGGTGAATGGGACATTTGCCATTGACTGAATATCTCCCGTTCCTCACGATTCAGCCCCTTCGTGTGAGGAACCCATTCGGTGACTCAGCTAAAACCTTCGCACTGTGGGCTGCTGCTTTTAAAGAGGCAGGCGACACCACAGAACCCGGAGCCCAGTGCTAATTTCCGCCATGATAACGGCGAGGTGAGACTGATGCTCGCTATCATAGAGTTTCCATAGCCACAGGGCAGAGGAAATCCTTTGCTGTCTCAGAGGAGAATGAGATAGTAAGGGGTGTGTTTACAGGCCCAGTCTGTGTGTTTGATAGTAAGGGGTGTGTTTACAGGCCCAGTCTGTGTGTTTGATAGTAAGGGGTGTGTTTACAGGCTCAGTCTGTGTGTTTGATAGTAAGGGGTGTGTTTACAGGCCCAGTCTGTGTGTTTGATAGTAAGGGGTGTGTTTACAGGCTCAGTCTGTGTGTTTGATAGTAAGGGGTGTGTTTACAGGCTCAGTCTGTGTGTTTGATAGTAAGGGGTGTGTTTACAGGGCCAGTCTGTGTGTTCGATAGTGAGGGGTGTGTTTACAGGTCCACTCTGTGTGTTTGAGATAGTAAGGGGTGTGTTTACAGGTTCATTCTGTGTGTTTGAGATAGTAAGGGGTGTGTTTACAGGTCCAGTCTGTGTGTTTGATAGTGAGGGATGTGTTTACAGGCCCACTCTGTGTGTTTGAGATAGTAAGGGGTGTGTTTACAGGCCCACTCTGTGTGTTTGATAGTAAGGGGTGTGTTTACAGGCCCACTCTGTGTGTTTGAGATAGTAAGGGGTGTGTTTACAGGTTCATTCTGTGTGTTTGAGATAGTAAGGGGTGTGTTTACAGGCCCAGTCTGTGTGTTTGATAGTAAGGGGTGTGTTTGCAGGCCCAGTCTGTGTGTTTGATAGTGAGGGGTGTGTTTACAGACCCAGTCTGCGTGTTCGATAGTGAGGGGTGTGTTTACAGGCCCAGTCTGCGTGTTCGATAGTGAGGGGTGTGTTTACAGGCCCACTCTGTGTGTTTGAGATAGTAAGGGGTGTGTTTACAGGTTCATTCTGTGTGTTTGAGATAGTAAGGGGTGTGTTTACAGGTCCAGTCTGTGTGTTTGATAGTAAGGGGTGTGTTTGCAGGCCCAGTCTGTGTGTTTGAGATAGTAAGGGGTGTGTTTACAGGCCCAGTCTGTGTGTTTGAGATAGTAAGGGGTGTGTTTACAGGCCCAGTCTGTGTGTTTGATAGTGAGGGATGTGTTTACAGGCCCAGTGTGTGTGTGTTTGATAGTAAGGGGTGTGTTTACAGGCCCAGTCTGTGTGTTTGATAGTAAGGGGTGTGTTTACAGGCCCAGTCTGTGTGTTTGATAGTAAGGAGTGTGTTTACAGGCCCACTCTGTGTGTTTGATAGTAAGGGATGTGTTTGCAGGCCCACTCTGTGTGTTTGATAGTAAGGGATGTGTTTGCAGGCCCACTCTGCTCCTGATCTGCAGAGCAGATGGAATCTGCACAGTTAATGTCAACCATCCTGAAGCAGGAGAAAGTGAGGAGTGCAAATGCTGGAGATCAGAGTCGAGAGTGTGGTGCTACAAAAGCACAACAGGTCAGGCAGCATCCGAGGACCAGAAGAGTTGATGATATGGGCATAAGCCTGTTAAGTCCTGATGAAGGCCTTATGCCCGTAACGTCGACTCTCCTGCTGCTCAGATGCTGCCTGACTGGCTGTGCTTTTCCAGCACCACACTCTTTGGCCTGAAGCAGGAGCAGGGGTGGAATAGGAACTGGAGAAGGAGATGGAATAGTTGCAGGAGCAGTCTGAGGCAGCACTAACAGTGGCTGTCATTCCTGGTGTAAATGCAGGCACTAACTTGCTCACAGCAATCTCCGACAAACAGCGATCTGATCGGAACTGATTTATCAGTATTGAAGGTGTCAGGTGAATGATACATATTGATAACATTCTGAGAACTTTCACATCCACTGAGGGGGCTGATGGGACTTTTGTTTCACATCTCATCTGAAAAATGGCACCTCCAACAGTGCAGCACTCCCTCAGTACTGCGCTGTACTGTTAGCAAAGGTCTCTGTGGCCATCTCACAAGAGTGGCACCTGAACCTGTGTGTGGGGGCACAAGGGTGTGAAACAGGAAATATTGAGGAGTTTCGTCACGATAATGTTGGATGGACTTGATGGGGGAACTGTGCCATCAGCACAGTAAAAGGCCGTTCAGCCCATTGAGTCCACACCCACCCTCTGAAAAGCATCCCACCCCAGATCCATTTCATCCCTGTAACCCTGCATTTCCCATGGCTAATCCACCTAACCTGCACATCTTTGGACTGTGGGAGGAAACCCACACAGACACGGGCAGAGCGTGCAAACTCCACACAGACAGTCACCCGAGGCTGGAATTGAACCCAGGTCCCTGGCGCTGTGAGGCAGCAGCACTGACCACTGAGCCCCAGCGCTGCCCTTGACAGTTCATGTTTCATTTTCTTTCAGTTTCATTTTCATTCAGTTTCATTTTCGTTAATTTCACTGGCAGCAAATTGAACAAGGATTCGGACCGGCCTCTGTCCTGATCCACGAGACCCATCTGCAAATAGCTGAAGATGTGGGAAATGAAGAGCCACCAATATCCCAGTCCTGCGTTCCGTAGCTAAGGAAACAACAAAAAACTGGGAGAGTTAATGCTTCTGACGTCAGGTTGAAATTATAATTGTCAAAGGATCTGTTTGCTACAAAACTAATTTTCTTACCTTATCATTTAGATACTGAGGGATATAAAATAATTAGAGACTCTGTCTCGCAGAGTTGTAATTATGGTAACGTTATGTGGGAATAAGATAAAAACAATGCACTGACACAGGCTGTGTTTCTAGTAACTGAATGTTGTGATGGAAACAATCCATTGCCTCATGCTCAGGCTGAGCACAGAGTCTTATTCAAGTTAAAAAGAACACCACAGAACTAATTCTTTATGCGTCACATTTCGGCTTCCTCCAAAACTGCTTTTCAGCATGAATTAAGTTTGGAGGTTTGTTTTTAAGGCCCCGGGCATTAGGTCTCAGACAGCTGTGTGTTGGAGAGCCTGGTTGCATTGACAACATATGGAGTAGTTTTTCCATTCACTGACTGAGGATTTTTTCAGGAATCTTATTCATGGATTTGAACCAGGTGGAGGTGGTCGAGAGCTTCAAGTTCCTCGGAGTAAACATCCTGGTGCCCATCCACGTCGATGCTAACACAGTGACATCCTGCACTCACTCAGGTTAAGGCAATTCGGCATGCCCACAATGACTCTTACCAGTTCGTATAGATGCCCCATAGAAAGCATTCCATTCATGTCTTGATATGGCAACTGCTCTGCCCAGGACTGGTAAGAAACTACAGAGAGTTGTGAACACAGCCCAGGCCATCACACAAGCCAACCTTCCATCCATTGACTCCATCTACACTTCTCACGGCCTCAGGATGGCAGACGACATCATCAAAGACCCCTCCCACCCCGGTTACATTCTCTTCCAACCTCTTCCATTGGGCAGAAGATACAGAAGCTTGACAAATACACCAACAGATTCCAAGAGCTGCTTCTTCCCTGCTGTTGTCAGACTTATGAAAGGACCTCCCATATATTAGAGTTGATCTTTTTCTACACCTTCCCTTTATCTGGAGCAGTATGTTCTGCATTCTGTTTTATTACCATGATGTACTTATGTAAGGTATGGTTTGTCTGATTAGCACGCAACACAACACTTTTCACTGTATCTCAGTACATATGACAGTAATAAATCAAAGAAGAAGAATGAATTTTGCAAAGCAGCGCCAGGGCTTGGCAAGGTGGGGTCATAGTGTCCTTAATCCTCGCAGGTCCAGACACATTTGTAGTGGAGGAGAGTGTGAGTGCCCTCAGGGACACTGCTGAGCTGAGTGAATCTGAATTCCCATCAGTATATTCTGGTGTCTAGGTTCAACTCTAACCGATGTGAGGCTGATGGGTTTGCCTGAGAGGAGAGGGGGATTAATCTGTGAGGGTGCTGGGCCGACTCTCCACACCCAGTTTCTTTTGTGGAGTTAGATACAGCAATCCTGCTGGGGATTTTGTCCTAGTCTGGGACCTTTCTGAGAGGTTCCGATAAGGTTGTTTTGTCAGCTCGAGACTGCACATTGTGAGCAGTCGAAACACACAGTAAGCCCCGTTGATCTGTTCACGTGGTGGCTGTAAGAGGCTTGATGAGTGCATCGAACGTCAGGATTTCTGTTTGCACAGGGGCCGACATTTTGCAGCAACTGTACCCCAGCCCTCCCACTCCCTGGTATTCTCCCATCCTCCTACGACCTGACCCTCCCTCTCTGATTTGCTCCATCTCTGACTGACACACCTCCGACACTCTCTGATTCTTTCTCTCTCTCCCACCCTCCCTTGCCCCACTCCTCCCGACCCTCTTCTCCCCTCGCTCCTTGACTTTGTCCAACACTCTCCAACTCTCTATCCCTCTCCAACTCCATCTCCCTCATTCTGATCCCCAATCCTCTTTAATTCTTGTTCTCCCTGACTCTTACCCTGTCCCCTCTCCCTCACTGACACTCCCCAAATTTCCCCCCCCTCAGCCATTCCCCCCCGATTCTGTTGATTCCTCTCCTTCCCTCTCTCATCTCCCCTCCCTTCCCAACCATTGCCTAGCTCTTTGTGAAAATGAACCCTATATATATATATATATATATATACATATATGATATATTATATATATTCCAGTGCAATGTGGAAAGCAAAAGCTCCTGGTGTTGGGGGTAATGTATTGGCATGGATAGAAGATTGGCTGGCCTACAGAAAACTGAGTAAGCATAAATGAGTCATTGACTGGTTGACAATATTTAATAAATAGGGATTGGTGCTGGTACAAATTATATCAATGATTTGGATGAAGGGGTGGAGGGCATGGTTACTAAATTTGCCGATGATTCAAAAATTAGATCAGAAGAGAATAATAAGGTGGATACAAAGCAATGCAAATGTGTCATGTGAGCAGTCAAAGATTTGCGCCTGTGGATTTTGGGTGGCATGGTGGCTCAGTGGTTAGCACTGCTATCTCATAGTGCCAGGGACCCAGGTTCGATCGTAGCCATGGGCGACTGTGTGGAGTTTGCACATTCTGTCTGTGTCTGCGGGAGTTTCCTCTGGGTGCTCTGGTTTCTCCCCCCACCCCACAATCCAAAGATGTGCAGGTTTGGTGGATTAGTCATGGGAAACATATGGTTACAGGGATGGGGTGCGTTTGGGTGGGATGCCCTTCAGAGGGTTATTGTTGTGGCTGGATGAAATGGCCTACTTCCTCACTGTAGAGATTCTATGACTGTATGTGGTGAAATTGAGCATTTTGGCAGGAGGAATAAAAAAGAAGCACATTACCTAAATGGTGAGAGATTGGAGAACACCCTGTGTGCAGCAGGATCTGGGTGTCCTAGGGCATGAATTGCTAAAGGTTAGAATGCAGGTAAAACAAGTAATCAGAAAAGCTAGTGATATGTTATTGTGAGAGGAATTAAATATGAAGGCAGGGAGGTTATGCCTCAGTTATACAGGGCATTGGTGAGACTATATTCGGAGTCCTGTGCACAGTATTGGTCTCCTTACTGTGAAAAGGATACAGGCAGCTTCAGAGAAGGTTTACTGGAATGAGTGGATTGTTTTATGGGGAAAGGTTAAATGGCCTGAGCCTGTGCCTGCTGGAGTTTAGGAAACTGTAAGAAATGTGACTTGATCGAAACGTGATTAAAACCTGAGGGTACTGAGTTGGATGATCAGATTGACTGGTAGAGCAGGCTTGAGGGGCCAAATGGCCCACTCTTGCTCCTACGTTTCTATAGGTCCGGAGCATTGCTGAATGTGGAGGTGGGTGACAACACCAGCAATAAGGAAACAGTAGACACATAAACAGGGATTGCAGCTGTTCCTGT
Organism: Hemiscyllium ocellatum; assembly: GCF_020745735.1. Classification (NCBI taxonomy): domain Eukaryota; kingdom Metazoa; phylum Chordata; class Chondrichthyes; order Orectolobiformes; family Hemiscylliidae; genus Hemiscyllium; species Hemiscyllium ocellatum. The sequence goes on along the minus strand of NC_083412.1, from coordinate 18,738,377 downwards.
AGGTAGTCCTGGGAAAAATGGATCGATCCTCCAAGGGGTGCACAGCAGCTGAGATCGACAGAGGGCTGGCTGTGAATATGAAGTTAGGATATTAAGCTTGGATTCGGGCATTTAGCCTCTAATAGGACAGAATCATTGTAGCTGCAGCTGTAACTCATGATTGCTGAGAGTACCCCTTCTCTAAGAATCGTAGCTAATTCAATAATATGAGTTACCACACAAAGTGTCTCAGTTGATATTCTGTTTGAGTCATCTTTCATTTCTGGCATCACATACTTGAGTGTGGGAGTGGGCACAGTCTTCGAGTGAGGAAGAGAATTCCCCACAAACGGATACTGGTTTATTGCGTACTCTATCCTGTGTGATCTCCAACATGATCACAGTCCTTTATACTGAACTACACTTCCTGCCGAATTGTACATCCACACATTTACCTGGGACCTTCCTGGGCCAACTGTGAATATTTGTTCATGTCCTCCCAAGGCACTTGGCGTGTTACTAATCATGGGGTTTGTCATGGCTACCCACTCTGTCAGTGACCCCCCCCCCCCCTAAAGTCAACACGCTCAACTCTTGCAACTCCCAGCTGTCTACCCGATGCCAGGAAGGACTGGGAAATCAGACACAGCAGGTGTCTGGAGAACTGACCTCTATGTCGAGTATTCCCAATGCATTCCCGTGTGGGGAGTGGGATTCAATGGAAATGCAGCACACCATAAATAAAACCCAGGAAACATTGGGTGGCACCATTCAAGCTACATTGGCCATTCTGTCGAATGTTTGGACACGTGTTTACATGGTATCCCTACATTCCAGTGCCATGGAATGGTGACATATGAGGTTGCCCCTGCTATTGAGGTGCCAATGACAGCTACCTGAAGAAACAGCAAAGATTGCAAAGAGATCTTGATCAGTTAGGTCAACGGGCTGAGGAGTGGCAGATGGAGTTTAATATGGATAAATATGAGGTATTGCGTTTGCTAATACAGGCAAAGGCTATATGACTCAATGACAGGACTTATACAATTAATAGTAGGGCTGTGGGTAGTGTTGTAGAACAGAGAGACCTCAGAGTCCAGGTGCATAATTCTTTGAAATTTGTATCAGAGTTAGACAGGGTGGTTAAGGTGTCTAGCATGCTTGCCTTCATTGCTCAGAGCTTTGAGTAAAGGAGTTGGGATGTCAGGTTGAGGTTGTACAAGACATTGGTGAGGCCTGTTCAGGAATACTGTATGCAGTTTTGGTTGCCCTGTTAGAGGAGGGATATCATCAAACTGGAGAGGTTTCAGAAAAGATTTACATGGTTGTTGCTGGGACTGGAGGGTTTGAGTTAGAAGGAGAGGCTGAATAGGCTGGGACTTCTTTCACTGGAGCATAGGAGGCTGAGGTGTGACCTTACAGAGGTTTATAATAATCATGAGGGGCAGAGATAAGGTGAATGACAAGGGTCTTTTCCCCAGGATGGGAGGAGTTCAAAACCGGGTCATATTTTTAAGGTGAGAGGAGAAAGATTTAAAAAGGACATGGTGAGCAACTTCTTTTACACAGAGAGTGGTTCGTGTGTGGAATGAACTGCCAGTGAAAGTGGTGGATGCGGGTACAGTTACAATGTTTAAATGACACTTGGATAACTTCATGAATAGGAAAAGTTGGAGGGATATGGGCCAAGGAAGTTGGGACTAGTTTAGTTTGGGAACATGTTCGGTGGGGACTGGTTGGACCCAAGGGTTTGTTTCTGTGCTTTATGACTCTATGACTATGACTCCACAACGGGCAGCCATGATGGCCTGCACTCCGTGAGGCTTATGACCCCTTTAGGCACCCTTAATGACCAGTATTCCATGAGGCCCACAGCTCAATGAAAACCTGGCTGTTCTCTCAACAGGAGTTGGTGTAGAGCCAAGGAAATGAACTGGAAATGAGAATAACCAGGCAACATAAGTTGCTTTGTCATCCCCTCTTGCCCCTTTGAGAAGGAAAACAAAAGTGCTGTTGTGAACAGCTGAAGTTCACCCCCTAAATCTCAGGATCTGTGGTGAAAGAAAAGGTACCTTCAACTTTTGAAGACTGAATTACCTCATGAGTCAGTAAATTAAGGAAAAATAAAGATACTTATGGCCCATAAAATATTCTCATTGGGACTGAACTTGCTCTTAAGTCTAGCCAACTGGCAAGGGATAAGTTGGATAGGAAAGAGCACAAGAAGTAGATTTACATTGGTGTTTGAATACCAAATACAGACTGACTGCTCGATCGCTGACTGAAATCTGAAGCCAAGGCTGTGAGAAAATAAAGTCAACTCTTCGTAGTGAAATGTCGCTTATTTATTTGTTTCATACCCACAAATGGTGGCTCAGTTGGTTTGCACTGCTGCCTCACAGTGCCAGGGATTTGGGTACAATTCCACCCTCGGGTGACTCTCTGTGGAGAGTTTGTGCATTCTCCCAGTGTCTGCGTGGGTTTCCTCCTGGAGCTCTGATTGCCTCTCACAGTCCGAAGACGTGCAGGTTAGGTGGATTGGCCATGCTAAAATACCCATAATGTTCAGGGATGTGCAGGTTAGATGGATTAGCCGTGGGAAATACTGGGCTATGGGGATAATATGGAGGTCTGGGAGGGATGTTCTTCAAAGGGGTGTAAGTGGGCCAAATGGCCTCTTTCCACACTATAGAGATTCTAAATTCCTTGAATAAAAGTCATTAAAGATAATGGGTTTCCACTGCAAGGTAAGTCTACCGATGCACCACGAACGTCATATCTTCTGATCTGCTTAAAGGTGGCTTCATAGAGGCTCCTGTCCTGCCTATCTCACCACTAGATGCTCATTTCCCTCCTATTCAGCAGTGATGGGGTGAATTCTTCACTGTCACACAAAAGGAGGCCATTTGATCCATTAAGGCCATACCAGCCCTTCCGAAGAGCTCTTCAGTTAATGTTCAACCGACCTTCCATATCTCTGCCCTGCTTTCTCCCAATCCCTTTGGAAAGCAATGACTGAGTCTGATTCCACTATCAGGAAATGCTGTATCCCATGCATCATCAATCAAATCCTTAAATTCTGCCATCACATTCTCCAACAGAGAGATACAAGGGGGGGCGGACTAATCTTAAAAGCAATCTTTAATGGGTATTCCCCACGCTAGCATCCAAAGCAAACAGCCCTCTCAGATTTCTATGGAGATTTGTTGTTACTGCAGCAAAAATATCAGTGTTATAGCTTGACGGATATTATTTTGACCAGTCCTGGATACGCAAGTCGCGTGTGTTGGATTCTTAATGTGGTGAGAGGTGTAAGTAAGATGGAAGTGATCTGGAGGTGTGCTTACACAATTCTGCAGGAACAAGTGGGCGGAATGGCCATTCCTGATCGCAGTTTTGGAACGAGAATTATTACAGGAGAAAAATACAGTCTCTGACGCGGTTCTAGAAAATGAGGAATGGATTGATGGGAAGTGACAGAAACGAGTCTCCAGTGCCCTCTGGCATTGATAAACCAGAAGACACCATTTGTTTCTAAGGCAGTCCACCAAACACCTTATTTCCCAAGGACAGTGCCAGAAGAAAGACAGCCCCTGCCCGATATCTACAAGAGCCATCATTAGATTACTTCCATTTGATGCTATCATCAATTGTGTCTGATCCAGCTGGCAAGGGCCCACATCAGTGCTGCAGAAATACGGGTTTACTTCTAGATGCCAACACAATCAACTCAGAAACAGAAGAGCAGTTCAAATGCTAACCAGCCGCCAGGTTAAAATGGTTATCCTCACGGTTCTTTTGCTCACCGCTTACAACCTAAACCCTTCACCCTTCAGCCATTGGAACAGGGCTCCCTGTTATTGACTCTTTTTGATCTTAAACCACATTGATCAGGCCTCCTCCAGTATTCAAATGAATTACTGAATTATTGTACCAGTCCCGTTACCTAGTCCAGTTTCTCATCTAGTGCCAATCTCCTGTCTTTCTCCATCTCTTTGTATACATTGCTATCCAAAATAAAAAAAAATCCAATGTCCCATTGCATGCCTCAATTGAACCAGCCTCCACCACACTGTCAGGCAGCGAACTCCCTAATCCAACTAGTTGTTGTGTGAAAAGTTTTTTTTAAACCCCTCACATTTATTACATTTCTGACTACATTCCCTGAAACCCCATAACTATAGTCTCAATCCCCACGTATAAGCTCAAAAACTCACAACCTCTGATGTATCTATTTGACCTCAGCTCTGGCTGTAGTGTCTCTGAGCCTGTGATTTCCTGTAAACTGGATCAAGCAAATATCTGAAAGCCATTGGGGGAAAAAAAATAGTCTACAAAACAGCAATGAACCTTTCACATTTATATCTCCAGACCAGCAGGGCAATGGAAGGTCTTTGTTATGACATTGCATTGGGCCAAGAAAACCTTTCCACCCCGTGAAAAGACAGTTACAGGGGTTTAGCTCAGTTGGCTGAGTTATTGGTTTACAGATCAGTGTGGGTTCAATTCCCATCAGTGATTTGAGATTACCATGAAGGGCTCTCCACTCTCAACCTCTTCCCTCACCTGAGGTCTGGTAACCCTCAGGTTAAATCACCACCAGTTGCTCCTCTCTCTAATGAGAGAGCAGTCCCATGTTCTGGTAAGACTATGGTGACATAACAAAAAAAGGGGGCACTGAGCCAATACCTTTCCTGTGAACTGTTCTTTCTAACCATTTGCACCTGGTCCCTTACACTTTTGAGGCACTATAATTGGGCAGTTTGATATTTTACTTACCACTTAACAGAAGCTATATACACACACACACACACACACACACACACACACACACACACACACACACACACATATATATATATATATAATGCCACTCCTTCACTTGGGGCTAAGGTGGAGGCACTATCTGAATGGTATGTTGATTTGCAGCTGCACCTTTTTGGATATATGGAAATGATTGTCAGAGTTGACTCTTCCAGACCACAGTAAAGCTTCCTAAACTACCTACCTCTCCTCCCCCTTAAGTGCAGAGTTTCTGCTGCAAGCAAATTAATAGCTGTGGAAAACTTTGTGAACATAATTATTCTCTGACTCCCTGAGCTAGTCAACCAAGATGTGGCAGTCTACAATTTGCCAATATCACGGTCAACTTGTGACTTCAAATTATTCACATCTAGAAGATTACAACTTGTACGATAATGGTTAAGTCCTATTATGGTAATGATGGATTACATCATCAGCAAGGCCTACTGACCTCCAGAAGCACTTGGAACCAGCTCTGAGGTGGTGTATTCTGGCAATGTCCCCTTTTATCGAGCTCCGTGTTTGCATTGGGTTCGTAAGAAAATCCCTGTTCTCCGGTAAATTCACACTCACCCCCCCCCCTCCGTCTACCTGACCTCAAACCAACCTCAGAATACAGGTAGGCTTCAGAACATAAGCCTCAACAATGCTGTCATGGCTTTACTTTCTGAGAGTCTGTAGTGAAAACGGAGACTCTGCATATAGCAAAGGAGCTTGCAACTTATAGCAACTTTTCTGCATCTTTTCAAGTTTAACAATATCTCTCCAATAGCAGAATTGTTATTCACTTGGATAGTGCCTGAGTTGGTGATTCAGTTGGCAAGCTCCTGACATTATTTCGAAGCATTTCATACCCAGCCAAGATTAGTTGCCAATTAGTCAAGACATTGAATAAAAGCTCAAGGAAATTATGGTGGAGCTGTATATGTTAGTTAGGTTCCAGTTACAGTACTGTGTGCAGTTCTGGTCACCATACTGTAGGAAGGATGTGATTATACTGGAGAAGGTGTATAGAGTCATAGATTTGTAGATTGTGGAAACAGACCCATCGGTCACACATGTCCACGCTGATCAGATATCCTAGATGAATCTAGTCCCACCTGCCAGCACCTGGCCCATATCCCTCTAAACCCTTCCTATTCATAAACCCATCTAGATGTATTTTAAATGCTGTAACTGTACCAGTCCCCACCACTTCCTCTGGCAGCTCATTCCATACATGCACCACCCTCTGTGTGAAAAGGTTTCCCCAAGGTCCCTTTTAAATTTTTCTCCACTCACCTTAAACTTATGCCATCTAGTTTTGGACTCCCCCTACCCTGGAGAAATTACTTTGGCCATTTACCCTATCCACGGGCCCTCATGATTTTATAAACCTCTCTGAGGTCACCCCTCAGCCTATTCAGTCCCAGCCTATTCAGCCTCTCCCTATAGTTCAAACCTTCCAACCCTGACAACATCCTTATAAATCTTTTCTGCACCTTTTCAAGTTTAACAACATCTTTCCAATAGGAGAATTGTTATTCACTTGGATAGTGCCTGAGTTGGCGATTCAGTTGGCAAGAGAGACGAGATACTCTGGGATTGTTCCCCTCAGAGCACAGTAGAATGAGGAGGAATCTAATGTGGTTGTATAAAGTTCTGAGGGTCATAAATAGGGTAGGTAGGAAGGACTGTTTCCCTCCACTAGAGAAGTCATTAACAGGGGGCACAGTTTTAAGTCAAGGAGCTGGAGGTTTAGAGGGGAGTTATGGGGATTTTTTTTTATCCAGAAGGCAATGGGCATGTGGAACTACTGCTTGAATGTGTTGAGGCATGAGCTATCACAACATTTAAATATGTAGGTGAGCATTTGAAACACCATAAAATGTAAGGCTATGGACCAAGTGCTAGGACACAAGACTAGAGTAGATAGGCACCTGATGACTTGGACAGACATAATAGGCCAATGAGATAAGTAAGGAGTTAATAATAGTGAGGGTGACATGATACAGTGGCAGTATCCCTAATGCTGAGCCTGTAAGGGCTTGAATTCAAATCCCACTTCTTCCAGAAGAACATCTGGGCAAATTAACCAAAGATAAACTTGATTTTTGTTTTAATGGAGGACAAAATGTTTCCAGCTCTTCTTATTTGACTCTCAATTGACTCTGATTTTGTCATTTTTATTTTGAACAATTTCCTGCAATAAAAAGCATTGCAGCTAAATTCCACGCAAGGCAAAATGTTGTTTTCTCAATTACCTTTAGTGACTCACATGCTTTTAGTCCATAAGAATGTGGACTGAAAAAGACTTGCAACAATCCTGACAAGGTGAATAACTGTAGCCCCCCCACACCTCCCCCAAAAGCTCTTGCTTGGTTGAAAATCTAATCTAAATGGAGAATAAAGGGATGCATATCTTTCGTCCATGTCACATAATATCTGTCAACAAAACTAGCAAACATTAAACATTACTCTGGCTATAACTGTGCTTTGTGAAGGTGAAAGTGCTGAGGGGTTTTGCCCGAAAAGTCGATTTTCCTGCTCCTCGGATGCTGCCTGACTTGCTGTGCTTTTCCAGCACCACAATCTCGACTCTGTGCTTTTCGAAGTCAGTCCAAATGATTGTTCACAGCCAAAGGTTTTAGGATTGTTCATTTATCTCTGACTCACGTTAACAGGTAGGTGACAAACGTCTTTTGGAAGCTGTGGAACTGTATTGGAAAAGTGAATCCATCCAGGATAAAGCAACCCACTACTTTGGCACCACATCCGCAAGCATCCACTCCCTCCACCACCAATGCTCAGTGACAGCAGTGTGTGTCATCTACAAGATGCACAGCAGAAATTCACCAAAGATCCTTAGACTTTCCAAATCCACAACCACTTTTATCTAGAAGGACAAGGCCACTCCCTGCAGGTTCCCCTCCAAGCCATTCACCATCCTGACTTGGATATATATCACTGTTGCTTCACTGTCGGTGTGTCAGAATCCTGGAATTTCCTCCCTAAGGGCATTGTGGGTCAACCTATAGCGTGCACATTGCAGTGGTTCATGAAGACAGCTCACCACTAACTTCTCAAGGGGCAAGGATGGAGGTTGAGTGGTAGACATGATCTATATGGACTTCAGTAAGGCGTTTGACAAGGTTCCCCATGGAAGATTGGTTAGCAAGGTTAGATCTCATGGAATACAGGGAGAACTTTCCATTTGGATATAGAACTGGCTCAAAGGTAGAAGACAGAGGGTGGTGGTGGAGGGTTGTTTTTCAGACTGGAGGCCTGTGACCAGTGGAGTGCTACAAGGATCGGTGCTGGGTCCACTACATTTTATCATTTATATAAATGATTTGGATGCGAGCATAAGAGGTACAGTTAGTAAGTTTGCAGATGACACCAAAATTGGAGATTAGTGGACAGCAAAGAGGATTACCTCAGATCAAAATATGATGGAGCTTAATTTAGATAAATGCAAAGTGCTGCATTTTGGGAAAGCAAATCTAGCAGAACTTATACACTTAATGGTAAGGTCCTAGGGAGTGTTGCTGAACAAAGATACCTTGGAGTGCAGGTTCATAGCTCCTTGAAAGTGGAGTCATAGTTAGGTAGGGTAGTGAAGAAGGCGTTTGGTATGCTTTCCTTTGTCAGAGTATTGTGTACAGGAGTTGGGAGATGATGTTGTGGCTGTACAAGACATTGGTTAGGCTGCTGTTGGAATATTGCATCTCCTTCCTAGTTGAAAAACATGTTTGAAACTTGAAAGGGTTCAGAAAAGATTTACGAGGATGTTGCCAGGGTTGGAGGATTTGAGCTATCGGGAGAGGTTGAATAGGCTAGGGCTGTTTTCCCTGGAGTGTCGGAGGCTGAGGGGTGACCTTATAGAGGTTTATAAAATCATGAGGGGCATGGATAGGGTAAATAGACAAAGTCGTTTCCCTGGGGCAGAGGAGTCCAGAACTAGAGGGCATAGGTTTAGGGTGAGAGGGGAAAGATATAAAAGAGACCTGAGGGGCAACTCTTTCATGCAGAGGGTGGTACGTGTGTGGAATGGGCTGCCAAAGGGAGTGTGGAGGCTGGTACAATTGCAACATTAAAGAGGCATTTGGATGGGTATATGAATAGGAAGGGTTTGGAGGGATATGGGCCGGGTGCTGGTAGGTGGGACTAGATTGGGTTGGATATCTCATCGGCATGGACGGGTTGGACTGAAGGGTCTGTTTCCATGCTGTACATTTCTATGACTCTATAACCAGAGATAGGCAATTTCCCTCCTGAATGTTGGTGCCTTTTCACTATATTAAAAGAGGCTAAATCCAATCTGCATTGTTTGCCACATCTTATAATACCATTCTTCAATGAGGTGTACAAAGTTAAAAATCACACACCAGGTGGTTGATGAAGGACCTATTGAAGGAGCAGCGCTCCAAAAGCTAGTGCTTCCAAATAAACCTGTTGGACTATAACCTGGTGTTGTGTGATTTTTAACTTTGTATACCCCAGTCCAACACCGGCGTCTCCAAATCATGACTTCAATTGTTACCAGCAATCCTAAATGCTAGTGCTAGTCAATATGGAAATTCGAAGATGGTGTTGAAGGATGAACCATTAGTAAGTATCTAGCAGAAGAGGTTTGGTTTTAACTAACAAGATATTGTTTGTGCAGAGAGGTAGCGAGGACAGGTTTCATTAACTATTGCATTAATTAGCTTATGCTAAAACAAGTGCAGCGAGAGTTTGTGATGCCTTATAACGTTCTGTGTTGTAAACCAAGAGTTCTGAAAATGTATTGAGGTGTTAAAATAAATAATGGTGGAGAGAGAGATCTATTTTTGGCCTGGAGGAAAACCTTAATTTTGTGTGTCATAATTACAAAAAACACATATTGAACATTAAATATCACAAGAACTTAGATTAGATTACTTACAGTGCGGAAACAGGCCCTTCGGCCCAACAAGTCCACACTGACCCGCAACCCACCCATACATTTACCCCTTACCTAACACTACGGGCAATTTAGCATGGCCAATTCACCTGACCTGCACATCTTTGGACTGTAGGAGGAAACCAGAGCACCCGGAGGAAATCCACGCAGACACGGGGAGAACGTGCAAACTCCACACTGTCAGTCGCCTGAGTCGGGAATTGAACCCGGGTCTCAGGCGCTGTGAGACAGCAGTGCTAACCACTGTGCCACCATGCCGCCCACTCACTGCACAGATAACTCAATTTACAAACAATTACAACTTGGAGAGAATTATCCATTTAAAACGTGCAGTAGCAATCAATAATTCTTCCATCAGTTCATTAAAGCACATCTTCAAAGCAAAAGATGGGAGTCTGAACTGTACTTAAGCCAGCAAAGCAGACAGTTACTCTGGATGGACAAGCTAATGTCTATTCAAGATGCCCAAGTTACAGAGAGACCTCCTTTTGTGTTGTGGATGTTTGGTTAGGACAATGTCTGAGATGAACATGGTAAGGAATAAAGCCATCAGTTGGGTTCAGTCCTCTCACTTGCCTGCAGTAGCTCATAGAGCTTATCTCCTCACCCTACCCTGTGCTTGTGGAGTTATTATCCTCATGCAATACATAACCAATTGTCTCTCTCTAATGGACAGAGATACCTACAGTCCTTTGTGGGCAATGGCTTTTTACCATATCTGCTGAAGTTTCTCAGTTGGAATGTTTTCACTCTCAGGATGTACATATGACACTTTGTAAATATACAATTGGACTCCGTGGAATGAGCCATATGGGGACAACTGGAATTTTCTTGCAAATATTGTAATACTCAAAGTTGAAATGTTTTGCAATGTATGTTTTAAAGCCAATTATATGAATGACGTTCTTTTTGGAAAGGTTCTGCTAACATCTTAAATCTCCGAAGTAACATTAGGCTCGACCGCAGGCTAACTCTTACCTATACATTAACAGGCTGATGAACTGACAGATGAGTAGATGCACTCACAGACTCCACCTAGAGGTTGTGTCGTATGGAGCAGTGGGTGGAGCTGCAACATGCTCATGTGTTAACCCTTGCACGCCCACTGCTTTACCACATTCCTCCCTCATCCAACCTCACCTCTTCGAGCGAGCTGTCAGTTGAGTCTTACCTTCCTTGGCCCTGCACAATCCTTTCTCCTTTGGCCCAGCTCTGATTTTCACATTAAAGCAGCAGTCAGTGTCACACTGGTCTATAAGGTAACAATTGATCAAATCAGACTGAAGTGAATGTCTCTTATTTTATATTAATTTTTGGGGGTGTGGTTAGCCAGTATTTATTGCCTATCCCTAGTTGATCTTGAAGAGGCTTTGCAGCAATTGGTACAACTGAGTGGCTTACTAGGCCACTTTAGAGAGCAATTGAGAGTGAATCACATTGTGTGGGTCTGGAGTCACATGTAGGCCAGACCAGGTGAGGATGGCAGACTTCCTTTCCTGAAGGATGTTAGTGAGGCAGGTGGGATTTCTCCCCCAGTAATCGACAATGGTTTCATGGTCATCAGTAGATTCTTAATTCCAGCTATTTCTTATCAAATTCAAATTTCACCATCTGCCACAGCAGGATACAGAGCTGAAAATGTGTTGCTGGAAAAGCGCAGCAGGTCAGGCAGCATTCAAGGAGCAGGAGAATCGACGTTTCGGGCATAAGCCCTTCTTCCTGAAGAAGGGCTCATGCCCAAAACGTCGATTCTCCTGCTCCTTGAAGAAGGGCTCATGCCCGAAACGTCAATTCTCCTGCTCCTTGGATGCTGCCTGACCTGCTGCGCTTTTCCAGCAACACATTTTCAGCTCTGATCTCCAGCATCTGCAGAACTTACTTTCTCTACAGCAGGATACAAAGCCAGGACCCCAGAACACCACCTGAATTTCTGGATGAAAGCCGAGAGATAGCACTGCTGGGCCATTGCCTCCCCCAATGCCTCTTTCAGCAGTAACAACTTGTAGTCATTACGTGACTTTACAAAAATGTTTACAGAGCAGAATTTGGTGCTGAGATCCTTTTGGAGCATGACACCGAGAGCCTCCAACCGTTTAATTTCTGTCAAGGGCAAACCAGTAAAATTTATGAGTGACTGCATACTGGTCCAACTGGATTTGCACACGTTGGAACATGATCGAGTGTGGCCAGTACACTGATTTCCAAGTATTACTGGGGTTTTTGTGACTGGTTTTCCCCTCTAAAGATTAGACAATAAAACACACAGGTAAAAACAATGACTGCAGATGCTGGAAACCAGATTCTGGATTAGTGGTGCTGAAAGAGCACAGCAGTTCAGGCAGCATCCGAGGAGCAGTAAAATCGACGTTTCGGGCAAAAGCCCTTCATCAGGAATACAGGCCTGTACACACAGGCCTAAATCTCCATCCAGGAGGGCAAAACCTGCCAGTACTTGGACTGAGTTCAAATGTTCACCCCACCCCTCCCCATCTCCTCCACCCACCCTGCTGTGTCTTGCCTGTGGGCCCCCAGTGTTAGTTTTCAGGACTGTCTGTTCTCTGGGTTACGCTGATGCCAAATCCCCGTTCTGGCCTTGCTAGATTTAAAGCTGAGGGCCCGCCCTGTTGTTATGCAGTCTGGAGCTGGGCTCAAACAGAGGTCACCAGGATCTCTCTCCACTAATTATCTCTACCCGTTGATAAGCCATGGTCTCTGCTCTTTAAAGATCGCAGTCACTATTTTTGCATTCTCATCCTTGTTTTCCTAAACAGCAACACTCCCGCCTCCCCTCCCCCCCATGATCCTGCCCTTCCCTACCTGTCTAACAGAGGAAGATAAGCCCTTCTTGCCAACACCACTCTCCAGGTCTTGGTCCGAACTCAACTTTTGCATCTGCCCTTCATGACCCTTGACCCCATTGTTGAACCAAAAACTATCTCACGCAGCCTTTTGAAGAGTTGGCCTCCATCAGCTCCCGAAGAAAATGGCACACTCTGAAAGCTCTTTGAGAGATAAGTCTTTTCCTCATCACTGATTTATAATGTCTTGTGCTCCCTCAGGCTCCCAAACTCCACTCCAGAATTTATTCATGAGCATAACTTGATGGACAGCCAACTTCACAAAGCCTGACCTGCCAGCCAGGATTCCCCTGGATCTCCTGCTTGCATGGTTACATGAAGTACTTTTTTGAGAAACTCTCATGGTTTCCTTTGACCTACAGTGAGTGAGCTTCTACCTTATCCTGTTCCCTAGGCCTTCTCCTCAGCCCTGACTCCAACTCCGAGCTGTCTCCTGATTCCTCAAACTTCTTCCTGAGCTCGTTCGAACAGCCCTCCAGTTGCTCTGGAGTCCTCGTTCGGCTGCCTTCTCTGTACTAAGCGGTCTGCCTCACTCTTAAAATGGAGTCTACCCCTATCCCTAACTCCTTATCCAAGTAAGCTGTATCACTGGTTCGGTGAGGCCTAGACTATCCTGAGAGACCGATTCAAAACCATGCACCCATTGCTTGGTGGAATTAAACAACACCACCTAACATTATTTGGAATGACCTGTTCTCTGAATATCCCCTTCATGCGTTGTGCTGCGGTTTGTCATTTTTTCAGTTAGCTGAATCCTTAGACCGGGATGCCACTTGGAGATAGGTCCAGCGCAATCTCATGTTGTGCGCTGAGGGTACAGCATGTGACTGCATTGTAGAGGCTGCACTGTGAGAGTGTGCTGTGAGACCCTGTGATGTGTGTGCATTGGAGTTGTTGCAAGGCAATATTTCAACCTTGAATTTAACTTGGCAAAGAAAATACACTTCAGCGATAATCAGGGTATGCTGTTAGTTCCTCTTCCAGCATGTTGCATCTCTTTGATCTTCCCTCTGCTTGTTTCTTTGATCCACCTCTGCTTTTGCTTTCTACACCAACCTCCACCCCCCGCCCATTTTCATTCAATTCCTCAAAGCCTTCTCTCTTTGATCTGTCAAGTCTCCCACAGTTCCACTTTCTCTCACTTTTTCATCCAGCCCCTTCATCACAGACATCTCTCGGTTCAGCCAGATCCCCTTCTTACCTCCATTTTCCACACACCCTCGCTGCTCTCACTTTCATGGGATCACCACAGGTTCAGGTTAAAATACAGCTGAGGAGCATCTGTGTGCGGTGTTGATGTTTTGAGTCAGACTTGACTCTTCTTCAAGGTAGAAATGTGATGGGTTATTTGCATTTTTGAAGCAATGCTATTCCCCCACACTTTGTTGCCTTTCTCTTGTTTCACTGGTTGTAATCGGTCACTTGATAAAAACGTTGAAGGTGAGTTTTGGTCTGATTATGAGTGACTCTGTTTTCCAGCCTAGGCAAAGTACTGCAAATCTGAAGAGCATCTTTTTTGGAAATGTTCCAGTCAGTCTTGGTTTAGGTGGCCATCGCACATGCCTGAAATACAATGGAGCTTTGCCCTTAAATGGCGGTGTGTTTGGGCTCACAGTATGATGCTAATCAGCCAGTGGATGGCTTGCCAATCGGCAAATCTGTGCCCTTTCCTCTCAAATGGAGAGCAAGATTGAACCGGTGTAATCTCACCAAGCCCCACATAATTTTAGAGAAGCTTCTTTACTCCTGTACTCTTCTTCGAAAAAGACCAACATTCTTTTCTTCCTCCTAATTGGTTGCTAATTTTCTTTTCCAGAAACCAACGTTGTTGAAAGATTAAAAGATTTACAAGGATGATGGCAGGGTTGGAGGGTTTGAGATATAGGGAAAGGCTGAATAGGCTGGGGCTGCTTTCCCTAGTGTATAGGGAGCTGAGGGGTGACCTTACAGAAGTTTATAAAATTTTAACAGGCATAGATAAGACGGTCTTCTCCCCAGGGTAGCAGAGTCCAACACCGTGGGTGGCACAGTGGCACGGTGGTTAGCACTGCTGCCTCACAGTGCCAGAGACCCGGGTTCAATTCCCGCCTCAGGCGACTGACTGTGTGGAGTTTGCACGTTCTCCCCGTGTCTGCGTGAGTTTCCTCCCACAGTCCAAAGATGTGTGGGTTAGGTGAATTGGCCATGTTAAATTGCTCGTAGTGTTAGGAAAGGGGTAAATGTAGGGGTATGGGTGGGTTGTGCTTCGGTGGGTTGGTGTGGACTTGTTGGGCCAAAGGGCCTATTTCCACACTGTAAGTAATCTAATGTGCAGAGGTTTTAGGGTGAGAGGAAAAAGATTTAAACCTGACCTGAAGGCTAACTTTTTCACGCAGAGGGTGGTACGTGTATGGAATGTGCTGCCAGAGGAAGTGGTGGAGGCTGGTACAATTGCAACATTTAAAAGGCACTAGGATGGGTACATGAATAGGAATGATTTAGAGGGATATGGACCAAATGCTGACAAATGCAACGAGAGTAATTTAGAAGATCTGGATGGCATGGATAAGTTGGACCAAGGGTCTGGGTAGATTCAAAACTGAGATAGACAGATTTTTAATCAGGAAGGGAATCATGGGTAATGGGGGAAAAACCAGAAAGTGGAGTTGAGGATTATCAGATCAGTCATGATCTCACTGATTGATGGAGAATATTCAATGGGCTGAATGGCCTAATTCTGTTCCATTGATTGTGGTCTTTCTGTGTTTCTGGTATGAGTAAAGCCAAGTCATTGTCAAAATCCAAATAAAAGCAACTTACTGCAGATTAGATTAGATTCCCTACAGTATGGAAACAGGCCCTTCAGCCCAACCATTCGAAGAGTAACCTACCCAGACCCATTCTTTTACTCCACATTTACCCCTGACTAATGCACCTAACAGTATGGGCAAATTTAGCACAACCAATTCACCTGACTGCACATCTTTGGAGTATGGGAGGAAACCAGACCACCCAGATGAAACCCACACAGACACGGGGAGAACATGCAAACTCCACACAGGCAATTGGCTGAGAGGGGAATTGAACTCACATCCCCAGAGCTGTGAGGCAGCAGTGCTAACCACTGAGCCACCATGCAATCCATTTCTGAAGTGCTGAAGCAAGCCAAGAGAGTGCTGGGGAAACTCAGCAGGTCTCGCAACATCTGTGGAGAGAGAAACAGGGTTTCAGTTTCTGGTCCAGTTACCCCTTCACTATGAATTGGAATTGCTTTATTTTCACTTGTACTCACATGAGTACAGTGAAAAGTTTACAAAACGTCACTTACAGACCCAGGAAAGAAATGGAAACAAAAACGTCCAGCATTATAGATTGGCAAAACCATCGTAATAAATTAGAGAAAAAAATAAGAAATTCAGAATAAGACTCCTTCCATGATAACAATTGGCACCATATGTTGGGGTTGAGTGTTGTTAGGGCTGCACCCATCCAGGCAAGTGGGGGAGTATTCCATCAACCTGCACCCACCTCCCCCGCCCCCCCGGTTGGAATCCTGGGCTGGACCCACCACAATACCAAAGAAAATGCCACACAGAGTCACAGACTGACCGAAGCCACCACAAGGAGACCTAGAGTGACAGCCACTGAGAAGAATCCCAGGCCATCCACATTTACAAAGTCCGGGCCTTTTGAGAAAACATTCTGCTTTCCTAGTCTTCTGCTGGAAGTAAAGGGGCCCACATTCCCCCATATTCCAGTGTGTTGTTCACTATCTGTATCTCCGTGCCTTCCTCGAGAGTTCCCCATCCAGCCTGGTATTGTCGGCAAATCTAGACACGTGACACAGGGAAAAGTATAGCGAGGGCACAAAGTGATTGAGCTCAGTGTCCCGGCTTCCACTGGCACAGAAATGTCAAACTATAAATAATGGAAAGGCTTAGGCTAATGGAACAAACTGCTTCCAGTGGATGACTGTTGCTTGACATGAGAAAACACAAAAGCCATCGAGTGGTCAACTCCCACCTTCAATCAGTAGTGTTGGAGACGTGTTGATTTAAGAGTACGAGCTGAGGGGCTTTGCGTACCGCAGGTGCACTGGGGCTGTGAGCCCACACCCACTTTAGAACCTTCCCCTCACCCATTCTCCAGCTCCCAATGCAGGCCTCAGGCCCATCTCTTAGCCTCCTGCTGCTTCAGATGTTGCCCTCTTTTCAGTTGCCTATACCTGGGATAGGCCGATAGCTGTCCTGACAATTATGGGAGGGGTGTTAGCCCATGGTTTGGTCAGGGAGTGCACTCACTTGGTCATTGAGGCATCACCTCAATCTCTACAACCGCAGACTGTAAATAGCTGAGGCCTCAACACTGCTGCTGGTTGACCAGACACTCAGCTGGACTCACCACATAAACACAGTGACTACAAGAGCCGGTCAAAGGCTAAGAATACTGCGGGGAGTAGCTCACCTTCTGATCCCTCAAAGCCTGTCCACCATCTCCAAGGTCCAAGTCAGGAGTGTGATGGACTAGTCCCCACTTGCCAGGATGGGTGCAGCTCCAACAACATTCAAGAAGATTGACACCATCCAGGACAAAGCAGCCCCACTTTATTGACACCCTACCCACAAGCATCCACTCCATCCACCGCCAACGCTTAGTAACAGCAAGTTGCACTGCAGAAATTCACCAAAGATCCTCAGACCGCACCTTACAAACCCACGACCACTTCCATCTAGAAGAACAAAGGCAGCAGTTATAATGCAACACCACCACCTACAAGTTTCCCTCCAAGCCCCTCACCATCCTGACTTGGAAATATATCGCCATTCTTTCACTGTTGTTAGGCCAGAATCCTGGAATTCCCTCTCCAACGGATCAACCCACAGCAGGTAGACTGCAGCGGTTCAAGAAGGTAACTCACCACCACCCTCTCAAGGGGCAACTAGGGATGGGCAATAAATTGCTGGGCCCAGCTAGCGATGCCCACATCCCTCAAATGAATTTAAAAAATAAACACCCTCCCAATTTGAAAATGCCATACTCCTATTTTTATACCTATTTTCCTCAAGTATGTTTAGGGCCAGGGCAGACGTTGGTAAATAATGTAGGAGACTATTGGTGTGGGGTCAAATATTAATTTTTATTTTAACACAGTAACCACTGGCTATGTAAAGGTAGAGACATCACAGTTTCTGTCAGGCTGCTAGAGAGACCCAGCTTCTAGTCATTATGTGACCGCGCATCCCTTTCCAATTATTACTCTTCAACTATTCACATTGACAGTGAAGGAATGATGATATATTTCCAAACCAGGATTGGAGGGGAGCTTACAGGTGGTAGTGTTCCCATGTATCTGCCGCCCTCGTCTGTCTAGATGGAAGTGGTCATGGGCTTGGAAGGTACTGTCTGAGGATCTTTGGTTAGTCACTGCAATGCATCTTGTAGATGGTACCCACTGTACGCTATTTGTCTGTGAGACCTGCTTATCACCAACATCCATCAAACCTGGGCTACATGTCCAGCACTGTAATATCACCATAGCAGCTGGATGCCATTAAATCACCGATAGATAGAAACTAACTCCAGAGGGAAAATGGGGTGAGGTGAACAAGTGCGGTTTGCTGATTGGGAGCCACTGGGAGCAGTGTTCCCAAAACCATTGCCCTTTCTGTAGGGCAGTTGAAAATGTGTTGACCTCTCAGTTTGAGGAGCTAACCGGTTAAAAGCAGTTCCTGATTCCTGAGCACTAGGGTATAGGCAGCACTGGGTGCTTGAGATGGGTGAGAATGGGAACAAAAGCGGACAGGTTTCGCCGAAGGGTTTATGTGTGAACCGCAGATTCGATGCACAAACATTGCGTGTGGATGTTGTTCCAGCTGAATGACTTACGGCAAGTGTTGACATTTTTGCAAAGGAATGTCTGTCAGTCTTGTTCATTGTGCATGCCAACAAAGTGGTAGGACCAGTTAGGTAGCAACCCTGCTCTATCCTCCAGGTCATCAGCCCTTCAGAGCCAGAGTTGTAGCTGATCACCCGGGTAATATTACACACGAAACTACAACAATAGTGGAGGCGACAGCCCAGTGGCATTATCGTCGGGCCATTAATACAGAGGTGAAATGTGTGGTGCTGGAAAAGCACAGCCAGTCAAGCAGCATCCGAGGAGTAGGAGGGTTGACATTTTGAGCATGAGCCTCTTTATCAGGAATGTTAATACAAAGACCCAGCTGGGGAGGTGGGTACTGCAGATTTGAGACAAGATTAGAGTATTTGCCCGAAACGTCGATTTTCCTGCTCCTCGGATGCTGCCTGACCTGCTGTGCTTTTCTAGCACCACTCTAATCTTGACTCTAATATTCTTGGGACTTGAGTTTGAATCCCATCATGACAGGTGGAATTTGAATTCAATAAGATATCTGGAATTGAGAGTCTAAAGAATCCATTACTGATTATTGGGAAAAACCTGTCTGGTTTGCTAATTTGGAAAGGAAATCTGCCATCCTTACACTGACCTGGCCTCCATGTGACTCAGCTTCATAGCAATGTGGTTGACTCTTAACTGCCCTCTGGGCATTTGGGGATGGGGAATACATTCTGGTGTAGCCAAGGACGTTCACATCCCGTGAATGAATAACAAAGAATAGAAACAAGGCATTTGACTCAAGCTAGTCTCTTTCCCTGTTCCTCCTATTCTACGGTATCTCATCTGGTCTTTCTATTGATTTGTCCCTCCTTTACCTTCAATAACTCCCCCCAGCAGCATCTCGCCTGAGGTGTGGGTCTGTATTCATCGCTGAATTGCCAATCTCCTCAAACCTTCTCTGCTCCTCATTTGTTACACCCAGCTGCCCAAGCCTGGTATCAGCTTTGCAAATCCTGGTTAAAAAAAAGAACAGCACACAGCACTAGCAATGCAAATGCGCTCTAGCTGATTGGAATTCAATTCTTTGAAATGCAGTGCTTTGTGAATGCGATGAAGTTGTTTCAACCTATGCCCCCAAGGTTTGGTCACATGGAACTTGTACAAACATTGTTGATAAGGGAGGCATGTCATCAAAAGTTTGCTTCATTTCCCTCTTTTTCAGCAAACCTTTAATGATTTGTGCCCGTACATCCTGAAATCTCATTCTCTGGAACTGGTGGTGGCTGGGATTGCTTAGACATATCCCTAAAACAAACACCCAATTTCCACCTTGATGATCTGTGCGGAATCTCTACATGAGCTGTCTCAAAACCTGCTTTCTTCTTTCGAAAAGAACGGCGTTGCCAACACACCTATTCCTGAATCGCATTAAAGCCCTGACTTTTGTCAGTTCAAGCAAACTAATAATCACTGACAATTCGGAGAGGGAGCCCAATCTGCTGATAACTGAAGTGTCTGGGAGCAGAGGGTTTGTGTTCGAGTCGCACAGTTTACTGTACAGGCTGAACTCCACAAGCACTAGGCCTCAGGCAGCTGACATGGTATGATCTGTGGTTGACACTTCCACTCCTCACAATCCACCTTACATGACTGGAATTGTTTAAGAAATGTTTGCAAAAGGAGTTTCTGCCCTGCAATCACCTCCGAGGCAGAGCATCAACTTATTATCGAATGGAAAGATTAAATCAGATGCGAATAATGTGCGTCACTTTGTAATTTAACTGGTTGTCAAGGACTGCAGAGCAACACAGTGCTACAGCAGAGGGTGTGGTTGAGATAATATGTAGGAATTCTCCTTGTTTGCTGTAATTTACCTTCATACTTTCTCCAGCAATTTATTTGATTGGGTTTGAAAACAACGCACGCAAATTATACTGAACATTCCTCGTAAACAATGCATTCCTGAAATAGTTTATAGGTCAATTATAGTTATGAAATGCATACCCACATGAGGTAACAAAACCACAGACTGGGGTAATTTAATGAGCTGAATTGTTTAATGGCACATAATGATACCGATAATGGAGGACTTTAATTACCCAAACATGGTCTGGGATGGCAGTAGCTCAGAGAAAGATGAGAGTTCCTAGAATGTGAAGCAGAGAATTTCCTACAACAGTATGTGTAGGAGTGGGAGTGACATGAGCCAAGTGTATAGAGTAAGGGAGCAGTTGGGGAACTGTTGCATCAGTCTTTGTTGCTTCAGAAGGTTTAGATTGGCTATGGAATAGGACAAGATGTACGCTGAGTAAGAGAGATTAACCGGGGTAGGGCCACCTTCGCTGGGGCAAGACTCGATCTGCTCAGATTTATTGGAATCAAAGGTTAGCAGATTGTTATTGAACAGGCTGCCTGTAAAGGAGGATTAGTTCAGGCACAGTTCCCACAGAGGAGAATCAAATCTAGAGCTTCCTGTATAATGGAAGAGGTAGAGACTAAATTCAACCAGAAAATGAGCATTCATGACAATGTACAGGTCATTCTGCTGCAACGCGTGTTTCGTTAATGTGAATACGCGATTGATAAATTGGGGACGCTGTTTCTTCAGCACAAACTTTTAAAATGTGTTGGCTACAGCAGCATTACGTCGCCAACACTTTACGCGTTGTTTCTAAAGCGTGATTTTTCTATAACATGGGGTTGTACAAGAGTGCAACCATTGTGTAATGGAAGAACTGCCTGTAATAATAGAAATGAGAACCAGGTAAAATGTTCAGAGGTGAACTGATAAAGCAAATCAAAGAAGCCAAGAGAGAATATGAGAAGGAACTGGCAGTTTGTGAAAAGAGACTGGCAGTTATTATCAAATGGAATCCCAAAGTCTTCGATTAAAATATGAATAGTTAAAGGGTGGTAAAAGGCTGATTAAGAAAGGAGGCAGAGAATATGATTGACGAATTAAGTGAATACTTTGCATCTGTTAGGTCATGGTGAAAGAGGAGGCAGTTGAAGAGATTAAAATAGCTTAAGTTTGGTATTGAGTCAAAAAGTGTGGTGCTGGAAAAGCACAGCAGGTCAGGCAGCATTTGAGGAGCAGGAGGGTTGATGGAAGGGCTTATGCCCGAAACGTTGCCCCTCCTCCTCCTCGGATCCTGCCTGACCTGCTGTGCTTTTCCAGTGCCACACTTTTTGACTCTGACCGTCCAGCATCTGCAGGCCTCACTTTCTCCTAAGTTTGATATTGGACAAGCTTTCTGTACTGAAGATTAATAAGACACTAGCTCAGGATGAAATGCATCCAAGGACACTGAGGGAAGTAATGGAGTCACTGGCCCCAATGTTCTAATTTTCCTTGAGTCAGGGCTGGTGCCAGAGGACTGAAGAATTAAAAATGTTACATCCTAGTCTGAAGGCAGGGAGTGAAGATACAGCCAGCAATAACTGGCCAATCTGTTTAACCTCAGTGCTGGGGAAGGCTTTAGGATCAAGAATTTGGAAACAAAACTTAAAATCACTCAGATAATTGTTGGTTAATTAAGGAAATCCAACACACATTTAAGAGTAAATCATGTTTAAATAACCCATTTGATTTTAAACATCGCTAAAAAGAGGAACCAAGTTTTCATCTTGTTCTAGAGGAACTCTTGTTTTTCTCTGTCTTTAAACTACTACTATCCCAGACTATATTCAGATAATTAAAGTCCTGCCTGATCAATACCGTTATGTGCTATTAAACAATTCAGTTCATTAAAGTACCATGGTCAATAGTTTTGATTCTTCATATGGGTGTATATTTGCTCACTATAATTGACCTGAAAACTATTTCAAGAATGCATTCCTTTTGTTTCAACATTTTTTGTTTGCCAGTAACATGTCTGACATAGCTGACAACTCTCTTCATGCCAGGCAGTCCTTCTACATCGAGGATGACTTGTTCCCATCCACATCAATGACTTTTCAGCTGATTGATAATCGATACTGTATCCACAGACTCTGCCACGTGCAGGCCATGTGCTACTTGAACGGTTGAGTTAACCATGTCCTTGCCTGTTCCTGGTGAGGTTTCCCAATATGTTTAGATTATTCTAGGAAGAACCATCTCTGTTTTGGCAAGGCCCAAGCTGGGCACTACTATGGTGATAATGATGGCCATGGTATTGGTGAGAATGGTGGTAATGGTGATGGTGATGATGATGGTGATGATGATGATGATGTGACGGTGTTTGTGATGATAATAATGGTGATGGTGATGATGGTGTTGATAATGATGGTGATGATGGTAATGGTGATGGTACTGATGATTGTGATGATGGTGATCGCGATGGCGATTGTGATGGTGATGATGGTGATGGTGTTGATAATGATCGTGATGATGGTAGTGGTGATAGTATTGATGATAATTGTTGGTGATGATGAGGATGATGGTGATGATGAAGATGTTGGTAATGGTGATAGCAGTGATGGTAATGATGTTGATAATGATCGTGATGATGAGAGTGGTGATGGTCTTGATGATGACAGTGATGGCGATGATGAGGATCATGAGGATGGTGGTGATGATGATGCTGATGATGATGGTGATGCTGATGTGATAATGGTGATGGTGTTGGTGATGATGAGGATGAAGGTGATGGTGATGATGAGAATGAGAATGATGGTGATTGTTTTGGTGATTGTGGTGGTGATGGTGGTGAGGATGGTAATGATGATAACAATGATGTTAATGATGAAGATGATGGTGATGCTGATGGTGATAATGGTGGTGGTGTTGGTGATGATGAGGATGAAGGTGATGGTGATGATGGTGACAGTGATGGCGGTGATTGTTTTGGTGATTGTGGTGGTGATGGTGGTGAGGCTGGTAGTAGTGACAGTGATTATGACGTTAGTGCTGATGGTGATGGTGGTGATGATGGTGATGGTGGTGGTAATGTTAGGGTTATGTAACTTCTCAGGAAGGCTTTGAGGAGATCCCAAAACTATTTCCTGTCTCCTCTTGGGCGCCTCCTACCATGACTGAGTTACAGTTCGGCAGTTCCTTTGCGAGTGCTATGATGTCTATGTGGATGGTTTGCTATATCCTGTGGAACTGCTATTGAGTGATTAGCATTTTGATATTGAGGAGCCAGTGAGTGACAACAGCAGCATTCAATCAGCCCAACTGAGGCAGTCTGTCAATCCAATTCACAAACAAAGAAATGCAAACAATCACAAGACATTACTAGCACACAAACAACAATGTGCATTGATAGAGTGCCTTTAATCTCATAAAATGTCCTCCTGCCTTTACAGGGACATTATTACATGGTACTGGACATTGAGACCATAAAGGAGATATTAGGACTTACGACAAACCTCTAGGTCAACGATGTCGGATTTAGGGAGCGCCTTAAAGGAAGAAAGGGACGTGGAGAGGTGTGGATGTTTTGTGGGGTGGGAGGGGG
Source organism: Hemiscyllium ocellatum (assembly GCF_020745735.1). NCBI lineage: Eukaryota > Metazoa > Chordata > Chondrichthyes > Orectolobiformes > Hemiscylliidae > Hemiscyllium > Hemiscyllium ocellatum. The sequence continues at coordinate 18,714,530 of NC_083412.1, read as the reverse complement.
TGGTGTCTCTAGAATTTAGGGTTTTGGGTTTAAGGGCAATGGAGGAGCAATCAAAATCCAGGGCATGAGTAAGTCAAACAGGGAAGAGAGCAAAAATCTTGGAGTGTTGTGAGTCTGGTGTCGGTTGTAGGGATAGGAAGGGATAAAGCCATGAAGGAATATGGTAACAAGAGCAGGAATTTTAAAGTTATCTCAGCAGTATGTCAGTGTGCACAGGGCTGATGGGTGAATGTGAGGCTGCTGAGTTCAAGTATTTGACGAGCAAAGGTCATTGGAACAGTCAGGTCCGAAGCAAAGACATAATTTTAGCAACAGATGAGCTGGGGCTGGACTGGACAGCACTGTCCCAGTCTCTGTTATGGTCCAGATACGTGACTGGAAGCTCATCCTGGGGTCAAATATGAAGCAAGTTTGTGAGCCAATGGGCTTAGGCTCTGACAGCGGCCTGGAGTCTGGTTAACAGTGATGTCCCACAGGAATCAGTGTTGAAACCTTTTACTTTTTCCTATTCCTGTTTGTGATCTTATTATAGGTGTTAGGACACAAGAGGATTCTCGACTCCTACAATCATGATGCACTGGGGGACTGGTCTCCCATGCTTGGCAGATGATGTTTGTTTTGGAATAGTGTCACGCCGTTATATGTTTAAGCAGGCGAATGCTAAACATCAATATGTTTGGACCTGCAGAGGGAAGGTCCAAATCCTGGACTCTAGAACGAGTGACATCTGTGTGTTCGAGTGCGTCACTCCCTGAAAGTTCATGACCAATACTGTCAAACTGCAGCCAAAACAAACAGGATTCAAAGGGACAATTTGCATCGAAGCCAAACATACCATTATGTCCTTGTGTAGGGCCTGGCTCTGAACTTACTTAGAACATTTCCACTTCTGGATTTCTTGCATGGAGACGACTTTGGAGGCTTTGGAAAGAACATATAAGATTGTTTTACATTCAAGACACCTTACCCACCCAGTTAGGCTCATCTATACCCTTTACAGAAACGTAGACGTGGTTAATATGATTAAGGTTTATAAAACGAAGCTGTTGTGCTTAGCTAGATAGGCTATTGAAGGCGAGGGCTCATGTTTCCTGAGGGTGGAGGAAGGTCATTCTTTCCCCAGAGAGTACTGGGACAGGCCGGTGCTTGTGTGGTCAACACTGTGTTCCTTCAAGTCGGAGCTGCTAAACCTGAGCTAGTTCCCTGCAGCTGTCTCCTACCTCACACCAACCCACAGTGCTCACCGAGCCACAATGGGAACTGGTTCAACAATGACTCGATTTGAAAGTCCTCATCTTTTCAGATCCCCTCCTGACCTCACTTAACACTGTCGCCGTGCGTGGTGTTCCCTCGTCATGAAGGTGACAATAGCTCGTGGAGTGGATCTTTCTACCAAAGCCGGGAGGCTACTGGAGCAGGGCTAGCACCCTGCCTTCCCGGATAGAATCACTGGGTTCATGTCCCACCTCAGTATTTGATGTACAGAGGGAGTGGGTCATATCACAGCCTTCCCTCCTCATCTCCTTGTTCTCCAGCGAGCTCCCCAGTCACCTGCACTTCAAATTTCGCTCTCTTAACCATCTCCAATTGTAATTACCCCACCACTGGTGAGTGTGCTTTCAGATGTATTGGCCACAACTTTTGGAGTATCCCTGCCCACCTCTCCCCCTCCGCCCCCACACCCCTCTGTGTCTCTATCTTGCCTTCAGAGTCATAGAGTCATGCAGCATGGAAACTGACCCTTCAGTCCAACTAGTCCGTGCAGACCATGTTCCCAAACCAAACCCATCCCACTTGCTTGCGTTTGACCCATATCCCTCAAAACCTTTCCCATTCACGTACTTATCCAAACATCTTTTACATATTGTAACGGGAGAGAAACAGCACAAAGAATTTGTAGCTTAACTTAGTCACTTGTAAATGCCAACCGACTAAGAAATATAAATTTCTAACTTCATATTACTACTGGAGGAAGTAATTTAAAGGTTTTTACCAACTTAACTGTTTCCAGTTATTGATGTTTTGATGTGTGGGACTGTGTGGCAGTATGCCAGCTGCTTTGATGCACAGCTCAACTTTCGCTTTCTCTCTTGATCCTCATAGACAAAGAGGGTATAACATGCATTGAATCGTGTAGGATAACTGTGGATGAAGGAAGAGGGGGAAAGGGGAAAAAGATGTGAAAGAACTTGGAGGGCAAGGTGGTTCTGAAGTCCTACAGGGGGTACCAATGTAGAATTCAAGAAAAAAGAAACAGAGAAATTAGTGCAGATTATAAAGTTAGTGCAATGAAACCTCCTCGTTTAAGATTCTTGTCAAAATCTACAACTTCAACTGCTTTTGGTCATCTGACAGAATATATCCTTCCCCTTTATGGAAAAGGCAGTGGTAATTTTGTAGTCATAGAACATAGAACAATACAGCGCAGAACAGGCCCTTCAGCCCTCGATTTTGCGCCGACCTGTGAACTATTCTCAGCTCGTCCCCCTACACTATCCCATCGTCATCCAGTTACATTAATCATAACGTAGGATGGTGAAATTTGAGGCTGATTAGAGCTCGTCTAATGGTGACTGTGTAACTGTTGTTGATTGTTATTAAAACCCAGCTAGTTCACTAATGACCTTGAGGGATGGAACTCTGCTGTTTTTACTGGATCTGGCCTACATGTGACTTTGGACCCACAGCAATGTGGTTGACTCTGGGCAATAAAGCCAGTGATGCCCACATCCCATCCAGGAATTTAGAAAAAAAATTCTGTATCAGTGTCAAATTTTATTTGGTAAGTGTGAAGTATCTTGGGATTTTTTTTGTATCTTAATGATGCTACACAAATACAAGTCATTGTTGTTAAATGCAGTAAGATGAGTCCTCAGCACTGTGTTGTATGAGCTACCTGGTCATGGTGTGGCCACCATCAACTTCCAGCATGTGGTCAACTTGGTCTGGTATAGGAAAACAACTTGGTTATCTAAGGAGAAGAGGCTTTTGTCTTAAACAGGATCTAGTTTATTCCTTGATGGTGACTAGATAGCAGTGACACTGATGAGATAAATACTGATACAGCGACTAGGAGGAAAACCCAGATCATTTGTCTTACTCCTTCGAGATCCTAAATTGTTCTCTTACCAGGTCTGCATGACATCAACCAAACAGGTGGTGCTTAACTCCTAAGCATTAACCCTTGCACACCAAGAGGGAAAACATAGCTAAACACACTAAAAATGGACATACTGTTCGTACTAGAGATCCATTTTAAAGTATACCTGCATATGTCATTTACTAGCTATACTGAACATTACGCTCTCAAATAACTGTATATCTTACAGTTTAGCTGTGGAGAGGGCTAAATTTGAATGATTAAAAAAAGTCAATAAAACATGCACTGAAATAGCTTTGATTATCTCACGTTAATTGACTGGAAACTAATTGAACACAATTTAAAATGGAGTTAGAATATGACACATCGATTATGTGCCAGTGTGAGTGAGTGGATGTATGAAATGTATGAATGTGTCTGTGTATGTGACCACACATGACCACAAAGGTGAGTACAGAGCTGTGTGGGGTTGTGTGAGGGATGTTGTGAGCATAATACTGTATACTGTACACTGCGATCTCACTCTCCTTTTATGTTATGGTTAATAGCAGGTGTTGCTGTTCCGTTTGGCAGCTCTTGGCACGCATTGGTATTATTACAAATTCCAATCAATTTCTCAGGAGGTGTTTACTTAGAAGTGAGCCACCGGCAAACGCTGCCTTTGTAAGAAACATAATAGTAACAATTTTTCACATACTGTACTGCCAGAGGAATTTAAACATTGCTTTCTGGCTGGATGTCTGCTGGTAAGTATCTGAAAAGTCACCCAGCGTGTGCTATCCAAAATGTTCCCTGTGACAATGTCAAATGGAAAGGCATCCATTAAACATAAGAGTAGATAGTCTGACTCCCAATGCTTCCTTTTTTATTCATTCATGGGGTGTGAACATCCCTGACTGTACCAACATTTATTGCCCGTCCTTAGTTGCCCCTTGAGAAGGTGGGGGTGAGCTGCCTTCTTGAACCGCTGCAGTCCGTGTGCTGTGAGTTGACCCTCAATGCCCTTAGGGAGGGAATTCCAGGATTTTGACCCAGCGATGCTGACAGAACAGAGATATATTTCCAAGTCAGGATGGTGCGTGGCTTGGAGGAGAGATGCTCCTATGCATGTGTTGCCCTTGCCCTTCTGTATAGGGTGTGGGTTCAGAAGGTGCTGTTGAAGACTTGGTGAGTAGCCGAGGCGCACCTTGTAGATGGTAAACTCTTCCACCTCTATGCAATGTTTAAAGGTGCCTGAAGACTGAAAAGCAGGCTGCTTTGTCCTGGATGGTATCGCAATTGTTGGAGCTGCAGCCATCCAGGAAAATGGGGAGTATTTCCATCACACTCCTATTGGCTTTAGGGAATTAAGGGTGAGTTACCCACTGCAGAATTTCTAGCCTCTGAACTACCCTTGCGGCCACCGTGTTTACACGACCAGTCTAGTCCAAGCTCTGGCCAATCAATGATAACCCCCCGGGATGTCGATAGTGGCAGATTCAGTGGGTCTAAAAGGGGCAATGATTGGATTCTCTCCTGTCGGAGTCAGTAAATGTCTGACGCTGGTGTGGCACGACAGGTCAGCGATTGGGGAGGCTGCTCCAGGGACTTAAAGGGTGCAGCAGGTTCAAAAAGTGGAGATGGATGAGGAGGAGCAATCTGCACAATGTAATTCTGAAGGAACTCGGCCATGGAGTCAAAACACAACAAACAACCCGGCAGCTTGTCCTAAAGCAGGGGCCGTGAGTCTTGCCAAGGGCCTGTTTGTCGAGAGGCCTGCTCTGTGTCCAACTACAAAGGAGCACCAGAAAGCAGGAATTGGACCTTGATTTGATTTGGTTTGTTACACTCACGTGTACTGAGGTACAGTGACAAGTGTTGCCTAACATGCAGATTGTACTATACAAGTGCCCCAGGGTAATGGAACAGGATTATAGAGGCTGAGAAGGTGCAAAGAGAGATTAATATTAACAACACAGAAGTGTGTTCGAAAGTCTGATAACAACGGGGAGGAAGCTGTTCTTGAATCTGTTCATATGTCTATTCAAACTCTCACATCTTCTGGCCAATGGAAAAGGGTGGGAGAGCGAATAACCAGGGTGAGAGGGGGTTTTTGGTTGTGTTGGTGGCTTTCCTGAGGCAGCGGCAATTGTAGACAGCGGGATGGAAAGCTGGTTAGCGTGATGGACTGAGCTGTGCTCACCATTCTCTGTGGTTTCTTATGGTCCAGGGCAGAGCAGTTGCCATACCCAAGCTGTGATACATCCAGATAGAATGCTCTCTATGGTATATCTACAAAAGTTGATAAGAGTCTTTCTGGACATGCTGAATGTCCTTGAGAGGATTAGGGAGAGAATTCCACAACCCAGGCTGCCTAGAGCGAACTGACCAAAAATGGGGCAGGGTGGGGGTGGATAAGTAGAAGAGCACAGAGATCTTCGAGGCCTGTGATTCTGGAAGGGCAAGTAAGGAGGGCAAGGGCTTCGAGGGATTGGAACACAAGGATGAGATGGACTCAAAAGCTCATGTAGGACAAGGAGCTACAGGGTAAGGGTGGGGAACAGAACTTGGTGTCAGGTGGCAAGGAGAGTTTGACATGAGCTGGAGTTTACCAAGATCGGAGACAGAAGGTCAGCCAGGAATAGTTGTGCATGGACAGTAATGAAGGCAGATCAGCTGGGGCAGGGACAAATGTTTTGGTGAGTCAGGTAAGATGAAACCAAGAGTCTTGCGCCATGTCTCCATTTCTATGATCTATTCACCTGCCCCAACATTGTACAGTCCGTTAAAGTTGTATACTCATCCACTATAGTATGTTACACAGTCTATTGGGAAGCAATGGTTAGACAGGCTCCTTGTCAACACTCTTTCAACTTTGTCCCTTTCAGCAAATTGGCAGGTCCATCTATTAAAATCGCTAGTTAAGGGTCATCGTGTTAAATCTGTCCTTTTTTAATACTCCTCCAAAGAGGCGTGGTACGTTCTTATACATCAATGGCATTATATAAATGCAAGTTGCTATTTAATATTCATTTCTTCTCTCTAAGCTTGTCACCAGGAGTTGCAGGTGGTACTAAGGAACGCATCCCTCGAGATTATATCACTCACTGAAATTGCCACAAACAATAGGTATTTCACACCCAGGTGATTTCAGCAGGAGCTTCCTACCTTGTGGGAGAGTGTGTTCAGTATTTGATATATACGAGTCCACTTACTAGTGGCGCTCACTATGCTTGACTAGTTAAGCGTGGGTGTGGACTTGTAAAGTTAACAAACTTTGCAGGGTTTGGCAATAAAGGGATATATAGACTTCTAGATTTGTGCAGAACTGGTAACTTCTTCCCTATGTCCATTCTAGACTCCTGGCTCAGAGCAGCACGGTATTCTCTGTTCATCTCAGATTCCCAGCAACAAATTCTCAGAGGAATTCTGTACAAACCCTTGACAGATTCTGTAGTAAGGCAATAGAGGAGGTTAGCGAGGCCCTCTACATCCATATGAGAGATAAACATCTGCAGTCAGACGCAACCTCTGCGGACAGTATAAATTATGTCTTAATCTCCTGAATAACAGTGCCGCTGAACTTTGTACATTACTACAGCTAGACCTGCAAGATGTGCCTGCAAACATGTCCAAGGCTTCATACCTTTCACCCTTTGGGTCTGAACTCGGATTATAAGGCTTGAGTCCAAGGGTGAGGTTTCCACTTGGATTTGTTACCCCAACCTGCAGTTGGGTTCCTGGATGCTTACTCAAGTGGGCCTGTGCAGCAATTGATTGGACTAACTCAGGCCATCAGTGACACACGTCATGGGGAAGCCTGAGCATCGAGTGCTTGGGTCAATCAAGGAACAAAGATACAACTCCTCAGCATGTCCCTTACACTCTCCAATGTGCTTCCCCTGATGATTCTTATAAACAAAGCTTTGGGCAACATCTGCAAGATGGGAACTTAACATTACAGAAGTTTTGGTCTCCACCAAACAGCCCCCACCTCATGATGAGAGTCCCATGACTTGATAAGTGTCACGTTTGTTAGAATTAGAATTAGAATTAGCTTTATTGTCACAGGTACTCAAATTTGTACAGTGAAAAGTGTACAAGTTGCTGCTTACAGTGCCATCTTAAGTATAAAGGTCCCTAAGTACAACTTTTCCATTGATGCTTTTGTTGATTCATTTTTAAGAATGTTATAACGTTGTGCCAAAGTGGTAGCAAGTGCGCAGGACAATGGAATAGGGAAAGATCTAGGAAAATGAACACCACTCATTTACAAAAGCACCTCAGTGTCATTGTTTCAGAGACTATCTGCAACAGCACCCCCTGTAGATGAATGGTATTCTCTCTTCTGTGTCATTATCACCGCAATCATTGTCAGACCAATTAACGCCGTATCACCCAGAACAATGTTTATCATAGAATCAGTACCAACACCACAATTTCACATCTTAGTGCACTCAATCAGGGTCAAATCCAGTCGCAGTCTCTCACGATTCCATACGTATGCCTGGGATTAATTTCTTTTCAAACTCTGGGACCATCGAAGGCAAATCAAATGGAACTGAAGCTAAGGTTTGGCCAATGGATTTAGGGGGTAAGACACCGATCTGTCAGGGCTTTTTCCACATCATTAGCAACAACAGTTTTGCATTTTTAAATATTTATCTTATCGTCCTGTTCAGAGAATGTTGTGACACACCTCGAGACAAGGTGGGACTTGAAGCCAGGACTTCTGGGTAAGAGGTAGGGACACTACCACTGAGCTACAAGTTCAACATTGTCTCCAGGCTGCACGGCTAAATGTGTTCTGCATCTGGTGATAATTAATTGGCGATTACTAATTTACTTAGATTGTGTTAAGTGCAAATAAGTCAACAGCACTACTTTTAAATTTTTAGAAAACTTTACTCAAGAGATGTGGCCCAGTATTTATTGCCCGTCCCTAGTTGCCCCTTGAGAAGGTGGTGGTGAGCTGCCTTCTTGAACTGCTGCAGTCTGTGTGTTGCAGTCGACCCACAATGCCCTTAGGGAGGGAATTCCAGGATTTTGACCCAGCGACAGTGAAGGAGCAGTGATATATTTCCAAGTCAGGATGGTGAGTGGATTGGAGGGGAAGTTGAAGGTGGTGGTGTTCCCATGCTTCTGCTGCCCTTGACCTTCTGGAATTGATTGTGGGTTTGGAAGGCACTTTGGTGATTTTCTGCAGTGCATTTGTAGACAGTGCACACTACTGCTACTGAGTATCAATAGTGGAGGGCGTGATACTTGTGGATGTAGTGCCAATCAAAGCATCCTGCTTTGTCCTGGATGGTGTCAAGCTTCTTGAGTGTTGTTGAAACTGCACCCATCCAGGCAAGTGGGGAGTATTCCTGACTTGTGCCTTGTAGATGGTGGACAGGCTTTGGGGAGTCAGATGGAAATTACTTGCTGCAGTCTACCCAGCCTCTGACCTGCCTTGGTAGGTTCAGTATTTAAACAGTGAGTCCAGCTGAGTCTCTGGTCAATGGTAACCCCAAGGATATTGATAGTGGGGTGTGCAGTGATGGTAACACTATTGAATATCAAAGGGCGGTGGTCAGATTGTCTCTTATTGGAGATGGTCATTGCCTGGCATTTGTTTGATATGAATGTTGCTTGCTCCTTTAACTCCAAACCTGGATATTGTCCAGCTCCTAATTCATTTGGAATCGTGAATGGTGCTGAACATTCTGTTACAAATGCAAGGAAATCAGTCTTTTGCATTCACATTATGTCAGCTGTTGGAGAGTCAGTCAATTGGCAAGCAAATTCTTTTTTTGACAAAATTGTTAACGTCAGACACGGAATGGGTAAAGAGGGATACTAATGTACTACTCCTCACCCAGCTGTTACATTGCAGAAGTAATGGTTCAGCTTCAGTTGGGGAATTATGTCCAGTTTAGAGTCTGCACATCTGGACCAAAGTAAAGGCATTGGAGAGAGTGCGGAAAAGACTCACAGGGTTGGTACCTGAGATGAGGAATTTCACTGATGAGAACATGGAATTGTTCTCCTTGAAGAGAAAAGGTCAAGTGGGAACTTGATAGAAATATTAAAAGTCAGAAGGGGCCTGGCCAGAATAGAGATGGGGGGGATCTCTTTCCAATGGAGCACTGAGAAGCAGAGGACATGAGTTTAAGGCGATTGACATACAAAGTAATGGTGACATGAGGTGTCTCAAACAGTGAGTGGCTGAAACCAGGGAATGTGATATTTGAGAATGTGGATTCAGTCATGGCATTGGAAAGGGAATTGGATCATTATCTGAAAAAATAAAGCTGAGGGGAAAGGTAGGAGTGTGCCGCCAGGTAAACTACTGTTGCAAAGAAACGTCACATGCACACACACGCAAGCACACACACACACACAGACGCATACACAGACACACATTGACACACACACACAGACACAGACACACATTGACACACACAGACAAACACATAGACAAACATTGACATGCACACATAAACAGACAGACACACTCATTCACATTGACACACACACATATTGACACACACACATATTGACACACACACAGACACGTGCACACACACACATTGGCACAAATACACAGACAAATCGACACATTCACAGACACATTGACATATACACAGATTGACATACACACAGACACGCGCACACACACATTGACACACACACACACAGGTTGACACACTCACAGTCACATGCGCACACTTACACAAACATTGACACACGAACAATGACACATGTTGGCACACATGCACACACACATTGACACAAACACACACACACACACACACACACACACAGAGCTGCATGGCCTCCTTGTCTGCTGTAGTCACTCCGTGTTTCCAGTTCTGTTTTCTGAATGAGTGTGAGTAGACTGCTCCACAATGGCTGCTAGACTCTCCACAACCTCAGTCACTTCACAATTATTCAGGGACCCCAAGAATACATGGGTTTACCTGATAAGGAAGGACCATGCCCACTGCTGGATTACACTCTCCTAAATGTCTGCTCTTCATTGTTCAGTACTGGCCCTACTCTGACAGGTAGCCGAGAGATATCGTTGTTGTCTCTTTGCTCCCAGTCCCCATTATGTAGTCTGGGTGGTAAATTCCAGGGGAAGAAGAATCAGACATTAAGAATGAAGGCGCAGTGAAAGAAATGAAACGAAGAGGGATGGAGAGAACAAAAGTACCTTAATGGAACATTGACTTTTCACCAAAGCAGCAAAATGCTGGCTTTCTTTTTGAAGAGTTTATAATTAGTGAGCAGATTGGGAGAGTTGCTGAGGAATAGGAGTGCTTAGTTTTGATAGCCTGCACAGCAAAGCCTTGGGCCTGAACTGCTCCACCCCGTTACATGACCATCACTGTAGCGCCTCTGGTGGAAATGTTCCCCTGGTGCTCTTGGCCATTGATCTGCATGTGGAGTTCACCGGCTTTAGCTGGAACAGACCAGGGCCTAGCCTGTCATCACAAGGCCTCCAATTTTAAAATGGTTTGGGCCATCGTGGTGTGTGTTTGTGTGTGTATGTATGTGTTTATGCGTGCATATCTACCATTGTCTGTATGTCAATATGTGCGTGCGCGTGACAGTATGTGTGTTTCAATCTGTGAGTGTCAATGTATGTGTGTGCATGCATCTGTGAGTATGTCAATGTGTGTGTGTGCATGTGTCGGTGTGTGTGTCAATGTGTCTTTTGCTTGTGTCAATGTGTCTGTGTCTGTGTGTCAATGTGTATGTACGCGCGTGTTTATGTGTGTCAATGTGTGTATGTGTCAATATGTGTGTGAATGTGTCTGTTGTGTATGTCAATGTGTGTGTGTGTCAATGTGTATGTGCGTACGTGTTTATGTGCGTCAATGTGTGTATGTGTCAATATGTGTGTGAATGTGTCTGTTGTGTATGTCAATGTGTGTGTGTCAATGAGTATGTGCGTGCGTGGTTATGTGTGTCAATGTGTGTGTCAATATGTATGTGAATGTGTCTGTTGTGTATGTCAATGTGTGTGTGTTGGTCAATGTGTATGTGCGCACGTGTTTATGTGTGTCAATGTGTGTATGTGTCAAATATGTGTGTGAATGTGTCTGTTGTGTATGTCAATGCGTGTGTGTGTCAATGTGTATGTGCGCATGTGTTTATGTGTGTCAGTGTGTGTATGTGTCAATATGTGTGTCAATGTGTCTGTGTCTGTGTGTCAATGTGTATGTGCGTACGAGTTTATGTGTGTCAATGTGTGTATGTGTCAATATGTGTGTGAATGTGTCTGTTGTGTATGTCAATGTGTGTGTGTGTCAATGAGTATGTGCGCGCGTGGTTATGTGTGTCAATGTGTGTGTCAATATGTATGTGAATGTGTCTGTTGTGTATGTCAATGTGTGTGTGTGTCAATGTGTATGTGCACGCGTGGTTATGTGTGTCAATGTGTGTGTCAATATGTATGTGAATGTGTCTGTTGTGTATGTCAATGTGTGTGTGTGTCAATGTAATGTGCGCACGTGTTTATGTGTGTCAATGTGTGTATGTGTCAATATGTGTGTGAATGTGTCTGTTGTGTATGTCAATGCGTGTGTGTGTCAATGTGTATGTGCGCATGTGTTTATGTGTGTCAGTGTGTGTATGTGTCAATATGTGTGTCAATGTGTCTGTGTCTGTGTGTCAATGTGTATGTGCGTACGTGTTTATGTGTGTCAATGTGTGTATGTGTCAATATGTGTGTGAATGTGTCTGTTGTGTATGTCAATGTGTGTGTGTGTCAATGAGTATGTGCGCGCGTGGTTATGTGTGTCAATGTGTGTGTCAATATGTATGTGAATGTGTCTGTTGTGTATGTCAATGTGTGTGTGTGTCAATGTGTATGTGCGCACGTGTTTATGTGTGTCAATGTGTGTATGTGTCAATATGTGTGTGAATGTGTCTGTTGTGTATGTCAATGCGTGTGTGTGTCAATGTGTATGTGCGCATGTGTTTATGTGTGTCAATGTGTGTATGTGTCAATATGTGTGTGAATGTGTCTGTTGTCTGTGTCAATCTGTGTGTGTGTGTGTGTGCTGCTGCTGGTTTCACCAGCCCCAGAGAACAGGCTAAAATGTTTTCCTTGGTTGTGTACAATGATGGAGAGTTACAGGAAACTCATTGGAGGCAGAACAGAGAAGGTTCACTAGGTTGGTCCCGGGTAAGGAAGGACTGTCTTACAAGGAGAGGTTGAGTGTGTTGGGCCTGAATTTGTTGGAGGTTAGAAGAATGAGTGGTGACGTTATTGAAACGTACAAGATTCTTAGGGGGCTCTTAAGGGTAGACTTGGAGAGTTTGTTTCCCCCAATAATAGAGTCTAGGACCAGAGGAGATCATCTTAGAGTAAAGGGTAACCCATTTAAGACAGCATTGAGGAGGAATTCCTTCTTTCAAAGGGGAGCACATCTGTGGAGTTCTTTACCACAGATGGTTGTAGATTGTAGGGGATGAAGGATCAGACATTAGAAGTGAAGACACAGAGAATGAAATGAAACTAAGAGGGATTGAGAGAACAAAAGTACCTTCAATGCGCCATTGACTTTTCACCAAAGCAACAAATGCTAAGCTTTCTTTTTAAAGAGATTTGGAGGGCCCTGCGATGCTGAGAATGGGACCTGAGGCTGGGTCGTTAAGTATATTCAGAGCTGAGAGAGATGGTATTTTAATCAGTAAGAGCATCAACAGGTTGTAGAGTCGACAATGATCAGATCAGCCATGATCTCGTTGAATGTTGGTGCAGACTCAATGGGCTGAATGGCTATTTCTGCTGCTGTGTCTTACGGTCTTTAAAGAGGACGCGCCAGCGAGGAGGAGGACGCTTGCTGGACACAGGTGGTGACCCCGTCTGCCTGAGTCCGACCGTCGCCCACAGACAGAGCCTCTACCGTGAGGGGGGGTCCACTGCTGGGGACATCACAGCCATTCACACTGCCCCAGCTGAAACTGTTGGGTGAATGGTGGGCCTCGATGCTGAACTGTGACTTCTTCCCTCGACACGAGACAAAGAAAGCTCAGGAAGCAGATTACAGCCGGTTTACCCAGGACCGAGTGGTCTCCTTCCCTGGGAGAGCGAGAGTTGGCCGATCTCCCAAGAAAGGTGTGGCAGACAGTCTGGAGATGTGACCCTGTCCGTGCAGATTTTCAATCAACCCGCAGGTTAAAGATGTCAGAAAAGTTTTGATGAGTGCGAGTGGGTGGAGGAGCTGGCAATTTGAGAACTCGCCCCACTGTGGAGGTGAAAGGCAGAGAGGAAACCGAAGAGCGGGATCTGGGAGAGGAGCTTTGTTCCTCGAATGGGAATTGGCCGAAAGCTGAGGTTTCCTGACATGGAGCTTGCCCGGTACCAGTTACACTGAACGAGCTCAAACAGATACAGTGAACAATTACCAGAGGAGCTGCAGAACTCAACACTTGATTGAAAATGACCCTATTGTGTGTTTGAAACTCAGCTTTCAGACAATGAATAGAGGGATTCATAGCCACAATAAAACCATGCACTTAATAGGAGAAGCAGACTGTGAGAACATAGTAGATACTTATTAATTGATGTTTTATGGTAACATTCCACTGCTTGCAATAAAGCCATATTCATTTCAGTATCACTTAACTGTTAACCCGGCATCAGCTAGCTCGAACTGGGCCCTCTCCTCCTAAGCTACAGAAAACACCAGACTCCACCAGATCTCACTCATCCTGTATACAAAATACCCTGTAATCCAATAGGCCTCACTGCTTTTGTGATGTAGGACACCACAGCATCCACTAGGCCTCACTCCTCCTGTGGAACAGAACCACCCCAGGCTGCACTAGGCCTCACTCCTCCTGTGGTACAGAACACCCCAGGCTCCATGAGGCCTCACACCTCCCTGGTACAGAACACCCCAGGCTGCACTAGACCTCACTCCTCCTGTGGTACAGAACATCCCAGGCTCACGAGGTCTCACAACCCCCTTGTACAGAACACCCCAAGCTCCACTAGGCCTCAGTCCTCCTGCAGTACAGAACACCCCAGGCTGTTATAGCCTCAATCCTCCTCTGGTATAGGACATCGCAGGCTCCACTCGGTCTTAGTCCTCCTGTGGTACAGAACACTCAGGCACCACTAGGCCTTAGTCCTCTGGAGCTGAAAGTCTGATAGACTCTGGCCTGACTCTGCTGGAGCAGAAGATCCTCCTAAGGGGGAAAACCAGTTACTAAAAACCGGGAAATGATTGCATTCATCGGGATGGGCATTCATTTTGAGAGGAGTCAGACCAGGAGGTAACATTCACCAGTTTTTTTTCCCCTTCTGGGCTTTTCCTAGCTCCCCACTGAAACAGCATATCTCAGCTATGAACGCAAACAGAAATCACTGGAAAAGCTCAGCGGTCTGACAGCAACTGTGGAGAGAAATCAGGGTTAACGTTTTGGGTTGAGTGAGCCTTCCTCAGAAGTTAACCATGATTTAGAACATAGAACATAGAAAAATACAGCGCAGTACAGGCCCTTTGGCCCTCAATGTTGCGCCGACCCAAGCCCACCTAACCTACACTAGCCCACTATCCTCCATATGCCTATCCAATGCCCGTTTAAATGCCCATAAAGAGGGAGAGTCCACCACTGCTACTGGCCCGGCATTCCATGAACTTACAACTCGCTGACTAAAAAATCTACCCCTAACATCTGTCCTATACCTACCTCCCCTTAATTTAACTATGCCTCCTCTAATAGCTGACTCCATACGTGGAAAAATATTCTCATTGTCAACCCTATCTAAACCCCTAATCATCTTGTACACCTCTATCAAGTCACCCCTAAACCTTCTTTTCTCCAATGAAAACAGCCCCAAGTGCCTCAGCCTTTCCTCATACGATCTTCCTACCATACCAGGCAACATCCTGGTAAACCTCCTCTGCACCCGTTCCAGTGCCTTCACATCCTTCCTATAGTATGGCAACTAAAACTGCACACAATACTCCAGATGCGGCCGCACCAGAATCTTATACAACTGCAACATGACCTCAGGACTCCGGAACTCAATTCCTCTCCCAATAAAAGACAGTACACCATATGCCTTCCTCACAGCACTATTTACCTGCATGGCAACTTTCAGAGATCTGTGTACATGGACACCAAGATCCCTCTGCTCATCCACACTACCAAGTATCTGACCATTAGCCCAGTATTCCATTTTCTTGTTACTCTTACCAAAGTGAATCACTTCACACTTACCTACATTGAACTCCATTTGCCACCTTTCTGCCCAGCTCTGCAGCTTATCTATATCCCGCTGTAACCTGCCACATCCTTCCTCACTGTCAACAACTCCACCGACTTTCGTATCATCCGCAAACTTGCTCACCCAACCTTCTAGCCCCTCCTCCAGGTCATTTATAAAAATGACAAACAGCAATGGTCCCAAAACAGATCCTTGCGGAACACTGCTAGTAACTGCACTCCAAGATGAAACTTTACCATCAACTACTACCCTCTGTCTTCTTCCAGCCAGCCAATTCCTAATCCAAACCTCTAATGCACCCTCAATGCCATAGCCCCGTATTTTTTGCAGTAGCCTACCATGGGGAACCTTATCAAATGCCTTACTAAAATCCATATACACCACATCTACCGCTTTACCCTCGTCCACCTCCTTAGTCACCTTCTCAAAGAATTCAGTAAGGTTTGTGAGGCACGACCTGCCCTTCACAAAACCATGCTGACTATCCTTGATCACATTATTCCTATCCAGATGTTCATAAATCCTATCCCTTACAATTCTCTCTAAGACTTTGCCCGCAACAGAAGTGAAACTCACCGGCCTATAGTTACTAGGGCTATTCCTACTCCCCTTCTTGAACAAGGGGACCACATTCGCTATCCTCCAGTCTTCTGGCACTATTCCTGTAGACAACGAGGACATAAAAATCAAGCCCAATGGCTCTGCAATCTCCTCCCTTGCTTCCCAGAGAATCCTAGGACAAATGCCATCAGGCCCAGGGGACTTATCTATTTTCACCCTTTCCAGAATTTCCAACACCTCTTCCCCACAATTCTAATTAATTGTGACTCAATATACACATTGGCAACAATGTCCTGTTCCTGAGTGAATACTGATGAAAAGTATTCATTGTGTCTCCCCAATCTCTTCAGCCTCCACACGCAACTTCCCACTACTATCCTTGACTGAACCGATTCCTACCCTAGTCATTTTTTTATTCCTGACATACCTATAGAAAGCCTTTGGGTTTTCCCTAATCCTACCAACCAAGGACTTTTCATGTCCCCTCCTTGCTGCTCTTAGCTCTCTCTTTAGACCCTTCCTGGCTACCTTATAACTCTCAATCGCCCCAATTGAACCTTCACGCCTCATCTTTACATAGGCTGCCCTCTTACCTTTAACAAGGGATTCCAATTCCTTATTAAATCACAGCTCCCTCACACGACCCTATCCTCCCTGCCTGACAGGTACATACTTATCAAGGACACTCAATAGTTGCTCCTTGAACAAGCTCCACATATCAATTGCACCCTTCCCTTGAAGCCTACTTTTCCAAGCCACGCATCCTAAGTCATGCCTCACCGCATCATAATTTCCCTGCCCCCAGCTATAACTCTTGCCCTGCAGTGCACACTTATCCCTCTCCATCACTAGAGTAAAAGTCACCAAATTGTGGTCACTGTCCCCAAAGTGCTTACCTACCTCCAATTCTAACACCTGGCCTGATTCGTTACCCAGAACCAAATCCAGTATGGCCTCACCTCTTGTTGGTCTGTCTACATGTTGTGTCAGTAAACCCTCCTGCACACATTGGACAAACACCGACCCATCTAACATACTCAAGCTATAGCTTTCCCAGTCGATATCTGAAAAGTTAAAGTCCCGCATAACAACCACCCAATTACTTTCACTCTTCTCCTGAATCATCCTCGCAATCCTTTCTTCTACGTCTCTAGGACTATTAGGAGGCCTGTAGAAAACTCTTATCAGGGTGACCTCACCTTTCCTATTTCTAACCTTAGCCCAAACTACCTCAGATTGCGAGTCTTCATCCATCGTCCTTTCACCGCTGTAATACTATCCTTGACAAGCAATGCCACACCTCCCCTTCTTTTACCCCCACCTCTGACCCTACTAAAACATTTAAAGCTTGGAACCTGCATTTCTCTGTACAGATGCTGCCAGACCTGCTGAGCTTTTCCAACAATTTCTGTTTTTGTTTCTGATTTACAGCAGATTTGTCGGTTATGTCTCAGCTACAGTCTGTTATCCCATGAATCCTCACTGCAGATCAAGATTAAGAAACCATTGGGCAAATGTGCTGGTAGGGATCTCTGGGCACACTCTTGGTCTAGTGCAGTTGAGGGTGGTTTAATTCTTCTGTAAGACGTAGTTCATTGCATAAAACCAGCCAAGTTATGTTGGTCTGATATATGTAGTTACTGAGACAGAGAGACTTCAGGGCTGGTCTTAATCCATTGAAGCCCAAAGCTTGAATCCATGTGGCATCATCATATTGGGCAGGGTTTAATGTTATCAGCTTCTCAAACCCTGATAGACCATCAACCCCCTCACCAACGCTTTCTCCCTGTCATTAACTCTTGTGTACATAACTACATTTATAATTAAATGTACTAACCTTTCGTACTAACTAAGCATTAGTCCATTTAACTGTAAATGTATTTAAACCTTCAATAGCATTCATGAATGGACCTCCATCTAGTGAGTCATTCACTAAAGGTTACTGAACTCTACTAACTGCTACTGCCCCATCTGCACCCCTGGGTTTACAAATTCAGATGATCTGGATGTCTCACTGTGCTCTCAGGATACATTCTCCTTGAGTTTGGAACATTGGCAGGTTTCTAGGTCCAACTATTGAGGTTTGATTCTGTTTTTGACTGTGGTGTGAGGTCTCCCAGTCATTTATTTCATGATGTTCCTTGTTGGGCCCATGTCAGTCAAGTCCTGATGAATGATTGGTGTGCAATGGAGTGGCATTGCTGGGCAGCACGGTGCCTCAGTGGTTAGCACTGCTGCCTCACAGTGCCAGAGACCCGGGTTTGATTCCAGCCTTGGGTGACTGTCTGTGTAGAGTTTGCACATTGTCCCAGTGTCTGCGTGGGTTTCCTCTGGGTGCTCGGGTTTCCTCCCACAATCCAAAGATGTGCAGGCTTGGTGGATTGGCCATGCTAATTACCTCGTAGTATGCAGACTGGTGGGTTAGCCATGGGAAAGGCAGGGTTACAGGGGTAGGGTATGGGGGTGGATCTTACTGCAGTTATACAGGGCCTTGGTGAGACCATACCTCGACTATTGTATAGTTTTAGTCTCCCGGTCTGAGGGAGGGTCAGTGTGGATTTGATGGGCCAAATAGCCTGTTTCCACACTGTAAGTATTCTATGGTTGAGGGTTCAGTCGCTCCTTTGTACGACTCCTTCAGCTCTGTGTCCGATATGGAATCTCAGATGTACTGCACCTTTCCTGATCAGCTCCCTTGTCTACACATGTTGTACGTCTTCGCCCAGATGAATCAGCCACCTGATACAGTGATATCTGTTACAGTGCATGGTCTACTGTGCATGTTGGCACTGATTCACCTTACCAAAGTCTCGATAGTCCCTTGGGCGTAGCCAGGGAGCAATGTCTCTGGTGAGATAAGGAGCCAAGTCTTCAGCTACCTGCCCATCAGTAACTCTGATGGTGATAAACTGGCCAGGAGTTGGGGTATTGGTGATTTAGCAATGGCGTACAGAATGTAGCATTTTTGTTGAAAACGACTTGATTGTCCAAACCTCAGGCTTTGGCATCCCCATTTCGACTGGGGGTGTTTTAGTGACCCTTCAAGCTGGCTCTGAATTGGCTGAGTGGTGAATTCTGTGTGTTGTCCGACGTGACCATACCGGGGACCCTACGTGCGGTGAATCTTTCATCCAGTACCTGGCAAATGCACCCGCAGTGGTGATACCGACACCTGGGTGCCATTGGTGGAACAGTTGCTGAAGGTTGGCGCACAGGTTCACCAGGTGGTGAGGAAAGCTAATGGCATGTTGGCTTTCATAGTGAGAGGATGGGTATGGATGTCTTACTGCAGTGATACTGGGCCTTGGTGAGGCCACATCCTCTGAGTATTGTGTGCAGTTTTGGTCTCCTAGTGTGAAGAAGGACATTCTTGCCGTTGAGCGAGTCCAGTGAGTCCAGTGAGTCCACCAGACTGATTCCCGGGATGGCAGGACTGACCTGTGAGGAAAGATTGGATCCACTGGACTTGCATTCACTGGGAGCTAAACGAATGAAAGGGGATCTCACAGAAACATATAAAATCCTGATGGGACTGGACAGGCTAGATGCAGAAAGAGTGTTCCTGATGTTGGGGAAGTCCAGAACGAGGGGTTACAGTCTAAAAATGAGGAGTAAGCCATTCAGGACTGAGATAAGGAAGTATTTCCTCACTCAGCAAGTTATGAACGTATGGAAATCCCTCCCACAGGAGCCAGTTCTTTAGACATATTCAAAAGGGAGCTAGACATGGCCCTTGCGGATAAAGGGATCAAGGTGAGAAAGTGAGAGTGGGATACTGAGATTGCATGATCAACCATGATCGAATTGAATGGTAGATGGACTCGAAGGGCCGAATGGCCTATGTTTGCATGTTTCGCATTGATCCACATAGTTGACAGCGCAATCAGGGAAGATCTGCTGCAAGAAACTGATTAGGTCTGTTCCCATCCGTCCCTCCCTCAGCAGAGAAAGTGGGTAACATTGCGAAGAGGACCACCTTCAACTGGCGAGATGATGGCCTAGTGGTATTTTTGCCGGGGGTGTTATTGCAGAGACCCAGGTAATGTTCTGGGGACATACGTTTGAATCCTGCCATAGTGGATGGTTGAATTTCATGCAATAACAATCTGGAATTAAAAGTCTAATCCATTATTGCTTGCTGTAACTACCATTTGGTTCACTAATGCCCTTACCTGGTCTGGTCTATAGGTGACCAGCGATGTGGTTGACCCTTAACTGCCCTCTGGCTGACTAGGGATGGACAGTAACTGCTGGCCTGGCCAGTGGTGCTCTCATACTGTGAGTGAATGTTTCAAAGAACCTTTCAGTGAAGCCTTTCCTGAGCCTTGTCTTTGATTATGGGTTTGTAAAGTCACCTCACTGGGCCTTTGGTCTGGCTGACCTTTGACACAATACATGGCTTAATTTTATATATAAAAAAAACCACAGCAGGTTTTGTAAGGCTATCAATTGTCAGAGTGGAGAGTCTGTAGCTGAACAGATTTAATTTCCAAGATAATTCTCTCCCTGTAGAGTTGGGATGTCAGACAATGCTTTCTCACCTAGTAATGGACTTGACTTTCAAGTCAAGGATAGAGTCTGAAAATCTCTCCCAAGGCCATATTGGATGGTGGAACAGGCAAGCTCGAAGGGCCGAATGGTCTCCTTCTGCTTTTATTTCCTATATTTAACCAGCTGTTATGCGCACGTGCTCTGTGGCACATGTCCACAGCTGCACTAGAGAATAACATGAGGTGTAAGAAGCCACTAACCACAGCTGTTTTAGAAAGCAGCACAGTGAGTTATATTAACTACCAATAGGATCGGACTCTGTTCTAAAGTAGATCTAACATATGGAAATCGGAACACAGTTAAAGGCAGAATACAATGGCATGATACCTTAACCATGCACTACAGAGGGGGTCAACCCCAGAAATTAGGGGAAAGCATCCCATCTGGCCATTAGGGTAGCACCCAAGTTCTAGTTACAGGTCATTCTGCTATAACTCGTGTTTCGTTAACGCGGACTCGCTATAACGCGATTGACGAATGAGGGGCACTGTTTCTAAAGTGCGAACCTTTAAAACATGCATCTGCTCCAACGCGATTACATCGCCAAAGGTTTAAGCGCTGCTTCTAAAGCGGGATTTTCCTACAACACAGGGTTGCACAGGAACGCAGCCACCGTGTTACAGGAGAACCGAATGTACCTCTAGTTAGTTACCTGGGCAAGTGAGAATACAAGACATCTGTCTCACTCTGCCCACAGTTAGCTGTACTGAGGTGATATTATTGACAGTTCCAAACAGCGTTCTTGTTAGCCTAAAGCACTGTTCCTCCCATTGTTTGGTTTGACGCAATCTGATAGACTATACACCTCTCGATTGTTCCCAAGTTAATCTCTGCTGTCATTCACTGTGCTGTTTACATGTTCTAATATTTCCGAGTTATTGCGAGCAGTCTGACAAGGGGCTCAGCCTTCAGAATGAAAATATGTCGCCAGTTCAAAACAACCCTACTCGCTTGATGCCAAAATGGTTATCACGAGCGGGTGGTGGGGGCGCAAGGAGGGGGGGGGAGTGTGTTTGCACGAAAATCTGGGTCGTCGCTCCATGGCTGGGGGGGGGGGGGGGGGGGGATGGGGGAGTGCTGTAGCAGGAGATGGAAGGGAACAGTGCCAAGTACTGCCACGCCTGAGCGGGTGACGGGGAGGGAGGGAGAAGCTGGGGAGAGGGCGAGAGAGAAAGAGAGAGAGAGAGAAAGAGAGAGAAGGAGAGAAAGCTGGATTTGCCAGTCCTTGACCAACACTTCGTCTACTTTAGTTCAATCCCTAAAACAGCACAGGCTCTGCCAAAGAACCAGAGTGTTTGACTGGAACACAAACAAGGGGGAGGAAACCCAGAGTGCAGGCATTTTACTTTATTTGGCTGCACAGTTAGGGATATGTTGCTCACAACAAACCACCAAGTGGATGAGATGATTAAAAATTAAATAAATTGTTCAGGGGTAGGGGGAAGAGTTTAAATGGAAGCCCTTTCAATGGCCTGACCAATTATTTGTATCTTTATTGCAAAGGTGTGTTGAGGGCACTCCCCTTATTCAGAGATGACTCAGCGTTAGTCCCACACCCCCGTACGGCGGAGGGCTGTGGATGGGCTGATCTCAGCACCCACACCTCCAGCCGTCCTGAGGGGTTGCTGCAATGTTAGAGAGGCGGAAGTGCGTACTGCAGGCGCTGGAGATTAGAGTCAAGATCAGAGTGGTGCTGGAAAAGCACAGCAGGTCAGGCAGCATGTGAGGAGCAGGAAAATCGACGTTTCAGGCAAAAGCCCTTCATCAGGAATTTAATACACGCCGTGACGTTGAACACTCCTTCCGCCGCCTCCGCCTCCGAGCTTACTTTTCTCATCAAGGCTCCTGCCCAACTTCCGAGGACCCCTTCGCCCGCCTCCAACACACCTCATTCACCTGGACACCTTGTGCCGGTCAGTTACCCGTCCTCAACCTCTTTATTTCCAACTGCTGCCGAGACAATGAGCGCCTCAAACTGTCTACCCCCCTCCCCCACTCCAATCTCTCATCCTCACAACGCGCAGCCCTCCACACTCTCTGCTCCAACCCCAACCTCACCAGCGGACAAGGTGGGGTGGGGGTGCTGTGGTAGTGACCTCTACACCGCTGGAGCCAGACGCCAACCCGAAGGCACCTCCTCCTACCTCCCCCTCAGCAATGTTAGAGAGGTTGATCTTCCTGTCAGATGTCCCCAGGCCCTCCATGTGGCAATCTGCAGACCTCCTGGCATTACTTCAAAGGAAAGCAAGGTGCCCCGGTGAGAATGGGACAGTGAAAAGCCGTCTGCTTATTGGCGCGCTTCTGTGTTGTGGGACCTTGCCGTGCACAAATCAGATCCCAACATTCTAATGCTTACTGCCCCTCCCAGGAAGGTATTCTCTTCCCGACTGAGATCTCCCCCACCCCTCCCCGAGAGTGACGGGGTAAGGATAAATAATCAGGGCAGTTGGCACTGTAGGGATATTCCTTCCCATTGCCTTAGCAATCCGGATCTGGGCGGAGAGATTCCAGGGACTTGCCAGCAGTGAACAGCGCCCTCAGTGATTGCATGAGCCTCCAACACCCCAGTGAGGAGAAGGGGGAGGGAGGGGTGACCGCATCATCTACTGTGTCCGTTGCTCTCGATGTGGTTTTCTCCACGCTGGGGAGACAGGACGCCAACATGTGGAATATCTCTTGGACACCCACACGAAACATCCTCACCACCTGCGACTGACCACTTCAACTTCCCCTCCTACTCCACCAAGGATATACAAGACCTGGGCCTCCTCCACCGCAGAATTCTGGACACTCGCGTCTGGGGGAAGAGCACCTCATCTTCCGCCTTGGGGCCCTCCGACCACGTGGGATCAATGTCAATTTCACCAGTTTCCTCATCTCCCCTCCCCCCACCTCATCCCAGATCCAACCTTCCAAATTGGTATCGCCCTCTTGAACTGTCCCACCTGTCCGTCTTCCTTCCCACCTATCCACTGATCCTTTCCCTCTGACCTATCACCAACAACCCCAACCTGCAGTAACCTATCAACTTCCCAGCTATCTTCCCTATGCTTCACACCCCCCTCCCATTTACCTCACTGCCTCCTTGGGCCACCTCCTCTCACCTGATGAAGAGGTTATTCTCGAAACACCGACTCTCCTGCTCCTTGGGTACTGCCTGACCTGCTGCGCTTTTCCAGTACCACACTCTTTGACTCTGACCTCGAGCATCTGCTGTCCTCACTTTTTTCCCAGGGACTAGCTTGTCTACTGGTTTTGGAAAAACCCTCCACATTCCCCAAATGTAGGATGGAGAAGAAGGGATTTAGAATCATAGAGTCATAGAGATGTACAGCATGGAAACAGGCCCTTCAGTCCAATTCATCCATGCCAACCAGATATCCCAACCCAATCTAGTCCCACCTGTCAGCACCTGGCCCATATCCCTCCAAACTTTTCCTATTCATATACCCATCCAAATGCCTCTTAAATGTTGCAATTGTACCAGCCTCCACCACCTCCCCTGGCAGCTCATTCCATACACGTACTACCCTCTGCATGAAAAGGTTTCCCCTCAGGTCTCTTTTATATCTTTCCCCTCTCACCTTAAACCTATACCCTCTAGTTCTGGACCTCCCGACCCCAGGGAAAAGACTTTGTCTATTTATCCTATCCAAGCCCCTCATGATTTTATAAATCTCTATAAGGTCACCCCTCAGCCTCCGATGCTCCAGGGAAAACAGCCCCAGCCTGTTCAGCCTCTCCCTTTAGCTCAGATCCTCCAACCTGGCAACATCCTTGTAAATCTTTTCTGAACCCTTTCGCCAGACGGGCGAAAACCACTTTTAAAATTTACCTGGAGGAGCACTTGAAGTGTTCGTCACTGTGCGGGCCTTCAGCGGGAAAGAGGCACTGGGCTAAGTCGTGGTATATGTTTGGTAGTACAGACTTGATGGGCCGAAGAGCCTTCTCTGTACCTCGTGACTCCAAGGGTCTTTGACACCCCTTTGACCCCATGTCTCCCAGCCTGCCCTGAAGAATAAAGCAGCAGCTCTCTGACAGTTCCTGCTTTCATGGTTGATCTATTTCGGGCCTCATCTCCAGCTCCACCACCCCCAACCCATGCCACGGTGGTGGGCCGGGGGTGGGGGGCGGGGGGGTGAAGGGAGGTGTTAGTCACTTTGTGCAGTTGGTGTAAAGTCACAGTCAACGTGCGAAACGATTCGTGTTCATCTTGCCTCTTTCTGGTTGTGCAGCAGTTTGGGAATGCTTGCTCTCCATCTCTCCTTGAGGCTATTGGACCGGGAGGGTGGAGAGCGAGACTGCTAGAGCGCTCCCCACTCTGTGTCCAATGAGGCTCCACAACTGATTAACTTTCATCCTCCTTAAGCCTCTAAATCTCTGGTTCTGAACAACCTGCCATGGGCAGCAACAGGAGGTTTTGGCTGACACTGGAGTCACACTCAAAGGTAGATCCATCTGTTATATTCTGTTCAAAGAAAAATACTTGGGTTAATAAGAGGAAGGACTGATCAGTCCTGCTGTGGTTAAAGCACGTTTCAATTCTTGGGGGGACTATTTCCTTATCCAAACATGTGCAGGTTAGGTTGGATTGACCATGCTCAATAGCCCCCTGGTATACAGCCTTGGTGGACTGGTAAATTCGGGGTGAGGATAGGGGTGAGGGAGGTTGGGTCTGAGTGGGATACTCTTCGGATGGTCAGTATGGCCTTGATGGGCGGACTGGCCTCTTTCCACATTGTTGGGGGTTCTGTGATAGCCAGCAGTGGCCTGGCATTATTACAGAAATAATCATGCAAACACAGGCATTAATACTTTGCGGTAGAGCCTCTTCAATGTACAATCACAGCTGTTGCATTGGTATTCACTACTTCTCGTCGATTATCAGTTCAGTCCACGAGCTCTTTTGATCATGATTCTGCTCTGGCCTCAAGAAACCTTTGAGTATCAGCTGCTGTGCAAGGAGAGCGAAACGCATGAAAGACTGACTCTTAAAATTTGGAAAGGACACAGCAGAGGGCTGATTTACAGACTTGTAGACAGTGTGGAAAAACTCCACAACCTTGCTTCCAACAAAATATTCACTAATGCCCTTTAGGGAAGGAAATCTGCCATCCTTACCTGGTCTGGCCTACATGTAACTCCAGACCCACAGCAATATGGTTGACTCTTAACTGCCCCCTGGGCAATTAAGGATGGGCAATAAACGCTGGCCCTTATCCTGTGAATAAATAAAAAAAACAATAATTGAGGTAGGGTAAGGGGGAGTCGAGGCAGGGATATCAGGAAGTGATAACTGAAATCCTGAAATGTATTGGGATACTACAAAATGGATGGACAAAGATGGATCCGATGGCCTTAATCAATGTATCTCATGAAACCAGAAACAAGAGTCCCAGAAACGGGGTAAGACAAATCCTTCTTAAAATTGCTGGGATATTTCCCTTCAGTTCACTGCGCTGTTCTTCAGGCATTACCCAGACAGCTAAAGTGACAAAATGGCAGGCAGGGACCATCTCCACACATTTGACCAAATATGGGCACCATGCAGACTACATCTGAGCGGCCTCTTTGATTTTACGGAAACATCCGTGGATAGTAACAGACAACCACACGCTAAAATGTTCGGAAGAAATACAAGCTGAGGGGATAAGTTCATGCCCAGAGGCTGGTAGAACTCCTTCCCCTTGCTGCTTTTCTGTTGCCGCTCAGGGAATGTTGCACATCCATTCTGCTTCCCCTTTCTTGAATTAGCAGAAAGGGAACTTTGGGTCAGGGAATGAGAACATCCTCTTCCTTGCACTACTCCCTGTGACCAGCATTTGCTAAGATTACCACAGCTCTGTGTACTGCCTGTTGGAAAACACCTCCCAGATGCTATATTTTAACATATCTGCTCAAGATGGCTATGATTGAGCTCTACTGATGGGCTCCTCCACTCAAATGGGAGAGGACTGGAGGTTGAAGTTTGTACCTAGACTCAGGAGATAATTGATAAAGTAGTTAGTTCGATTTGATGCTGTAGCAGTCACAGAGTTATAGTTTGTCAACTTTCACTGAGATAGGGTCTGTCAACAGACTTGAGGGGAAGTGGAATTTGCATTTAATTCTCATAGGTGCTATACTAATGTAATCTTTGTCGCACTGAGTTTCTGGGAGCTATACACTACATTGTTGGAGCCTTGAGATCTGTACAGTGCGGTATGGAAGGTGTGTCTTTAAGCACTTAAACAATTCACTAAGCTTCCCAGAATGACCTGAAGCCCTATGGGATTGAAGCTTGATCTCCCAGACCCAGCTGTGTATGACATGCTGGAAACATCACAGGAGCGCTAAAGCTAATCAACTTGCTTCCTTTACCGATTTTCTCTGAACATTTTCTTTACCACGTCGAGAAAGATTTAAAATTGGAGCAGAAATTATCTGGCAGTCGATCATAATCCAACTGGGAAATGAGCAGACTCCTTGGGCTAAATGGTCTACTTCTGCTCATATGTCTTAGGGAGTCTTTTGACTCTGTGAATGTGGTGTGTCAAAAGGGCAGATATTGATGGATGAATAGGAGGCGGATAGGCCAGAGGCTCATATTTGAAGAAGGCGTGTATGAGTCACAATAAGGATTCAATCCTGCTTGGCGCCATAATGAAATAAGGTAGGTGGTTCAACGTTGGCTTACAAAATAAATTAGGGATAGTATCAGATGCAAAAATGAGATATATAAAGTTGCCCAAGAAAGCAGCAAGCCTAAGGATTGGGAGCCATTTAGAATCCAGCAAAAGTACAATTAGTTTGATAAAGAGGGGGGAGGTGAGAGTAAAATGTAGACCATAAAAAGAGGTGGAGTTGACTAGAAGGGCTGAATGGCCTACATCTCTCCATGCTTCTAAGACCATGCTTACCAGTGTAGTGCTGAAGTGGCAGACTGGATTATATGTCCAAGAAGCACATTGAAAAATTGGAGCCCTTTTTGATAGTCCCCTCGCTAGTCTGGCACATTCTCCCTTGCCTCTAGCATTTACCATTCTGGAGAAATATCAGGACTGTGTAGCTCCAAGTGTCAGTCTGAGCCTTCAGCCTTGGCTGGCATTCACTGTTCTGGTGAGCTCACCTACTGTTCTCATGGGGAGACAAGGAACAGGCTCCCTCTGTAACTCTCAGCATCTTGCCTCAGTGTTTATTGACCTTTACTTCTTCCTCCTTCAGTTAACTTGTAATCTCTTGATTCCTAACCTGGCTACATGAGCTGTACCCCCCCAGTGAGAAATACCACTGCGGAAATCAGAAATCAAAACAGGAAGTACTGGAAATACTCAGCAGGTCGGAAACATGTGTGGAAAGTTACTGCTTCAAGTTGTCTCCCTTTCAGACAGAATTAGTCTGAAATGAATGATCTTGGCTTCATAGGTTTTTGGGGTTAGGGGTTCAGGTATAAGCATGACCAATTAATGCATTCTATCTCCTTTTTTATCGTGTTCTGCCGTTCTTTTGTCAATCATTTTCATTATCAAGTCTTCTCCCTCTATATCCCAAAACTCCCACTGATTCTGAATCCCTGTGCTTAACTATCTCAACCCGCTTTGTGACAACAATTCGCAAATGAATAATCGGAAATATTGTGCCTTTATCCGGAGGTGAATGCTGTTAATAGGGAGCTCAAAGAGGGAGATGCTTGTAACACTCAGAGAGTACGGGTGAAGGTGGATTAACATAGAAACATGAGTCACACGCTTGGCGAATTTTGCCAATTATTTGGAGAAGTATTTTTAAGGTCTGTCCTCTTCCCTTTTGTCCACTGGCTTGTTGTGACAGCTGAACATAATTCTCCAAATATAGGAAATGACAGCGTTGTATAAAAAGCATCAGCCTCCCACTCACTCCCAGTAAACAAACACCCTCTGAGCTCAATTATAACCCCCAGCCCCCTCCATCCCTCCCTGGCTCCATCCAACAGTGCTGTACACATGCTTATGACCTCCAGTTATTCATTGCTTCTATGCAGCAGGTTCTTAATAGATTGAAATCAGAAGGTACATAATTCTTTGAAAGCTGCATCACAGGTAGGCAGGATGGTTAAGTACGTGTTTAGCACACTTGCCTCCATTGAGTCCAGGTGTTGGGATTAGATTAGATTAGACTTACAGTGTGGAAACAGGCCCTTTGGCCCAACAAGTCCACACCGGCAAATTCACCTGACCCGCACATCTTTGTGACTGTGGGAGGAAACTGGAGCACCCGGAGGAAACCCACGCAGACACGGGGAGAACGTGCAAACTCCACACAGTCAGTCGCCTGAGTCGGGAATTGAACCCGGGTCTCGGGCGCTGTGAGGCAGCAGTGCTAACCACTGTGCCACCATGCCGCCCTGTTATGTTGAGATTGTACAGGACACTGGTGAGGCCACCTCTGGACTACTGTGTATAGTTCTGGTCGCCTTGTGTTCGGAAGGATATTGGTAAATTGGAAAGGGTGCAGAAAATAGTCCAGTCCTCGGTAGTATAGTGGTTAGTATCCCCACCTGTCACCCGGGAGACCAGGGTTCAATTCCCCGTCAGAGAGTCTGCGGCATTTTGAGAAGCCCGCTCCACATCTCAATGCAGGAGTGCCGAATTCAAGTCCCGTTTGTGGGCGGCATGGTGGCACAGTGGTTAGCACTGCTGTCTCACAGCGACAGAGACCCGGGTTCAAATTCCCGACTCAGGTGACTGTCTGTGTGGAGTTTGCACATTCTCCCCGTGTCTGCGTGGGTTTCCTCCGGGTGCTCCGGTTTCCTCCCACAGTCCAAAGATGTGCAGGTCAGGTGAATTGGCCATGCTAAATTGCCCATAGTGTTAGGTAAGGGGTAAATGTAGGGGTATGGGTGGGTTGCGCTTCGGCGGGTCGGTGTGGACTTGTTGGGCCAAAGGGCCTGTTTCCACACTGTAAGTAATCTAATCTAAAAAGGTTTACGAGGATATTGCCAGCAATGGAGGGTTTGAATTATAAGGAGAGGCTGGATAAGCTGGGAGTTTTTTTCCCTGGAGTGTAGGAAGTTGAGGAGTGACATTATAGAGGTCATAAAACCATGAGGTGTATAGGTAAGGCAAGTGACAGGTGTCTTTTCCCTGGTGGGGTGGGGATGAGGTGAGAGGAGAAAGATTTGAAAGGGACCTTCAGGGCAACGTTTTCACACTGAAGGTGGTTTGTATGTTGAATGAACTGCCAGAGGAAGTGGTGGATGCAGGTACAGTCACATTTAAAAGACTTTTGGACAAGTACATGAGTAGGAAAGGTTTAGAGGGATATAGGCCAACCACACGCAAATGGGACCAGTTTAATTTGGGAAATTTGGTCAGCGTGGACTGGCCAGACTGAAGGGTCTGTTCCTGTGCTGCATGACTCTACAACTGTAGCACGGAGACTGAAATAACAGATAGCTATGAGAAAGAGACTTAATCCATGGAGCAGCTTTCTTGTGTCTGCTAGACCTTCAACATTGCCCATGACATACAGTCACACCACCCACTCCAGCAGCATCTCTGCGTATAATATATTAAAACAGCTCAAGCATTCGTATCTAAGTGTGAGTAATTAAGGATTAGCCATAACCTCCATGTCAGAATGTTATTGAGTAAGCTAACCTGTGGGTAGACAATACCATCAGTGATGGACTCTCTCCCCACCCCCACCCTCCTCTAGCTTATCTCTCCACGCTTCAGGCTCACTGCCTTTATTCCTGATGAAGGGCTTTTGCCCGAAACGTCGATTTCGCTGCTCCTTGGATACTGCCTGTGCTCTTCCAGCACCACTGATCCAGAAACTGAGGACAATTAGGGTTAGGCAACTAAAACTCACTTTGAGTGTAGATATCTTTCCAACAGAATGTGTCAGAGTTGCACCAGCACTGTACGCAATGGAGCAAACGCAGATCAATGGGTTTGGTGTAGTTGGGTGCTTGTTGACCAGTATAGAAGGGCCAAAGGGTCTGTTTCTATCCTGTATGGCTGCAGGAATCTACTCCATTTCACGTCTGTACAAGTTTCCAGTCCGGACCGCTCGACTTGCATTTGACACATTTCACCACGTTTTTATTGTCAATCTTTATAAATTCCTGTGCTTTTATTTCAAATGAGAAGTGTCTATTTAAACTGACTGCGCCTTCTCGGCTTTGGACTTGTCAAACTGCTTTTAAGGCAGGCAAACTAAATGAATAATTGAAAAAAATTGTACGTTTCACCAGGAATTTATCAAGTTTTATCAATGAAATTGAGCGGGTGTCCCAGAGCATGAATCACTGAAAGGTCAGTGTGTCAGTACAGCAAGTAATCAGAAAAACTAATCGAATGTTGTGCTTATTGTGAGGAGACTATTGAACATAAGACTAGGGAGGTCAAACAGGGCATTGATAAGTAAATGAAGTGTGGAGCTAGGAAGGCACAGTAGGTCAGACAGCATCAGAGTAGCAGGAAAGTCAACGTTCTGTGTCAGGACCCTTCATCAGTACTTGACCAGACCCTGTCTGAAGCAATCCAAAAATGTGCAGGTTAAGGTGAATTGGCCACGGTAAATTTCCCATAGTGCTCAGGGATATGCATTAGTCAGGGGAAATGTAGAGTAATAGGGCAAGGAAATGGGCCTGGGTGGGTTACTCTCCAGAGGGTCCATGTGGACTTGTTGGGCCAAATGGCCTGTTTCCACATTGTCGGGATTCTATGATTCATAGTAGTCACCATACTTATAGAAGGATGTTAAGGGGTTGGAAGCTGTTCAGAGAAGGTTGAGGAGACTAATCCCTGGGGATTGCCTTATGAGGAAAGGTTAGACAGGCTGGTTAGAAGAGTCAGGGATGGCTGCAGTGAAATGTACACGATCCTGAGGAGGATTTGATTGTGTGGATGGTTCCTCTTGTGGGAGAATCTAGAACTAGGGATTACAATTTAAAAATCAATTAATGGGAGTGCCAAGCCAACGCAGAGAGTGGTGTGTTCTGTTGCCTTCATTCTAATTGTGGAGTTCCCTCCAAATTTGTCCATCTCTTTACGTCCCTTTCCTGTTAAAAAAGCTCCTTAAACTATATAACTCCCCGAAGCCTATCATCACTGAGGAAACATTTTGTCAATCTTTTCTTTGGAATTCTCTTCTTTAAAAGGTGATGGATGATGAACTTTTGAATATCCTTTATTCCCGAGTACCAAGGGAGTGGAAAGATTATCGGGGGATATTGCTGGAATGGTAGAATCATAGGATCCCTAGGGTATGGAAACAAGTCATTTTGGCCCAACGAGTCCACACCAACCCTCTGAAGACTATCTCACCCAGACCCATTGCCCTATTACTCTACATTTACCCCTGACTAATGCACCTAGCCTACACGCCCCTGAACATGATGGGCAATCACCTGACCTGCACATGTTTGGATTGTGGGAGGAAACTGGTGCACCCGGACGAAACCCACACAGACACGGGGAGAATATAGGAATATAGAGTTAAGGTTAAAATCAGATCAGCCGCCATCCTACAGAATGGGGTAACAGGCTCGATGGGCCGAGGGGCCCCTTGCTGGCACGTATGACAATTTGTCACCTCTACAACTCGTGACGCAAAACCAGGAGTGGAGTCTGGCGTCTGATGTGACATCCTCCTGGTAACTCCCGCAGCCAAACCTGTGCCAAGCATAATGTTTGGCATTCCTTTTGGCGTTGGGGACCTTGAGACCCTGGAATTTGGGCAGCGGGAGTCTTTCTATATTTCACTCACTCTTGTGCCCTGCAAGGGATGCTCCAGCTTGGCTGCACTGCGTTAAGACAACACGGGAGACAATTAGGAGGGATAAACCCAACATAGTCAGGCTAGGCCTCCACGCCAACTCAGTGACTGGCATGGTCCGAGTCGATAAAGCGTGGTGCTGGAGAAAGCACAGCAGGTCAGGCAGCATCTGAGGAGCAAGAGAGTCAACGTTTCGGCTTTAAGCCGCCTGACCTGCTGTGTTTTTTTCCAAGCGCCACACTTTATCGACTCTGACTTCTCTCGTGTCTGCAGTCCTCTCTATCTCCTGACTGCCACGTTCCATCTGTTGCAAGGGGGGTCTAGGGCAGAGCAAATGAAAGGATGGCACCAAGATGCTGATGGATCTAAGTAAAGTAGAAAGAGGAGAATGATGGTCCTCCTTGATCTTCCTCTGCAGCAGAGACTGACAGATCAGAGTGGGGCTCCCGAGCAGTACGACGCAAGTGAGGGCTTCAGATGCTGGAATTAGAGTCAAGATTAGAATGATGCTGGAAAAGCACAGCAGGTCATGAAGCACCCAAGGAGCAGGGAAATCGACGTATCGGGCCGGAGCCCTTCATGAGGAATTTCTGATGAAGGACTCCATCCTGACATGTCGATTTTCCTGCTCCTCGGATGCCGCCTGGCCTGCTGTGCTTTTCCAGCACCACTCTAATCTTGACTCCTCAGCAGTACCTTTGTCAAACTAATCAGAGAGTTCATCGGATGGGTGAAAGACGGAGAGTTCAAGGAGCATTTCAAATGTGAAACAAAGATAGAGAGTGAATGAATTTGAAATGGATTCCAAAGCTGAGGCAGCTGAATACACTGCCAACACTGGTGGTTTGTCAGTCCTGATGATTACCGTGTGTTGCATTTCTCATGAAAGTATATTTTCATACTAGTTCACAGTCACTCTTGTCTCTGTGCAACATAAGTAGATGGATTTGATAAACACTTTAGATTGTTCACTCCTTCCACAATGTAGCTAATGTGTGTGTACCATGTACCAGTCAGACTACAGTAACCCACCAAGGCTCCTTCAACAACACTTCCAAACTCGTGGCCTCTATCATCTAGAAGGCAGCAGATGGATGGGAACATCACCTCCCCTCCCTGAGCCACTCAGCATCCTGATTTGGAAATATGTTCTTTCCCGCTTGTCACAGGGTCAAACTCTTATGGCTCACTCTCCAATAGGGAGGAGGATTCGCTCCAGCAGAGAGGATGTGGCAGCTCACCACCACCTTGCCAAAAGTATCAGGGGTTGGGCAATTCCCGTGTCCCACGAACAGCTTCTTACAAAAGGACAAAAACAAAGGTTTTTTTTATCATCTTCAGGAGTCACTTCTTCTGCAGAGTTCATTAAATCAGAGAGTCAGTGCTAACCACTGATCCACTGAGCCACCCTATCATTTCATTTCATCGTCATTTCGAAATCTGGGACCAGCCTGCAATTTTGAGTGAAAGTTGAGTGCTTCTGAACTCGTTGACAAAGGCCTGTGTGGAGCCGAGGTGGCAGGGAGATACAAGCCTGTCACACAGTGGGGGGTTATCCTGGAATCAGCTGTCCAGAGGCAGCAGAAAAACCCTCTCATGTTCCCTCACGCACAGAAAACATCCAGGCAAATGCAGGCAACGGATCGTCAAAGTAGTCTTTTAAAGCTGCTTTCTTTCTCTTCACGCAGCCAGCGGTGTGACTGGGGAAGTCTCAAATTCCTCGATGCTTAGATTTCCAACCTTTGATATTACGATGGGAAAAATCGCCTTGCAAAAGAGCAGAACGGTGACTCATTTCAAACTGTAGCCTTTTTTAAAAAAAAATATATAAAAAGAAACTCTTTCTAGAGCTGCCGAGCGGCTGATGTGAAAATAGCAACAGTGCAGCATATAAGGATGCCCTGGTTTGAACTCTGCAGGCAGAGCCGCCGAAACAGAACAGTCCTTGATTGGGACCGAACCACAAAATGGTGCCCCCCTCCCGTCAAATCAAAACTTCAAACAACTTCAGACCACATATTGGCTTTGGTCCACCACGTCAACACAGGCCTAGTCTGCAGCTTCTGACAGCCTTGAGCTGTGCCACAGGTGAATAACTTTCCAGCAAAGTGGCTTGGCCTGTTTTCACAGCACACTGCTGTTATCAGAGTGATCCTGTTTGCCGAGGATGGTTTTCCATCTGAGGTTTAGGGTGGTCTTTGTCTCTCTCTGTCTCACACACACACTGATCCTTCAGTCATGTTACCCAGTAAATTTCATAGAGTCCCTGTGGTGTGGAAACAGGCCATTTGGCCCAACAACCCTCCAAAGAGTAACCCACCCAGATCCATTCCCCCCCCCGACCCTATTATTCTATGTTTATCTCTGATTCATGTGCCTAACCTACACATTCCTGAACACTATGGGACAATCTAGCATGGCCATTTCGCCTGACCCGCACATTTTTGGACTGTGGGAGGAAACCGGAGCACCCGGAGGAAACCCGGAGCAGACACGGGGAGAATGTGCAAACTCCACACAGACAGTTATCCGAGGCTGGAATTGAACATGGGCCCCTGGTGCTGTGAGGTAACATTGCTCACCACTGAGCCACTGTAACACCCACCATAAGGCAGTAGGACCGCACAAGATTATATCTTGTCTTCCCTGGGCCAAGGGCTTGGTCTTTTTGTCAGGCGGATCACTGGTGCTGCAGGGTGCGAAAGATCCCCTCCTTGCTATGCCAGGCACGACACTCACACATTTTGGATAGGACCATGGCTTCTCTTGAGTTGGCCGCTGTTGAAAGGAACACAGCTGTGTCGGGGAAGGCTGTGTTAGTCTCCATGTTGTGCACAATGCTGCAAAACTTGGGAAGGAACCTCTGCTTCAGAACACAGCTGTGGCTAACCATAACGACATCCAGAGTCACAGTCATGGTGTTATACAACACAGAAGAGGCCTTTCGGCCCATCGAGGCTGTGCAGACCCAACTGCACCAGTCCTATTTTCCTGCACTAGGCCCGTAGCCTTGAAAGTTATGACACTCCAACTCTGCCTCAACTACCCTCCCAGGTTGTGCATCCCAGAGCCAACCCCACCCCCACTCCCACCCTCTGGGTGAAAAACCTTTTCCTCAAAGCCCCTCTCAACCTCCTACCTTTCACTTTAAAACAATGCCCTCCCTCAGTTATTTCAAGGGAATGGCCGTTTTCTATCCACTCTATCCACACCCACACCCGTGGTCCTTCACACCTCCACCAGGGAGTGGAAGTTTTACAATCCGTTGCCCCCGACGTCAACATTCATGTGGGGGGGACCAGAATTCAACGTCGGAGGTCACGGTCCTGAATTGCCCACTTGCTTGGCTTCTCCACCAACTATAGCCAATGCACCCACATTTCTGCAGGTCAAATTATAAGGGCACCCCATTGCAGGCTCATGTGCCTTGATGCCCTGTGCCCCAGGGCATGGACAAACAGAGCCGAGACAACACCTATCACCCAAGGCTAGCTCCAGTATTGAGGGTCAAGCTCATCAAGCTCATAGCTGTGCACCACTCCATCTCTGTTGCCCAGCCACTTCTGGCATTCCTCCAGACCACAACACTTAAGAAGTGTAATGTGGCACTGAGTCATACATACTGGTGTTATGTGGTGCTGGCCTCCAACCTGGGCCTCCCTCTGAAGCAGTGACCCTGCAGCTGAAGGCATGGCCTTTAATGGTGTTGATGACCTCTGCGCCTCTTTTCAGGGAGTCTGCAACTTTACCTCCATCAACTGTTGTTGCTCGATTCTTTCTCTTCCCTCTAGATTTTCCATGGGGATGCAGAGTCCCCGCAGCCTTGAGAATATTGTTACTCCCCATCTCCTTCATTTCAGACGTCACTCCATCCAAAAAGCAGGCTGGGAAAGGGTGTTCTCTCCCCTGTAACACTGTCCATCTCCAGCCCTGGCTGAAACTCTCCTGCTCCCTCCAGATGCGATTGCTCCACATAATCCTGGTAAAGCCTCCTCCCCCCCTCTGAGCTCAGCGTAATCACTGTCGACTCTTCACGCCTTGTCAAGGTTAGAGTAAGGCTGGAAAAGCACAGCAGGTCAGGCAGCATCCGAGGAGCAGGAAAATCGGCGTTTCATCAGGAATGAGGCTGGGAACCTCAGGGGTGGAGAGATAAATGGGAGAGGATGGTGTGACTGGTGGGATGGTAGCTGAGAGTGCAATAGGTGGATGGAGGTGGGGGTGAAGGTGCTAGGTTGGAGAGGAGGGTGGAGCGGATAGGTGGGAAGGAAGATTGACAGGTAGGACAGGTCATGAGGGCAGCGCTGAGCTGGCTGGTTGGAACTGTGGTAAGGTGGGGGGGAAGGGAAATGAGGAAACTGGTGAAATCCACATTGATGCCATGGGGTTGAAGACACCTAGTCTCATTCAGAGCTAAGCTCCTGGTCAACAAGCAATACCTTAATATTAGAACTCTCATCCTTGTTTTCACATTTCCCCATGCCCCCACTTTTCCCTATTTCTCTAATCTCCTCTGGTCCTATAAGCTTTTGGGATCTCAACCTTGATAGGGTTAGTTTTAGGATTAGGGTTAAGTTTAGGGTTAAAGTTAGGGACAGGGTTAGGATTAGGGATGGGGTTAGGTCAGGATTAGAGTTAGAGTTTGGGTTGGTTCAGGTTAGGGTTAGAGTTAGGTTTAGGATAGGGTTAATTTGAGTTAGAGTTAGGGATAGGGATAAGGTTAGAATTAGGATTAGCATTAGATTTAGAGTTAGGGTTAGGTTTAAGATTAGGAGAAAGTGAGGACTGCAGATGCTGGAGATCAGAGCTGAAAATGTGTTGCTGGAAAAGCGCAGCAGGTCAGGCAGCATCCAAGGAACAGGAGAGTCGACGTTTCGGGCATGAGCCCTTCTTCAGGAAAGGCTGTTGGAGATGCTGCTTCTTTTCTCCTTATCTAAAGGATGTTATGAATGTGCTGGAGGTAGTTCAGAGATTTGCCAAATTGATGGCTTTTCCAGCAACACATTTTCAGCTTAGGTTTAAGATTAGTTTAGGATTAAAGTTAGGGTTAGGTCTAGTTTAGAATTAGAATTAGAGTTAGGATTATGTTGTGGTTAGAGTTAGAGTTAGGGTTAAGATTCATGTTGGAGTTAGTTTTATAGTCAGGTTTAGGATTAGGTTTAGGGTTGGGATTGGCTTCACGTGCACCCTGAATTTAATCGTTCCACCACTGAACGTGCCTTAGTTGATAAAGACCAAAATTTTGTAACTCCCTTCCTAAACCCGTCATCCATTCCTCCTTGAAGCTTTTGATCAGTTTCCCTAATGTCTCTTTATGTGGCTCATCTGAATGTTTAAACATTTATTCCCTTATGGGATGTGACCATTACTGGCAAGGCTAATATTTGTTGCCCATCTCTAACCTCCTTTGGACATTTCATGAGAGCCAGCCATGCTGCTGTGGGTTTTATGTCATATATAGGGGAATGAATGGCAGATTTCCTTTCCTCGAGTAAATCAGATATTCTTTTATAATCAACGATGGTCACTATTACTTAGATTAGCCTTCAATTCCAGAATTTTTTATTAACTGAATTCAAATTCCACCGAGATTTGAACCCATGTTCCCAAATAATGAAGTTGGATCTTTATAGTGCTTGTCATGTGACACCATCACTATGGCCCCATCTTCCCTTTAGTCTCTTTCTGAATTGCACATTTGGCTACATGAGGATACAAGATGGATGCGTGGTGTAGTTGCTTGCCTTAATATCTGTCCAAGGGAGTGGTTTAATTTATTCTTCTACTTGTCTTTATCAATGACCTGGTGACCATCATCACACCTGATTGGTTCGTTGTGCACGTATGAAAGGTCACAATGGAGGAGGTTAGCTCAGTAAATCTCTAGCGAAAAAAAAAAGTGATGCTGAGGCTAAAAGCGGTCCTGGGGCTTTCCATTGGTACAGTTCTCTGAAACTGCCTCTCTCACTCTCTAAACCCTTGGCTGCCGTTACGTTCATCCTTTGCTGAAATCTGATCCCAGTGACCATTCCCAGAGTAAAGCTGCCTGTTCCTAGGACTCCAAACTTATAATCATTACATCACATCTGGCCATTGGTCTCTCCGAATCCAAGTCACTTCATTTACTTTTTCTTGTCTTCTCCTTTTCTCAGCTTTTCGTGGTTTTCTTAAGACCATAAGACCATAAGACATAGGAGTGGAAGTAAGGCCATTCGGCCCATTGAGTCCACTCCGCCATTCAATCATGGCTGATGGGCATTTCAACTCCACTTACCAGCGTTCTCCCCGTAGCCCTTAATTCCTCGAGACAACACGAATCTATCAATCTCTGCCTTGAAGACATGTATTTGTTTGAGGGATCCTAATCTTTCACTTTAGCTGTTGAAGTTTAAAAAAAAATCACCATCTCCTTCTGGTACCCAATCCTTATTCAGAAAGATCAAATGACTGGACAATGGAAAAATACAAATTCTGAAGAAAGTCCACCTTTGCTAAGTTCAATGCCACAATCTTATATTAGTCCAGAGACTGTATATTCTAGCACAGCGTTATAGACTGTGGAGATAATCCACCTTTGATTCCAGATCTCTAAATGATCCAAAGTTATATTGTATGGTAAAACTGGCCATTTCCTTCTCAGGCCAAGACCGTTGTAGTTTTACAGGGAGCTGCTCCAGCAAGTGCCAATCCCTCCTTTATCGTTATTGTATCTCTTCCCACCCGTCATGGGGTATTGGTAGGAGGCCAATGTTTGTGCGGGTGGGGTCAGGGGATCAGCAGTGGTGACAGTGGTATGGTATTGGCGTCCCTGAACTTGATATCCAAAGGCTCAGGCTAATGATTTAGGAGGAGTGGGTTCAAGTCCCACTACAACCGGTGCTGGAATCTAAGTTCAGCTCATGAACCTGGAACTGAAAGCCAGTCTCAGCGATAATGACCATTGAATTATCCTCAATTGTCGCAGTAGTAAAACCCCACAGGGTTCACAAACTCCCTGAGCTGGTCTGACATATTCATGATTCCATGATGTATAGTTGGCTTTCACCTGTCCTCTGCAGTGGCCCAAACAGGCAACTCGGTCCAAATAGGGATGGGTAATAAATACTGGCCCACGCGCTGTGAAAGAATTAAGGTAAAAATAAACAGGTATGTTAGAAACGACAGGGTGCGGGGAATAACAGCAAACCACCAGGACCTTTACCTCTTGAAATCAGAAGTAATGCTGCAGTCCACACCTTTCTGCGTCTGGGCTATCATGGAATCAGGATTGGCACACAGGCCTCACACTCTCCCCTAGGGATTCCTCCTGTCATTGTGTTCAGCGACTTTATTGATGGATTAAAATGCAACCTTTCAACAGAAGCAGACCTGTTTGGCTTGAATAAGCACCTTCAACTGCGTGGCCTACGGCCTGCATTTAAAACCCAGGGCAAACTCATTTAACTCCAAAAAATACAACAGACAATTGGAGGTCCATCTCAGATCCTTCCTGCAGTGGGAGGTAAGTAAATCCAAAACCTCCCGCACCAAACAATGTGTCAAAAGTGGATAGTTTTTGAGAATAGGATGTCCTACATACCATAGCTGTACAGTCTGCTGCTTCATAGGGTCAGTGGTACACTATGCTTTTTCATCGAGAATCTGACATCAGGGTTCATGGAGAGACAGACTAATGGGTGAAGAAGTTCTCTCTCCTTTAAAGGCCTTGTTCTTGCGAGCCGCCTGGAAAGGCTGTTGGAGATGTTGTTTCTCTTTTCCTTATCTAAAGAATGATATGAATGCGCTGGAGGTAGTTCAGAGATTTGCCAAATTGATGACATGAATTGTCCAACGAGGATAGGATAATGGAGAGAGAGCAGGAGCAGGGAGTGTATTGGATGAACAACCACGATCATATTCAGAAGGCCTGAGATTTACAAGGATGTTAAGGGGGGTTAGAGTGTTTGAGCTAAAGGGAGAGGCTGGGGCTTTTTCCCTGGAGGCTGAGGGGTGACCTTACATAGGTTTATAAAATCTTGAAGGGCATGGACAGTGAGAACATGCCAAGGTCTTTTTCCTTGAATGGGGGAGTCCAGCGAGAGAGGAATGATAGAAAAATGCCCTGAGGGATAATTTCTTCTACGCAGAGGGTGGCGGGTGAGCTGCCAGAGGAAGTGGTGGAGGCTGGTACTATTACAACATTTAAAAGGCATCTGGATGGGTACATGAACCGGCCACTGAATACTTTATAAGGTAGAGGTGGGTAGATTTTTTTCAGACAGGGGAATCAAGGGTTATTGGGGGTAGATGGGGACGTGGGATGTGAAACACAAACAGACCATACATGAATGGTGGAGCAGGTTTAAGAAGATGTTAAATACCTAGTAGTGTGAGGGGAAGGTAGGAGGATTGGAAAGTATTTGATTGGTTGAAATAAAATTCTAATGAGGAAATGTATACTTGGGATGTTGTCAAAAAGTACAACAGGAGAGGAAGAGAGGCTTATTCTTTCTCTGAATTCGTACATTCAGACAACACTCCTTTACTTTTCAGTTATCTTTCTCCTCGTGAAGATTTCAATCCCTTGCTGGGATCTGTTTTGTCTTTTTTATTGTTTATGATCCCGAGTGAAGGAACATTGTCCCCGGTGCTTGTCATGACAACATCACAAATGCGGATTATCCAGGCTTCATCACCTTATTGGAAGTAGGGGAGTTTTGCTGTGCACAAATTGACTGCCTCATTTCCCGATTCATAATAATTCATTGGCTGTAAACATCCTGAGAGGCACTATACAAATGCAAGCTTTTCTTCCGTGACGTAAAGTGATATGATCCAAACATTATTTTTGGTAGGATTAGACAGAAAAATGCGGGACACTTTGCTGGGGCAAAGATATTTGGGAAGGTCACCAACAGGCTTGTACCTGCAAGGAGCAGGGAGCTAATGGAGCCATTCAGTCTGGGAGGATTTTCATCGAGAGATCACATGGCCTGGTGTGTGTGCAGAATAAGACAGTTATAGTTTTGATACCAGTGAGGAAGTTGATCTACCCAAACAGCAGCGGTCATCTTTTTTCTCTTTTTTTACAATTCCTCTTAGCAAAGTGTATTAAGCAGATAACCC
Source organism: Hemiscyllium ocellatum (assembly GCF_020745735.1). Classification (NCBI taxonomy): domain Eukaryota; kingdom Metazoa; phylum Chordata; class Chondrichthyes; order Orectolobiformes; family Hemiscylliidae; genus Hemiscyllium; species Hemiscyllium ocellatum. The sequence continues at coordinate 18,673,257 of NC_083412.1, read as the reverse complement.
ACTGAAAGTCATCCTTACCACCTGAGGAGAGTTCCTGAACCTACCCCACTGTCTCCAGCAAAGGGAATTCAGCCACTGCAACTGTTCCAGGAAGACACCCCAGTGCCAGCAACTTGCATGTGTGGAATAGTTTGGGACACCGAGTACCATTTGTATAATTAATGATTTATCCTTTTTTTTCTTGAGTTTAACATTACTTGGCCAAAGTACTTTAAAGTTAAGAGGTTGCATGTTCTTTGTTTCTCCCCAGACGTGTGTGCATGCTCTAGTTTCTTAGAAAGGCTCACATAAACACACACATATATATTGTTGCAAAATCCAAAAGGTTTGACAATAAATTTTGGACCCATGTTTGCGCACGTTTATTGGTGGTAATAAACCAGACATTTGATGTGGGTTAAAGAAATGTGGCTGATTTGGGACTTTTTTCACTGGAGCCTAGGAGGTTGAGGAGTGACCTTAATGAAATTTATAAAACCATGAGGGGTAAAGATAAAGTGAATAGCAAAGGTATTTTCCCTTAGGTGGAGGAATTCAAAACTAGGGGGCTTCTTTTTAAGATGAAAGGAGAAAGATTTAATAAGGACATGAAGAGCACTTTACTACACAGAGTGTGGTTCACGTGTGGAATGAACTTACAGAGGAAATGGTGGATGCAGGTACAGTCACAATGTTTAAACAATGTTTGCATAAATACGTGAATAGGAAAGGTTTATAGGGATATGACCCAAACGTGGGGAAGCGGGTGTGACGATGCTACTACTTTAAAAAGGTTATTTTGTCCTTGGTTTTTTTTTGAAGGGAGGTCACAAAGACAGAGGTGTTGAAGAGTCTAGTTTAACAATGGAAGTGGAGTGGCCAGTTCTCCCGGTTTAAGTTTTTTCTAGTTTGTTTCAGCTGTTGCAGTCAGAAGATGTGAGAGCCCAGAAGCCTTGCAACCTTTAGTAAAGGATTCCTCTGATTTTCTCTGAAATCTCGCCCTGGATGTTATTCCCTCCTGCCTGTAAGAATCAGTGTTTGAACTTACATTTTTGCCAAGGGGTGTGTTCATGGGATGTTACTGTATTGGAACAGTTACTTTGTAATAGTTAATGTTTCAGGTCCTTTAAGCTTTCCAATAGTTAAGTTATTCTAAATTTCTTTTCTTCATGTTTCAACTGGAATGCTTACATGAATTCTGTTTTGCTTAAAGCCAAGTGGTTTGACCAGCTGCATTACACCTGGAATATCCACTTCACATCTACCTTTAAAACAAGAAAAAGTTAAGGTCTAGGTTACCTCCTTAAAAAGTGTGGAGGGGGTCTGGCCTGGTCCATAATAGATTGGGGCTTATCCAGAATCATTCTATAATTCCAATTTGGGCTTAGGGTTGTTGGACTCAAAGGAAATGAGTGGTAGGCGTAAGTGTCTTTTGTTCCGCGTGTTAAATTCGATTGGTTTAAACAGTGTTTTGTGCAGTAAAGGGTCTTTCAGTCACTAAGCGTTTTCTGGGGATGGAGGAAGTGCCTTTGGGGTTCTACAAAAGATAATGAGGGAAAAGCTGTTGGGGTTGGCAGACAAGTTGCAGTTGGAGTTGCCTTTGTTGGTGAAAGAAGGAGAGATGATTACAACTATAGCTCAGCATTTAAATTTGCTGCAAATGCCATCAGAATCTTTGGAGATTGACTTGGTTCCCATTTACCACCCCTGAGAAAAAGAACAGGAAATGACATCACCACAGGAAATGACATCACCAACCCAAGGAAACCTAAATATATAAATAGAAAGTGGACCACGCCACCAGTGCTTCTTCTGGAGGCTCACTGAGGATGTTACCTAATATGGTAATGAACCTTCTAGCTCAGCTTAGTGCGCAAACCTACATTTAGAATCTTTGGAGATGACTAAAATTCAATTGCACGTGAGGCAGCCTGAACATGAGAAGGAACTGAAGCACTTTGAATTACGGTTGAATGCAGAGGAAAGAATAAAGGAAAGAATCACCCGAACAGAACAAAAAGAAAAGGACAGAATTGCTCTAGCAAAACAAAAAGAAAACGAGAGGTAGACCTAGCAGAAGAAAGGGAGAAAAGGGAGAGTTTGAACTTCAGAAGTTGGTAATTAGGTGGGAAACTTGGCTTAAAAGGATGAAGATGAAGGCAGAAGGTAAGCATAGTGAGGAGGATAGTGATGATGAGCAAACCCATCGTAGCCAAAGGCCTGGTGAGGATCTGTTTGAATATATCGAAGAATTGCCTAAATTTGATGAGAAGGATGAGAAAGTGGCTAAACAAATGAAATCACTAGTGTCTACCTGGGTTTTGTTGACCCAAACAAAATTGGTAGGTAGAGTTGGTATGGTATTTGCATCACTATCAAAGTATGTATCTGTGGTATATGAGGAGGTGAAGAAAGCAATCTTAGGTGTATATGACCTTGTGCCAGAAGCCCACAGACAATGCTTTAGGAATCTAAGAAGGGAACCTGGTCACACATGTCCTGAGTTTGAAAGGATCAAACAAAGTAATTTTGACTGGTGGATAAGGACGTTAAAAATAGATCAAACATATGACAAGCTCCTAGAGAGACGATTATTTTGGAGGAGTTGAAAAATTTACTTCCTAAGGCAGTGAGAACTCATGTGGAAGAGCAGAGAGTTAAAACAGCAAGGTTAGCAGCTGAAATGGCTGATGATTATGAGTTGGTTCATAAATCTAAGTTTGGCATCTGACATCAATTTCAACCCATGAGGGATAGAAATTGGGGAAAAGAGGGATTCTCAGATGGTAAGGGAAAGGCAGATCTCCGTGATGATTATAAAGACAGCTTACCACAGGGTAAAAGGGAAACCCTTGAAGGGTAACGAGGAGTTAAAAAGCTCTGGTGTTTTCACTGCAACGAAATAGGCCACATGAAATCACAGTGTTGGTGGGTTAGAAAAATGGATGCAGGAAAACAGGATAAACCAGGGAATTTTGTTAATGTGGTAAAGGAAAGCATAGTGAAGGCTAAAAGGCTGCACCAAACCGTACAACCTGGTCAGAAAGTGGTTGAGAAGGAAGTGTGTGATCTTTTTAAACCATTTACTTGCGAATGTAAGGTTTACTTGCATAGGCCAGGAACAGCAGGTAAAGATTTTTACAATACTAAGAGATATGGGATCATTGTCAATCTTTGACGTTAAGAGGTGAGGAGATATGTAACTCAGAAGGACTATTGCCAGAAAAAGTGCTAGTAAGTGGAATTCATGGTGAGACAAGAAGTGTTCAGTTATGTAGAGTGAGATTGGAGTTCTCAGTAAAATGTGGGGATGTGGTGGTGGGAGTACTGGAAAAGCTCTTGGCGTCAGGAAGCCAATTTGTCCTTGGAAATGATATAGCTGTGTTACAGGTAGGAGTGCTGCCTACAGTGCTTGAAAAGCCAGTGGAGGGTCAGGCCACTGAGGTATAACAGGAAGTGTATCCTGGGATCTTTCCTGACTGTGTGATAACAATGTCACAATGCCACCGGTTGAAACAGGAGGAGAAGTCAAACTATACAGATAAGGAAGTTGAAGTAGAATTATCAGAACCGTGTTTGATCGAACGGTTGAGACAAAACAGGTGCAGGTGGAGGAGAAAGTGGATAATTTTAGCTCAGAGAAATTAACTGAGTTACAACAGAAAAATGAAAAATTGAAGCAATTGGATCAAAACATTGTACGCAGAAGGAGAATCTGGGTGTATTCCCAAGTGTTGCAATCTTAAAAATGATGTCTTGATGAAGAAAAGGAGACCATCTTATGTTTAAGCTGATGAGAAACAGGCAGAAGTTCATCAATTTATATTATCTGTGGGTTATAGAAAGGAGGTGTTGTGGGTAGCACATGAATTGCCAGAAGGAGGTCATTTCGGGGTAAGAAAAACTCAAGCTAAAATACAAAAACACTTTTGCTGGCCTGGAGTGCTTAAGGAGGTAGTTGAATTTTGTCAGACATGTCATAATTGGAAAACCGCAGACAGTAATAAAACAGCACCTTTGCTGCATTTGAGGAGCCTTTTACAAGGGTCTTAATTGATTATGTAGGACCCCTACCTAAAACAAAAAGAGGGAAATCTGTATTTGTTCACAATAATGGATATGTCCACTAGACTTCCTGATGCCATTCCGTTACACAATATCACAGCTAAAAGGATTATATAAGAGTTACTCAACTTTTCACTAGATGCAGACTACCCATAGAGATACAATCAGATCAAGGGTCAAATTTTACATCAAAATTATTCAGGGAAGTTATGAATAGGTTTGGAATAAAACAACTCAAATCAATCTGGAATCGCAGGGAGCGCTAGAAAGGTAACATCAAATATTAAAGATCACGTTAGGGACTTATAGTCAAGACTATCCAGCCAGTTGGAATAAAGGAATTCTATTTGTGCGTTCTGCCATTTTGGGATGCACCAAATGAGATGACTAAGATCAGTCCATTTGAGTTAGTTTTTGGGCATGATGTGAGAGGACCACTGAAATTAATTCAGGAAAAATTAGTGAATCAGAATTCAGAGACCACATACTTAGACTATGTGTCAAATTTTGGGGAACGATTACATAGAACGGGGGAGCTGGTTAGACAGCATTGAAAAATATCACAGCATGTGATGAAACAGGAAGTTGACAAGAAATCAAAAACTCTGAACTTTGCTAACATAAATAAAATTTTAGTGTTACCGCCAGTGATAGGTAAACCTTTAAAAGCAAGGTTTAGTGGACCTTATCAAATCGAAAGGAAATTGAGTGAGGTGAATTATTTGATATGGACTCCAGATAGAAAGAAATCTCACAGGGTGTGTCATGTGTCGGGAAGGATAGCAAAAGGAGAATGTGTTACTAGTTACAACACAGAGTGAAGAACCACGTTCAGAGGATTCTGAATTGGACATTCCTCAAATTCTTCCAATTGCACAATGAGGAAGTTTTCAAAAATTGGGATGTTATTGAGTTACCTTCCAAAGGAAAATCGAAATGACCCTGAAAGAGTTATTACTATTGCTTGAGGAGATATGTGGGAATAAGCTGGAAAATACTAATCTAATTGTGCAAAAAGCAAATATAGGAGATGATGTTCCAATTAAGCAACATCCTCTAAAGTTGGCACAGGTTCAAAAGGAGATTGAATGCATGCTGCACGACAATATAATCAAAGTGAGTTGCAGCGACTGGAGCTCATCCTTAGTAATCATGCCAAAAGCAGATGGTACCCAATGTTCTATGTGGACTATCAAAAAGTCAATGCAATTACAAAGTCTGATTCATATTCAATTCTATGTTTGGAAGATCATATTGAGAAGGTAGAACAAGCAACTTATACTTCTAAATTGGACTTACTCAGATGATACTGGCAGGTACCCTTATCTGAAAGAATGAAGACAATTTTGACTTTCGTAACATCGAATGGACTATATCAATTTAAAATCATGCCATTTGGTGTGAAAAATGCACCAGCCATATTTCAAAGACTAACCAATGAAGTCATTTCTGGATTACCCAACTGTGGCACACATCGACGACCTGGTGATTTTTAGTCACATATGGAAGGAACGTTTGCACCATTTATCGGAATTATTCGATTGACGTCAGGAGGCAGGTTTGGTGATGAACATGACTCAGAATGAATTCACCAAAGCCCAAGTCACCTTCCTGGGTCATATTATTGGACATGGGCAGATGGCTCCATGGAATGTGAAAACAAAAGGTTATTGGGAAGTTTCCCATACCACCGAAGAAGAGAACAGTACTATGACTCTTGGGGTTGACTGGGTTTTTATTGGAAATTCGTGCCAAGTTTTAGCAGTGTGGCTGCTCCACTCACTGACATATTGAAGAATTGCAGAAACTCTCAGTGGATGGAGGACAGTCAGAAGGCATTTGACATCCTGAAAGCTGTGTTAACCACTACTTCAGCGTTTGCCACACGTGGTTATGCCAAGCCTTTCAAGATGGCTATTGATACGAGTGATGTGGGTGTCAGTGCTGTGCTCTTATAAGAAGACCAATGGACCTACCAGGAAATTGAATATTCATGAAGAGAAATATTCCACAATTGAGAAGGAGACCTTGAGCTTGGTGTTGGTGTTACAACATTTATGTTGCCAGTAACGTGCCTGAAACAATCATGTATACTGATCATAACCCATTAAACTTCTTAAAGAAATTTAAGCACAAAGATTCCAGTCTGCTTAGATGGAGCTTATTATTTCAGCCATTCAATTTGAAAATAATACACGTGGCAGGACGAGAAAATGTAATTTCCGTCATATTGTCGAGACTTGGATGAAGAAAGACGGAGGTGTTCGGTGGCAGGAGTAAACAGACTGAAATAGAATGTAGTAGTACATGTTGGCATAGTTATCGTCAATGTAATGTATATGTGTTGGAGTGTACTAACAGAGTAAGACTAAAGGGTTAAAATGAAGCCATCTTTGGATATTGATGGTTCATTCTATTTTTAAGGGTGAGGTGTGAAGATGCAGTCACTTTACAAAGGTTATTTTGTCCTTGGCTTTTTCGAAGAGAGGCTGTAAAGGCAGAGATGCCGAAAGGTCTAGTTTAACAATGGAAGGAGAGTGGCCAGTTCTCCCAGTTCAGGTTCTTTTCTAGTTTATTTTAGCTGTAGCAGTCAGAAGATGTCTGAGACCAGAAGCGAAGCAAGCTTTAGTAAAGGGTTCCTCTGAGATCTCTCTCTCTCTCTCTCTCTCTCTCTCTCTCTCCCTCTCTCTCTCCATGCTGCTCCCTCCTGCCTGGAAGAATCAGTGTTTGAATTTAGCTTTTTGCCAAGGAGTGTGTTTATGAGATGTTACTGTACTGGAACAGCTAATTAGTAATAGTTACCGAATTGGGTCAGTTAATATTTCCAACATTTAAATTATTCTAAATTTTTTTTTGTTTGTGTTTCAACTGTAATATTTAAATAAATTCTGTTTTGCTTAAAGCCGAGCGGTTTGACCAGATGCATCACACCTGGAAAACCCACTTCACATCTACCTTTAAAATAAGAAAAGTTAGGGTCTAGGCTACCTTCTTAAAATACCTTGAAGGGGTCTGGCCTGGTCCATAACAGTGGGACTCATTTGGCTTGGAATCAATGTCAGCATAGACTGGTTCAACTAACGGGCCTGTTTCCATGCTGTATGACTCTATGACTATACCATTGTATATGGCAGCAGAAGGTAACATTTATTGCAAACAGTAGATAATTAGGACTAGAAAAGGAAACCTTGTTTATGACATTGGAATGTCTGAGCATGCATCCTTCCAACCGGGCTGATGAGCAAGGAGATCCTACGCTGTCAACTGGTGTTGCCAGTTGGTGGAACACTGACCCCACTTGGTCACAATGGGTCAAAGATTGGATCTGGAACCTAAGTTGGGGTGGCAACATTCAGCAACTGACCCATTGGGAAGACCGGGGCTGGGCAGTGGAGGTGTGTGCGGGCTTTAAAAAGACTCATCAGGCATGGTGTCAACCATAAAGTCATAAATCAAGGCAGCCTGATGTTCAGAATGATGCCCCATGTTAAGAGCCACAGTGTCAGGGAGCAGGGAGGGAGCCAATTCTCTTCTGGCCAATGACTGGAGGTGAGTTGACCAAAAGTAGAGAGGAATTTCACTGGCCAACTCCTGTGGAAACACGCTCATGGAGGTTTTGTCATGTGACATCCTTGTACCCAACAGCCTTTGAGACACGTGTGATTTTACAACCTAAAGGCAAAAGTGTTCAATGGACATCAAGGGGAAAATAAAACGTCGTTTTAATCTTTCAGTATGGAAGACGTCGCTGGCAAAGCCAATATTTGTTGAGTCCATTGAATTGAGTGGCTTGCCAGAAAGGCTCAAATTTTGAGGATACCTTTTGACAGTTTCTCAGGGCTACATTTTGATTTTAGAGATCTTCTTTATCACTCTCACTAACTTTTTTTTAAAGGGAAAAGGAACATAGGAACACATGTAGGCCATTCAGCCTCTTGAATCTTCCATTGTGGTCTTTCTCCATACTCCTGCCTTTAGCCCATATACTTCGACACTTACAAAAATATTATGATGGAGAAGAATGCAGTCATGTTGTGATGCTAATGCACATGTCATGCTGAATTGTTTAGGATTATCCTTTTGGCTAGATAAAGTAGTATGAATGATTTTACCCATTGAGTCCCTAGCTGATATCCTTGTGGAACACCACTAGTTACACCTATTCTGCCAATAAGATTACTTACCCATCATTCCTACTTTGCCCTGTGCCACAGTCAATTTTTCAACCAGGTCAATAATTTCCCTTCAATTCCATTGATGTCAGCTTCAGCTAAAAGTCTGTCATAATGGACTTTATCAGTTGCCTTCTGGAAGTTCATACAATTAACATTCTTTGACCTTTCCCTGGCCACTGCTTCAGTCACTGCTTCAATGGTTTTGTTGAGGTATATCAGGCATGAGCTAACATTTACACGCCCTCTCTGATCAGCTGAAACTGTTCAGGTGTTGGGTCACTTCCAGAGCCAAGAACATCTCGTCGCAAAATGTAAAGAACAGAACCTGATAAATGACATTTCATTTGATGAGAGTTTAATTATATCTCCCTTGTTTGCTGTCCCAGTATGAAAATGAAAATGGAAGACATCTTAAGCTTCCAACTCACTGTCACAATCTCATATCAAGTTATGTTACTATCCAATATTGTCATGTTATTTAAATATCTCTGTTTTATTCGCACTAAATGTCTGCATGATCTTAATTACCTCTAACCTTTGGAACAAACACATCCCTAGACTTAAGTTCCCAAAAGAATTGAATATACTATCTCCTGTCAATACTATCAGCTATTAACCAGAAGGTGAACTGCAGCAGCCGTACAGCTGTTATAATACTGCAGCAGGTTACTCACCTCCTGTCTCCCCGAAGCCTGTTCACCATTTCTAAGGCACAACTCAGGAGTGTGATGGAATACTCCCCACTTGCCTGGATGGGTGCAGCTCCAACAACACTCAAGAAGCTTGACTGCATCCAAGACAAAGAGCTCACTTGATTGGCACCACATCCACAAACATCCACTCCCTCCACCACTGATGCTCAGAGCAGCAGCTTGTACTATCTATAAGATGCACGGCCAGAATTCATCAAATATTCTCAGACAGCACCTTTTAAACCCATGACCTCTTTCAGCTAGAAGGGCAAGGGCAGCAGATACATGGGAACACCGCCCCCTGCAAGTTCCCCTCCAAGCCATTCACCATCCTGACTTGAGGAAATATATTGCTGTTCCTTCACTGTCGCTGGATCAAAATCCTGGAATTCCCTCCCCAAGGGTATTGTGGGTCAACCCGCAGCACATGGACCGTGCTGGTTCAAGAAGGCAGCTCACCACCACCTTTTCAAGGATATCTATTGACAGGAAATAAATGTTGTTCCAGCATTGTCCTACAGGTGAAGATTAGATTAGATTACTTACAGTGTGGAAACAGGCCCTTCGGCCCAACAAGTCCACACCGACCCGCCGAAGCGCAACCCACCCATACCCCTACATTTACCCCTTACCTAACACTACGGGCAAGTTAGCATGGCCAATTCACCTGACCTGCACATCTTTGGACTGTGGGAGGAAACCAGAGCACCCAGAGGAAACCCACGCAGACACGGGGAGAACGTGCAAACTCCACACAGTCAGTCACCTGAGTCGGGAATTGAACCCGGGTCTCTAGCGCTGTGAGGCAGCAGTACTAACCACTGTGCCACCATGCCACCCACATGTGCCACCATGCCGCCCACAAGACTGGTCTAAATCACAAATATGAAATCTTTAGTGCTCCAGTGTCAAGTGGCAGAGTTGAAATAGAATTGTCTCAAATTTCTTTTGAAGTTCCTGCAAAGTGGTTGATATTTGCAACACCTTTAACCCCCGGGTTTACAGAAACCTTCTCGTAAATCTACCTGCCCTCCATGGCTCCTCCACTTTCCAGGTCCAACATGGCCCTGAACCAGGAATATCTGAGCTTCAGCCCAATATGGAGGTCGCAGTTAGTGAGGCCATAGGCAGGAGGCTGGGGTGAGACGTGATCTCTGACTGGGTGCCAGCTGGGCTGGGGTGGGGAGAGAGAGAGAGAGAGAGAGAGAGAGAGAGAGGATCTCTGGTTGGAGGAGCTACTCCTCACAGATTCTGTGTCCTGTTGGTCCATTGGTCAGCTCTGTGTTTGGATTTTTCCAGGCGCTTCAAGACTTTTTCAGGGAGGATTTGCCTGTATTTCCTCCCCAATCCCCTTGCCTCCCAATGAATTTTGAAGGCTGCTTGAATGATTGATGAGAGGGAGGTAATTACTGTGGATCTGGAGTCGGACTAGTTTTGGCAGATTTCTTTTCCCGAATGGTGGGAATGCAAACTGGATATATTGGGTGTTGTCTGCCATCATCACCGTTACTGAGGTGAGCTTTAATTGAATTATATTTCCCAAAAGCTGCTGCTGTGGGGATTCGAACCATAGAGACTTACCCACAGCCATTTTCTTACAATCACAGTCCCACCACCACCCGGCCACCACCCCCACAGCTTTGCTCTGGGATTGGTCAGACTTACTGTCAAGTGACTATGTGTCATAGAGCCATTAAGGCAAGGGGCCTGATGGGGAAATAGGCCATTCAGCCCAACTACTCTGCGTTGGTTAGTACCTCAATGAAAAGGACATAAAAAGGGATGAAGCATCAAAATAAATTGAAGGCTCATAAGATGAGAGCCTGAGAGAGATACTTTAAAGCGAATTCCTCAGACACTAGTTTGGCACCTACGTTCTTTGTTTTGGCTGGAATCTGTGTCAAAGGTCTTGTTTACTTCAGAATGGGCGAGGAGCTATCAGTTTGCACTCACGGGTGATGCAAATATTTATTAAAGATCTCGGCTTGCTCTGTCCAAAAGGCATGAGTCAGCAGAGAGAGTGCTGCCAATCTCAACACAAACAGACGGCTAATCTTTCCAAGACAGAACATGCCCTCTCTAATCCGTCCCTCCACATTCCTGCTCAAATCCGTCCCTCAGCCCTCTGCCCGGACTTATAAGGTGAAGGGGAATGGCATGACGCTTCCTAAGAAAGGAAGGTGGGGGTCGCGCTCGGAGCCAGAAGGGAGCTCAGAATGCAGTGATGCATTTGTGACCGGATGGCACAAAGGGAGATCCACTCGGACCATCTCTCGGGGATCCCTCTTGCCAAACAAAGTCCCCCCCCCCCGCCATCGTCCTTACCCAAGCAGCACAGAATGCAAGAGTGCCTGAAGTCAGAGTGGGCCTAACCAGGCTGTGAACATTGGACAGGGAAGAACTGGGATTGTCAGTCCAGCTGCATGCTAACCCTGCAGAGGCATAGCAGCCTGCAGAACTCACTCAGTGTTACACACAGTAGGACTGACTACCATGGAAATCTATTGAAGAGGTGCTGGTGGCCAAGAATCCCCACAACAGCATCGTGCAGGAATCGCCTTTTGCCAACCTTCCGGGAATTCCCATTTAATTTCCTGGATGTCGCTACGCGGAAGATTGCTAAAGAAGTTGCAGGGCCATTAGGAATGGTATCGCTTCCCCATGAAGCATCTCTCTCATTCAATGCCCAATGCACACCAAGACCCATCACGCTGACTCTGCCAAATTGTCTCCTAGTCTGGCAAAGCCTCAATTCTCGTAGAATTCCTGCAGTGTGGAAACAGGCTACTTGACCCAATAAGTCCACTCTGACTCTCCAGAGAGCAACCCACTTCCCACTCTTCCACCTAACCGAGACACCACGGGAAACTTAGCACGGCTGATGCACCTAGCCTGCACATCTTTGGATCGTGGGAGGAAATTGGAGCACCCAGAGGAAACCCACCTATACATGGGGAGAATGTGCAAACTCCACACAATCAGGCGAGGCTGGAATTGAACCCATGTCCCTGGCGCTGTGAGGCAGTAGTGCTAACTACTGAGCCACTATGCTGCTCTAAAATGCCTCCATGATCTTTGGGATGGAGTGGTGGGGTGGGGGTAGGTTGTCAGTGCAGACTTGATGGGCCAAATGGCCTCTTTGTGCACAGTAGGGATTCAATGATCTCGCCTCCCCCACACTCCTCCTTGTCACACCTCAGGCCCCACTCACTGTCCGAGATGTTGACATTTCTAATGTTCCATTCCTTTTGATAATTCTGGATTTTTGTCCTTCCACTGGGGAAGGGCTTTGTCATGAGCTACCCAAGCTCTGAAACTCCTTCCTCAAGTCCCTCTGCCATCTCCTAGGTCCTAAATAATCAAACTGTCCTATGAACCGCTCCATAAGTGACTAATTTTCAGCCTCTTTTCATTTGTTCCTCCGAAGTGTTCTGGGATATGGTGTTAAAGATGCTATGTGAATTTTCAAAAGATTTTTGTTGTACTGCTGCTCCCTAGAAATAATTTCATTCATGGGATATGGGTGTTGTTGGTTGGGCCTGTATTTATTAACCATCCAAATTGGCCAGAGGACTGTTAAAAGTCACATTGTTATGTGTCTGGAGTCACATGTAGACCAAACAGGCAAGAACAGCAAACTTCCCTTCCCTAAAGGGTGTGAGGTGGCATGGTGGCTCAGTGGTTAGCACTGCTGCGTCACAGCGCCAGGGTCCCAGGTTTGATTCCAACCTCAGGCAACTGTCTGTGTGAAGTTTGCATGTTCTCCCTGTCTCTGTGTAGGTTTCCTCCGGGTGCTTCAGTTTCCTCCCACGGTCCAAAGATGTGCATGTCAGGTGAATTGGCCATGCTAAATTGTCCATATTGTTAGTTGCATTAGTCAGAGGGGGTGGGTTACTCTTCGGAGGGTCAGTGTGGACTTGTTGGGCCGAAGGGCCTGTTTCCACAGTGTAGGGAATCTAATATACTCTAAAAGGACACCAGGGAGCCAGATGGGGTTTTGCAACAATGTCAGCCATTAGACTTTCTATTTGTTCCAATTTCTATTGAATTCAAATTTCATCATCTGCCTGGATTTGAACCTACGTCCTCAAAATGTTACAAAACAGGAATTTGCTCGAAGGGCTCAGCAGGGTTGGCAGGATCTGTGAAGAAAAATCAGAGTTAATGGGTTCAGGTCCGGTAACGCTTCCTCAGGACGGGAAGTTCTGAGGAAAGGTCATGGAGTCATAGAGATGTACAACACGGAAACGAATGCTTTAGTCTAACTCACCAAATATCCTAAATTAATCTAGCCCCATTGGCCAGCATTTGAACCATATCCCTCTAAACCCTTCCTATTCATATACCCATCCAGATGCCTTTTAAATGTTGTAATTGTACCAGCCTCCACTTCCTCTGGCAGCTCATTCCATACACACAGCACCCTCTGCATAAAAATGTTGCCCCTTAAGTCCCTTTTAAATCTTATCCCTCTCGCTCTAAACTTATGCTCTCTAGTTCTGGACCTTGTCTATTTACTCTAACCATGCCCCTCATGATTTTATAAACCTCTATAAGGTCACCCCTCAGCCTCCGAAGCTCCAGGGAAAACAGCCCCAGCCTGTTCAGTCTCTCCCCGTAGTTCAAATCCTCCAATCTTGGCAACATCTTGTAAATCTTTTCTGAACCCTTTTAAATTCCACAACATTTTTCCTATAAGGAGGGAGACCTGAATTGCACACAACATTCCAAAAGTGTCACCGGACCCAAAATGGTAACTCTGATTTCTCTTCACAGATATTGCCAGACCTGCTGAGCTTTTCCAGCAACTTCTTCTTTGTTTCTGAGTCACAGCGTGTGCAGTCCTTTCAGTTTTTTTTCCCCTAGGTGATGGTGGTAGTGGTGGGGGAGAGGAGGGTAGTGATGGTGACTAGCTCAGTGGCTTTACCATTACAACCCCACCTCCCGAGCTACAGGTTTTATCTGCTTACCACTGCCATCTCTGTTGGGTGGCGGTATTGCTGCAGTCCCAGAGCAGACAGGCAATTGCATTCTGATGTGAGATGTGAACTCGAGGGCATCAGTTTAAGGTGAGAGGGGGAAAGTTTAAAAAGGACCAGAGGGGCAACGTTTTCACACAGAGGGTGGTGAGTGTATGGAATGAGGAAGTGGTGGAGGCTGGGACAATTGCAACATTTAAAAGTCATCTGGATGGGTATATGAATAGAAAGGGTTTAGAAGAATATGGGCAAAATGCTGGCAAATTATTAATTTAGGATATCTAGTCAGCATGAATGAGTTGGACTGAAGGATCTGTTTCTGGGTTGTGCAATGTGTGGGAGACATGCTATCGCACACCTCTGGAACAGGTGGGTCTTGAACCTAGCACAGAGCTAGGGACACTACTACAGGGTCACTGTTGACATGCATACCCTGGATTAGCTGCTCACCTCTAGTGCCGTCCCAACTCATTTCAGAGGATTGATGGCCTGGCCAACACAGCTTCAGGAGGAGTTGGCGAGGTGTCTGGGGTCAGACTTCTCTGACTGGGGAAGAAGTGGGATTGAAGACAGTGATTATTAGAACACAGAAGAGCACTGGGTTCCACAGCAGGCAGTTCTGGTCAAAAGAATTAGCACAGGGGCGATGGGCCAAACAGGGTCACCTTGTGCAATCGGGAAAGGCAACCGAGGGGGTCTCCCGGCCTGATCAAAACGCTCCGGGAGCAAACTTTTTATTCTTAACTGAGGAGGTAAGAAACTGGCTGAGAGCACTGTGCATTCGGGGCAAAGCGACCAGGAGTTTAAGCACTAAGCTGCCCTTTATTTGTCCACGGGTGAATTTTGCGACACCCTTGGGTGTGACCTTTATTGTAAAAGAACATTGGGTGCCCCTTCCCAATGGGGCAGATCAATATCTGATAGCAGGCACTCTGCCTCTTCCCCACCCTTGGGCCTGCTGCTTAGATTAGATTAGATTACTTTCAGTGTGGAAACAGGCCCTTCGGCCCAACAAGTCCACACCGACCCGCCGAAGCGCAACCCACCCATACCCCTACATTTACCCCTTTACCTAACACTACGGGCATGGCCAATTCACCTGACCCGCACATCTTTGGACTGTGGGAGGAAATTGGAGCACCCGGAGGAAACCCACGCAGACACGGGGAGAATGTGCAAACTCCACACAGTCAGTCGCCTGAGGGGGGAATTGAACCCGGGTCTCTAGCGCTGTGAAGCAGCAGTGCTAACCACTGTGCCACCATGCCGCCCACCAACCCCACCAACCCTCACAACCAGACGAAGACTCCCCAGCTCTACCCTCTGCCCTCCTGCTGTTGCCTCCAATTTGGGGAGCTGGTGGCGTTGTGATGTGTCTGTGAGCCTTCAGTCCTGCAGCCTGCCTCTCTCAGAGCCACTGGGTTGTCAGTGGTGGGAATAGTATTAATGTGTGTGTCTGTAAGACAGGGCCTCACTGTTAAGATTATTGTGATACATCTGCCCGGCTTGTTAGGAATGGAACTGTGTCAGCTGGCCTAGTTCCACAGACTGATTTTCTTGCTGAGGCAAGTAATTCTCAAGGTGAACAGATCGCAAAAGCTGAGCAAAGAGCAAGAGCTCGGGTGTGCACTGAGAGGAGAAACAATTCACGCAAAAAGAAAGCTGGGATTTCTTTCCAAATTTGCAGCCCTCGCTGATGTTTCCCAATGCTGCTGGGGAAACTCGTTTTATCCCAGTGGGAGAGCCTACGCAGGGATCAGTTCCCCTCACTCAATCTTTGTCAGATGACCTTACTCCCGGGTTTACTTTCAGAATGGCCAATGAGTTCAAGCCTGTTCGGCCTACACATTTAGGCTTACACTTGAATGTGGTGCTGAGGGAGGACTGCATTATCAGTGGTACTGAATGTCCTTACACTCAAACATAAAAACCTCACGGTGTGAATCAAAAGAGAAGATAGTCATTCTCAGGGTGTCCTGTGTAACTTACCCATCGACGTTTTGTCAGCAGACTATCTGGTCGTCAGTCTCAATATCTGTGGGATGTTGTTGCCGACAAACTGGCTCTAAGTCAGGCAAATCCTTGATGGTGTCGGACTGCATAACCTCATACTCATGCGTCATCGCAAACGTTTCCAAAGTCACAAAGTGGGTGGTCAAGTACGAGGTGGTAAGTGTGAAACACGTGCGAGGTGCAGAGGCCAGGCAGGTAGCACGTAACGGCATGACAAGCTTGGGAAGAGGGCATACGAGAGATGGACCTAAGGCAAGAACACCGAAGTCAAGTGAATATTGAGCAATGTCGTTCTCTGAGCAATTTCATAGAATCTCAACAGTGTGGAACCAGGCCATTCAGCCCATCGAGTCCACATCGACCCTCCGAAGACGGTCCCACTCAGACTCTGATCCCTACCCTATCGAGCAGAGGGGTTTGAGAAAGTGATTTTGATGAAGCAGCCTCATAAACATTTGTTTTTCATGTTCTTGAGTACAACAATGATGACATTCTTCCTTCTAGATACATTGCCAGTCATTGAACCTCACAAATCAGAAAACCCCAATCGCTGAATCAAAATTGAATCATCGAGGCAAGATTTTGCACAGAAGGCAAATGCAGGTAAGATTCACAGAACATACATCTAACCTCCACTTTAAGCTATAACTCAGATTTGTTCTTTATTGCTTTGAATGTTGGTTTTCCCTGAACTGTGCTGTTGAGATGATTTGTAGTCTGGCCAAGAGTCACTGGCACCATCTACTCATACGCAGGTAGTGGCCATCTTTGTCAGCCACCTTGGCATTTATAGGACACAGTCCAGGGCAGAAAATGAACAGGAAGTGGGCAGCGACAGGAAATGGGTGCAGGAAAGGCAGGAAGTGGACAGAGGCTAGCCAGGAAATGGACAGATGATAGACAGGAAATGCGTAGAGGATAGACAGAAATGTGTCGTGATTGCAATGAGGTCAGCCAGCTGGACCTCATAGAATATGATTTCTGCGACTGGGGCTGTTAACGGGTACAATCAGGGAGCCCTGGCTGACAGATAGAAACAGGAGGGTCAGACATCCTGTTCACTCTGAGAGCTGGCTCAGAGGGAGCTGGATCAGTGTCAAGGACTCTCCACATGTACATAAAGGGTGACTTGGTGATGGGATACCACCCTCTGTGGAGTTATTTCAAAAGGTATCGCTGTTAAATTTGGTAGCTATACAAAAGTCAGGGTGAAAAGGACATGGGGAAGATAGTAGAAAAGATGTAGATAGGTTAAGTGAGTGGGCAAAGATCTGGAAAATGGAGTGTATGTGGGAAAATGTGAAATGGAGCATTTTGGCAGGAAGAATATAAGTGAGGCATATTATCTAAATGGTGAGAGATTGGCGAACGCCAAGGTGCAGGAGGATCTGGGTGTCCTAGCGCATGAATTGTGAAAGGTTAGAATGCAGGTGAAGCAAGTAATCAGGAAAGTTAGTGATATGTTACAGCTATTGTGAAGGGGAATTAAATACAAAGGCAGGGAGGTTATGCCTCAGTTATTCAGGGCATTGGTGAGATTATATTTGGAACCCTGTGCATGAGATTAGTCCCCTTACTTAAGAAAGGGTGTAATTGTACCGGAGGCAGTTCAGAGAAGGTTTATGGGACCAATAGCTGGAATGAGTGGATTGATTTACAGTGAAAGGTTGAATGGCCTGAGCCTGTGCCTGCTGGAGTTTAGGAAACTGTAAGAGGTGACTTGATTGAAACGTGATAAAACCCTGAGGGATCTTGATGGGGTAGATGTGGAGAGAATATTTTCTCTCATGCGTGAACCTAGAACTACGGGTTGCTGTTTCAAAAAAAAGAGCCACCCATTTCGGACAGAGGTGAGAATTTATTTTCTAGCAGAAAGTTGCTGGTCTTTGGAACTCTTTTCCTCAAAAAGCTGTGGGAGCAGTTATTAAATATTTTTAAAGCGGACTTGGGTATGTTCATAGGGAAGAAGGGGTTGAAAGGTTATCGGGGTCACAAGAATGCGGTTTGCCCATGACCATATTGAATGGTGAGGTGGGCTAATGGGGCTGAGTCACCTTACTCCTAATTCAGTTTGATTTGATCTGAATCATTGTTGTCACATGTACCGAGATACAGTGAAAGATATTGGTTTGTGTACTCTACAGGCAGGTTATGCCATACAAAGTGCATCAGGGTAACAGAACAGAGTGCAGAATACAATGTTATAGCTACAGAGAAGGTGCACAGAGAGAGAGAGAGAGAGAGAGAGAGAGAAAGAGCAACATTAACATTTGAGAGGTCCTGTCAAAAGTCTGATAACAGCAGGGGAAGAAGCTGTTCTTGAATCTGTTGGTATGTGTGTCCAAACTTCTATATCTTCTGCCCAATGGAAGAGGTTGGAAGAGAGTATAACTGGCTTCTTTGATTATGTTGGTTGCTTTCCCAAGGTAGAGGGATGTATAGATGGAGTCAATAGATGGGATGTTGGTTTATGTGACAGACTGGGCTATATTCTCAATTTGTTGTCATTTCTTGCGATCTTGGGTACAGCAGTTACTGGACTAAGCTATGATGCATCCAGATAGGACTCTTTCTATAAAAATTGGTAAGAGACTTTGTGGGCATGCAGAATTTCCTTTGCCTCTTACCCCTAGCTGATGAGGCACTGAACTGAGAGCACATTGCAGTTCCAGTAATGGGATACTGTATTCCTGATTCCCTGAACAGTTCCACAAAGAACTTGAGTTCCAAAAACCCTCTGGTTCTCTGCCATTGGAGCTTGCATTTCTATAGCCGGGGGCTACCGAGAGATGAATTAGCTGCCACTGTTTCCTCTGTTGGGAAATTCAGGAAAATCATGAATGTTATCAGTGCGTTAAAAGGGGAAGTTGGCTTGGGTGGAATACTTTCAAGATGAAGCTTTGTTCAAGTTGGATTGGTGGGGGTTGTCATGTGATCAGTTGAAGTGACATTAGCTGGAATAATGCCTTCTCCAGTGAGCGTCATACTGTCTTAAGGGGTGTGATGTCCTTTAAAGAAGTCAAGAAGAGATAGGAAGGTACACGAGGGCTATGTACCGGTTGACACTGGAAAAGGTGGAAAGAGTGGGCTAAGACATACAGCACAGAAACAGACCCTTCAGTCCAATGTTTCCATGCTGACCAGGTTTCCTCAACTGAACTAGTCCTGTTCACCTGCGTTTGACCCATATCCTTCTAAACCTTTCCTAGCTATATCCATGTCTTTGAAATGTTGTAATTCCCGCAGGCAAGACGAACCTTCCTAAGTTGAGGCCGTTCCTCTTCCTTAGTCTATGCATGTGCTCTGCTGTCTCCTGCCAGGCTCTGGCTATGGAGTGGGAACTGGTCCAGAAAGATGTACATCCTGTGCAGCATTGTGTAATGGGAAGCCCCTGACTTCAGCTCTCTAGGGTGAATGCACATGTATCTCCATGTGGGACACACTGATATATGACAAGGGTCTTGGTTAGCCTGCCCCAGTTCCAGCATGACCTGGAGTAAGGCGGCTTACAAAGGAGGTGCAGGGAGGACTGAGGCCATCCCAGAGCCCAGTGAATGACAGGCTCCCACAGACTGGGCAGACAATGTTTCACTCACCAATACTGACAGGAATTTACAGAGCCACCAATAAGCGGTAGCCTGCCTTACTCAGTATCTGAAGGACACAGGTGGAGATCACAGTAACTGCCCTACAGTCTGCACCCAACGTGCTTGAATGGATGTGTCTGGCAACACAGGAATGATCAAGATTGTTCACTCGAATTGGTTGCTCATGCACTCCCCTTCACTATCTCCCCCCTCCTCCTTTTCAGTGGCCTACTTCTGCTATTTACTTGTACGTTGGAATGGCCCTCCTGATGACGCATGTCTTTTGGTGTCAAGTGTCGTCTGATAATGTTTGTTGTTGGGGATGGCTGGCAACACAAAAAGGGCCACACAAATGCAAGTTGTTGTTGGGACCGACCCCCTCTCTGCCAAACTGGGTCCGCAGTGCAGCTTGAAGGAGTTTCAGGGGTCATATTCCCCACCTTGGCCTCACCAACCACGGCGCTCAGATCTCCTCATAGTCACGTTTCCGAGATCCACTGTGTGGTCACAGGGTTACCGATAGGTCACTCCCTCTTGGGGGCTTCCAGAACTTTCCGTTGAGCTGACTGTTCAGACTGTTTTTAGCTGTTCCGCCCCACCCCTGGCTGGTCCAGTGTTGTTGGTGATTGAGGGGGTGTTGGGGGTAGACAGGAAGGGGAAGTTCTGAACATGGCTCTTAAGGACAACATGCTCGCTGTCTTTATCAAGCTGGGAGGGGACTGGAATCTGTGATGGGAAGGTGAGCTGTCCCAGTCGGAGAAATCATGATGACTGGGAGGGAGTGGATGACTCCCTTCCACCAGCAACTGGTGTGTGTTATTGTTGGGATGGGAGTGAGTGAGGGTAGGGACAAAGCAATGAATTATTTTCCTCTTGACTAACACTGAATTGCAAAATCACAAAGTAGGGTAGGTTTCTGATGAAGACCATGACGTCAGAGGGATTAATAAGCTTCTTGTTTTATAGGCACTTGTTGGAACATCATGGC
This sequence comes from Hemiscyllium ocellatum, assembly GCF_020745735.1. Classification (NCBI taxonomy): domain Eukaryota; kingdom Metazoa; phylum Chordata; class Chondrichthyes; order Orectolobiformes; family Hemiscylliidae; genus Hemiscyllium; species Hemiscyllium ocellatum. Next base: position 18,652,779 of record NC_083412.1, on the reverse strand, counting down.
CTTGAGATCTGTTTGTTTTGATTTTTGCAAGCCATCTCTCTGTCTCTCTCTCTCTCTCTCTCTCTCTCTCTCTCCTGATCAGCTTTCTGTTAGCTTCAGGCTGGGAGAGCTTAAAGCCAGTATTTCATAGAATATCATAGAATCCCTATAGTGTGGAAACAGGCCATTTGGCCCAACAAGTCCACACCGGCCCTCCGAAGAGTATCCCACCCAAACCCATTCCCCTACCGGATTACTCTACATTTACCCCTGACTAATGCACCTAACCCACACATCCCTGAACACTGTGGGCAATTTATCATGGCCAATTCACCTAACCTGCACATCTTTGGATTGTGGGAAGAAACCAGAGAACCCAGAGGAAACTCACACAGGCACTGGGAAAACAATGCAACGTCCTTTGCCGGTATCTGCCATCAAAGCTGGTATTTGCCAGTATTTATTTCGTGTGTATTACTCAGACCTCTGGATCCCCAGAGTCACTGTGACATGCTCTTCACCTTGAACCTTAGCACAGGTTGGGTGGGCCAGCATTGTCTCTGATTGAAAGGCCAGGCATCCAGTACCTTGAAGTGGCATTCCTCCGATGAATGAGTCATTGGCCCTCCGATATCAGTCAACTCATCACTCGGGTTTTTATTTTTAAAAGAGCACTCCTATCCACAAGTGATTTAAAGGGGCCACAGAGGGTGGAGTTGGAAGGGGTTGCTCACAATAAAGTCTCAAGTTGTAGTGAGATACAAGATCCCACCATGTCTCTTTGTAACAAACAGATGAGAAAAGATTTTTGTATTTTCCCCAAAGCCCACGTGTATTAACGTCGAGACCTAATGATTGGAGCCTCTTGCACAGTAAAGGACAATCATTTCTGTGGAACGCCGTTGGTTTCCATGGCGATGGCAGGTCCAAGGCCTGAGGCTCACTGTTCAGTCCTAGGCCTGAGGCCTACTGTGCAGTCCGGTGAGGTGCTAGAACTTCTGAGTGTCTCATTAAAAGGAGAAAGTGAGGACCACAGATGCTGGAGAGTCATATTTGAAAAGTGTGGCACTGGAGAAACACAGCAAGTCAGTCAGCATCTGAGGAGTAGGAGAGTCGAGCATTTTTGGTGTAAGCTCTTCATCAGGAATCATTATAAAGCAACTCTTGGAGTGGGGTGCAGAGGTGACGGGTGGGAAGGAATGCAGGTAACACAGAGAACGAGGTGGGTTGCTGGAGGTCAGGCAGATAAGGGCTAGTCCAAATCTAAGCCATGGAAGCTGGCATGTGGATCTCACCAGGATAGTGAACATGGACATATGGAACCCCACAGATAGCATTCCCAAGTCAGGAAAGCAGGGTTCAGATGCCAGAGGAGCCTACCAGAAGGAAAATAACTCTTGGTTTGATCCTGAAATCTTGTTAAAAGTGGCATTGGCAGAGTCCAGGCTCTACATTGGCACCTGCACCCTCCTGTGAAATGACTTGGGATATTGGTAGATGCAAGCTGCTAGGTAATAGGAGGCTGATTGAGTAGTACAGCTCCATTATTTTAACAGAGTGGGAGACTTAAATTAGGAATTTAGAGACTCATTAGTCAAAGGTGGGGAAGTTACTGGGAGCCGTTTTTCGAGGGAGTGACTGAACACTTGAAGAACTATGACCTGATCAGAGAGAAGCAGATGAATCATAAAGTGGAAGTCACGTCCAAATGAACAGGTTGCTCTTTTGGGGGAAGTTACTGATGCTGTCAGTAAAGGACATGTTACTTATATGGATTCCAGGACCTGGAAGTTATTTGTGCAGAATTTACTTTGGAGACTGTAAGCAAACATGGACCCACACAGAATTGGAGGCAACCTACTGCTACTTAAGACCAGAGATTTAGTTCAGAAATGGGGAAATTGCAATGAAGTGGGAATGTCCCAGTGTTTAAGCTAGGAAACACTGGTTCAAATCCCATCTGCTCCAGAGGTGTATAATCCCATCTCTGAACAGGTCGATTAGAAAATATCTAATTCAAAGGTAGGATGCAGAGTTGCCCTGATTGGCGAGGTGCTGGTGGACCCAGGGGTCTGGACTTGGCCTATGGCTTTTCTTGATATTTAGAAGCAGTTCAGATGGAGGATTGGAGAGGCGCTATCAAAATGTCCTGATGACACTGCATTGGGTGTCATGATGAAGATGGTGGGTGGCAGCAGGAAGTTGCAAAAGGATATTGCTGCATTTAATGGATAATTAAAACCCATGGTAGGTGGAGTTCCATGTTGGAAAACATGAGCTGATCCAACTTTCAAGTTCAGTCATCATCTCATGAGTTTGGCTACCATTTAGGGTATCTTAGATAGATTCACCACCACCTGTTCTCTCATGCTCTTTGTCTAAGCTATCGATACCATGTAGGGAGCAGGGGCCCAGTTGACATCTTAAGTAGAAAATAGGCTTAATTTTGATGAATAGTAAATATATTTATTACTTAAAGCATCACATCTTCAATTGTGATTATAGCATGGCATGGTGGCTCAGTGGTTAACACTGCTTCCTCATGGTGCCAGGGACCTGGGTTTGGTCCCAACCTTGTGGGACTATCTGTGTGAAGTTTGCACGTTCTCCCTGTGTCTGTATTCCTCCACGTGCTCCAGCTTCCTCTCACAGTCCAAAGATGTGCAGGTTAGGTGAATTGGCCATGCTAAATTGCCCATAGTGTTCAGGGATGTGTAGGTTAGGTGCATTAGTCAGGGGAAATATAGATTAATAGGGGAATGGGGGGGTGTGTGTGGACTTGTTGGGCCGAATGGCCTGTTTCCACCCTGCAGGCATGCTATGATCATCTTTTGTGAGATACTGGGCTCCACCTTAGAGTACATTTTATGAAACTACTGTAGCCGCAAGTTGTTAACCATCAGAGCTAACCACTGAAGCACCACATGAACTCTGGTGAACACATAGATACCTAGTTAGCTCTGCCCCAGAACTGTCCTGACGAATGGGCTTTGCCTCATGATGGCCATTAACCCTTTTGGACCTGACTGTCCCCTACGACAATGTACTCTGGATAGGTCGGAATATTTTCTAAATGAAGGGTATGTGGAAACTGGGAACGAGCTGGGAGACTGAGAAGTTCAAATGCGGATTCATCAAACCTTGAGGATAACTAAATAACTAACAAGATGAGCGGACCATCTAGGGCTGGAGTACAATCTGGTGAAACCTAGGTTCCACTCGCTCAGAGCTCAGATTAGGCCCCGACCTAAGAACAGTGTTCAGATCTGAAAAGCACAATGCAGCAGGGAGACATTGGCTTTCGGGTAGTGGGGGGTTCTGATGATAGGGTTAACTTATGAGGGTGGGTTGTCTAAACTGGTCTTGTATTCACTCTAGGCTTAGAAATTTCGGCAGCGATGCAGCTGGTGTTCAAGATGATTAAAGTCGTGATATGGAGATGCCGGTGTTGGACTGGGGTGTACAAAGTTAAAAATCACACAACACCAGGTTATAGTCCAACAGGTTTAATTGGAAGCACTAGCTTTCGGAGCGATGCTCCTTCATCAGGTGGTTGACAACCACCTGATGAAGGAGCAGCGCTCCGAAAGCTAGTGCCTCCAATTAAACCTGTTGGACTATAACCTGGTGTTGTGTGATTTTTAAAGATGATTATAGGTGTTGATAGTGTATAGAGAGAGACCACTTCCTTGTGATGGGTGACAGACCAGAGCTAGGGGCTATGATCTTCATCAGCACTGGGTGGCCTGGGTTGACATCAGAATGGACTGCTTCACATAACGGCAAATAGAAGCACCACCGCTCTTCCAACAACAACAAAAAAACACTTGATTTTGGACAATTCAAGCTGACTAGCTCCATTTTTGTGACCAAACTTTACAGAACAAAATTAGATGGATGAAGACATGGTTTGACTGAATAGTTTCTCTTCTTTGGATGTTTCGACAGAAACCACACTGCAAGGTTAACTCCTGATCATTTTTGCTTTGTTTGCATAAAGGGTGTTACCCCTTCCTTCGATGAATTCATTGCAAAATTGCTGGAGCTGTCCTGAGAAGGAGCTGCAGTTATTTTTAGACCATCTGTTGCATCATGCAGCTAGCATTTTCAGTTTGGCTGGTTTCCATAGTGACTGAGAGAGAGAGAGAGAGAGAGAGAGAATCCTCCTGACTGAATCTGAATTTCCTTTCACCAGCACATTTCCTGTTTCGACGTCAGGAGTGGGAGAGTTTCACTCCCAATATTATCTACAACCACAGTGCATCAGTGTGTCTGCAACTTGGATAGAGCAACTGTTTCTATAGTGACCCTAGAGTTTACAACATGGCTCTCCCAGCACTGCAGCGGGACTTTCAGTTCAATCGATTGATGAAATGGAATTCATTACTCCGTATATTCTCCACCTCAACCCACCCCGTGAGGCAGCGGGTCCTCATTCTAACCCAGGAGAGGACTCTTAGAAGGGACCAAAGAGATGGCTTTAGCTGAACTGTCCTATCTATTGTGTATTAAAAAGTCAAAGTCACTGGCCACTGTGTAAAACTCATGTTCCACCAGTTCCTACAGTTTTAAATTGTTTCCCTAAACTCTCACCTTGACTTACCTTGATAGATCTAAACTTGATCAGACTGACTGTCTGGGGTTTGAAAACAGCTTGAGTTTTCTCTTCAAAATGTACATTTTGCTCATAACGTTTTTACAAGAGGGTATAACCATGGCAGGAGATCCTTTCCCAAATTGCTGTGATGGTCAGAGGAGGACAACATTGACAACTGTTCCAAGCTATTCATGAGGGAACAGAGTGGACAATTCTTCCCACAGAGGGAGGGGGATAAAGTGTGAAACCTATGGTGGTGTTGGGGGTGTGTGGTGGTAAGGAACACTCGATGGCTGCTCAATCAGTTGTTCTACGTCTGCGATTGACAGATTTTTTTTAACCAGCTGAGGCACATGGAGCCGAGGCTGATGGGTAGAGTTTGGATAGGGATCGGCCATGTTGGAACAAGCTCAATGGGCTGTCCTCCCACTCTTGAAAAACGTGGTGCTGGAAAAACACATCAGGCCAGGCAGCATCCGAGGAGCAGGAGAATCGACATTTCGGTCATAGGCCCTTGTTCAGGAAACGCCGATTCTCCTGCTCCTCAGGTGCTGCCTGGCCTGCTCTGTTTTTCAAGCACCACATTTTTCAACTCTGGTCTCCAGCATCTGCAGTCCTCACTTTCTCCCTGTCCTCCCACTCTTCCTAATCTCCTCTGTGGTTCATTGGCTCCCTTGTGTTAGGATGCTTGTGTGGCAAGGTTGATGTTTAGAACTTCTAGTGTATGAGACATGGTTTTCCACACAATCTCTGGAAAGACTTGCAAGTACTGCATTCGGGATACACTGGCCAGTCCCCTCCTCAGTTGACTATGTTTGAACTCCAACATCTGCACTCTCCTTTCAGATGCTACATTTACCATTCCCAAATGAGGATAGGTGAAAAAAATAATGTGGGGACGATATTTGACAATGCGACCGTCGACATTGTTATAGCCAGTCCCTGAGAAGAATGTGCTAACTTTCTGGTTGGCCGTGGGAAGGCAGTGAGTGGTGAGGATGGGAGGGGCATGATGGGAGTCAGAGGATCATGTGATGACTTGCCCAGGGCTATGCCAAGCCAGTGATAACAAAGCTCTGTCTCCTTTTGGTGCCTGTGTTAGACTGGTCAGCACTTATATAACCTGGTAATGGGTCACTTTTAGCTGTTGATTCACTTGGCACCACAGTGTCACCGTGTATATTTTTCCTGCTATACGTTCTCCGATGCTGAAAATAACTGGTCTAGCACGGAGCTGCAGGATGAATGTACACGGGTCACGTCACTGTCTATATCTGACTGCTTCCTATTTATCCTCCCCTCTTGCCCAACAGAGAGAATCTCAGTCCCCCCCGGAGATGTCCTACACACAGTCACCAGCAAGTTGGGCAACTTTACACACTCAATGACGACCAGTGAATGGTGGGAGGGAGTCACGGAATTTGAAGACATTCCTTGAAACAATTAAGAGTGAGTACACAGCTGATCACAAGAAGTTGGGTAAACCAGGGTCAGAGGAGGCCCTTCAGCCCTATGGTGCTATCCCACCCATTCAGTCCATTCAAGGTTGAGCTGCCGCAAATGCATTATGGGGGTGGTTTCTATTCTTCAATAAACTTTAATGGCTTAGACATCTGTGTGGCATAGCTAACATGATCAACAGAAGCCTCCGTCGGAAACGTGGCAGAATTAAATCAAATATTATCGCCGAGGTCTGGTGATGTATCTCAGGCTCCGTGGATGCACACAGGCCTTCAAAAGCCCCCAATGTACCAGCGGGAACTGCGTGTTCCCTCATCACGGACACTCGATTGTGAAGGTGACTGTAGCTGAGGGGCCGAGTGTTGGGTCCTGTGGCCCTCTCTGTGTCCCCGCTGGCTGGAACTGTTAATAGTGACGTTGGCTTGGGCCCAGGAGTGGGTCCGCGAGGAGTCCCTTAGATCTGACCTCCCCATATCCCTCTGCACAGGCTGTCCATAGGCTGGGTGTATGGTGCAACAAAAAAATCTTTTAGAACAAGGCCCTTTTAAAATAAAAATTAAATACAGACTGCAAACTAAAGTAGGGGAGAAAGTGAGATCGGCAGATGCTGGAGATCAGAGCTGAAAATGTGTTGCTGGAAAAGCGCAGCAGGTCAGGCAGCATCCAAGGAACAGGAAATTCGACGTTTCGGGCATAAGCCCTTCATCAGGAATCAGGCATAAGCCCTTTCCTGATGAAGAGCTTATGCCCGAAACGTCAAATTTCCTGTTCCTTGGATGCTGCCTGACCTGCTGCGCTTTTCCAGCAACACATTTTCAGCTGCAAACTAAAGTATCCTAAGTAAATGTCAAAGTGTGTTTTGTAGAAGACCTATGGTGCAAAGAGAGGCCATTCAGCCCATCAGGTCTGTACCAACCTTCCGAATGGCGTCCCATCCTGTCCCCATCACCCCACTTGGGGTTTTTAAAAATGTCTAACCCACCTAACATGCACACCCTAGGGCAATTTTTAGCAGGGCCAATCCATCCTAATGTGCATGCCTTTGGACTGTGAGAGGAAACTGGAGCACCCAGAGGAAACCCACGTCGACATAAAGTGCAACACACAAACTCCACCCAGACACAGATGTCTTGAGTGAGCCAGGGACAGAAGTCACAGTGAAACGTCAAAATGAATTTGTGTCCTTTTCTTCGGTTCATTTCCATGTCAACACGTTATCCCTCTCATTTATAAAGGAGAGAGGCTGGAGGATGAAGATCATGTGATGGAGCATCCAGGAACACGTCTGACCAGAGTTGGCAACCCTACCTCAGGTTAAATTCCCACCAAAGCGATGGCACCCCCAGTCAATGGAGAACTCCCACCCAAATGTCATTTCAGTGCTAGATTAGATCACATTACAGTGTGGAAACAGGCCCTTCGGCCCAACAAGTCCACACCGACCCGCCGAAGCGTAACCCACCCATACCCCTACAGTTACCCCTTACCTAACACTACGGGCAATTTAGCATGGCCAATTCGCCTGACCTGCACATTTTTGGATTGTGGGAGGAAACCGAAGCACCCCGAGGAAACCCACGCAGACACGGGGAGGATGTGCAAACTCCACACAGTCAGTCGCCTGAGGCGGGAATTGAACCCGGGTCTCTGGCGCTGTGAGTGTTAGCACCACTCCATATTGGAATATCAACACAGGAGAACTCAAGCAGTGTGTGTTCTGTTTGATGGAACTCTTGTTAATATGCAAGCTTTGATCTTCCAGGGCAGATAAACAAAAACAATATGGAAAATGCTTTCTCAGGAAGGCAGTATGGGCCCAGGGGTATAATTTTGTGAGCAATAAGAAACTCTTGATGCCAATCCCCTAGATTCCAGTGTTAACCTGGTGGGCGTTGTAAACGCTCCATCAGGGTGGGTGGGACCAGCCTTCAGCAGCAATGCATCAGGTGAGCTGCTGTCGATCCCCCATGTAAGTGAAAGGCAGACTTTTCTGTTTCCTTGTTTCCCTGCCAACTGCGAGAAAATAAGGCTCTGTTGCAACTGAGTCACAGTCTTAACTTGTAACAATAACATCCTCGGAATGGAAAGACGCATCAATGATTTAACCACATCTTTTCCATTCCTGTAATGCTGATTCAAAACCCACGCTGTGTTTGCTTGTAAACGCTCAGTATCCAAGTCGTTGCTGGTGTGTGCTGCCACGTGATTTGTAGTTTTAGGTCAGATGGGGCAACGTTGATATCATTTCTTTTAGATGAGTCGCTCTCTTTCCTGCATAATAATTCCCTCTTTTTTTCCACTTTATTCCAAAGATATTTCTGTTCATAGAGTCATACAGTCCTACAGCACGGAGTCAGGCCCTTTGACCCAAACTGGTCAATGCCGATCAAAATGTCCATCTACACTAACCCCATTTCCCTGCACTTGGCCAACATCCTTCGAATCCATTCCGATCCATGTATTTGTTCAAATGCCTTTTAAATGTTGCTAGATTAGATTCCCTACCGTAGGGAAACAGGCCATTGGGCCCCACCAGTCCACATCGACCCACCTAAGAATAACCCATCCAGACCCATTTCCCTCTGACTAATGCACCTGACAATATGGGCAATTTTAGCATGGCCAATCCACCTGACCTGCACATCTTTGGATTGTAGGAGGGAACCAGAGCTCCTGGAGGACACCCAGGCAGACATGGGGAGAACATGCAAACTCCACACAGACAGTCGCCTGAGGCTGGGATTGATCCCGGGTCCCTGGTGCTGTGAGACTGCAATACTAACCACTGAGCCACCGTGCCGCCCTATTGTTCATGTACCTACCTGAACCACTTCCATTGGCAGCTCATTCCATATGCGTACCACACTCTCTGTAATAAAGTTGCCTCTCAGGTTTTCTGTTATTCTTTCCCCTCTAACCTTAAACTGATGCCCTCTAGTCCTCAATTTCCCTGGGAAAAAGACTGAGTGCATTCACCCTATCCATGCCTCTCATGATTTAAAGAGTCATAGAGATGGACATCATGGAAACATACCCTTCGGTCCAACCCGTCCATGCCGACCAGATATCCCAACCCAATATTGTCCCACCTGCCAGCACCCGACCCATATCCCTCCAAACCCTTCCTATTCATATACCTATCCAGATGCCTCTTAAATGTTGCAATTGTATCATTTCCTCTGGCAGCCCATTCTACAAATGCACCACCCTCTGCGTGAAAAGTTACCCCTTAGGTCTCTTTTATATCTTTCCCCTCTCACCCTAAACCTATTCCCTCTTGTTCTGGACACCCTGACCAGGGAAGAGACTTTGTCTATTTATCCTATCCATGCCCCTCATGATTTTATAAACCACTACAAGATCCCCCCTCAGTTCTATGCTCTAAAGAAAAAAGTCCTAGCTTGTCTAACCTCTCCCTATAACTCAGACCGTTGAGTCCTGGCAACATCCTTGTAAATTTCTTCTGCACTCTTTCCAGTTTAATAACATCTCCTATAACAAGGTGACCACACTAAAGTGAGATACAAGGGTGGCCACACAAAGTGAACTACATTTGGGAAAACTGCAAATCTGTTGCAAAAGGCTGTTGATTGTAAATTTAAGAACTGAGGTTAATATTAGGGAGGTGTACTAAGGCAAATGGACTCAATGCAGATGAGATACCTATTGAATGATGCAAGGGATCTGAGGGGCTGAATGGCGACCTCCTGTCCATATCTTCTTTTGTTCCCTGACCAAACAGATTTGGTGATTGCTTCTATCTTCCATCTTCTCTTTCTGTTGTTTTCTAACCAAAAAGATCCACGACATCTGGACATCACTGCAGTGATTAGATTAGATTCCCTACAGTACGGATTCAGGCCCTTTGGCCCAACGAGTCCACACCGACCCTCCGAAGAGCAACCCACTCCCTTACGTTTACCTCTGACTAGTGCACCTAACACTACGGGCAATTTAGCATGGCCAGTTCAACTGACCTGCACACCTTTGGATCATGGGTGGAAACCAGGGCACCCAGAGGAAACCCACGTAGACACAAAGGAGAACACGCAGACTCCACACAGGCATTCGCCCAAGGCTGGGATCAAACCCAGGTCCCTGGCACTGTGAGGCAGCAGTGCTAACCACCAAGCCACCATGCTGCCCATCATTGGCCAAGCATTTATTTCTGATTCCTAATTGCCATAGAGGTTGAGCAACACATGTTGGTCTAAACAGCAACACCTGACCACAAAATTGTGGAATGACAAGCCATTCACTTTATGCCATTAATGTACAAAATATATCGTGTTTGCTTCCAAAGAAACAAAACTGCCATTCTACTGTTAAACAACTGATGTGGATTTTGTGTCAATGTTTTATCTGATAGGGCAATGCTTATTTTAGCTCTTATAATATAAGAAACTGAGCATGCTTATTGTAGTATTGAAGGACCCAACAAATATTTATTATAACAAACAATTATATTCCTTGGACTCAAATTGGGAACAGATGTTCTCAGAGAAACGCTTGACAGAAATGTGGAGGTTGTTTAGGGAGCACTTGCTGATCGTGCTGGACAGGTTTGTCCCACTGAGGCAAGGAAGGGATGGTAGGGTGAAGGAACCTTGGGTGACAAGGGATGTGGAACATCCAGTCAAGAGGAAGAAGGAACCTTCCTTAAGGTTGAGGTGGCAATGATGGTACAGGGCCCCCCAGGGTTACAAGGCAGCCAGGAAGGAACTGAAGAATGGATTTAGGAGAGCTAGAAGTGGGCATGAAAAAACTTTAGTGGTTAGGACTAAGGAAAACTACACTTAAGTGAGGAACAAGAGGATGGCCAGAGTGAGGGTAGGGCCGATGGGGGATAATGGAGGGAACTAATGCTTGCAGTTGGAGGAGGTAGGGGAGGTTCTTAATGAATACTTTGCTTCAGTATTAATTACTGAGAGGGACCTTGGTGTTTCTGAGCACAGCGTGAAACAGACATATTCTAGAACAGGTTGATGTTAGAAAGGAGCGTGTGCTGTAAAATTTGAAAAATGTAAGAATAGGTAAATTCCCTGGGCCATACAAAATATACCTTAGATTACTACAGGAAGTGAGAGAAGAGATTGCTGTGCCTTTAGCGATGATCATTGCATCCTCACTGTCCACTGGAGTAGTGCCAGATGATTGTAGGTGACAAATGGGAATGGGGATAATCCTGGGAATTACGGACCAGTCAGTCTTACATCAGTGGTGGCCAAAGTATTGGAAAGGATTTTGAATGACAGGATTTATGCTTATTTGGAGCACCATACTTTGATTAGAGATAGTCAGCATGGCTTTAAGGATGTGACAAAACAATGATGAAGGTAGAGCAGTGGATGTGGTGTGTATGTATTTTAGCAAGGTGTTTGATAAGGTTCCCCATGGTAGACTCATTCAGAAAGTAAAGAGGCATGGAATACAGGGAAACCTATCTGGATACAGAATTGGCTGGCTCATAGAAGACAGAGGATGGTAGTAGATGGAAAATATTTAGCCTGAAGCTCGGTGACCAGTGGTGTTCTGCAGGGATCGTTTCTTGAAACTTTGCACTTTATGATTTTTATAAATGACATGGATAAGGGAATGGTAAAGTGGATTAGTAAGGTGGCTGATGACACAAAGGTTGGTGGATTTGTGAATAGTGCGGAGGGCTGTGGTAGGTTGCAACGGGACATTGACAGGATGCAGAGCTGGGCTGACAAGTGGCAGATGGAGTTCAACCTGGAAAAGTGTGAAGTGATTCATTGTGGAAGGTCAAATTTGAATGCAGAATACAGGGATAAAGGCAGGATTCTAGGAAGTGTGGAGGAACAGAGGGATCTTGGGGGTCCATGTACATAGATCCCTCAAAATTGCCACCTGAGTTGATAGGGTTGTTAAGAAGGTGTACGGTATATTGGTCTTCAATAGCATGGGGACTGAGTTTAAGAGCCATGAGGTTATGCTGCAGCTCAATAGAGTCCTGGTTAGACCACACTTGGGATATCCTGTTCAGTTCTGGTTGCCTCATTATTGGAAAGATGTGGAAGCTTTAGAGAGAGTGCAGAGGAGATTTACCAGGATGCTGCCTGGACTGGAGGACATGTCTTATGAAGAAAGATTGAGAGAGCTAGGGCTTTTCTCATTAGAGTGAAGAAGGATGAAAGATGACTCAATAGAGGTGTACAAGATGATGAGAGGCATATGAGATGATGATAGAGTGGATAGCCAGAGAATTTTCCCCAGGGTGGAAATGTCTATCACGAGGAGCATAATTTTAAGGTGATTGGAGGAAGGTTTGGGGGGACGTCAGAGGTAGGTTCTTTACACAGAGAGTGGGTGTGCGGAATGCACTGCCAGTGGTGGAAGTAGAGTCAGATACATTAGGGACATTTAAGGAATTTTTGGATAGGCACATGGAAGTTAGTACAGTGAAGGGTATGTAGGTTAGTCTGATCTTACAATAGGATAAAAGGCCGGCACAACATTGAGGGCTGAAAGGCCTTTACTGTTCTATGTTCTTCGTTCTACGCATATTAATGCCTTTATTGGTCAGTGCATTGAGTGCAGGAGTTGGAAGGTAATGTTGTAGCTGTCAAGGACATTGGTTGGACCACTTTGGAAAACTGTGATCAGTTCTGGTCTCCCTACTATAGAAAAAATGTTGTTAAACTTGAAAGCATTCAGAAAAAAATCATATGGATGTTGTTGGCATTTGAAATATCAGGACAGGCTGAGTAGGCTGGAGTTGTTTTCTCTGGAACGTTGGAGGCTGAGGGATGACTTTATAGAGGTTTATAAAATCATGAAGGACAGGGATAGGGTGAATAGCCAAGTTCTCTTCCACAGTTCCAAAACTAGAGGGCATAGTTTTAACATGAGCAGTGAAAGATTTAAAAGGGACCTAAGGGGTAACACACAGAGGGTGGTGTGTGTATAGACTGAGCTGCCAGAGGAAGTGGTGGAGGCTGATACAATAATAGCATTTAAAAGGCGTTTGGATGGGTATATGAATAGGAAGGGATTTGAGGAGTATGGGCCGAATGCTGGCAAATGGGGCTAGATTAATTTAGGATATCTGTTTGACATGGATGATTTGGACCGAAGAGTCTGTGTTGTATGACTATGACCCTACGATGTCTGTGTCTTGGCTAATACTAAGTTGAGGTTAGAACTGGGCAGCATGCTTTCAATTGTGTGTGTCAGGTTTCAAGTGATCATAGTAAGATGGAACATGAAACTATCAAGTCAAATGTTATGGCGCAGTGACTCTATAATGAGCATTTATCTCATACTGTTATATCATGAGATATAACACAATATTCCCTCTTTTCCCAAAGATAAAATAAACATTTGTACAAAGGCTCATGTTGTCAGTTCAATGACTGTACAAACAAGTAATAACAATTTTTTATGACCACGCCCAGGCAAGGCTTGCCAAGATATTAGAGTGTGTTTTTAACCTCAAAGCTCCTGGCTGAGAAGGAATGAACTGGCTTCCCCTGCTTTTACCCCTGTCCCCTTTGGTCTCAACAAAGTTAATTTGACAAAGTGCCCTTCCTTCAGGGTGCCTTTCTCTAAGACCAGATATACTTATGCTCAAACAGAATTAATTTTATGAGGCTTTCTTCCATTGACAAAAGAATGAGTTTATTAATTGCTAAATGTGAAAAGAATTAATACTGCAATAAATGGATCATGAATAAGAAGTGAGTACAAATAAAGGTAACAGTTAAAGGATATGCTGATCAATCTCTCTGGCTCAAAAATGAAGAGTAGATAATGAAGCATTTATAATTGAACGGTCATATTTACTTTAATTCAAATCATTTTGTTCTGTTTCCTTTTGATGGCAGTCACCTGGCAGCACTCAGACTAAGAGAATCCTTCCTTTGTCCTGTTTTCTTCTGGATGGCTTGCTGGCTTGTTGGTTGCTAGTATTCAGAGTGAGGGACTTCTTGTACCTGCAGTGCAAGAGTGATTAGCAGGTGGTTCTTTAACTGTGGCCTTCACAGTGCTTGAACTCAGGGCTAGGACACATGAATTCACTACCTCAGTTTGCTAGAACACCCCTTTCCTTGCTGTTCACTTATTGTGGATCACTATCATTCTCTGATGAAAACTATTCTGTGTCTCAGACTAGCAAGACAACTTACTGATGGGCTGGATCATTTGTACTTGCCCTTTGAGGGTGAATTAGAATCAGATAATCCCTACAGAGTGGAAGCAGGCCATTTGACCCATTGAATCCAAGACTGACCCTCTGCAAAATGCCCACCCAGACTCACCACCACCATTACCCCCCATCACCCCCGACCCTATTCCTGCATTTTCCATGGCTGATCCACCTAACCTGCACCGCCCTGGACACTAAGTGTAATTTAGCTTTGGCAGTCTACCTAATCTGCACATTTTTGGATTATGGGAGGAAACCCATGCAGACATAGGGAGATAATGCAAACTCCACACAGATAGTCGCCCGAGGCTGGAGTCAAATCTGGGTCCCTGGTGCTATGAGGCAGCAGTGCTAACCAGTGAGCCACTGTGTAGCTCCAGGGATCTTATTCCATTCTCCATTGGTGTTGCACAAGAATGTAAGACCTTGTCTCATTACTCAATAGTTATTGATCATTAATTTAGTGGTACGTGTTATATGTTCTGTGATACCAGTTAACCATGGACAGTGGGGTGTTGATGTGATATGGATTGCTCTCCACTTAGGACACATGTATAAAGTTTGTCAATGTGTTATAGTCCTGTATAGGGTACAATTCATTCTGTGACAGTGAATGCTCATTGACTTACAAAATTGCCAAACAATGGACATTTGAAGAAGTAATCCATCACGTTTGGGGCAGCCTGGTGGCTCAGTGGTTAGCACTGCTCCCTCACAGCGCCAGGGACCCGGGTTTGATTTTTGCCTCGGGTGACTGCCTGTGTGGAGTTTGCAAATTCTCCCCGTGTCTGTGTGGGTTTTCTCTGAGTGCTCCGGTTTCCCCCCACAGTCCAAAGATGTGCAGGTTAGCTGAATTGGTCGTGCTAAATTGCCTATGGTGGTAGGTGCTTTAGTCAGGGATAAATCTAGGGTGGGGGTATGGGTCTGAGTGGGTTACTGTTAGGAGGGTTGGTGTGGACTTGTTAGGCCAAATGGTCTGTTTCTATACTGTAGGTAATATAATCGAACAAGGAAGTAGACTCTCCTGTGCACTGTGATAATGTCTGTTTGATCCATTTGACATGCTACATATGCATTCACAAGTCATTGAATATCCTGCTTCACTCCTGGCCAATTCACAGATTCATGTGATAGCTGTCCTGTGTGTTCAATAGCCATGTGTTAGTGCTGGTGGAGTGCTTTTCTGTGTTAGGGCTTCTTTGCTCTTGACAGTGACTTGTCATGATTTACAAAGTGTGTCTTTCAGTCCAAAATAAAAGAATCTTCTCAGGTACTTCTTTAACACTGTTGGGTCATCCCTAGCTAATGACAATTTGTAAATTTCTGTCGTTGCTCATGCTGAGCCAGTTGTAACTGCTCTCACCGGGTCTTGTCACTGTGTAACAAACCAACTTTGAGAGTAGCTGCCACTTCAGAGTCACTAATGTCCATGTGGAGACCAAAGGGAATATCCTGGTCTTTGTTGTGGATTGGGTGATCTCTCAGTGTGACAGATATGATCTCCCCAGTACCTGTCTCACATCTTACCGCACGTGGTTCAGTGGTTAGCACTGCTGCCTCACAGCGCCAGGGACCTGGGTTTGATTCCAGCCTCAGGCAACTGTCTGTGGAGTTTGCACATTTTCCCTGTGTCTGTGTGGGTTTTGCTCCATGCTTGCCATCTTTATCTGGTCTGGGCCTACATGTGACTCCAAACCCACAGCAATGTGGTTGACTCTTAACAGCCCTCTGGGCGATTAGGGATGGGCAATGATCCTGAATAAAGAAAAATAATAAGGGTGAGAAGGGCCAATCGCAAGAGTATGCAAAGCAGAGAACCCTCTCCAATGTTTAATGGTGTCAAATTGGGGTATAAAGCTTCCGTGGAGTACTTTAGACTGTTTCATGTATTCAAGGACATTACAGAAATGTAAACTGTTGCTGCTGTTGTATTAGCCTCAGGGTTTGTGTGAGGATATGGGTGATTGGAGCTCACTGGACCAACCCTGGACATAGGGTGATTGCTGTTGTGGAGATGGTGGTGCTTGGGCCAACACAAGGCAGACGTATAACAGCGAGTCACCTCTTTTCGGCTGAATTGAAAATAGCCCGAGTGCCATCTTTCAGGAGAGTTTCCATAACTGAGGCCCCGGGTACCCTCTCAGGTGGATTTAAGAGATAGTGCGTGGCACAGTGGCACAGTGGTTAGCACTGCTGCCTCACAGCGCCAGAGACCCGGGTTCAGTTCCCGTCTCAGGCGACAGACTGTGTGGAGTTTTGCACGTTCTCCCTGTGACTGTGTGGGTTTCCCCCGGGTGCTCCGGTTTCCTCCCACAGTCGAAAGATGTGCGGGCCAGGTGAATTGGCCATGCTAAATTGCCCGTAGTGTTAGGTAAGGGTATGGATGGATTGCGCTTCGGTGGGCCGGTGTGGACTTGTTGGGCCGAAGGGCCTGTTTCCACACTGTAAGTAATCTAAGAACATCTCTTGGCATCACTTGAAAGATGATCAGGGGATTGAAGCCCAGTGGCTTGGCCAATAATTGTCCCTCAACCATTAAAGTAGATGACCTGGTCATTACCACTTTAATTAGCTTACTGTGTACAAATCGGGTTGCCACATTTCCCACATGACTACAGTGACCTAATTGGCTTTAAATAGCCTTACAATGTCCTGATATGACAAAAGATATTGTATTAATACACATCTGTTCATGCTTTGTTCAGCCTATTACGTGTCAGGATTTGGTCATGTCTTTTATCATTGAACGCCCCTGATCTTACTATCATCAGCTCATTTGATGATGGAGTCATTTCATCATTTCCTGTCTGCCCTGCCTGATTGAATCGTTTGGCAGAGGTCACAAGCCCCCAGAACAAGACAGCTGCAAGCAGTGAACATAAACAGCTTTAGTCTTCGCTGAACACGCTAAGCCCGAGGCTACGACTCCAGACCGGAATCCAGTTCAAAAGAGTTTGCAAACTGCTTGATTCTGTGGCTGGGACTCTGTGGTCTCTGTGACGTCGTCACCTTCAGTTGCTAGTTTCTGTTCATCCAGCCCTCTATTATAGGCTCAAACCGTTAATCTTGAACCGCAGATATGTAAGGATGTGGCTTCCAGTCTGTGTCTGCCAGAAGTCCCATCTCTTTGTGCTCTCTGCTCTGGATTGAGGGTCGGTTAGTTCAGTTGGCTGGACAGCCAGTTTGCGATGCAGAGAGACATCAAAAGCCCGGGATTCAATTCCCACATGGGCTGGGGTCCCCACGAACATCCTGCCTTCCTCGTATCACCCCTCACCGGAGGTGGGGTGACTCTCAGGCTAAATTCACCACCATAAAATCTTCATAAAATCCCTACAGTGTGGAAACAGGCCATTCGGCCCAACAAGTCCACAGTGACCTTCCAAAGAGTAACCCACCCAGACCCATTCCCATATTACTTTACAATGCACCTAACCTACACATCCCTGAACACTATGGGGGCAACTTAGCATGGCCAATTCACCCTAACCTGCACATCTTTGCACTGCGGGAGGAAACTCACAGAGTCACAGGAAGTCTTTCTCTCTCATGAGAGAGCATCTTAATGGGACAATGACAACTTTCACTGGGAAATGGCATGTGTCTTTATCAGGCCTTCCATTAGGTGGCCTGAAATTGCGACATGATTAATAAGTTACTTATGATGCATACCAAAAAAGCAGGGAAATTAAGTTCAGTCCACGAGGTGCCTCCAAAACATTTCATTTGTCGCACAAGGAATTTACAGAGGCGTTGTCCAGATTGAAAATATTTTAGTTACGAGGATTAATTGGTCTGTTTTTGACACTCCCTTGTGCCTGCTCTGTTTGATCTACAGAGCTACCGGCACTAATTTAGGTGGCACAATGGCTCAGTGGGGGTTAGCGCTGCTGCCTCACAGTGCCAGGGACCCAGGTTCAATTCCAGCCTTGGACAACTGTCTGTGAAGAGTTTGCATGTTCTCTCCCCCCCTTGTCTGTGTGGTTTCCTCTGGGTGCTCCGGTTTCTTCTCACAGTCCAAAGCTGTGCAGGTTAGCTGGACTGGTCATGCTAAATTGCCCAGAGTATCCAGAGATGTGCAGGCTAGGTGGCTTAGCCTTGGGAAATGCAGGGTGACAGGGGTAGGGTGTAGGTCTGGTTGAGTTGCTCTTCAGAGGGTGAGTGTTTACTCTGTGAGTTGATTGGCATGGTTCGACTGTAAAGGGATTCTATGACTGACTTGCCACTGTAGCTGAAAGTGTATGAAATAATATACAGTTAAGGTAATACGCAGAGCCTAATAGTAGTTAGAAAGGAGAAACCTCCACACCTCTTAGCCAAGTGTTGTTTTATTTTCGTTCACTACAACTTCATTATTACTATTCCAGGCAGCCAGTTGGTGAATGATGGCACTGGAGCCAATCTTTACATAGCTTCCAGAAACATGTATTTGCAGCGTTACACTTAATAAGCATGCACTTCCCCAATTCTACCACAGCAACTGCAATCTCTTTATTGATAGGGGCACAAATGAATGCATAGTTAACGCCCCGGATTAAAAAAAATGCAAGAAGATGCTTGACTGTCGGATTTTGTTTCGGGTTGGTGCCTTTCTTATTCCATTAGATGTGCTGCCCTAGCCCCGCCTGATCTGCTGACTTGGTGAGTCACTCCCTTCCACAAGCCGTTCTTTGTTCCAGCTGCAGCCCTGGTCGTGTGTAAACAATCTTCAGATGGCACACAGAAGCCGTTAGGAAACTCCCCCTCCCCATTACGTGGGTTAGTCAAGGATAATACAACTTCCAGGATATGCAACTCTGCAAGAATGTTTCTCCTGGTTATCTGGATATTGGGTTGAGCAAGAAACAGAAATTCTGTCTAACAGGCACACTTCCAAGTTAGGGATCTAATCCTAGAGCCAACGCTTTCAAGCTACCAACTCCAAGGGCAGTACAGTGGCTCAGCGGTTAGCACGACTGCCTCACAATGCCAGGGACTTGGGTTCAATTCCAGCCTCGGGCAACTGTCTTCCAGCCGAGGCTGGAATTTGCACATTCTCCCTGTGTCTGCACGAGTTTGTTCCGATTTCCAGGGATGTGTAGATTAGGTGAATTGACTGTGCTAAATTGCCTATAGTGTCCAGGGATGTATAGGTTAGGTGGATTGGCTGTACTGAATTGTCTATAGTGTCCAGGGATGTGTAGGTTAGGTGGATTGGCTGTACTAAATTGTCTATAGTGTCCAGGGATGTATAAGTTAGGTGGATTGGCTGTGCTAAATTGCCTATAGTGCCAGGGATGTGTAGGTTAGTTGGATTGGCCATGGACAGTGAGGGCTACTCTTTTGGGGGGTTGGTATGGACTCAATGGGTTGAATGGCCTGTTTTGACACTGTAGGGATTCTATAATTCACACTAGTTCCATAAATAATCCCCCCCCTCCCCTTCCATAGATAGGCTCCAGTTCCTGACACAATGGCCTCTCTCTCATAGACAGGGACTCAGAACCAGGGTTTTCAGATAGAACCTGATTCCTTAAGCAATGGTCCAGTTCCACAGGCAGAGGTCCAGATCCAAAGATAGACTTCTTATAATTCATTAGTTCGATATGGCTGTCAGTGGATGGGTGAGTATGTTTTTGACCATCCCTAGTAGAAGGTAGTGGTGAGCTCTCTTTTGAGCCCCTTGCAGTCAGTCTATTTGGTATGCTGTGTGAGTGCTCTTAATAAGGCAGCTTCAGGAATTTGACTCTGACAGTGAAGGATATATTTCCAAGTCAGAATGGTGAGTGTCTTGGAGGGAAACCTGGTGGTGGTGTTTCTATGTACCTGCTGCCCTTGTCCTTCTAGATGGAAGTGGCCATGGGTTTGCAAGGTGCTGTCTAAGGAGCCTTAGTGAACTTCAGCAGCGTATCTTGTAGATGGTGCACACTGCTAAGTGTCAAAAGGGAATGTTTGTGAATGTGTTGTCCTGAATAATATCAAGCTTCTTGGGTGTTGTTGGAGCTGCACCCATCCAGGCAAGGGGGAAGTATTCTCTCACACTCCTGACTTGTAACTTGAAGATGGTGGACAGGTTTTGGGGAGTCAGGAAGTGAGTTACTCATGGCAGTATTCTAGCCTCTGACCAGCTCTCATAACCATTGTGTTTATTTGGCTAGTCTAGTTGAGTTTCTGATCAATAGTAACCCTCAGGCTGTGAGGGATTCAGTAATGGCAATGCCATTAAATGTGAGGGGGTGATGGTTAGATTGTCTCTTATTGGTGATGGTCACAGCCTGGCATTTGTGTGGTGTGAATGTTACTTGCCACTTGTCCGCCCAAGCCTGGGTATTGTTCACATTGTTTTTGCATTTGAACATGGACTGCTTCAGTATCTGAGGAGTCGCGGATGGTGCTGCACACTGTGCAATTATCGGCGAACATCCCCACTTCTGACCTTATGTTGGAGGGAAGCTCATTGATGGTGCAATTGAAGATGGTTGGGCCTAGGACACTACCCTGAGGAACTTCTGTAGAGGTGTCCTGGAGCTGAGATCACTGACTTCCAACAATGACAACCATCTTCCTATGTGCCAGGTATGATTCCAAATAGTGGAGAGTTTTCCACCTGATACACATTGATTCCAGTTTTGCTTGGACTCCTTGTTGTCCCACTCAGTCAAATGCAGCCTTGACGTCAAAGGCAGTCACTCTCAGACTCCCAATGAGATCTCGTATCGCGGACTGTTTGCACTTGCTTTTGTTAATAAAAATGATGCATCCTGGAATATTTCACACTGGACTAAATTAAACGGATTCCGGGTATGTCTCACCACTGCTACTGCTTGCAAAGGCTTAAAGGGACATGTTTCTGCCTGTTCTGCAAGTGCCCTGGGACACACAGTGGGAGGGAGAGGTGTCTTTCATAACCCCTCATTCAGTTCAATATTTTCAATGCCATTGCTGGTGTCTTTGGCATCCACTGTACCTGGACTCAACCCCTCATTCTGTCCTCACCAGGAAGGAAGTGTTGTATGCTGATTGTAAAACACTGTTTTCCTGTAAAACACCCAAGATAAACTGTACCCATGGATACGTCAACTGTTAGCCATTGACTCTTAACTTCTGCACAGAATGATCCCACAAACAGCAAGTGAATTAGTTTATACATGAACAAAATAATATCAATTCCTGAGTTTTAAATACAGTCAATTTATTTTAATATTCTAATACTCTGTCCTTTTTAACAAGAGACTACCAATTCCTGACAATTAAATATAGTCAATTTTGGGGAAAAATACCATCTACACCTGATAATAAAAGATAGTAATCTTGGCATAAAATGCAGTTTACCATTTGAAACAAACAGATTTTTTGAGTTTAAACTATATTCATTTATTTTAATACAATGCAATTAGTTTGTTCATAAAATATAATATGTTACTGTTTGATACCACAATATCGTTCATTCCTGGTAACATATAAATCAATTTCTGTCAATGAAACACAGTCTGACTCTGTGAACAACTTTGTTTCTGACAGTAAAATAAAGTATATGGTGCATAACAAAATATAAAATAAGAAGCAAAATAGTGCATATTACAAAATATAATAAACTAAAGAAATGTGGATGCTGGAGATCTGAAGCAAAATAAAGAATTGCTGGTGAAACTCAGCAGGTCTGACAGCATCGATGGGGAGAAAGCAGAGTTAATGTTTCCAGTCTGGTGACTCTTCATCAGAACGGCTAGCACCTAAGAATAAGTGGCATTTAGGCTGAAGACAACAATGGGTAGCTGTACAAAGGGTAGGAGGGAAAGGAGAGGTGAGAGAAAGAGAGATATGAAAGAGATAGGTGAATGAAGAGATTGTGGATGGCAGGCCAGGACAGAATAGAAGTTGAATTATTGATAATGAGAATTGAGGGAAGCAGAGAATGGGTAGTCTGTGCTGAAAAGCCTCATAGTGGATGAAAGTGGTCTGGACAGAGTAAATGTTGGGAAGATTTGTTTTCATTGGTAGGAGAGACTAGGACCTGAGGGAACAGTCTTAGACTAAAGGGAAGACCCTAGAGAACAGAGATAAGGAGGAACATCTTCAGCCAGAGAGTGGTGAGCCAATGGAATTCATTGCCACTGAAGGCTGGGGAGGCCAGGTCATTGAGTATATTTAAGACTGAGATAGATAGGTTTTTGAGGATCAAGGGTTATGGGGAGAAAGCAGGAGAATGAGTTTGAGGAACTTATGAGCCATGATTGAATGGCGGAGCAGACTCATTGGGTTGAATGGCCTATTTTCTGCTCCTGTGTCTTATGGTCTTAAAATGGGTTGGCTGTGCTCAAAGCAACTCACATCATTACAGGATCGAGTGTGAAGGTGGGTGAAAGGATGGAACCAGGCTGTAAAATTATTGAATTCCAAGCTGAGTCTCACAGACTACCAGGACCCTGATGAAGTCCTGTTCTTCCAGCTTGCACTGAGCTTCACTGCAGTGAGCCCGAGGCAGAGATGTTGGCCAGGGAACAGGGTGGGGTGTTGACATGGCAGGCAACTGGAAGCTCAGGCTCATTTTCACGGGCAGGATGTAGGTAATTCTGCAAAGCGATCACCCAGGCTACACTGCGTTTTCCCAATGGAGAGGAGACCACATGGTGAGCAGCAAATGCAGTACAGTTAGATCACCTGGAAGATGTGTTTGGGCTCTTGGATACTGAGGAGGGAGGAGGTAAACAGGGAGGTGTTACACCTGCTATAGTAGCAGGGGATGGTGCCATGGGAGTGTGGGGAAGTGTTGGGAATGAAGGAGTGGACCAGGGCAGCTCAAAGGGAATGGTCCCTGAGGAAGCCTGACAAGGGATGGGAAGGGAATATGTGTCTGGTGGTGACATCTCAGTGGAAGTGGCGAAAATGAGTAATCATCTGGATGTGGATGCTGGTGGGATGGACAAAGGGCACCCAATTCCCGTTGTGGGAGGGAAGAGAGCAGAAGTGAGGGACATGGGTCAGACCCAGCTGAGGGCCCTTTCAACCATGGTGCTGGGGAGTCCTTGGTTGAGGAAGAAGGCGGACATTTCAGAGGCCTCATGCAGAAGTTGGCACCAGCAGAACAGATGTGACCATGACAGAGAAACTGGGAGAATGGGATGGAGTTCTTACAGGAAGCAGGGTGTGAGGGTATATAGTCAAGGTACCTGTATGAATCGATGGGTTTGTGTGGTGCTGGAAAAGCAAAGCAGGTCAGGCAGCATCCAAGGACTGGAGATTAGATGTTTTGGGCCTAAACCCTTCATCAGGAATATCGATGGCCAAAGTACTGCAGATAATAGAAATCTGAAACAAATTCAGAGAATTCTGGGGGTCTGGCAGCATCTGTGGAGAGAGAAACAGAGTTAATGCTTCAAGTGTGTTCGTGACCCTTCTTCAGAGTGGAAATGTGTTAGAAAATGTTATTTACATACTTTGACAGAGCCCGAGGAGGGCAGGCAATATAGATGCCCTTTGCAAAGGGATAGGTAATGCTGCTGAGAGAGAAAAATAGATGGAAAATAGGTGTAATTCAGGTATGAAAGGGAGGTCATTGACTTCAGAAAGAAGGATGGAGAACACTCCTCCTTCTACATCAATGGAGCTGGCTTTGAGAGGGTGGAGCGCGTCAAGTTCCAAGGAGTGACAATAACTGACAACCTGTCCTGGACTTCTTATATCGATGTGACGGTCAAGAAGGCACAACAACACCTCATCTTCCTCAGGTGGCTCAGGAAATTTGGCCTGTCCATAAGGTCCCTCACCAACTTCTACAGCTGCAACGTAGAAGGCATACTGTCCGGGTACATAATGGCCTGGTATATAACTCCTCTGTCCAGGACCCTAAGAAACAACAGAAAGTTGTGTGCTCTGCTCAGACCATCATGGAATCAGCCTTCCATCCATGGACTCCATTATTATAGCCCGTTGCTGCAGAAAGACACCCAACATCATCAAAGACCCCTTCCTCCCTGATAATGATCTCCTATAACCTCTTCCATCAGGCAGAAGATACAGAAGCTTGAACTCATGCACCAGCAGCTTAAGGAACAACTTCTTCCCGGTCATTATTGGACAGATAATGGACTCTCTTACTTTAAATAACACTGACCTTGCTAACGTTGATCTCGCCTCGTGCATGCCTTATGTGGTGTAACCTGTGTGCCTCTGTCTAACATTTCTTTTCACCCTATGATCTGTATGTCCTTGTTTACTATGATCTGCTTGTACTGCTCGCAAACAAAGCTTTTCACTGTACTTAGGTACACATGACAATCAATCAAGCAAGTGAAACTAATTGTTTTTGTGAATGAAATATGGTCTGGCACTATTAATTAACAAAATTAATTCATTAACAAAAGACAGCCTCTTGTCACAGCATGCAGTCTACCTTTCTACAACAATACAGGCTATATTTGACAGCAAAATACAGTCAAGTGCTATTAATAAATACAAACTATTCCTGATCATCAAATGCAGTTAGTAATTCTTAACCTAGCCCAGTCTATTACATTTAAATAAAAATCCATTTCTGTTGATAGCATATACTTTAATTTTCATGCAGTCATTCCATTCAATTAATATTGTTTATTCTTGTTAATAAAGCATTTATTTCCTTGAACATAAACTATAGTCTTTTTGAAGCAAAATATGGTCTATTCCTGCTTAATAGTCTATTTCTAGGCATCAATGCAGTTTGAAACAAAAACAAATTGTTGGAGAAACTTAGCAGGTCTGGAAGCATCTGTGGAGAGAGAAACAAGGTTGATATTTTGACCCCAATATCCTTCTTCCCTTCCATAAAATAAAACTGCTGTTAATAAAATGCATTTTCTAATTGGGAAGTCATGTTGCGGGTGTACAGGACATTGGTTAGGTTACTTTTGGAACACTGCATTCAATTCTGGTCTCTCTGCTAGAGTAAAGATGTTGTGAAACTAAAAAGGGTGCAGAAAAGATTTACAAGGATGTTGCTGGGGTTGGAGGGTTTGACTTATAGGGAAAGGCTGAATAGGCTGGGACTATTTTCCCTGGAGAGTCAGAGGCTAAGGGGTGACTTTATAGAGATTCATAAAATCATGAGGAGCACGGGTAGAGTAAATAGACAATGTCTTTTTCATAGGGTAGGGGAGTCCAGCACTGGAGGGCAAAGGTTTAGGGTGAGAGGGACAAGATTTAAAAGGGACCTAAGGGGCAATTTTTTCATGCAGAAGATAGTGTGTGTATGGAATGAGCTGCCAGAGGAAGCGGTGGAAGCTGGTACAATTACAACATTTAAAAGGCACCTTGATGGGTATATGAATAAGAAGGGTTTAGAGGAATATGGGCCAAATGCTGGCAAATGGGACTAGAATAATTTAGGATACCTGGTTGACATGGATGAGTTGGATTGAAGGGCCTGTTTCCATGTTGTATAATTCTATTACTCTCAACAAAATTTAGACTCCTTTTTTTAATATAAAGTATACTTCATTCCTGATAGTGGGATACATTCTATTTTAGACAATACAGTACAATTGATACCTTTTAAAAATTACAAAAGAGAATTGGCTCAGTGTACAGCTGATTTCTATTACCATATACAGTCTGTAACTTGTGAGATTTGAGAAGATTTGTAGCTCAGGTTGAGGTTCTGGATGTAGGTTTGCTCACTGAGCTGGAAGGTTCATTTTCAGACGTTTTGTCACCATACTAGGTAACATCATCAGTGAGCCTCCAAATGAAGCATTGGTGGTATAGCCCGCTTTCTATTTATATGTTTGGGTTTCCTTGGGTTGGTGATGTCATTTGGACAAGCCAAAGGCATGGCATTCGAACCGGAACTCTATCAACAAGCACATTGACTTGGATCCCATTTACCACCCCTGAGAAAAAAAGGAAATGACATCACTATAGGAAATGATGTCACCACAGGAAATGACACCACCAACCCAAGGAAACCCAAACATCTTAATAGAAAGTGGGCTACAACACTAGTGCTTCATCCAGAGGCTCACTGAAGATATTACTTAATGTGTAAGATATTACCTAAAATGTCTGAAAATGAACCTTCCAGTTCAGCGAGCAAACCTACATCCACAGTCTATTATTGATAATAAATATGTTTCATTTCCAATTGATCACAGCACACTCATTTTAAAAAAACTACATTCAATTCCCAACATTAACGATAATAAAGTTCTCAGCTTAGAAAGCTCCTATTGTCCCCTATATTCAGAGTGTGTTGAGGGATGAGACAACAAATTTGAGTAATGGACAGGGGTCGAATGCAAACACTTCCTGACAATAATATTTTTGCTCGGAATACTGGGTGGGCCACTTGAGATCTGATGATAATCTCAAGTATGTTGGTTAGATGTGTTCCAGGATCAGAAGGTGGATTCAGTTCAAGGGAGTGAGTCAGTAAAGGAATGAAAAGAATATTATTGTACATACTAATTCCAAGTAAATACATAAAGTTGCAGATTAAATGTTAGAACTGATGGTGACTGATTATATTCCCGCAGGCTTAATGGTAGAAAGCCAATGCTGTTTGGCAATGCCCAGGATGAACAACAAAGACCACAGGGCTGAGTCATTCCACCCTTTTTAACTCCTTCTGTCAGCAGACCCTGATGGTAATGGGTTTGATGTGTCTCTGCCCACCAAGTCTGTATTGGTGTAGAGATAGTTGGCTCCCTCGCCCTAATTCCATCGTGGGAGTGAACTGGTTTAACACGCTCAGCCGGTGTTAGCAGGGGGGGGGGGGGGGGGGGGGGGAGGCGGGGTGGACAGCTCAGACAGAGACCCCTGTTCAGATCTGGGTGCATGAGGCAGTGTTTGAGGAAGCTGCGAGATGGCTGGCTATCCAGTTTTGAGCAGGAGCAGGTGGCTGATAGAGTTCACACCAGGGATTTGAGGAAGAGCGGAGGACTTTCGATCTGTCTGGCAGCAGGATGATCTAGGGGCCAAAGTCCATGAAAGCACTGAAGGCTAACATGGAGACAAAGTTTGGACGATGGGAAATGACACCAAAACCACGTCATTCATTCAATTCCACTTGGTCCACCATTCAACTGGACCATGGTGGGTTTTCAATTTCAACGGCATCTTCTGACATGGTCCACCTGACATCTTTAACGTTGATTGAACTCTCTCTTGAACATATTCAATGGCTGAATCTCCTCTGGGGTAAAGAATTCCAAAGGCTCGCCTCTCTCTGGGTGATTAAATGGCTTTGCCCTTATCCTGTGACTGTGTCTCCTGGATCCGGACACCTCTCCTGCTGCCAAGGAAAACATCCTTCCTGCTCCGAGCACAGCCAACGCAGTAAAAGGTTTGAACATCTCTGGGAGATCACCTCTCATGGTTTGAAGTTGGAGACGACTTAGGCCCAGACCACTCGATGTCTCCTCTTGGAACAATACACCATGTTAGGGATCAGTCTGGTTTAAAGGATAATATAATGTTACCTCAAGAACTCTACGTCATTAAGGGGTGGAAGGTGTGCTACAGTTGCTCTGAGCTCTGAAGAGACCCATAGAACATAGAACATTACGGTGCAGTACAGGGTCTTTGGCTCTTGATGTTGTGCCAATCTGTGGAACCAATCTGTAGCCTATCTATCCTACACTATTCCATTATTATCCATATGTTTATCCAATGACCATTTAAATGCCCTTAAAGTTGGTGAATCTACTACTATCAGTATTTACTGTGGAAAAGGATATGGAAGATATAGACTGTAGGGAAATAGATGGTGATATCTTGCAAAATGTCCAGATTACAGAGGAGGAAGTGCTGGATATCTTGAAACGGTTAAAGGTGGATAAATCCCCAGGACCTGATCAGATGTACCTGAGAACTCTGTGGGAAGCTAGAGAAATGAATGCTGGGCCTCTTGCTGAGATATTTGTATTATCGATAGTCACAAGTGAGGAGCGGGAAGACTGGAGGTTGGCAAACGTGGTGCCACTGTTTAAGAAGGGCGGTAAAGACAAGCCAGGGAACTATAGACTGGTGAGCCTGACCTCGGTGGTGGGCAAGTTGTTGGAGGGAATCCTGAGGGATAGGATGTACATGTATTTGGAAAGGCAAGGACTGATTAGGGACAGTCAACATGGCTTTGTGCGTGGGAAATCATGTCTCACAAACTTCCAGGCAACTTCCTAGTAGATCTCTGCACCATTTCCAAAGCTCCCGCATCCTTCTGATAATGCGGTGACCAGGACTGTACGCAATACTCCAAGTGCAACTGCACCAGAGCTTTGTACAACTGCAGCATGACCTACTGGCTCTGAAACTCCATCTCTGTACTAATAAAGGCTAACACACTGTATGCTTCCTTGTCAACCCTATCAACCTGGGTGGCAACATTTAGGGATCTATGCACATGGACACCGAGGTCTCTCTGCTCACGCACACTGGACACCCCAATCTGGGGCAATGTATTCTGTCCTGGGTATAAAATGCTGGAACGATAGGTTATTTTTGGAGAAGTCACTAAAACGTTATTGAGGTTAAGAGGGTTATATTGTTGAATACATTTGGGTTAAAGTTCCTTGACTATAGAGATTAAGGGGTGATCTGATTGAGTTGGTTAAGAGAGAAGTTGATGCTCTTGTCCCTTGATAGTTCTGCTCTGCTCCTTATTTCTGTTGTATCCATATTCTGCATGATATGTGTGGACTGAGCTATATCTGGGTGATGGATTTTACAGAGCTGGGGAGCATGTGGAGGTAGCGAAAGGTGGTGTGAGGTGGTAGATTGGAAGGTTTGTGTGTACATGTCTGTGTATGTGTGTGTTACTTTGTATGTGTGTCTCTGTCTGTATGTGTGCATGTGTCTGTGTGTCTCTGTCTATATGTTGTCAAGGGTGTGTGTGTGTGTGTGTGTGTGTGTGTGTGCGCGCGAGAGCCGGAGTTTTTGGCCATTAGTTATGAGTCTTGACTCTATGGTGGTTCTCGGGTGCAGACCCCTGGATGTTGATCTCAGAGGTCACCTGATCTTCCTTCTGAAGGTGTCCTCTGAGGGATTCTAGGCACATCCCCGTGTGAGCATGGCATCACCTTCTCCTGCCCAATCCTGCCATCAACGCCCCTGGCACCATCAGTCTGAATCTACCTGTTTGTTCTCTAGCTCAGTTTGAAAGGATTTCTACTGCAACTATCTTATTTCCTACACCTCTCTATTATAAGGTAGTCCACCTTTAAGGGAATGAGCAGTCTGTGGCTCAGTGGTTAGCACTGCTGCCTCACAGCACCAGGGACCCGGGTTCGATTCCAGCCTCGGATGACTGTCTGTGTGAGTTTCCTCTGGATGCTCTGGTTTCCTCCCACAGTCCAAGGGTGTGCAGGTTAGGTGGATTGGCTATGGCAAATGCAGGATTAGATGCATAAGGTAGAGGGATGGATCTGAGTGGGATCCTCTTTGGAGGGGCAGTCTGGACTTAATGGATCGAATGGCCTGCTTCCACACTGTAGGGATTCTATGATGGCTCTCCTGCTCTGACGTCCAGCTGTGCGCAGAGCTCATAGTAACATTGGAAAGGTGAGATCCGCAGACCGTGGCAGTACAATATAGTCCTCATCAGGACAAGGTGACTGCGTGAATATTAGTTGGGTCAACTTCAGTCCAAGTGAATATAATCAACTCAGGCATCGCTTTCCACAGCGTGAAACATTGGTCTTTTGCATGGCTTGGCTGTTTCCAAACTAAATGCATTTGGTGAAAGCCAAGTGTAAGGTGTTGAAATTTCCATTCAGTGATCACATTGCAGGCAGTGTGGGCTCACTTGCAGAGTCATCTAGACTCAAAATGTGAGCTTGCTCTCTCTCCACAGAAGCTGCCTGACCCGCTGTGATCTCCAGCATTTATTGTTTTCAGTTAATTGCATCGCTACTGAGGTATCCTGCTGTGCACAAACTGACACTTTTTCATTCATTCATCCATATGACGTTGGTGTCGTGGGCTGGGCCCAGCATTTCTTTCCCGTCCCTAGTTGCCCCTTGAGAAGGTGGGGGTGAGCTGCCTTCTTGAACCCTGGCAGCCCACCTGCTGTGGGTTGACCCACAATGCCCTTGAGGAGGGAATTCTGAGATTTTGACCCAGTGACAGTGAAGGGATGGCGGTCTATTTCCAAGTCAGGATGGAGGGGGAGCTTGAAGGTGGTGGTGCCCTTGCCCTTATAGGTGGAAGTGGTTGTGGGTTTGGAGGGCACTGCCTAAGGAACGTTGGTGGGTTGCTCTTTACAATAGTGATTACGTTTCAAAAATGGCTCCTTGACCAGATCAGTGCTCCATCACTGCTCACTGTTCACCTCGATCAGGCCTGCGTGTTTCTTTCAAGAGCTGTTTGGGTGCAGTGTGCATCACACCATTGCTGCCCTGCTAAATTACAGGACAGATTACAGGCTCCCCTGGTGTTTGTTGTTCTTTGAGATATCAAGTGTTAGCTCAGTGACCCATCTGCTTTTCAACAGCATGTCGCCATGTGCTATTGGATCCAGTGATTACTCAGCGCTGTTGGCTGTCTTTCAAGTAACTAATCCAAAGCTCTGAATCTGATATCCACACTGCAGAGCTCTTACAGTTTGTAGTATCAGGAGGAGTATGTGTGAAAGCATTCTAAAACGCCTGTGGAAGATTTGCTTATGATTTGTTTGGCTGATGTCTGGAGCCTTTGCTTGTTTGTTTCAGTGGGAAATCGTAATGCCATTGCACAAGATCTGTCAATCTGCGCAGGAGTTTCTTTCAAAACAAAAAAACTGAAAGAACTGTGGACACTGAAAATCGGAAACGAGAACAGAAATTGCTGGAAAAGCTCAGCAGGTCTGGCAAGCATCCGTGGAGAGAAATCAGAGTTCGGGCGCAGATTTCCCTTCGTCCTCATTCTCCTCCCCCACTCGGAGATGCAGATGAAGAACATGTTTGTGCCGTTCTCTGTATCTTAGTTGTATTTTGAACCTGGTCAATCACTTCAGGGATTGGATCTTGAGGACCACCACTCCCTGTCAAACACAGCCATCATTCCCAGCTAACTGCACCCAGACTGGTGAGAGGAGACTGCATCTCCATTTGACCAGTTTCCGTTCTGTTGGCAGTCAACCTTTGACCTCGAGAGGGAGTTGCAAGGCAATCTGTGCATTAATGACGATTTTTGCGCCACGTATTTTGGGCAGAGGTATAATTTTCCAGTCTTGTGTCTCGAATATTAAAGTGATCTCTTTTCGAGGTCAACGAGGATGAAAAGGAGTAATTATGAAGTCTGGTGTAGATTTTTAAAATGCGGTCATTCAACAAGGGGCAATTTTTAAGAGTGTTGATTCAATTGATTTCCCATTGATTACACCCTTTGGAGGTACGGGGTTAAGGGGTGGGGTATGGGTGGATGGAGTTGGTTAGGATGAGTATGTCCAGACTCCACTGCTGTCAGTGGCTATGGAGCAATGACTTACATGTCCACGTCATTGCTAACGTCAAATCCAGGCCATTGAATTGTTGACCTGTACTTTCCACGTAACAGGGGCAAATGTGTAAATAATAAATCCCTGACCTCTGTTTTAACTAACAGGCCAATATCTCCCATGTAAGCATTAAATTGATAGTGTAAATACCATACTGTTTGGCTCTGTGGTTTAAGAGTGGAAAAAATAAGTAAAGTACTATTTAATAACAGCTACAACCACGTGGGTGTAGGAATAAATATTTGAGGAGGGCTTTTTGCTGCCAGACAACTGACTCTTCTAGAAACATTGGCAGTGGTGATGATATTCCATCTTTTTCAAGAAAATCTATAAATATGTTCAAAGCATATCAGTTGTGGTTAGTCTGCGTGTGGAAGTGTCTTGCAATGATGAAATGACAAAGTAAATTTTAGCCTTTCTGCCTCATTTGTAAAGTTTCTGCCAGCTGTAGAATTACATGGCAAGGTTATTATGGTCTTGTGGTAATGTCGCTATCTCTGAGACAGAAGGTCTAAGCTCAAGTGCCTCCACACTATCTTTACATATCTGAACGTGTTAGTTAAACATTTACATGAAGAGGTTAATTCTTACAGCAAACTGCTGAGTGTCTGTTTAGGTCAGGTTTATCTTGGGTTTTTCTTACTGCAATCCCAGCCCAGACACACACACACACACACACACACACACACACACACACACACACACACACACACACACACTCATACACATGCACCCAGACACTGACACATGTGCAGATACACACACAGACACACATGCACACACACACACACGCACATTCACACACAGACAAACACACTCGCACTCACACAGACACACACACTCATAGACATACCCACAGTCACACAAACAAACGCACACATAGACACTCACACAGGCACACACAACACAGATACACACAGACACTCAGATGCAGACACACAGACAAACATACGCACTCACATAGACACACACACACACAAAGGCACGCAGTCACAAACACAGACTCACAACCACACATACTCGCATACAGAAGCACTCTCACACATACAGACACACACAATCACACAAAAACAGATGCATGCACACACACAGAGACAAACACATACACACACGCAATCACACTCACACAGGCACCCACACAGATACACACAAAGACACATAGTCACCAACACAAATCAGGATGTAAATTGCAGAAATAACTCAATGGCTTGTAGTGGTAATTGGCAAACTAGTTGAATTTCATTAGAATTTGGGAACACCCATTGATCGACAAAGAGATGAGATGGGGCCACTGTGTAAATTCAACTCAATGATGTCAGAACACTCCATCCCTGTGGTTTCAGGAATCTATTTATTTAACCAACTTAGGTGTGTGACTGATACGGTTGAGTGAGCAATAGGCTTCACTGATATTCACAAATCAGAAACATTGAGAGTAAACTAAACCGAAAACAGGACATGAACAGCTCACTGGAAGAGTGTAGTATCTGTGACCTTTCGCCTTGGTGCATACACACAGGCAGCACTCTTGAGATTCCTGCCTTAATTTGGCCATTTACTCCCCACTCTGAGTTTCTGATGTGACGCCCGATTATCTACTTGTTAGTTTAAGGGGCTGCCTGCTCATCTCTCACCTTGCAGACTTGGAGAGTGGAATCGTAGCTGGTGCTCCCACTGCAGTGCCAGCGATGCCAGGCTGAGAAGACGGTGGGTCGCTAGGGGTGAGGGAAGCTCTTGATGGTTATTGGAGGAATATATGTACCCTTACAGTGCTGGACTGAGAGCTCATCCACCTCCGTCTCCCACGGCTGCCCAGGGGATCCTGCTGTGCGTCAATCGGCCGCTCCACCACAGTGCGCTCACTTCAATCAAAAAAACTCTTTGACAGGCTGTGGCAATATTTTGGGGGATCCTCTAATGGCACAAAGAGATGACAGTTCTTTATAATTTTAACCCAGTTTCATGCCCTTTCGGAAAAGAAATCTGCCAGTCTTACCCACTCTGGCCTACATATGACTCCAGGCCCCACAGCAATCTGGGTGAGTCTTAAGCCATCCCCAAGGCAATTAGGAATGGGCAATGAATACTGGTCTAGCCAGTAATATCCCCATCCTATCAATGAATTAAAAAAAGCAACTTTCTAATCCCACTGAGAAATCTCATCTTAACCTGCCATATGGCAATGGGACAGGCAGAGGTACAGATGAAAGAGACGAATGAAATAACGCTAGATCAATAAATCAGACCACGGTGGCTAGGAGAAAGGATCCCGTGATATTTTTAGATCCAAGTCTACGAGGAATTCCCTTCTGCCGTTCCCACTGTCTTGAAAAGCCAGCTGTTTCACAGAGGCTCCTTCTAATTAAACATCTGTGATTGAGAAGCGCTCCCCTCTAATCTGATCGTTGTACGAAAATAAAGATGTTCAGATGGTCACAATCAATTCTGAATTGTAGTATTTAATTTCTTCCTGCATGCAGCACAGCTGGCCTCACCATTGACCAGACCTCAGACTCTGTAATATGGGCTTTCCTGTAGGATTGCGTCTATATTAGTCTGATCATTATCAACAGGAGAAAAGCTATAAAAATAAATCTCTGTTCATCCCCACATCAGGAATACAGTTATTGTTGTACAGCGGTGGCAGTGAAAGGGATTTGATTAACTGGATAGCATTGGCTGTATTTAATGAACTTCCTGACCTCTTTAACTTTAGCAGAGTAAGCGCAGAGCTGGTTGAAGGACATGGTAGAGTCACAGATGTACAGCAAAGAAACAGACCCTTCGGTCCAACTCGTCCATGCTGACCAGATATCCTAAATCAATCTAGCCCCATTTTCCAGCACTTGGCCCATATCCCTCTCAACCCTTCCCATTCATGTACCCATCCAGATATCTTCTAAATGTTGTAATTGTACCAGCCTCCACCACTTCCTCTGGCAGCGCATTCCATGCACGCATGTGAAAATGTTGCCCCATCGGTCCCATTTAAGTCTCTCCCCTCTCACCCTAAACCTATTCCCTCTAGTTCTGGACTCCTCTACCCTGGGAAAAAGGCGATGACTATTCACCCTATTTATGGCCCTCATGATTTTATAAATCTGTATAACGTCTCCCCTTAGCCTCTGACGCTCCAGGGAAAACAGCCCCAGCCTATTCAGCCTCTCTCTATAGGTGAAACCATCCAACCCTAGCAACATCCTTGTAAATTTTTTCTGAGCCCTTTCATGTTTCACAACATCTAAGATTGAAACCTGGGGATGAGGGTTTTTGTGGATTTGAGAGTGGGGGAGGGATGATGCTGGGGATGCCAGTCTTCTGCCCAGCGACAGTGCTGTGTTGCCAGGGACCTGAACCTTGCAATGTTGCAGGCTGGTTGATTTGTTGAGGTGGTGCTGGAATCTAACAGTGTGCACTTTGACCGAGTATTTCAGTACACGCCAACAGTGATCCAAGTGCATCCCACTGCCTGAGGAGTGCTGCGGGGTACCCCAAAAATGCGGACGGTGCTACATAAATGTAAGCCTCTCTTTAAAAGAGGACCCCAGAGGCCGCTTTGTCTACGCTCTGCAGTTTCCGATCAAATTCTGCTTTGACTCAATTCAGTCAGAAAGACGGGATTTAACCCACTGTGTTGTGATGGGGGTGGTGGGGGTGAGGGGTGAGGGGTGGGGGGATGCTGGGGAGACCAGAAGGAGATGAGGAAGAGGAGGAGGGAAGAAATGGAGGGGGGGGGGGGAGGAAAGGAAGGAAGTGGCAGAAGAGAAGGAGAGAATCGGGGAGGAGAGGAAGGGGAGGGAGGCAGAGGTGGTAGGAAGACGGGAAAGAGGACAAGGGTGATGAGGGGGAGGGGAGGAAGTATGGAGGTGGCTCCTGAGTGACTGCTACACCAGATCCATCACTCTCCACAGAATTGACACCCAGTCGTTCCCCCCATCAATGTAAGACTGATACTGAAGTCAATGGGCTAACTTGGGACTCAGGATTTGGAGGAGCTGGTGTTGGACTAGGGTGGACAAGGTTAAAAATCACACAACACCAGCTTACAGTCCAACAGGTTTATTTGGAAGTACAAGCTTTCGGAGCACTGTCCTTCATCAGATGACTAGCTATTTGACAAAGGAACAGTGTTCTGAAACCCTGTACTTCCAAGTAAACCTGTTGGGCTGTACCCTGGTGTTGTGTAATTTCTAACTTTAACCTGGGACAGGCTGGGCTGGCGAGAGCAAGCTGAGGGCGTGATATTGAGACCAGCTCCCTCAGTACCTCTGTGACCAGTGATTGGTGACTGGCTGTGGAGCTGTCTGTCACCACTGGATATCTTTCTGCACTGACTCTCAGTCTGATGGGATAATTGGCTGCTGTGCTCTCAGTTAGACAAACACGAGCAGTCTGATCTCACACATGGATATGGTATGGATTATATTTGTGGAACTGAAGTCCTCAGAGTCTGTATTTCCCAGACAGAGTACTACCGTAACAGCCAATTTAACTTGTCAAAACTATTTGGACTAGCAGATGGTTTCCTACATTTCTGACAAGTTCAGAGTTGGATATACTCTCTATAAATAGTTCTGCTGAGTCACTGCGGGCCCAACAAACGAGTAATTTATTTTTCCTTTCCTGTACGCAGATGAATGTGTTCACCTATTCCATTGGCTATTCCATTTACTTCATACCCTCTCTGCTCCATCTCACACAAAATGCCTTTTCTCGCCTTGTGTTTCTTCCAGTGATTAGACATCGGAGGCGTTTTGTTAACCCATTCTGCAGGAATGATTCCTTGGAGATTAACCAAATCCGTGAATTCCTGTGAGACCTTCCATATTGATATCACTGGGGCTTTATACTATATAGTTAGTATATTGCTGTCAACACTAGAGTCCCAGGGCTCAGAGATCTTTGCTTTGATCCAATCCTGGCCTCTCATGTTTGCCCCATTTTTATCATTCATGGCTCTGCCTTAGTCTCCCCGGCCCGATCTTTTGGAATTCCCTCCCCAAACCTGTCTCCCGCTCTAACTCTGTCTCCTCCACTCTGCGACCCTACCTTGTCAACAAAGCTTTGATCATCAAGAGTCATAGTCATAGTGATGTACAGCATGGAAACAGACCCTTCGGTCCAACTCGTCCATACCAACCAGATATCCTGAATACATTTAGTCCCATATACCAGCATTTGGCCTAGATCACTCTAAACACTTCCGATCCACACACCCATCCAGATCCCTGTTAAATGTTGTAATTGTACCAGCCTCCACCACTTCCATTGGCAGCTCATTCCATACACACACCTCCCTCTGCGTGAAAATGTTGCCCCTTAGGTCACTTTTAAATTTTTCCCCTCTCAATTTAAACCTATGCCCTCTAGTTCTGGACTCCCCAACCCCAGGGAAAAGACTTTGTCTATTTATCCTATCCATGCCCCTCATAATTTTGTAAACCTCTATAAAGTCACCCCTAAACCTCTGACACTCCAGGGCAAACAGCCCTAGTTTATTCAGCCTCTCCTTTAGCTCAAATCCTCCAACCCTGGCAACATCTTTGTAAATTTTTTCTGAATTCTTCTAGGTTTCCTAACATCCATCCTATAGGAAGGAGACCAGAATTGCACACAATTTTCCAACAGTGGCCCAACCAATGTCCTGTACAGCCGCAATATGATAACCGAACTCCATTACTCAATGCTCTGACCAATAAAGGCATGTGTGCCAAATACCTTCTTCACCACCATGTCTACCTGTGAGACAATTTTCAAGGAGCTATGAATCTGCACTCCAAGGTCTCTTTGTTCAGCAACATTCCCTCGGATCTTACCATTATGTGTATAAGACCTGCTCTGGTTTGCTTTTCCAAACTACAGCACCTTGCATTTATCTAAATTGAACTCCATCTGCCACTCCTCAGCCCATTGGCACATCTGATCAAGATCCCATTGTACTCTGAGGTAATCTTCTTGGTTATCCACTTCACCTCCAATTTTGGTATCATTTGCAAACTGATTAACTATACCTCTTACATCCACATCCAAATCATTTATATAAACGACAAGAAGCTGGTATCACTTGCAACCTGATGTTCATTCTCAGCTGAAGCATCTTGACATGCTTCACAACTTTACAAACAGCTATGTTAATCCAAAGCTGTTGCTGGTTAACAGCTATTCTGTGAATGGGAGCTCTTGTGGTACAATGCCCATAACTTTGAACGAGGAGGCCTGATTTGAAGTCCCACCTTTTCCAGAGGATGTAACAACGTCTCTGAACAGGTTGATTAGGAAAGAAATGGTGGCCTAAAATATGAATGATAAGGAAATCAGACTGAACCGCAATTTGGTCAACATGGAGGAACAGGTAATCTGTGCAGATTCATGGAATAACTGGAGAGCGAAGGGATAGAGGATGATTGTATCAAAATAAATTAATTCCAATCCAGCATCTATGGATGTTTAAGCTTCTTTACATCCTTACCTTCCTCCAGTTCCAGATGGTAGTCACATGGACCATCATTCAATTAAGGATGCCATCCCTCCCTCCCTCCTTCAGGATATTCTGACAGAGTACTTGGTGATGATAATGTCACTGGATATCAAGAGGAGAGAGTTGGATTCTCTCTTGTTGGGAGATGGTCATTGTGTGGTGCCTTTGTCAGTTCCCACTTGCCAGCCCAAGTCTGGGTATTGTCCAGGTCCTGCCAAATATGTACAACGACTGCTTCAGCCTTTGAGGAAGATGGTGCTGAACATTGTGCAATCATTGGTGAACATCCCCTTTTGATGGAGGGAAGGTCAATGATGGAGCAGCTGGAGATGGTCTAGCCTAGGAGACTTCCCTGAGGAACTCCTGCAGAGATATCCTGGAGCTAAGATGACTGGCCTCCAACAACAACAACCATCTTCTGAGACTCACCAGACTTGAAATATGAACTTTGCTTTCTCTCCACAGATACTGCCAGACCTGCTGAGTTTCTCCAGCAATTTCTGTTTTTGTTTCACATCTTCCTATGTACCAGGTCTGACTTCAAACAGTGGGGAGTGTGCCCCTGATTCCCATTGATTCAATGCCGCACTTGGTCAAATGGTAACTTATGTCAAGGGTCGTCCCTCTCATCTCACCTCTGGAATTAGCTCTTTTGTCCATGTATGAACCAAGGTTACAATAAGGTCAGGTGCTGAGTAACCCAAACTGAGGCTCAGTGAGCAGGTTATTGCTGAGCAGGTTCAGTGGAGTCAGCGTTGATTGATAGCGCTGTTAACCAGTCCCTCTAAATTTCCTACCAAAGGGACAAACCTTCAAGACTGGTGTGGCAGTGAATGTGGATGCGGTGACTGCTTGACGTGGGATATCAGAGCAACTTAGAGGGAAATTTGCTGTCAACTACACCTTCCATCACTTTACTGATGATCAAGAGTAGACTGATGGGGCAGTAGTTGACTGGGTTAGATTTGTCCTGCTTTTTGTGGACAGGACATACCTGGGCGACTTTCCATATTGCCAGATAGATGTCAGTGTACGAGAACAACTTGGCTAGTGTGCAAGAGGTCCTGGAGAACAAGTTTTCAGTACTACAGCCAACTACCCAAGATGGCGGCTGAACAGGGGGACTTCAGCCTGGGACTGGTCTGCTCTCATTGGCTTTCTGATGTATCACTGTAATCCAATGGGTAGAATCAAAGGCTTGTGGGGAGTTGAAGTATTAGGTCTGCCTGTGTGATTTACTAATGAGACCCATTGTTCTCTCTTGCAGCCTTGTGGCAAGGTGAAACCAGAGTGAGATGTTTCTTCAATAAAGTTACCTCAGCAGACTCTGTAAACATTTGTTAGGTGCACAACAAGAGTTTTATAACCAGCAGCAAAGGGATGTTTTCCAGCATTTGACATCTAACCTCTTATACTCCATCATGAACTAAGTAATAAAGAAGAGGTTTAAGCTTAATGACTGAGCGGGGAAGTGTGTGAACCAATTCAGTTTTATCTCTGTGGACTTGGAAAGTCCTTCGCTGCCAGACTATTTTGGGAGAAAATTCTGAGAGAAAGAAGCATCAATGGCGGAACACAGAGAATGATCAGCAGATGATTAGAACATCGCTGGAGTTGTAAACAGGATCATGTGGGTTTGTGAGTTCAATATTTAGCTCGATCCACTCAAGCTGACCTGAGGATCATTTACGTTGGTGCACCGTCACCTTGGGAGAGAGGAACAGCGAGGCAGTTATCCCTGTTTCAGGCAAGGGCATCCTGCTCATGTGTGAACTGAGATCCTCGGAGCCGCGGAGGGCTGCATGCCCAATCTTGATGCAAAACAGAGGGTTCAGAAGAGATTTGCCAGGATGTCACCGCGAACGGAGGCTTTGAGTTATAAGGAGAGGCTGGATAGGCTGGAACTTTTCTCTGTGGAGTGTAGGAGGGTGAGGGGTGACCTTATAGAGGCTTATAAAAGGCCCATCTCCAGTCCTGAAGAGGGGTTACACCTGAAACGTCGTCTTCTCCACCTCCTGGTGTTGCCTGGCTTGCTGTGCTCTTCCAGCCTCTTGCCTGTCTACTTTGGATTCCAGCATCTGCAGTTTTTTTGTCTCAATGAAATCATGAGGGGCTGGTGGATGGCAGGGTGTATTTTCCCTAGGGTGGGGGATTTCAAGGCTAGCAGGCATATTATTCAGGTGAAAGGAGAAAGATTCACAAAAGACACAGGAGCAATTTTTTTACGCGGAGAGCGAATGAACTTCCTGAAGAAGGGGTGAACAGGAATACAGCTATAGTGTTTAAACGACATTTAGATTAGTACATGAATAGGAAAGGTTTGGAGGCAGGCGGGACTAGAGTCGTTTGGGATTATGGTTGGCATTGCCTGATTGGACTGAAGGGTCTGTGCCTGCGCTGTATGACCCATTGACTCTATCTTTGGAAGGTGTGCTCAGTTTTCCCATTTCAACTGGCATTGAGGAGACTAAGCTGGGCATCTTAACGGGTACAACGCAGCCAGCGCTGCAGATGGGGAATTTTTCTTAGCAGCTGCAATTAGAGCAGATGCTGAAACAATAAATTTTTAACAAAAATCATGCCATGGAATGCTGCAAACATTCGAGGAAGTCAACTCCCCCTCTCCCCCTTGTACAGAGAGAAATCAAGTTTACGATTCAAGCCAATGTGCTTTTGTGAAGACCAAGGGTGCTCCGGAGATGTGGCTGTCTTTACCACTGGTAGGGAAAGCATGGGCGGGAAGAAGGAATAAAACGGAAGCTGGGTGAAGAGCAGGGAAAAGGGGCTGTTTGTGAAAGGAGGGGAAAGGGATAGTAATGGGATAAGAATGTGCCCAGAGGAGGTGTGCCTGGGAGTGGCAGACTCCCCCACAGATAGATGCTGTCTAAATGGGCTGATGTTTGACTGCAGCATGACTCAGGGAGCTTGTAGCTCGCCTGATCAAAACAATCTCTCATTTCGATTTGCTTACGTTCTTGTGGTGCAGTGGTGGTGCCCTTACCTCTGAGGCAGGAGGACCTGGATTCAAGTCCCATCTATGTCGGAGGTTCGTAATAACATCTCTGACTACAACATTTCAACAGGGAGCTGGCACAGTCTGGACTGCTGTCCACCCACGTGGGAGTGAGGTGATTGAAATGCACAAAGAACCCAAACAGTCGTGACAAGGGTGTTTCCTCTTGTGGCTGAGGCTGGAATTAGGGGACACTGTTTCAAAATTAATGGCCACCGTTTAGGACAAAGAAGGTCTCTCGTAAAGGCGTTTGTGAAACTTTGGAACTCGGCTTCAGAAGGCTATAGAGTGGTGGAAGGAGGGGGTCATTGAATCTGGAAATGGGTAGTTTGTTGTGAGGCGGGGGTTAGATGGAAATGTGAGCTTCTCAAGACAAAAAACTGAAAATGTGTTGCTGGAAAAGCGCAGCAGGTCAGGCAGCATCCAAGGAGCAGGAGAGTCAACGTTTCGGACATGAGCCCTTCTTCCTCTCAAGACAAAAAGCCATGATCTTACTGAATGTGGAACAGGCTCAAGGGGTAGAATAGCTCATTCCTATTTCATAAATGCACTTGCATAGATATATCCCAGACAGAAAGATCTATTTAATAATTAGAATTAGATTTAATTGTCACGTGAATTCAATTACAAGGATACAGGGGTACAGTGAACCGTTTACAATGTCATCATTCACAGCCCCATCTTAGGCACATGGTACCTCACTACAAAATCTTTGTACAAAATTGACCTACTCTTTACCTGAGATTTTGTAACTAAGAACAAAATCTGAAGTTAAAAAGTAGAAAAATAAATATGTTAGAGTTCAACATGACAGTTCTTCTCTGTAGAAAGCAGGAAATGAAGAATAAAGTTAGAAGTTCAGCATTACAGTCTTTGTTTAGCCATGGGCCCATAGTCACTGCACACTGGGCTTTCCCCAGGAGGGCCCACACTCCCCAGCAGGGTTCAATCTCTCCCCTACACTGGGCTCGATCTCTCTCCCACACTGGGCTCAATCTCTACCCCCGCTCTGGGCTTGATCTCTCCCCCCACTCTGGGCTTGATCTCTCCCTTGCTCCAGGCTCGATCTCTCACCTGCGCTGGGCTCAATCTCTTACCTTCTTTGGGCTCGATCTCTCCCCCATTCTGGGCTCAATCTCTCCCCCACGCTGGGCTTGATCTCTCCCCTGCCCTGGGTTTGATCTCTCCCCCACGCTGGGCTTGATCTCTTTCCCAGCAACTCCAACAACACTCAAGAAGCTTGACGCCATCCAGGAGAACGCAGCCAGCTGAATTGGCACCACGTCCACGAAACTCCAGTCCCTTCACCACTCAGTAGCAGCAGTACAGAAGATGCACTGCAGAAATTCACCAAAGACCTTCAGATAGCACCGTACGAACCCATGACCACTTCCAGCTGGCAAGTTCCTCTTCAAGTCACAGACCATCCTGACTTGTCTGAAAAGCCAGGAATTCTGTCCCTGACAACACTGTGGGTTACCCACATCCCGAGAGTTGAAGAAGGCAGTCCACTGCTACCTTTTCCAGGGGAGTTATGGGTGAACAAGGAATACTGCCCTCACCAGAGGTACCCATATCCCAGGAGCAAATAAAAATAGAAAGATAGGTACTGGTGAGAATGGGATTTTGCAGCTATATCTTTGGAATCATATGTGACTCCTTTCTATTTATAGTAATGTCTGATGTGAAAGCCATTAAATAGTGGAGAGGTCTTGAATGGAACCACAACACATTTTCCAGCAAATTGTGCTCTCTCAATGGGTTTGAATCCTGCCATGACAGATGCTAGAACTTGACCTCAATAAAGATCTGGAATTAGGAATCTAAAATTGACTATGAAAATGTTTTTGTGAAAAACCTGTCTGGTTCACTAATGTCCTTCAGGGAAGGAAATCTGCCTTCCTTATCTGGTCTGTCCTACATGTTACTCCAGACCCATCATTATGTAGGGCAGTGTAGTGGCTCAGTGGTTAGCACTGCTGCCTCACAGCACCGGAGACCCGGATTTGATTCCACTCTTGGAGTTGGCATGGTCTCCCAGGTGCTCCGGTTTCGTCCCACAGTCCAAAGATGTGCAGGTTAGGGTAGATTGGCCATGCTTAATTGCCCCATAGTGTCTAGGGATGTGCAGGTTAGGGTGGATTGGCCATGCTAAATTGCCCCATCGTGTCCATGGATGTGCAGGTTAGGTTGCTTAGCCAGGGGAAAACAGGGTTACAGGGATAGGGTAGGGAAGTGGGTCCTGGTTGGATGCTCTTTGG
The DNA here is from genome assembly GCF_020745735.1 of Hemiscyllium ocellatum. Classification (NCBI taxonomy): domain Eukaryota; kingdom Metazoa; phylum Chordata; class Chondrichthyes; order Orectolobiformes; family Hemiscylliidae; genus Hemiscyllium; species Hemiscyllium ocellatum. The sequence continues at coordinate 18,609,398 of NC_083412.1, read as the reverse complement.
AAGGTCAGTGTGGACTCGACAGGCCAAATGACCTCTTTCCACATGGAAGGGATTCTGTGATGTGCACTCTGGGCAATTAGGGATGGGTAATAAATACTAGGCTAGCTAGTGACGCCCTCATCCTTTAAATGTATGTCCACAAAAAACATTGCTAATAGAAGAGGCTAATAACACTTAGAGTCATAGAGATGTACAGCACAGAAACAGACCCTTTGGTCCAACTTGTCCGTGGCGACCAGATATCCTAAATTAATCTAGTACCACCTGCCAGCACTTGGTCCATATCCCTCTAGACCCTTCCTGTTCATATATCCATCCAGGTGCCTTTTAAATGCTGTATTTGTACCAGCCTCCACCACTTCCTCTGGCAGTTCACTCCATACACGCACCAACTTCTGTGTGAAAAGGTTGCCCCTCTGGTCCATGTTAAATCTTTCCTCCCTCACCTTAAACCTATACCTCTCTAATTCTGGACTCCCCTACCATGGGGAAAAAAGACCTTGTCTATTCACCCTATCCGTGCCCCTCATGATTTTATAAATCTCTATAAGGTTACTCCTCTGCCTCTGACACTCCTTTTCCACAGATGAAAAACATGGTGCTACAACTGAGTTTGAAATCAGCAGCATGTGCCCACTCACCACTCAATCCTGTCTTCCCCATATCCTTGGAGACAGAACACAGCAGTTTACACCTCCAGGCCCCTGTACAATGAAATCATACTAGCTAGTCACGTAGTAGGGCTCAAGGCATTATCAGAGTCACATTGCACCATGGTGTTACAGTCTGCGGCTGTCCACTTTTCACGTATTTCCAGTCGATCTACCTACAATTGTCGGTCAAACCCAGCAGCACAAGTGTTAGCTCCTTTGTGGAAGGTTCTGAGTATAGTTTTAGTTCAGGACTGCTGTTCTAAGTCTGTTGTTAATGTGGGGCATTGTTTTATAATCTCAACACTAAGCTTGCCTGCTTTAAAAGTCAGAGAGGAGAAAGTGAGGACTGCAGATGCTGGAGATCAGAGCTGAAAATGTGTTGCTGGAAAAGCGCAGCAGGTCAGGCAGCATCCAAGGAACAGGAACCCTGAAGAAGGGCTCATGCCCGAAACGTCGACTCTCCTGCTCCTTGGATGCTGCCTGACCTGCTGCGCTTTAGATTACTTACAGTGTGGAAACAGGCCCTTCGGCCCAACAAGTCCACACCGACCCGCCGAAGCGCAACCCACCCATACCCCTACATTTACCCCTTACTTAACACTACGGGCAATTTAGCATGGCCAATTCACCTGACCCGCACATCTTTGGACTGTGGGAGGAAACCCAAGCAGACACGGGGAGAACGTGCAAACTCCACACAGTCAGTCGCCTGAGTCGGGAATTGAACCCAGGTCTTAGGCGCTGTGAGGCAGCAGTGCTAACCACTGTGCCACTGTGCTGCCCAAATAGTCAGAGACCAAAGAAATGAGGAGGGATTTCAAGAGGCTCATAAAATTCTAACAGAACTAGGTAGGGTCGATGAGAGGAAGATGTTCCCGATGGTGGGTGTGTCCAGAACCAGGGGTTACAGTCTGAGGATTGAGGGTGGATCATTTCTGGAGGAGATAAGGAGACATTTCTTCACCCAAAGAGTGGCCGGCGTGTGAAATTCATGACCACTGGAAGTAGTTGATGCCAAAACATTGAATGTATTCAAAAGGTGGCTAGATGTAACACTTGGGGCGGATGGGATCAAATATTATGGGAGAAAACAGGATTGTGCTTCAGGAGTTAGTACGGACAGAATGGGTCGAAGGGCCATTGAGTTGGATGATCAGCCTTGATGGTGATGAATGGTGGAGCAGGCTCGAAGGGCCAAATGGCCTCCTCCTGCTCCTTTCTTCTATGTTTCTACGAAAGCTGAAATCGCTTTGCTGAGATGAAGCTGTAAGGTACATATTCTTGAGACGCACTACAGCAATCTCTGGGTTTGCAGTAGTTAAACTCTGAGTCTCTCCAACACCCATCCAGAACGCCGATCGTAAACAAAAGCAAAATACCGCGGCTGCTGGAAATCTGAAGTAAAAGCAGAAAGTGCTGGAGAAACTCAGCAGGTGTGTGGAGAGGGAAACAGTGTTAACCTTTCAAGTCTTCTTCAGAATCATATTGCATTGGGACGGAATTTTCCCATTGGCTGTTAAAGCGTTTTGTTGAGTGAGATTCCAACGTGGCTCAGAGACAGTTCTTTCTCTCTCTCTCTCACACACACTCACTCTCTCACAAGCTTCACCTCCTCAGTGCCCTTTCTGTGGGATCACTCACCCAACCTGGGAGCTGATAGCCTCTGCCTCTCAAGCCACTTGGATGGCCAGAGACATACTGCATCAGAAACTGTAGAGAACAAAGCATTGGTCAACGCTGAGGTGTGGTCGACCCATCAGAGCTCACTCCCTGTTGTGGTGAATAGGAGTCTGGAGACTATGCCCAGTCTGTTTGAACTCCCTTACCCTGTGGAAAAGACCTTGGCTATTTATTCTATCCATGCCCCTTATGATTTTATAAATCTCTATACGGTCACCCCTCAGCCTCCGATGCTCCAAGAGTTTGTCCAGCCCTAGCTTATCCAGCCTCTCCTTCGAACTCAAAGCCTTCAGTCCTGGTAATATCCTTGTCAATTATTTTCTGTACCCTTCCTAGTTTAACAACATTTTTCTTTTTGAAGGGGCGACCGGAATTGTCCGAGGTATCCTAAAAGTGGCCTCACCAAAGTCCTATGCAGTTATAACATGACATCCCAACTCCGACCAATGAATGCAGTGTGCCAAATGCTTTCTTCACCAACCTGCCTACCTGTGATGCCACTTTCAAAGAACTATGCACCTCAAGGCCAGCATTTCATTCCTCCCTGATGATTTGTTGTTATCACCGAATGATAGCAGCAGAGAATTTTATAGTGCAGAAAGAGGCCCTTCGACCCATTCTGTCCGTACTAACTCCTGAAGCAGCCACCATAAGACATAGGAGGAGAAATTAGGCCATTCGGACTAACAAATCTGCTCCGCCATTCAATAAGTTTCTCAACCCCATTCTCCCCATAATCTTTGATCCTCTTGACAATCAAAACCCACCTATCTCAGTCTTAAATATACTCAATGACCTTGCCTCTACAGCCTTCTGCGGCAATGAATTCCATAGATTCATCTGTCTCTGGCTGAAGAATTTTCTCCTTATCTCAGTTTTAAAGGGTCTTCCCTTTACCCCAAGGCTGTGCCCTCAGGTCCCAGTCCCTCCCAGAAACATCTTCTCAATGTCTACTCTGTCAAGGCCATTCAGTATTCTATAAATTTCGATTAGATCACCCCTCATCCTTCTAAACTCTATCGAGCGTTGACCCAGAGTCCTCAAACATTCCTCATGTCATCTCTTTCAATTCTGGGATCATTCTTGTGAATCTCTTCCGGACCCACCTCTGGGTCAATACATCCTTCCTGAGATAAGGGGCCAAAAATTGTTCACAATACTCTAAATGTAATCGGAGCAGTGCCTTAGAAAGCCTCAGAAGTATAAAGCCTCAGCTTTTATATTCTAGTCCTCTCAAAATAAATACCATCATTGTATTTGCCTTCCTAACTACCAACTCAACCTGCAAGTTAACCTTAAGAGAATCCTGGACTAGGGGTCTGAAGTCCCTTTACACTTCAGATTTCTGAATTTTCTCCCCATTTAGAAATGCTCTATGACTCTATTCTACCTAGCAAAGTGCAAGATCCAATTTCCCACAATGCATTCCATTTGCCCACTCTCCTAAACTATCTAAATATTTCTTCAGCCTCTCCTCAATGCTACCTGTCCTTCCACCTATCTTTGTATCATCTGCAAACTTAGCTAGAATGCCCTTAGTTCCTTCATCTAGATTGTTAATGTATAAAGTGAAAAGTTGCAGTCCCAACACTGAGCCTTGCGGAACACCACTTGTCACCAGGTGCCTTCCTGAGAAAGACCCTTTTATCCCGACTGTCTGCTTTCTGCCAGACAGCCAGACTTCTATCCATGCTAGCACCTTGCCATTCACACCATAGACCCTTATCTTACTCAACAGCCTCTTGTGTGGCACCTTGCCAAAGGCCTTCTGGAAATCCAGGTAGATAACATCCATTGGCTGTCCTTGGTCTAACCTACTCATTTCTTCCTCAAAGATTTCTAATAGATTTGTCAGGTTGGACTTCCCCTTGATAAAACCATGCTGACTTTGCCCTATTTTACCAGACACGTCCAAGTATTCAGCAATCTCATCCTTCACGATGGTCTACCTAGCTAGTCCCACTGTCCGGTCCTATCTCCACAGCCCTATCACCATAGACCTCTATAATCTCCAAGTTCAAGCATGCTTCTGCATGCTAACTTTGTCAGATTCATCGTGAGGACATTTTTACACCACAGCACTTTGCAGTCTCTGTCTGTTCATGTGATCTTCTATTTCTCCTGCCGGAGGGGACAATCCCCCTTGCTTCACACCAAAACACAAATTGCAACATCAAACTGCGCCCTAGAGCAGACGGAAACAGAAAGCATGCTCCGAACCAACTCCCAGACTGTGGTTTGAGAACGTGTTGGGATTGGTGATTGGTTATTAGTAATAGCATTTGAAGCGCTTGGAGGTGAGTCACAAAGCCCCCATATCACTGTGCAACCTCCCAACAATCCATTCCCACTGAACTACTCCCCCCTCAGCAACAGAGAAATGTCAGAATGATGCCAGGCAGGGGGTCATGATGGCGAGAAAGATGAAAGCAGGTTTTTAGAAGAGACGGCTCTGCTGAAGTCTTAATTTGAGAGCATTTTAAAACTAAGTTTTTTTCAGGAGAAGGACAAAACAACTTTCATAACTTATAAAGTAAAAATAATAAACTAATAAAAGCAAGATCGGTGTGGACTTGTTGGGCCAAAGGGCCTGTTTCCACACTGTAAGTAATCTAATCTAATCTAATTGAAATAATTCAAGGAGCACTTTCAAAATTTGTTTTAAATACCTGTCAAGTTAAATACACAAGTAGCCATTGGATGCTGGAATGGCACGATGCACGTATGTTGTGGGTGAGCCTGGATTCACATACAATGCGTGTGAATCTATGTGTATGAATGCACACTATTTGAGAGCTGAGTGGACATTCAAGAAGAAGAATATCTTTAAGACTGACTTAAAAATCACACAACACCAGGTTATAGCCTAACAGGTTGAATTGGAAGCACTAGCTTTCGGAGCGTTGCTCCTTCATCAGGTGGTAGTCTGACAGACTAGTCACAGGACAATTCAGCCTGTTGTGTCTGTACTGGCTCCCTGAAGAATCAATTGACCTCAACTACCCCTTGCCTTCTCCCTGTAACCGTGCACATTCTTCCTTTTCAGCTAATGATCCAATGTCTCGATTGAGGTGGCGTGGACTACACTCTCAGGATGTGTTTGCCAGGACCTGAACATCTTTCGCTGTTTCCTCATGGGGCCATAGAGTCATAGAGCACAGACGTGGACCCTTCGGTCCAACCGTGCTGACCAGAATCCCGAACTAAACTAGTCCCACCTGCCTGCACTTGGCCCATGTCCCTCCAAACTTGTCCTGTTCATCATTGAAAATCAGACAACACTAATTTATAGTCCAACAGGTTTATTTGGAAGCACTAGCTTTCGGAGCGCTGTTCCTTCATCAGGTAGCTATTCATGATCTTATCCAAAGCTCTTTGAAATGTTGTAACTGTACCCACATCCATTAATTCCTCTGGAGGTTCATTCCATGTATGAACCACTCTCTGTGTAAAACAGTTGCCCCCTTACCTTTTTTAAAGCTTTCTCCTCTTGCCTTAAGAATATGCCCCCACCCCAGTCTTGAAATCCCCCATCCTAGGGAAAAGACACCTGCCATTCACCTTATCTATGCTCCTCATGATTTTATTAACCTCTATAAAGTCACCCCTCAACCTCTTATGATCCAGTGAAAAAAAGCCCCAGAGCCTATCCAGCTTCTCCTTATAACTCAAATCCTCCATTCTCAGCAACATCCTGGTAAATCTCTTCTGAGCCTTCTCTAGTTTAATAATATCCTTCCTATAACAGGATGACCAGAACTGGACACAGTACTCCAGAAGAGGCCTCACCAATGTCCTATACAAACTCAACATGATGTTCTAACTCCTATACTCAAAGGTTTGAGCAATGCCATTGCTTCATTTTAATCTCTGCCCTCTCATTTCCAACCCTTCCAGTGCCAGACTCCAATACCCTTCATCCTCAGGTTTAAAAAGAAGTGGCTGCAGAGTTAGTAAATGGACAGTTTGTGATCTCTTAAATTTCCTTAGTTTCTCGAAAGGCCCCCTTGGAATGGAAGGCTGAAAATAAAACTCCACTGTTCAGAAAAGGAGGGAGAATGAACATTTAATCTGAAATCTCCTGGGGGAAATTTCTAGAATCCATTTATTAAAGAGGTGATAGAAAAACAATCATAATAGGATTAGGCAGAGTAAATGTGATTCTTAGAGAGAAACATCATGTTGATAAATGTACTTTTTGACAATATGACATGTAGGATAGATAAGGAGATATGTGAATGTTGTGCATTTGGATTTGCAAAACAGAAGGTTATTTCCCAAAGTAAGATAGGTGATGTGATTGGGAATAAATAGTCACATGGATGGAGAATTGGTTAAAGAACAGAAAGCAGAGTAAGGATAAATTGGCCATTTTCAAGTTGCTGCATGTAAGATGACACAAGGATGAAAGATGGGTCCCTAGTGTTTTAGCTTGTGGAGGTCTCAGGCACCCTTGTGCAGTTCTTTCTTGACACAACAATACAGAACAGTACAGCACAGAACAGGCCCTTCAGCCCACAATGTTGTGCTGACCATTGATCCTCATGTAAGGTAAACCTAATATACGAACCCTCAAATTTCTGTGACCATATGCATGTCCAGCAATCTCTTAAATGTCCCCAATGACCTCGCTTCCACAACTGCTGCCAGCAACACATTCTATGCTCTCACAACTCTCTGCATAAAGAACCCGCCTCTGACATCCCCTCTGTACTTTCCACCAAACAACTTAAAACTATGACCCCTCGTGTTCACAATTTCTGCCCTGGGAAAAAAGTCTCTGGCTATCAACTCTATCTATGCCTCTCATTATCTTGTGCACCTCAGTTAGGTCCCCTCTCTGCCTTTTTTTTTCCAATGAATGAGCTCAGTCAACCTCTCTTCATAAGATAAGCCCTCTATTCCAGGCAGCATCTTGGTAAACCTCCTCTGAACCCTCTCCAAAGCATCCACATCTTTCTTGTAATAGGGCAACCAGAACTGGACACAGTATTCCAAGAGCGGTCTAACCAAAGTTTTATAGAGCTGCAACAAGATCTCACAGCTCTTAAGCTCAATCCCCCTGTTAATGAGAGCCAAAACACCATATGCTTTCTAAACAACCCTGTCCTCTTCGGTGGCCATTTTAAGGGATCTATGTACCTGCACACCAAGATCCCGCTGTTCTTCCACACTACCAAGAATCCTGCCTTTAATCCTGTACTCGACTTTCAAGTTTGACCTTCCAAAATGCATCACTTCGCATTTATCCAGGTTGAACTCCATCTGCCACCTCTCAGCCCATCTCTGCATCCTGTCAATGTCCCGCTGCAGCCTACAACAGCCCTCTATACTGTCAACAACACCTCTAACCTTTGTGTCGTCTGCAAACTTGCTGACCTATCCCTCAATCTCCTCATCCAAGTCATTAATAAAAATTACAAAGAGTAGAGGCCCAAGGACAGAGCCCTGTGGAACACCACTCACCACTAACTTCCAGGCAGAATATCTTCCTTCCACTACCACTCGCTGTCTTCTGTTGACAAGCCAATTCTCTATCCAGACAGCTAAATTTCCCTGTATCCCATTCCTCCTGACCTTCTGAATGACCCTACCATGGGGAACCTTATCAAATGTCTTGCTGAAATCCAAATACTCCACATCCACCGCTCAACTCTCATCAACCTGTTTAGTAACATCCTCAAAGAACAACAGAATTGGAGATTTACAAATGCTATACATTTATTCATAAAAGGCATAAGGATAAATTCAACATCGACAGGCCAATCATAGAGTCATAGAGTCATAGAGATGTACAGCATGGAAACAGACCCTTCGGTCCAACCCGTCCATGCTGACCAGACATCTGAACCCAGTCTAATCCTACCTGCCAGCACCCGGCCCATATCCCTCCAAACACTTTCTATTCATATACCCATCCAAATGCCTCTTAAATGTGGCGATTGTACCAGCCTCCATCACTTCCTCTGGCAGCTCATTCCATACACGTACCACCCTCTGTGTGAAAACATTGCCTGTAGTTTTTTTTTCTTTTCCTTCCCACTCTAAACCTATGCCCTCTAGTTCTGGACTCCCCCAACGCTTTGTCTACTTGCCCTATCCATGCCCCTCATAATTTTGTAAACCTCTAAAAGGTCACCTATCAGCCTGCAACACATCTGGGAAAATAGCCCCAGCCTGTTCAGCCTCTCCCTATAGCTCAAATCGTTCAACCTTGGCAACATCCTTGTAAATCTTTTCTGAACCTTTTCAAGTTTCACAATATCTTTACGATAGGACAGAGACCAGAATTGCACACAGTAATCCAATAGTGACCTAACCAATGTCTTGTACAGCCGCAACATGACCTCCTAACTCCTGTACTCAATACTCTGACCAATAAAGGAAAGCATACCAAACGTCTTCTTCATTATCCTATCTACCTGCGACTCCACTTTCAAGGAGCTATGAACCTGCACTCCAAGCTCTCTTTGTTCAGCAACACTTCCTGGGACCTTACCATTAAGTGCATAAGTCCTGCTAAGATTTGCTTTCCCAAAATGCAGCACCTCACATTTATCTGTATTAAACTTCATCTGCCATTTCTCAGCCCATTGGCCCATCTGATCAAGATCCTGTTGTAATCTGAGGTAACCCTCTTCGCTGTCCGCTACACCTCCAATTTTGGTGTCATCTGTAAACTTACTAACTGTACCTCTTATGCTCGCATCCAAATCATTGACGTAAATAACAAAACGTAGAGGGCCCAGCACCGATCCTTGTGGCACTCCACTGGTCACAGGCCTCCAGTCTGAAAAATAACCCTCCACCACCATTCTCTGTCTTCTATCTTTGAGCCAGTTCTGTATCCAAATGTCTAGTATTCCATGAGATCTAACCTTGCTAATCAGTCTCCCGTGGGGAACCTTGTCGAACACCTTACTGAGTCCATATAGATCACATCTACCGCTCTGCCCTCATCAATCTTCTTTGTTACTTCTTCAAAAAATTCAATCAAGTTTGTGAGACATGATTTCCCACGCACAAAGCCATGTTGACTGTCCCTAATCAGTCCTTGCCTTTCCAAATAGATGTACATCCTGTCCCTCAGCATTCCCTCCAACAACTTGCCACCACTAACATCAGGCTCACCGGTCTATAGTCCCCTGGCTTGTCTTTACCGCCCTTCTTAAACAGTGGCACCATGTTTGCCAACCTCCACTCTTCAGGCACCTCACCTGTGACTATCGATGATACAAATATCTCAGCAAAAGGCCCAGCAATCACTTCTCTAGCTTCCCACAGAGTTCTCGGTTACACCTGATCAGGTCCTGGGGATTTATCCACCTTCACCCGTTTCAAGACATTCAGCAACTCCTCTTCTGTAATCTGGACATTTTACAAGATGTCACCATCTATTTCCCGACAGTCTATATTTTCCATATCCTTTTCCACAGTAAATACTGATGCAAAATACTCGTTTAGTGTCTCCCCCATCTCCTGCGGCTCCACACAAAGGCTGCCTTGCTGATCTTTGAGGGGCCCTATTCTCTCCCTAGTTACCCTTTTGTCCTTTATGTATTTGTAAAAACTCTCTGAATTCTCCTTAATTCTATTTGCCAAAGCTATCTCATGTCCCCTTTTTGCCCTCCTGATTTCCCTCTTAAGTATACTCCTACTTCAGTTATACTCTTCTAAGGATTCACGCGATCTATCCTGTCTATACCTGACATATGCTTCCTTCTTTTTCTTAACCAAACCCTCAATTTCTTTAGTCATCCAGCATTCCCTATACCTACCAGCCTTCCCTTTCACCCTGACAGGAACATACTTTCTCTGAATTCTCGTTATCTCATTTATAGAGTAATAGACTCATAGAGATGTACAACATGGAAACAGACCCTTCGGTTCAACCTGTCCACGTCGACCAGATACCCAACCCAATCTAGTCCCACCTGCCAGGCATTTCTGCAGGTTTCCCATTTTCCAGCTGTCCCTTTACCTGCTAATATCTGCCCCCAATCAGCTTTTGAAAGTTCTTGCCTAACACCGTCAAAATTGGCCTTTCTCCGATTTAGAACTTCAACTTTTAGATCTGGTCTATCCTTTTCCATCATTATTTTAAAACTAATAGAATTATGGTCGCTGGCCCCAAAGTGCTCCCCCACTGACACCTCAGTCACCTGCCCTGCCTTAGTTCCCAAGAGTAGGTCAAGTTTTGCACCTTCTCTAGTCGGTAAAAACAATGACTGCAGATGCTGGAAACCAGAGTCTAGATTAGAGTGGTGTTGGAAAAGCATAGCAGTTCAGGCAGCATCCGAGGAGCAGGAAAATCGACGTTTCGGGCAAAAGCCCTTCATCAGGAATACAAGTACATCCACTACTGAATCAGAAAATTGTCTTGTACACACTTAAATTCCTCTCCATCTAAACCCTTAACAGTATTGCAGTCGCAGTCTATGTTTGGAAAGTTAAAATCCCCTACCATGACCATCCTATTATTCTCACAGATAGCTGAGATCTCCTTACAGGTTTGTTTCTCAATTTCCCTCTGGCTATTAGGGGTCTAGAATACAACCCAATAAGGTTATCATCCCTTTCTTATTTCTCAGTTCCACCAAAATAGCTTCCTTGGATGCATTTCTGGGAATATCCTCCCTCAGCACAATTGTAATGCTATCCCTTATCAAAAATGCTACTCCCCCTCCTCTCTTGCCTCCCTTCCTATCCTTCCTGTAGCATTTGTATCCAAAACATTAAGCTGCCAGTCCTGCCCATCCCTGAACCATGTTTCTGTAATTGCTATGATATCCTAGTCCCATGTTCCTAACCATGCCCTGAGTTCATCAGCCTTCCCCATTAGGCCCCTTGCATTCAAATAAGTGCAGTTTGATTTATTAGTCCTAACTTGTCCCTGCCTGCCCTGACTGTTTGATTCGCTTCTGTTCTCAACTGTACCCGTCTCAGATTGATCTCTTTCCTCACTATCTCCCTGGGACCACCCCCCACATTACTAGTTTAAATCCTCCCGAGCAGATTTCCATGCCAGTATATTAGTCCCCTTCCAATTTAGGTTATAACTGTCCTTCTTGTACAGGTCACCTCTATCATCTTTAGCTTAGATAAATTAACTGAGCTACAGCAGCAAACTGAAAATTTAAAGCAGTTATATCCAAAAGCATATACAGAAAATGAATCTGAATTGTATCCCTGAAAGCTATTTTCTTAAAAATGATGTCTTAATGATGAAATGGAGACCATCACATATTCAGGCAGATGAGAAATGGGCAGAAGCTCATCAAATCATATTGCCAGTGGGTTGTGGAAAGGCGCTTGTGAGCCACTTGCAACACCTATCTCTAAGAGTGAGGAAAACTCAAGTTAAAATCCAAAAACATTTTTACTGGCCTGGACTGCACAAGAATGTAGCTGAATTCTGCCAGACATGTCATACATGTCAGCTAATTGGAAAACCACAGGCAGAAATAAAACCCACACCTTTAATACATAATCCTGCATTTGAGGAAACTTTTACAAGAGTTAATTGATTGCGTAGGTCCCCTAACTCAAAAAGTGGGAATCAGTATTTGTTAACAGTAATGGATATGTCCACTCGGAATAAAACAAGTCAAATCTACTGCGTACCACCCAGAATTGCAGGGAATCAGGAAGGTGGCATCAGCCATTAAAGACCATGTTGAGGGCTAATAGTCATGACTACCCAGATGATTGTGATAAGGGAATTCCATTGTGCTTTGTACAATCGAAGATGTATCAAATGAATCAACCAAATTCAGTCCATTTGAATTACTTTTGGGCATAAAGTGACAGGACAGTTAAAATTGATTAAAGAGAAATTGCTAAGTCAGAATTCAGAGATGATATATTTGGATTATGTGTCAATTTTTCAGGAACGATTAAATAGACAACATTAAAAAGTATCACAGCATGCAACCAAACAGGAAGCAGACAAGAAATCAAAAATTCGCAATTTTGCTGTCGAATATGTGTTTTTTATTATTGTTACTTCCAGTGAGAGGTGAAACCTTTAAAAAGTGAGGTTTAGTCGACCTTATCAGTTTAAACAATGTGGTGAAAATGATAAAATGGAGCAAAATTGGAAATCACTTGGACAAGTGTAGATTAAGTAAGGAAAGCCAACCCAATACAATTAAGATAACTCACTAATTGAGTCTTCTGATCAGATAAGAGAGCGGGGTGTGGGTGGGGGATGGTACTGTTGATGTGGTGTACATGGATTTCCAAAATACATGTGATAACATGCAACAAAATTAAACCCAACCCAAGGAATAAAAGGGGTATTGGTAGCAAGGACATAAATTTGACCGTGAGTCAGTAATGCGAGTATTGCAGAATGGCTGTGATTAAGACTAGAGGAAAGAATACAGTGAGGAGGTTTCCCAGGATTAGCACGATGCCTTTCCCAATGTAAGTCTCTGGTGGGCAAGGCACACGTTTGGAATTTGGAAACAGCGCAAAACTTGGAAGTGCTGCAGGGGGAAAAGTGCAAACCTCACAAAGACAACGAGGGAGTGGGCAGACAAGTGGCAGATATAACTTAATGCAGAGAAATGCCAATAGACTGATTTGGGAAGCAGAAATAATGTGAATTCAGGGTTTAGATTCTAAACAGGGTGCAGGAGCAGAGTAGGTACATCAGAAGATAAATTATTGAGGGCTGTGAAAGTAATTGATAATTGGAATATTAGCTTCATAATTAGAGCATAGAATACAAAGCAGGAGGGCTCATGGTGTGCTGTAGCATCCCTATATCTGGGCTTGAAACGCCCGGTTCAAATCACATACCAGACTTTGTTGGCTGTGAAGATTCATTCAAATCTCATACTAGATTTTGTTGGCTATGAAGATTCATTCCTAACATCGCCAAACAAGTTGTTCTTTCAAAAATAAGATGTGGGCATTGCTGACCTGGCCAGCTATTACTGCCCGTCCCTATTTCCCTTGAGAGGGTGGTGGTGAGTTGCCTTCTTGAACCACCACAGTCCGTGTGCTTAGGTAGACTGACAGTAGACACTAGGAACCAAGAGCCTCAGAGTGAAGGGATGGCCCTTTATAACCAGTCAGATGATAGTTAATCTGTGGAACCCAATGCCACAAAAGGCTGTGAAGGCCAAGTCATTGAGCGACTTTAAGACAGGGATTGATAGGCTCTTGACTAATACAGTATGACGGGTTACAAGGCGAAGGCAGGATTGAGAAACATATTAGTCATGATCAAATGATGCAGCAGACTCAATGGGCTGAATGGCCTAATCCTGTTCCTATTTTTCATGGTCTAATGGCCTATTCAGAAGGGAATGCCAGCATTTTGTCCCAGCGACAACGATATATTTCTAAGTCAGGATGGTGAGTGGCTTGGAGGGGAGCTTGCAGGGGGTGGTGTTCCCATATATCTGCTGGCCTTGTCCTTCAAGATGGAAGCAGTCATGTGTTTGGAAGGTGCTGACTGAGGATCTTTGGTGAATTTCTGCCATGCATCTTGTAGATGGTGCACACTGCTGCTACTGAGTGTTGGTGAGGGAGGTAGTGAATGTTTGTGGATGTGGTGCCAATCAAGCGGGCTGCTTTGTCCTGGATGTTGTCGAGCTTCTTGAGTGTTGTTGGAGCTGCACCCACAGGCAGGTGGGGAATATTCCATCACACTCCTGACTTGTGTCTTGTAGGTGGTGAACAGGGAGAAAGTGAGGATTGCAGATGCTGGAGATCAGAGTCAAAAGGTATGGTGCTGGAAAAGCACAGCCAGTCAGGCAGCATCTGAGGAGCAGGGGAGTCGATGTTTTGAGCATAAACCCTTCACCAGGAATTACTGATGAAGAGCTTATGCTTGAAACATCGATTCTCCTGCTCCTCAGATGCTGCCTGACTGGCTGTGCTTTTCCAGCGCCGGGCTTAGGGGAGTCAGGAAGTAAGTTACTCCCTGCAGTACTCCTAGCCTCTGACCTGCTCTTGCAGCCACTGTGCTTATGTGATAAGTCCAGCTGAGTTTCTGATCAATGGTAACCCCCAGGATATTTATAGTCAGGGATTCAGTGATGGCAATGTCGGTTAAGTTGAAGCACCAGTAGTTAGATTCCACCTATAAATCCTTACAGTACATCCAATGTTGGGTGATATGGAGGAGTTTCTTAGTCAGATGTACTGCAGAAGGCATTAAACAACTGCAATATTTGGCCACAAGTGTGGACGTCTGTGGCTAAAACTTGGGAAACTAGTTGACAGGGTTAAGAAGATGTATGGTGTGTTGGCTTTCATTAGCACGGGGATTGAGTTTAAGAGCCATGATGTTAAGCTGCAGCTCCATAGAGCCCAGATTAGACTACACTTGAAATATTGTGTTCAGTTCTGATCAAAGAGTCATAGTGATGTACAGCATGGAAACAGACCCTTCGTTCCAACTTGTCCATGCCGACCAGATATCCGAACCCAATCTAGTCCCATCTGCCAGCACCTGGCCCATATCCCTCCAAACCCTTCCTATTCATATACTCATCCAGATGCGGAAGGATATGGAAGCTTTAACAAGTATGCAGAGGAGATTTACCAGGATGCTGCCTGGACTGGAGGGCATATCTTCTGAAGAAAGGTTGAGGGAGCTAGGGCTTTTCTTGATGGAATGAAGAAGGATGAGAGGTGGCTTGATAGAAGTGTACAAGATGATGACAGGCATAGATAGAGTGGACAGCCAGAGACTTTTTTCCCAGAGTGGAAATGGCCATCATGAGGGGGCATAATTTTCAGGTGATTGGAGGAAGGTTTAGCGGAGGTGTTAGAGGTAGGTTCTTTACACAGAGAGTGGTTGGGTGTGTGGAATGCACTACCAGCAGTGGTAGTAGAGTCAGATACATTAGGGACATTTAAGTGACTCTTGGGTAGGCACATGGATGATAGTAAAATGTAGGGTATGTAGGTTGATTTGAACTTAGCGTAGGATAAAAGGTCAGTACAACATTGAGGGTCGAAGGGCCTGTACTGTACTGTTCTATATTCTATGTTGTAAACTAGAGTGGGAGAATGGTCAGGCAGACAGTTTACAAAGGCAAGGAAGTTATTTCAGTAAGCCCATATCAAATATTGGTTCAGTCTGTGGGTCCAGTGCATTTTGGAGAAGAGATGTAGACGTTTGGAAAGTACAGGAAGACTCAGGAGACTTATTCCATGTATTGAGCTTCAGTTACATGGAGAATCAGAGAAGTTGGAACTGAATTGTTTTGGAGAATGGAAGGCAGAGAAGGGATTTTAATATAAATTGTTGAAACTGTGAACATTTTGGAACAGAGTTCACAGCAAGAAACTGCTCCCATTCATGGCAGATCAAGAACCGAAAAATGTTGATTTAAAGTGGTTGGCAAAATAGTTAGCAATAACAGGAAACACTTACTTTCACACAGCAATTGGTTAGGTTCTGGAATGGACTGCCTGCAAGTGTAGGAACTTCAAAAAAATAATGCAACACAGTTGTCTGAAGGGAACTAACCTGTCAGGCTCAGAGACAACAGCGTCAGAATGGGGTTGGAGTTGTTCATGTGGAGGGCTCTATCTATTCTGTAGCTATCCTATGAGCTCCCAGCTGTTCTTGCCAGAACTGAGAGCGGTGGCAACAAGGGTTGAGCTTTTAAGAAGATGATTCAATTGACAATTTGCAGCAGGACCCAAGTTTCCTTCATCTCAATGTCCCCAATGTCATTGTAATTGCTTCCCGAAATTCCCTGGTCTGAATTGGTTTGGATAGGGAAGGGAATAAGACTTTACAAACTCACAAACAAAGTTGCCCCACATATTCCTTTGTGGATACCTACCCCACCCAGTCCCCAGGATATCTTTATGTAGGTTTCCAACGTTAATGGGTTCTGAGGTTTTAAGGCAATTATTGGAGAAATCAAATAAAAAAAACACATTGTTAGCTCCATTTTTACACGTGCCCTCAATAGATGTACATTCCCCCCTCCCACCTCTTTCTGACTCTATCACTGAACCCCACAACATATTAAAAGGTACACAATCCAGACTCTGTGCTAGCTGCTATTTTGGTTACAGCTGTGGTATTTTGAATGAGGTTGGGGGGTGTGGGGGGAAGAGACAGAGAGAGAGAGAGAGAGTGTGTGTACACAGCTGGCTTTAGATAAATACATTTGCAATCCAAGTCCAATCCTGAGCACAGAGCCTCAGTGTGCCAGATCATTTCTCTTCAAAACAATTCCAGGCAGAAGTCTGAAATATTCCAGCCGGATCTCTAAATCCCTCTGCCAAGCGTCACTGCCCAATGGAGGCTGTTGCTTTCGGACCGAGTTTTTTTTGCTGCCTATCAGGGCTCTCTGCTATTTTTTTTTCCCCTCACTGTGTTTTTCTTTTCTTTCCATGACCAATGAGGTACTGGTGCAGAGATTAGCTATTCAGCTCTTTTGATCTGCACTTGTCCGCAATTCTGACCAAGCGCAAACACTTCTTTGGCAAAAGGCGTGTTCATCTAAACAGGACTCAGCTGAAGTCCCTGGAGATCCCACTTTGGCGATCAAGATAACAACATTTTCTTTGGGCGGGGAGCTTGGCTGAGGGTTTCAAACTCCTGCTGACGTCTTAAAGGAGCGAGGTCCTCCCTGGGTTGTTACTTCGGAGTACTGTGAACCTCCTTAAATGTGCCAGGATTGTTTGAAGACCTGTTAACGCTCCTAGTTTATTAAAAAACACATCACATGCCATGTCCTGGGCTCACTCTGAGCTGATGTTTACGACACTCAAGTGGAAATATTCAGCACGCCCTCTCAGACCCCTCACCTCCCCCCTCTCTCCTGCCAAAGTGGATTATGTCACATATGAAAAATAGTCCTGGCGAATGACGGAATATGGTTTCGAAGGTGGCAGCGGTTGAATTGGCTCCCTCTTGATGTTGTCATGAGTTTATTTGAGACTGGCTTTCTCACAACAGCTCATTCATGGTAATGTTGCTTTATCTTAGCTGCAACCTATCACCCATATCTCCCAAAATAACCCCAAGACTGGAGGTGTGCTGAGTGCCAAATTGGTTCCGAATCACAAGCACTTTGAAATCTCACTCTTCATTGCTATTGGATGCACTCGCCCTCGCGTTGGCCCAATGAGTAGAATCCCCTTTTTTTTTAACTGCATCTTCACTTGACTCATTGATAAATTTACAGGGTTTGAATTAATTCTGAATCCAATTGGATGAGACCAATGATGAGGCAACTGTGATGGTGCCCGCTGAATCACAAAATCATAGGTGTTACAGCATGCACGTTAGCCATTTGGCCCTTCAGGCTTTCTGCCAGCCCTTTGAAAGAACCATTGCATCAGTTCCACTTACTTTGCTCTTACCCAGCAGCATGGAAGGAGGACAGTTGACCCATCAAGTCCACAGCAACCCTCCAAACAGCATCCCCACCCCATCCCTATAACCCTGCCTTTCCCATGGCTATCCACCTAGTCTTCACATCCCTGAACACCATGAGCAGGGATGGTTTAACATGGCCAATCCACCTTACCTGCACATCAGAGCAAACCCGCTCAGATGGGGAAAATGTGCAAACTCCACACAGTCAGTCAAGGGAGGAATCGAACCTGAATCCCTTGGGGTTTGAGGTAACACTGAGCCACCATGCCACCCTAATTACCCTGCAAAGTTTGTTTCTCCCCTTGTTGAAGGATTTATTCACTTCCCTTTTGAGACTTGTTAGCGAATCTGTTTCCACCACCCTTTCGGTCAATGCTGGGCAGATCATAACTTGCTAACATCAGTGAGAATGGCTTGGCCGCAGCAGGACATAGAAAAGCCAACATTGTGAACAAGATAAGAGGCAGCTAGAACTTAATACCATGAACCAAGTGTGAAGTATGAGACATTTTGACAAATTGGAGAGGGAGAGGCAATATCGACTTAGCGACACAGTTCCAAAGAAGGTGCAGGGCACAGTGAGACATTCAGTTTGGTACACTGGCCTTTATTGGTCAGTGTATTGAGTGCAGGAGCTGGGAGTTCATGTTGCAGAAGGATAGAACATTGGTCAGGCCACTTTAGGAATACTGCGTTCAGTTCTGTTCTCCCTGCTGTAGGAAAGATGTTGTTAAACTTGAAAGGGTTCGAGAAAAGAGTTGCAGGAATGCTACCAGGACAGGAGGTTTCAAACTATAGGGAGAGACTGAATAGGCTGAGGCTGTTTATCCTGGAGCGTCAGAGGCTGAGGGGTGACCTAATAGAGGTTTATAAAGTCATAATGGGCATGGATAGTCAAGGCCTTTTTCCAAGGGTAGGGGAGTCCAAAACTAGAGGGCATAGGTTTAAAGTGAGAGGGGAAAACTTCAAAAGGGTCCTAAGCGGCAATGTTTTCACACAGAGGGTGTTGCGTGTATGGAATGAGCTGCCAGAGGAAGTGGTGGAGGCTGGTACAATTATAACAGTGAAAAGGCATCTGGATAGGTACATGAATAGGAAGGGTTTGGGGGATATGGTCCAAGTGCTGGCAAATAGGACTAGATTGGGTTGGGGTATCTGGTTAGCATGGATGGGTTGGACTGAAAGGTCTGTTTCCGTGCTGTACATCTCTATGACTCTTTGACTCGACTTCACTAACAAAGCTCATGTTAACCAGGGCTTCATAAATAAAAGCACTGAGTTCAAAAGTTGGGAAGTGAAACCAGGGCACCTTTGGTAGATGTAAAGTTGTTAAACGCAGAAGTGAATGTGGGCAAAAAGCAGATAATCATGGTGGAGCTGCCGAACTCAAACGAGGCGATGTGGTGGCTCAGAGCTCTTTCTCCTCCAAAGCGGATGGAATCGCTGAATTGTCTCATCTCAAGGCCTCAATTCCCCAGCGCCAATCTCCTGCCCCTTTTTCTTCTGTGTCAGTGGAATGAAATTCTGTCCGTCAGTCCCTGGGGTTAGTGTGTGGAGACACAATGAGGGCACGAGATACCTGCAACCAGCCAGTGCTCTGCTGTTTAAGGTCACTTTGGCCGACCCTGTTTGTTAGCCTGTGCCACCCCATTTGCTCAATGACAGCTTGTGGTCAGCCCCGAATGAAAGTGGGTCAGGCAGCATCTGTGGCAGGCTAATTTCTTGCATCGAGATGGCTCTTCATCAGAGTTGACATGAAATGTGGAGGGGGCAGTATGTATGCAGTAGCGGGGTGGTGGGGTGTGGGGGGGGGCGGTGGAGGTGGAGAAAGGATGCTGATAGTTCAGATTAAATGATCAGCTCGTCAGAATAGCAGGATAATTGCCAGACTGGGAAGGACAGACAGTCCCACTGGGAAATGGATAGAGGGACATGGTGACAGAGAATGGAACCAATACAGAAAGGGAAGGAATGGGAGTAGGTTGGCAATTTGAAGGTGTTGAACTCAATATTAAGTCCAGAAGGTTGTAAAGTGCCTAGCCTGAAGGTGGGATGTTCCTCCACTTCGCCCTGTGGCATTCAGTCTAATAGAGTGGGGCTTTAGCAACAGTAGCGTAGGGGTGTGCAGGGTACAACTGAGTTGTGCTTCTGAGGAAGGCTGCAGATTATAGAGTGAGAGTTACTCTTCCTGACTTCTGCTCAAGACACCAAACGGTTACAGAAGCAGGATCTCAGGGGTTTCACCTTGAGTAAATCCACCATGCTCCCAAAGCCCTACAATGTATGTTTTGTTATAGAAATGACTGCTTAATGTAGTCCCACGGTAGGGGGGTATGCACACACTAACATCGCCAGCTCCGATATACTCTTGGCTCATGAGCTCCAGCATCTGCAGTCCTCACTTTCTCCAACATTAAAGCACTGGCGATAACGGGAGAGTCATTCTGGTGCAGGGGGTATTCCAACATTTACTTGTTTGTTCGGGATGTTTGCCGTTTATAGGTTGACTGGCGACTGCACCGTTGTGGGCCGGACATCAAACTATGCCGAGAGTAACTCTATGTGCTGTGTTCAATCACCTTATGATCTGTAAGTCCTTCTACGGTATGATCTGCCTGTACTGCTCGCAAAAACAAAACTCTTCACTGTACTTGGGTGACAACAATAAATCAAATCAAATAGTCAGGATGCCATCATCAAGCAAAGTACTGCAGAAACCAGAAAGTGATGGGCAACAATAGTTCCAGATTCATTCAACAACATTTCACCCTGATGTACCTGGGTATGATTTACATCTTGAATTTCTTAAAGACTTTGTGTAAAGGGCTATCCTTGTCATGGAAGCACCTCTTTAACAGAGACACGACATTCATAATGCGATCCTTTAACAGAGTAAGTTTTAACGGAATGCATGCACCCTTTGATAAGGAGATAGGGGGCCTAGAATGGGAACACCCAGGATCAACTGCTGTAGGTATATGTTTCACAGTTAGGGAAACTAATATTAGATTAGACTTACAGTGTGGAAACAGGCCCTTCGGCCCAACAAGTCCACACCGACCCGCCGAAGCGAAACCCACCCATACCTCTACATTACCCCTTACCTAACACTACGGGCAATTTAGCATAGCCAATTCACCTGACCCGCACATCTTTGGACTGTGGGAGGAAACCGGAGCACCCGGAGGAAACCCACGCAGACACGGGGAGAACGTGCAAACTCCACACAGTCAGTCGCCTGAGTCGGGAATTGAACCCGGGTCTTCAGGCGCTGTGAGGCAGCAGCGCTAACCACTGTGCCACCGTGCCGCCCAAAAATAATATATTTTATGTTCTCATCCATATGCACAACAAAGTCCCACAGATAGCTAAGGAGGTGAATATTCAATAGTGTTTACAGTGTTGTTGGGTGTATGGGCTAATTCTTGGCTGGACTATCCAAGAGAATTCTTTAATGTTGCGAAAGCATTCTTGGATGGAACTACAAAGCGCTGCCATCGTCACTGTACAATGTGTACTGCAACATTTGTGAGTGTCATCCCCTGTTTTCGCATTCCCCTCTAGCCCGGTACCTGCTGTGACTTGCCTCCGTGGCAGCAAGTCTGTGCTCAGCTGCAGAGCATACAGCGAGCGAGCGAGCGACACGCCTCAGTGGGGAAAAGACTTGCATTCATGTAGCGCCCTTCACAACCGCACGGCTGCTCCCCAACCGCACCCTCCGCCCCCATCCCTCAGTGTTGCGTGATACGTGAAGCCCTTTTGGAATGTAGCTGCTGTTGTAGTGTAAGGAGCAATGCCAACTTCCAAAGACAGCATTGCAGGGAACAATGGATAATGTGCATTTTTGATGAACAACTCAGGATAAGGGATCAATGTTGACTGGGACAGTGGTGGGGGGGAGGGTGGGGGGGGACTTTCTGTTGCTCACCTTCCTAAAGAAGTGTTGAGGCTTTCAGGCCCAGGTCTGAAATGGCTTTCCATCTTGACCAAAAGCTGACAACCAGAGCAAGTTATCATTTCTCCAGGGGGTGAGGGAGGGTCACCATGGTCTATGGTTCGCTCCGTTATTAGAGTCAAAAAGTGTGGTGCTGGAAAAGCACATCCGGTCAGGCAGCATCCGAGGAGCAAGAGAATCGATGTTTCGGGCATGTGGGAGGGGGGAAGGGAGCTGAGAGATAAATAGGAGGGTGGGACTGGGGCTGGGGGGAAGGTAGCTGGGAAGGTGACAAGTAGGTGCAGGTGGGGGGGTGATGGTCGGAGCGGAGGGTGGAGCAGATAGGTGGAAGGAGGATGGACAGGTAGGCCAGTTGAAGAGGGGGGTTGCATCTGGGATGAGATGGGGGGAGGGGAGATGAGGAAACTGGTGAAATCGATGTTGATGCCGTGTGGTTGGAGGGTCCCAGGGTGGAAGATGAGGCGTTCTTCCTCCAGTCGTCGTTGGTTTGGATATGGCGGTGGAGGAGGCCCAGGACTTGCATGCCCTTGGCACTGTGGGAGGGGGAGTTGAAGTGGTCGGCTGTATGGTGCGTGTGTCCCAGAGATGTTCCCTGAAACATTCCGCAAGTTGGCTTCCTGTCTCCCCAATGTAATGGAGACCACATTGAGAGCAACGGACACAGTAGAGGAGGTGTTTGGATGTGCAGGATGATCTCTGCCAGATGGTGGAAGGATCGTTTCATTATTACCCAACCACTGGGTTACAGTCACACTGCGAGTAGGCATGCTGGGGTTCGGCTGCCCACATTTACTGTGGAAACCAGTTTGAGTCATTTTTTTTAATATTCACTCATAGGATGAAGGCATTCCTGAGCAGACCAGCATTAATTGCCTATCCCTAACAGCGCAGCGGGCAGCTGGGAGTCAACCACATTGCTGTGGGTCTGGAGTCACATGTAGGCCAGACCAGGTATGGATGGCAGTTTCCTTCCCCGAAGGACGTTAGTGAACTAGATGGACTCAGACAATAGACAATAGGTGCAGGAGTAGGCCATTCTGCCCTTCGAGCCTGCACCGCCATTCAATATGATCATGGCTGATCATTCCTAATCAGTATTCTGTTCCTGCCTTATCTCCATAACCCTTGATTCCACTATCTTTGAGAGCTCTATCCAACTCTTTCTTAAATGAATCCAGAGACTGGGCCTCCACTGCCCTCTGGGGCAGAGCATTCCACACACCCACCACTCTCTGGGTGAAGAAGTTTCTCCTCATCTCTGTCCTAAATGGTCTACCCTGTATTTTTAAGCTGCGTCCTCTGGTTCGGGACTCACCCATCAGCGGAAACATGTTTCCTGCCTCCAGAGTGTCCAATCCTTTCCAACAACTAACACATGGCCGTCATTATATTCCTAATTCCAGTGTCCTTTGTGTGGAATTTGCATTCCATCATCTGTCAGGTTCCTGGAACGTTAGCAACAACAACAGAAACAGAAATTGCTGGAAAAGCTCCGCAGGTCTGGCAGCACCAGTGGAGAAAAATCCGAGTTTCAGGTCAAGTGATCCCTCCTCAGGACTGGGGGTGCCTCTGGATCAACGGTCCACTCGGCCATCACCTCCCCTTTTGCACTGCATGAAATGGATAGCCCAAAAGATTTGGGCCATTTCATCAGAGTTCATGCTTCATCTTATCCGTGGGGAAAGAGTTCACGTTTACATGTGTGACCTGTTACAATGATGAGATGCTTGAACATGCTTTGCAAGAAAATGATGACAAATTCTGATGCAAGGCATCACAGCAGGATTATGGGGGCAATATTTACCGAGCCGTTCTCACAGGACAAGTCAGCAGCATTTAATATAGTTTCCACCGACGCAATTGCGGCCTTGAAACAAGAGAAAAAAAGAGACAGTTTAACAATAACAGTCTGACGGAAGTGTATCCAGAGTGCGGTGTGTGTGTTTATACCACGGTGTTTACCATGAACTGTACATGCTCGCTACATTCACCCTTCCCGTATATCCTGACTAAAAGTCACCTCGAACTGTGTAGGAATTCCTTCTCCCCACAGAGTCATGTAAACAAGAGCTTGTGGGAAAGCGCAGGCTCTCTCTTTAAAAGTTAATATTCTGTGTCGAAATGTCTGTGGCTGGTCTCATCCAAAGACAGTATAAGTGTTGCTAGAGAACATTTGCGCCAACCACAACAACACACTATCTTGGATATTGGCTGCAGGCCCACTGCTGCCCTTGTCTCTCTCTCTCTCTCTCGCTTGCATCTCAATGTTAACCCTTTGCATCTCCCTTTTCAACACACGCACAGCCTTTCTTCGACAGGCTCACTTGTTAGGTTTTGTTTTTAAAAATAAATCCACTGCGATGGACAATGCTGAAGGGCAGGATTAGACTGTACCTTGGAGCTGAATTTTGTCTTTAGATCGATGGGCCAAAGTTAGGATCAACCCGGATGGGAGGGAACAGACGGGTCAGGATTCTGCACTGTGTGAGGTAGAGGCGTCCATCAGTCATTGGCCTAAAGTCATGGTCAAGAGGACAGGCGCGCTGTCCAGTTAGCGATGGAAAGCAGAAGCTGGAGGGACTGATAAGAGGCCCTCCATATTGGAAGAGTGGCATCCTGGGTTTTCAGGCAGGTGCCTCTTTATAAACTTTCAAGTAACTAAATAACTATCATTGGCGTTCATCAGCTGGCATTATGGAAGGAGGTTCATCCCACAGAATGGCCCATAGCTGCTGTGGGAGTCAGGTTTGCAGGGTAGGCCCCCAGAGAAGCCACCTCCCGAGGGCTGGACTATTCCCCACTCTTTTGTCAGGGGATGTTGGTTGTGTGGGGGTGGGGGTGTGGGGCGGTGGTGGTGGGAGGTATGGGAGCGGGGATCCTCTTTGAGAGGGACTTAACAGGAGAAAGCAGTAATACGTTGGAAGTGAATGTTCTGGACCATTATGGAGCTCCATTGGGACATATGCAAGCCGGACAGTAGGCCTCATTCGCATGTTTTGCTGGTTTTTCCTTCTGGGTTCTTGATACTACACCATTGAGTCTCCTCAATTGGTTGCTGCTTATGGGCAGGAGGCTGCTGCACTGGTGATCCCACCTCCAGGAAAACAGGATGAGGGCCGAACACCAACTCAGTGGATGGAGGCAAGAATTGTGGCACCTGTCGAACCTCCATATTCAAGCCCACATTGGTTCTCCAGATCCCACAATGAGCATTCCAGTAAAGTATTCCTCAGTAAAATCTGATCGCTAACTTCATTCTCTAACTCATTCAGCACCTTAGGAATTGACAGCTAATCGCATCTGGGCACACTTCATTCTCTGGGTTCGTTTTCGGAATTCTTTGAACAATTTTCATTCACAGGGTGTGCGTGTCTCTGGCTAGGTCAGCATTTATTGCCCATCACTAATTGCACAGAGGGAATTTAAGATTCAACCACATGGCTGTGGATCTGGAGTCACATGTAGGCCAGGACAAGTAAGGAGTTTCCTTCCCCACAAGACATTAGTGAACCAGTTGACAGTTGACAATGATCATCATTAGAAACATAATCCAAATTTTTGTTAAGTTCAAATTCCACCAACTTGGACACAGCCAGAACTTTAGCAGGCTCTCTGGATTAACAGTCCAGTGAGAATACCACCAGGCCATCATCGCCCCATTTATTAAATGCTGGGGTTTGTTCCTGAAAGCTGTTGGTGCAGATGTCAAGCCGTTAACTCATGGTTCTTGCCTTGTTTCTCTGCAGTTTAACCTGTTTCCAATGTTTGAAGAGTTGATTGCAAACTTGCCTCTGAGGTCAAAGATTACAAGGATGAAATTGATTGTTGCTAAAAGCATGATATGGCCACCAGAGACATTCAACTCCCACTATTCCCAATTTGCCTGATGTCATTAAACGAAAAAATCTGGTGTGGGTCTATTGCAGGTTTGACAATTTGCTGTAAACTGACGTGACCTTGATGCATTGAAGGTAAGCTTCCTATAATTTCTGATTGCCCTAGCCTTGTTCTATTGATTAGATTCCCTACAGTGTGGAAACAGGCCCTTCAACCCAACAAGTCCACACTGACTCTCCGAAGAGCAACCCACACCCTTCTGACTAATGCACCTAACTCTATGGGCAATTTAGCATGGCCAATTCACCTAACCTGCACATCTTTGGACTCTGTGGGAGGAAACCAGAGCAAACCCACACACAGGGAGAACTTGCAAACTCCACACAGACAGTCATCCAAGGCTGGAATTGAACCTGGGCCCCTGGTGCTGTGAGGCAGCAGTGCTAACCATTGAGCCACTGTGCCACCCACTGCTGGGTGATTAAAACCGAGCTGAAGTATCTATTTTGTGCGGGGAGAATCCCACGTTGCTGGAGGTGATAAGACCTTCATGCAGATCTGCTCACGTAGATGTAAATAAATCTGAGGCATTGCTGAGAGGAAGCGATGGTTACTATCTGTTGGTGTCTTATCCAACTAGCCTCCTGCATAGATACTAGCAGCAGGATTAATGTATCAGTCATCATATTCCTGCTCTGTGGAAGTTGGCAGCGAGTGAACAAAGTCTGTATTTTGAAAACAAGTAGTTAGCTGCAACACACTTTGGAATACCCTGGAAACATGTAGCTGCAATGTAAATGTAGATTCTTTTTTCAATGAAGAAAAAGGGGTGCCAATTTCCAAGATTGCCTGTTGCTAATGCAAATCCTAGCTTCACTCAAGGCCTGACAAATGTCCAATGGCTCATGGGTGGCAGCAGGAACCTTGAGGCAGAGATTAGTAGAACAAGTCGCTGTCATCTCAATCCTTTCTACAAGGAACACGCTTAGTAGGGACAGGTTTTCTTCCAGACTGACCCCAGCTGACCTTTCCAGACCAGTGGCTTGTGTTGGCATTCCTGAGTCTCGGCTGTTGTTCCATTGTCAACCTCAGTCACAGTGGAGCTCCAGCTGCTGACGGGTTTCAGAGGGTAATTAGTACACCCTCACTCCAGGCCATGGTGAGGGTTGAAGTGAAAGAGCAGACGTTTGCTTGGACTTGAGGCAGTTAATTACCGAAAGGTAAGGAAAGCAGAGAGAGGGCAGGAGGAAGGGGGATGATGGTGAGGTTGTAGGGATACTGGTGTTGGAGATGGCCTGGTCATTGTTGAGGGGAGGAAGAGGACGGAAGCACAGGAATGGACATGAATAAACCTGAATGGGTGACATGGTGGCTCTGTGGTTAGCACCGCTGCCTCACAGTGCCGGGGACCCGTGTTTGATCCCTGCCTCGGGTGACTGTCTGTGTGAAGTTTGCACATTGTGTGTGAGTGTGTGTGCGTGTGCGTGTGTGTGCGTGTGTGTGTGTGTGTATGGTTTTCCTCCGGATGCTCTGGTTTCCTCAAACAATCCAAAGATGTGCAGGTTAGGTGGAATGGCCATGCTGAATTGCCCATAGTGTGCAGGGATGTGTAGGTTAGGTGTATTATTGAGGGGAAATGGGTTTCGGTGGATTACTCTTCAGAGGGTTGGTGTGGACTTGTTAGGCCAAATGGCCTGTTTCCACACTGTAGGAATCTGTGAAAGTAAAAACCTGGAGGTGCAATATCTCCACTAAAACATGGCTGAATGATCAAGAGCGGGATGAGGTTTCATGGTTGGAACCAAGGGGCCTGTATCTGGTCTGTAGATTCTATGACACTCAATCTCACAAACAGAGCATGTAAGAAAGAACAGGAGTAGACCATTCGGGCTTTCAAATTTGAGCTACTATCTCCAATCGTTTCTGATCTTTGACCTCAATTCCACCTAATCCTATATTCCACAATCCTTTTCAGCCTGGATTTTCACAGCGACATGGGATTCCATCGTTGTGAAAATTGTGAAGGAGGCTGAAAATTGTAAGGCACACTTTGTTGCTGCCTCCAACACATGTGAGGAGCATAGTGCAGCTGGTTAGGCCTTAGGTGAGCAGGTCAGAAACTGTTAGATTTATTCAGACAGCTAGGATGCCCTTCAGTGGAGCTGATGGACCCCATTGGGTATGATGCAGGGACACCTTGAGATGAGGACAGGCCCCCTATGGGAGGAGCAAGTTACACGTTGGGATTAGTAAATATTGGCAAGAACATGTATGAAAAATCTGAAAATTTATTGGAACTGTTAAAAGCAACTGTGAAAAGTGTCAAACAACTGAAAAGCCATCAAGTTATTTAAAACTCCAGCCCTTGAAATAAAACTGCTGATGTGTTAAATAAAGCATTGCTTGCTATTTCACTGTGTTTTGTGCATATAGGTCTTGAGTCATAGAGTCATAC
The DNA here is from genome assembly GCF_020745735.1 of Hemiscyllium ocellatum. Taxonomy (NCBI): domain Eukaryota; kingdom Metazoa; phylum Chordata; class Chondrichthyes; order Orectolobiformes; family Hemiscylliidae; genus Hemiscyllium; species Hemiscyllium ocellatum. The sequence goes on along the minus strand of NC_083412.1, from coordinate 18,581,451 downwards.
AGCATAGAAACGGGCCCTTCAGTTCAGCTCGTCCATGCTGACCATGTTCTCAACTAAATTAGTCCCACCTGCCTTCGCTTGGCCCACATCTCTCCAAACGTTCCTAATTCATGTACTTATCCAAATAGCTTTTAAACATTGTAACTGTTCCCGCATCTACCACTTCCTCTGGAAGTTCATTCCACACACGAACCACACTCTGTGTAAAAAGATTGCCCCGCATGTCCTTTTTAAATCTTTATTCTCTCGCCTTAAAAATATACTCCTTGGTTCGAAATCCCCTACCCTTGGGAAAATACACCTGCCACTCACCTTATCTACACCTCACAAGACTTTATGAACTTCTCTAAGATCACGTTTCAACTTCCTGCACTCCAGTGCAAAACGTCCCAGCCTGTTCAGGCTTTCTTCATAACTCAAACCCTCCGGTCCAGCAAATCCTGTTCAATCTGTTCTGAATCCTCTCCGGCTTGATAATACCTTCCTATATCAGGGTGACCAGAACTGAACACTGTTCTTCAGAAGAGATTTCACCAATGTCCTGTACAACCTTAACATAACACAATTCCTGATTAAGAGCTTATGCTCAAAACGTCAACTCTCCTGCTTCTCGGATGCTGCCAGGCCGGCTCTGCTTTTCAACTTTTTGACCTCCATAACACCCCAACTCTTGTACTCAAACATCTGAGCAATGAATATAAGCATGTTAAATGCCTTCTTAACCACCTTATTTATATGTGATAGAAACTTCAAAAAATTAAGTACCTGAACTCTGTTCTACTAAAGCAACCAAGGCCCTCTTGTAATATTGTAATTATCATAACCATTATGGCAGTGATGCTGTATTTCACAACATCCCATTATCACAGTGGGAGGTGTACATTCCATTTTACACTTTGATTAACAGTTCTAACTGGTTATAGGCTCATTGAAGTGAGGCTAGGAGGGTCAATACGTATTTCTATAAGGACGAAACACTTACCGATGTAAGGACTTACGAAGTTGTAGAAATGTATACGAAGTGAATGCATTTCAGGAAAAAGAGTACATTTTTAAAATGAATTCTGCAATGCACTCTTACAATTTAATTCTCTTTCATCTCACCCTGGCCCTGAGGCCTGCATTGAGTAGATACTCGATGAGTTGATATGGTAGAGGGAGATGAGTGATAGGCATGGAAAGACTGTAGGTTGGCCTTGGGGCTATGATGGGTTTGATTTAGTTGATCTATTTATTGTCAAGTGTATCTCATTACAAAATACAGTGAAAATTGCTGCATAGGATTGCCACTCTCTGGCTCAAAACAAGGTAAAATAAATCAAAACGTGGAATAGAAAGCCAGAAAAATGAAGAAAAGAAGACAAACCTTACATCCTTCTTGTTAAGTGCTCCATCATGGGCCTGGTGCCCAGGCAAATGAGTGCCCCTTGCTGTGCCACCACTGGAATAGGATGCCACTTTTCAGTGCCATCTCACCTCCATCAATGCCCTCACCACTAGGAATCCTCGTCAAACCTCACCAGTGCAGATTCTATCGATGACACTGTCACGCCATGAGTCTGCTTCGGGCCTACCTCACTTGCAGATGCAGCCACCTTATACTGGGCCCAAACCCACCTCCGCCAGAGCGGCCAGGAGTCGGCGCTAGGACCGCCTCTTCAATTCAGAAGCTCCCGGGACCTCGAGCTCTCCTCCGGCACCGATGCCGTGGGTGTGCTCCGATGCCACTACTTGCCGATGTTGATGCCATTCTCTGCAACCGAGCGCTTCAACGAGAGGCCTGTAAAATAGATTAGAAAAACAAAGAAATAAAAACAAATGAGAGAATAGAGAAGGAAAGAAAAGAAACGGAGAAAGGTGGACGGAGCAGACAAACCCCAGTTTGGGGGATGAGAACGTGTGGGTGGGTTGAATGAAGTTGGGAGGGGTGCATGGATTGGCATGGATGGGTCATGCAGCGCATGGAGGGTTGACCACTACTTGATATATTCCCTTTTTAAACTTTCTTGCCGGCCCACCTCTGCATCCGGCACTTGATAATCCCAACTTCCGGGTGCCATCTCTCCTGGATCAGGATCGTAGGGCCGAGAAGTGTTTTGACTCTGCACTTCCCGATCCCACAGGGAGAATCCAGGCCTCAGTTTGTGAATGTCTGTTGTGAACAGAAGGCTGCACAGTGCCTCAGTGGTTAGCACTGCTGCCTCACAGCGCCAGGGACCCGGGTTTGATTCCAGCCTCGGGTGACTGTCTGTGTGGAGTCTGCACATTCTCCCCGTGTCTGCGTGGGTTTCCTCCGGGTGCCTCCCACAGTACGAAGATGTGCAGACTAGGTAGATTGGTCATGCTAAATTGTCCATTGTGTCTGGGGGATGTGCAGACCTGGTGGGTTGGCCATGGGGAAATGCCAGGGTTACAGGGATAGGATGGGATGCTGTATGGAGGGTTGATGCAATCTCAATGGACCGAATGGCCTCTCCCTGCTCTGTAGAGATCCCAAGTGGAGGAGCAGGACAGAGACAAAACAGAGAAGACTCTGACAGGGATTGTGATAGTGTGAAGTCTGCGGGAATAAGTTGCCGAAAAGGGCACAGAGAACCTAAAATGATTTGGAAGGAGTATTTTCAGCCGTTTTTGGAGAAGCTGGCTGTTTTCGCTGGAGGGTCTGTACCTGGTGTGCGGTGCTGCTGGAGGGTGTGTTTCGATGGAGATCCTGTCTCTCTCTCTCTCTCTCTCTCTTTCTCTCTCAGTGCGGTGAGCCTCCACTCCTGGGCCAGGCCTGCCTGATCTTGGCAGGTGATGTTTGATCGCGTGTGAGGGAGATCTTTCAGGCTGCATTCCCAGGAAGGCAACAGGGCCCCACCCTGAGATTATGGCATGAGATAGCATCACATTACTCAGCTGCCCTTGTTTGTGTTTTGGTTTGCTGGGGGAATGCAGCCGCACTGCGTGACAGAAGTGATACCGCGACTCTGGTCATGTGGGCCCGCCGCAGCTTCATCACCAGGCCAGAAGGAAGGCTCTTAATTTAAAAGGACTATGTGGCTGTCCTACATCCAGCTAGCAATGCAGCAGACAGCCACAGAAGTGCTTTTGAAGTCTAATCGCTGTCGTAGCATCAGAAACTCCACCAAGCACCACAGCAGTTCATGAAGACAGCTCACCACCTTCCCAGGGCAATTAGGGATGGGCAATTAATGTACAAAATGCAACTCACCACCTTCCCAGGGCAATTAGGGATGGGCAATTACTGTACAAAAATGCAGTTCACTACTGCCCAGGGCAATTGGAGATAGGCAATAATATTCAAGAAGACAGCTCACCACCATCTTCCCCAGAGATGGGTAATAGATTCTGGCCCAGATACATCTACATCTTGTGAAAGAATGTTCAAAACACACAGTAGCTGGTTCGCCCTCAGCCAGGTTCCACTAGCAGCAATGGGAGCCTGATCTATCTCAGTGAGCCGTGTTGGCAACGTCCCTCTATTTGCCCTGGGAGCCCCCACCTGAGTGAGTTTACCATCTACCCCGTACATCAGCACCCCCAGCGGTCTGCCTAGGGGGCTGCTCTGGGGTCTTGGTGTTCAACTCTCTCTGAATCGCTTGCCCAAGTCTAGCCGGTGTTGCCATGGAACTGGTTGTGGGCGGGGTTGCGTGAGGGTGACCGATTTACTCTTCTCCCGTAGGAAGCTTTCTCCATTCACTGGTTAGTCCAGCAAGGGCGAGACCTGGAGGGTCACTTTGGGGCAGGAATCTCCCATTTTTTTGTGGAACAATTCACACCGATATTGACAACAGTTGGGAATATTTCACCTCTACCCGGGCAACGTGAGAGGAAAAGACACCAGTTGCAGAGTATCTGCTTGCTATTGTTTAATTGTGATTTTTAAACATGTTATGCTTTTGTTCACAAGCAACCTAAAGGGGGCTGCAAAGGAAATCTGCTGTGTCCAGGTTCCTTCAAGTCTGAAGTGGTCCCACGTGGAGTAGGATAGAGGGGAAAGTGAGGATTGCAGATGCTGGTCCTCACCTTCCACCCCACCAATCTCCACATACAACGCATCATCCTCTACCACATCCAGTCAGACCCCACCACCAGAGCTATAGATCCTCCTCACCACTTTCAGCATTTCACAGAGGCCATTCCCTCTGTGACTCCTTCATTAGATCCACACCCAACCCCCCCACCCCCCACCAACCCACCATCCACTCCCGGCACCTTCTCTAACCACTGCAAGAGGTGTAAAACCTACACCCACACCTACCCCTTTCCCTCCCTCTCAGGCCCCAAAGGATCCTTCCAGATAGAGTCACAGAGTCATAGAGATGTACAGCACAGAAACTGACCCTTCAGCCCCACTTGTCTATGCTGACCAGATATCCCAACTCAATCTAGTCCCACCTGCCAGCACCCGGCCCATATTTCTCCAAACCCTTTCTATTCATATACCCATCCAGATGCCATCCAGAGGCAATTGTACCAGCCTCCACCACTTACTTTGGCAGCTCATTCAATACACATGCCACTTTCTGCGTGAAAAAAAGTTGCCCCTTAGGTCTCTTTTATATCTTTCCCCTCTCACCCTAAACCCATGCCCTCTAGTTCTATACTTCCTGACTCCAGGGAAGAGACTTTGTCTACTTATCCTAACCATGCCCTCATAATTTTGTAAACCTCTATAAGGTCACCCCTCAGCCTCCAACGCTCCAGGGAAAACAGCCCCAACCTGTCCAGCCTCTCCCTGTAGCTCAATATCCTCCAACCCTGGCAACATCCTTGTAAATCTTTTCTGAACCCTTTCAAATTTCACAACATCTTTCTGAAAGGAAGGAGACCATAACTGCACGCAATATTCCAACAGTGGCCTAACCAATGTCCTGTATAGCTGCAATATGACTTCCCAACTCCTGTACTCAATACTCTGATCAATAAAGGAAAGCATACCAAATGCCTTTTTCACAATCCTATCTACCTGCGACTCCACTTTCAAGGAGCTATGAACCTGCACTCCAAGGTCTCTTTGTTCAGCAACACTCCTTAGGACCTTACCATTAAGTGTATAAGTCCTGCTAAGATTTGCTTTATCAAAACACAGCACCTCACATAAATCTAAATCAAACTCCATCTGCCACTTCTCAGCCCCTTGGCCCATCTGATTAAGATCCTGTTGTAATCTGAGGTAACTCTCTTCGCTAACCACTACACCTCCAATTTTGGTGTCATCTGCAAAATTACTAACTATGCCTCTTTTGCTTGCATCCAAATCATTTATATAAATGATGAAAAGTAGTGGACTAGCAGTGATCTTTGTGGCACTCCACTGGTCACAGGCCTCCAGTCTGAAAAGCAACCCTCCACCACCACCCTCTGTCTTCTACCTTTGAGCCAGTTCTGTCTCCAAATGGCTAGTTCTCCCTGTATTCCATGAGATCTAACCTTGCTCACCAGTCTCCCATGGGGAACCTTGCTGAACGGCTTACTGTAGTCCATATAGATCACATCTACCACTCTTCCCTCATCAATCCTCTTTGTTACTTCCTCAACAAACTCAATTAAGTTTGTGAGACATGATTTCCCACGCACAAAGCCATGTTGACTATCCCTAATCAGTCCTTGCCTTTCCAAATACATGTAGATCCTGTCCCTCAGGATTCCCTCCAACAACTTGCCAGTGGCAGAGATTTTCCTGCCATCCAAACACGTCCTCTACTGTGTCCATTGCTCTCGATGTGTTCTCCTTTATATTGGGGAGGCACCAACTCATGGAACGTTTCAGGGAACATCTCGGGGACACACGAACCAATCAACCTTCCTGCCCAGTTGCCAATCACTTCAACTCCTTCTCCCATTCTACCAAGGACATGCAAGGCCTGGGCCTCCTCCACCGCCAAATCCCAGCCACCCGATGCCTGGAAGAAGAATGCCTCATCTTCCACCATGGAATCCTCCAAGCACACGGCATCGACATCAATTTCAACAGTTTCCTCATTTCCCCTCCTCCCATCTTATCCCAGATCCAACCGTCTGACTTGGCACCACTCTTTTGAACTGACCCACATTATCTTTCTTCCCATCTATCCCCTCCACCCTCTGCTCCGACCGATCACCATCATCCCCCACCTTCATCTAACCGATCGCATTCCCAGCTACCTTCCCCACAGCTTCCCCCCCTCCCATTTATCTCTCAGCCACCTTGGGCACCCTCTTACCATCACTCCCCCCTCCCCCACCCCAACACTCCTGTTAAAGAGCTTGTGCTCGAAACATCAACTCTCCTGCTCCTTGGATTCTGCCTGACCAGTTGTGCTTTGCCAGGACCACACTTCCTGACTCACTTGTATTAGGATGTCCACCTTTCTGGTCCGTCTGGAAGAGCCTTACTGAGTAAAAAATATGAGGTTTATTGTATTAATAAAACTGTTGACAGGTCATATGTATATGATCTCCATGACTACAGAGAATGTTCGAAGCCCACTAGCTGGAGATCTGTCTCTTACAAACACCTTCCTTACTCTGACCAAGTACCCCCGGGACATCTTCCACAGTGGGAGGCGCTTATTCCACCCAATTACTAACCCCTTCAGGGCCCTTTAAAAAGCTCATACATCCGTCATACAGGAATCTCTCCTGAAAATACAAAGCATCAGATCAGCCCGAATGTTGGGACGACTACAATTTATTTGTTTAGTTTTGAAGTTTGGATCTGCAATGGGACTCCGCAAGTGACACGTGCAAAACAGGATTTGTCCCTTTTAGTCATAAATTGTGCGAATTGAGGTGCCAGTGCTATGGAATACCACAGAATGATCGTATGAACATTATTCCCCAGCACAGCAAAGTCTTTTTCTTTATTTGTCTCTGATTTGAATACTTCCTACCCATTGGCCACTTCTTCTGAGGACAGCAAGGGCCACTCAAATAATGTGGAACAGGGGTCCCACACGAGCTGGACAAGGTGAGACTCTCTCCGTGAAGAAGATTCACAAACCAGTTGGGATTTTACAACATTTTTGCAACTTTGTTGATCGCAGTCACTGCTGCTAGTAATGTCATAGAGTCAGAGTCATACAGCACGGAAACAGTCCCTTTGGTTCAACCAGTCCACGCCGAACATAATCCCAAACTAATCTAGTCCCACCTGCCTGCTCCTGGTCCATATCCCTCCAAATCTTTCCGATACATTTACATTGTCACTGTACCCACATCCATCACTTCCTCTGGAAGTTCATTCCACGCACAAACAACCCTTTGCGTAAATGATTCACCCCTCACGTGTTTTATAAATCTTGATTTTCTCACCTAAAAAAGTGCCCCTGAGTCTTGAAAACCCCCAACCTAGAGAAAAGACAACTGCCATTAACTCTATTTATTCCTCTCATTACTTTATAAATTTCTATCAGGTCACCTCTCAGACATCTACGTTCCAGTGAAAAACATCCCAGCTTATGCAGCCTTTCTTTATAACTCAGACCTTCCATACCCGGCAACACCCTCGTAAATCTCTTCTGAACCCTCTCTAGTTTAATAATATCCTTCTTATAACAGGATGACCAGAACTGGACACAGTACTCCAGAAGAGGCCTCATCAATGCCCTGTACAACCTCAACATGACTTACCAACTATTATACTCAAAGGACTGAGCAATGAAGACAAACATGCTAAATGCCTTCTTAACTACCCTGTGATGCAAACTTCAAAGAATTATGTGCTTGGGGGAATTTTAACTCATGATTGGCAGGATGCCAGTCAGCGTCTACATCAGGGGGATCTCATTTGAGATCCAGGTCTCCAGGTTTACCCCAACAGAGAGGAAGGGAACGGTGCCTGGCGGTGTCCATTGCTGCTATCCTCCTGCTGCTTGCCAGAACTGGAAACACAGCACCCCAGGCAGACACCTGGTGGAAAAACACATCACACCCATTGTGTGGTTTCAGTGGTCCATGGGGAGCAAAGGAACATCAGGCAAATTTGCAATATCATCCGCATCGGTTTTTCAAAGGGCCCTGCAGTACCTTTGCCAACAATCCTGTTTCTAACATAATTTCAATAATCTGTTTGAGTTAATCTATCTACCCCTCAAAAGCATTTGCCCTTGAGTTTGGTTAGGAGTGTGGGATGGTTTACTAATGTGCACTGCCCCCTTAGTTCTTTTCTTACCTGGCCATCATGTACAACAACTTACACACAGTCTTGGTGAGGGGAATGTCACATTACTGCACACTTACTGTACACACTCTGCTTAAGGGGAACATTGCTTACAAATTTCTTTTAGTCTCCCTTTTTACAGCTCCAACCATCCTTTTTGAATCCTTTTGCTGTTCTGTGTCTCTCCCTGCAGCTGTTGGCATCCTTTGCTGAGGTTTTGTGTTATTTTCTCACCTCCTTTGTTAACTGGGCCTGTTTTGTTTGTGAACACCTTTTCCCAGTTTGCTGTCGTGACTCTTTGTGTCACCCGGTTCCAGCTGGTCCGACACAAACCGAGACTTTACAGACTGTGTTACGTCTCTCCTTTTTAAGCCGAGTATCCAATCATGCCAAAATTACAATTAGTTAACTATTCCCTTACTATTGGGCCATAATGAAATCTGGTTCATGATTCATTGCGAAATCAAATTTGCCCGCTTGCTGGTTCTGCAAAATATTATACTTTAAATGCACTGAAGAAATCCAAATCTGTAAGAATCTCTACATTCTGACACCCCATTACTGCTATCAACAACCTTACTATTAACTATCATTCCAAATTTAATCTCATCCCTCAATTCCAACCTTTGTCTCTGCTGACTGCCTGCTTTTACTCAGGGATTTGGCCTCAAAAAACATACAATGAGGAGAATTTGTCATTTAATTTAAAATGTATATAGAATCCATAATTGTTTCAACATGTATGAAAAAAGACTTTTAAGAGTTCCATTCATCATAAATTTGAGGTTTTCTTCAAGAGTACTACATAGTGGTCTACAGCAACACTTGACCTGGAAGCAGCACCAGCTGGAGTTTAATTGATAGGTGTTATGAATCCAGGCACAGAGAAGATCAAGAAGCTACTGATGTAAAGAAAAGAAAGGAGAGGTTTTAGCAGAGGGGAGAAGGCATTAAAAGCTTTGTATATATGTGTATGTGTATGTGCATGTGTTGTATGTAATAATTAAACAGGAGAGAAAACTGAAGGCATGGTTAAAGCTAGGCTTATGTGTTGGGCAATTTTATTCAGTTTGCAAAAACATCTTGACCATTAAATGAAATTAAGTGTGAGGATTCTGTTACTGAAGTATAGTTGTGAAGTGAGCTAAAGAAGGCTGTGTAGGACTGGGCCATTAGTGGTGAGCATCTCTGGGAATTTCTAAGCTACATTGGGAGGTAATTTGAGTGCAGGATTCCTTCCATAAGAAGCGTGAGAAATGTTCACTCTGGGGGCTAAGTTGGAAGGACCAGGAGGTCGTACATGGTGCAACATTGATGCAAAGAGAGGTAGGAATGCTTGTGATGTGATGAGATAACCCTTGTTGTAGCTGCTATCCCATGCATAAGTAATCTCATTCCAACTTTAATTTTACAGTGAATTCATGTTTAATTTATGACAAATTTGATTTGCGTTGAATTGAAAATTATAAAGAGTGGGGTCTTTTTGGCACCACCCTCACCTGGGGGAGGGTCGTTTGTGGTACTCAATGTGCTCCCCCAACATTAATCCCACCCCCTTTTATGAATGCAGTCAGTGCATCTTTCATTATCAATGTCCACCCTTCCTCACCTCATAGTTTGGCTATTCTTTCCAAAGATTTTATAAACAGTTAAACATTAATCTTACGATGACAGTCAAACAGAAGAGGAAGTCCAGTTCCTCTACAGAAGTGAAACAGTTTCTCACAGTTTGACTTGGCTCATTCTGTAAACATTTCTCTCTCCATAGTCCATCCCTATGCTTAACCTTTTTTTACTGGCTGTTTAATGCAGGGCAGTGAAAAACAACGCAGCAGACATCAAATACCTTATTACAAGTGATAGATTACTTCCTTGGATTTGACAATTGATGTAATCTGTTGCATTTAATAACACAATGAACATATAACGGCTCCTGAGACTCCTGTTAAAACAGCTGCCTTATTGTCAGAATAGGGTCATTTCTCTTTCTCTCTCTATCTCTTTCTACAGCATCTTTCTTGCTTCTGTCTTATGTAGAAGTAAGAGTCAGCCATAAATAGGCCCCTGACGTTGATACTGGGGAGAGAGGGAGGAAGTGTGGACACTAAGGGGGTATCTGTCCAATGTGCACACATGAAGGCCTTGCCACATTTAATGGGTAGACTGTCATGAGATTTTGTCCTTCCATTTCTGCCTTGGCAGTCAGGAAAATCCGACAGCTGGAAAACATCAGCCGCAGGCGGAGGGAATGAGAGATTGTCACTGGGACATTGGCGACACCCATTTGTTGGGAGAGCAGGGGGTGAGGTCAGGTCTAGGAGCAGATAATGAGGCAGGCCAAGAGAAAGACTGTAATCAGACAAGAGAGACCAAAGGTCTTACAAGTATATTCGAGACTGAGATGGACAGATTTTTATTCCGTAAGGGAATCAAGTGTATGTGGAGAAGACAGAAAAGTGGCATTGAGGATTATCAGACCAGCCATAATCGCCTCAAAAGGCGAAGTAGACATGTTGATATGAATGGCCTGTTTCTGCGGCTATGGTGAGGAAGGATTTTGTGAAGGTCCAGAGAGGAGAAAACTTGGTCCTCCTGGCTGACAAGGAGTGCTGGAAAGTGTATATACTGGGTCAGCAGTTCCTATCTCCATCTCACCGACTAGGTTTCACAGGTCTTGGCAAAGCCAGAGAACACTTGTTGAATTTAAATCAGTCTCCAAATTGCTCTAATTTTAATGCTAATAAAATGCTTGAGGGAGGTCTGTAACATACCCCACTGGTGTAACAAACACAGAGAATACTGGAGAAACTCAGCAGGTGCGTGGAGAGAGAAAAGAATGAACGTTTCCAATCCTGTATTGCTCTGCTTTGGACTTCGGTATTGCTGGTGACAGGTTTGTGCATGGAGACCGAAGGAAGCATCCCCATTTTTGTATTTGTAATACCTGACTCCCTGACTCTCTCTTGTCGGTCTTAAAATGGTAGGTTAGTTGATAGTGATGTCCATGACTTTGCTGTTAACCACGTTATCCTTGCAGTTAGGCCAATGTAGGCACTTCTCAGAGTGTGAGATACAAAGAAGAGAAACCATTTCTGATCTTTGGTCATTAGCCCTATCCTGGGCTTTAGAATATCTCTTCCAGTGTAAGGTTAGGAACAGGAAGACTCCACTTTCAGAGATTTAGGCTGATTTTCCTCAATTCCGTTTACCCATCTTTGTTCCTGATACCCTTGCCCAATAAAAATCTTCACTCTTTGGAGGCACAGATACCCATATCCATTAACATGAAGACATGATTTCATTCTGAAGCAGCCTTGTGCTATTCAAGGCCACAGAGTCAGGGTTCCTGTCAGTCAGAGACTGCTTGACTTGATGGTTTGTGAAGAGTTCTGCTCAATGGCATTGTGAAGTTCTGACTGGCTTGCAGGCATTGTGGGACAGCACGTTGAATTAATTACAACATGGAAACAGACCCTTCAGTCCAACTCCTCCATGCCAACCAAGTTTCCCGAACTAGCCTAGCCACATTTGCCTGTGTTTGGCCCACATCCCTGTGACCCCTTTCTATTCATTTACTCATCCAGATACCTTTTAATTGCACCAACCTCCACTACTTCCTCTGGCAGCTCATTCCATACATGCACCACCCTCTGAGTGAAAAAGTTGCTTCTCTTTCCCCTTTCCCCTCTCAACTTAAACTTATGCCCTCCAGTTTTGGAGTCCTCTATCCGGGGAAAGAGACTTTGACAATTTACCCTATCCATGTCCCTCACGATTTTGTAAATCTTTATCATGTTACCCCTCAGCCTCCGTCACTCCAGACTTGGGCCTATTCTGCCTTTTCCCATAACTCAAACCCTCCAATCCTGGCAACATCCTTGTAAATCCTTTTTGAACCCTTTCAACTTTAGCAACATCCTTCCTATTGGAGGGAGACCAGAACTGAATGCAGTGCTCCAAAACTGGCCTAACCAATGTCCTGTGCAGATGTAACATGACCTTCCAACTCCAAACTCAATGCACGGTAAAGGAAAGTCTACCAAATGCTTTCTTCACTATCCTGTCTACCTGCGACCCTATTTTCTAGGAACTGTGAATCTATACCTCCAGGTCTCTAGAACCTCTGAACTTTGTAAATGGACTCCTGGGTGAGAGAACGTGGATTTGAGGGGCAGCTGTAAAATACATTGAGGGGAAAGGAACAGAAATGTACACTGATAGTATAATTCTGAAATGGAACTATCCCTTTCAACAGTGACTGAATATGTGTTTGAGAGAGGAATAACCACGGAAGATGACTGTAGGAAGAGACTTCTTCAGAGCGTAAACACCACCACAAACCAATCTGAGGCCTGATGTCTTGCTCATATTGAAACTTGTGTGTAATTTTATGTCTGAAAGAATGAAGGTTACAAATTCAGATGAAATAATACCTTGCAATAAGGGTCAACGATGGTGCTGTTTTCATTTTGAAGTTCGTAACAAGAAAAAAACTTAAGAAACCTGAAGGGGAAACAGAGTGGCTGTTTCGCGGCTGAGCAGTGATTACAGTGCAGAATCAGTCAGATGGACGGTTGATTGTCAGGAAAGGTCAGAAGGGAGGTCTTGTAGCTATTCCTCTCTCAAACAGATATTCAATCTTGGATTCTGGTGAAAGGGATAGTCTCTCAGAGGAAAATAGAAGAGGCATTCAGATCTTGAGTACAATGAATGAATTTTAAGTTAGGTGGGGATTGAAAACATTAAAAAGAATAATTGTTATATGGGAGTCTCCCCAGTCAGGGGCACAGATAGGAGGTTCTGCAGCAGTGAGTGTGTGTCTAGGATAGTATGTGGCTTTCCTACTTCCAGAATGAAGAATGTCTCCAATGTTTGAAGCATATTGTTAAAGGGGAGTGTGAGAAGCCGAAAGTTATTGCCCACTTTGATAGGAATGACACAGTTAAGGGAAAAGATTAAGGCTTTACAGAGTGAATATAAGAGGGTAGGTAGAAGATGAAAAAAAAAGGACCTCCAAAGTAGCAAACTCTAGTTTACTCCCAGTGCCAAGCTGGAATAAGGGAAGGAATAAAAGGATAAAGGAGATAAATCAATAGCTGAAGAGGTGGTGTCATTTTCAGGGATTCAGGTTTTTGGATCATTCTGGGACAGAAAATACTTATTCAAAAGGAATGGGTTTCATCTGAATTAATTCCCAGCATCTGCGCTTCCCTGTTTTACCTCAAGAAATTAGTTTGGTCTCAAAGAACAAAGCCTTGGGGAGTGAGATAAGTACCTCCGGGTCTCACCGTCGAGTCATTGTCTGTAACAATGTGTGATTTCTTGAGCTGCACTCATAGTTTTGTCTGAAAGCCCGGGCAGAGTCACGCAGAGAATGGGTATGTTTGCGTGCTTACTGCACAATTCTTTGACGGTCTGGAATTTCCAACTCAGTCGCTGCATGGGCAAAGCAGCCAGAGTGGGCAATTAGATATCGTTCAACTGAATCTGAATCAGATTTTGAGTCATGACAGATTGACCAGCTTGTCCACATCTAAGAACAGCACCAAGATCTCAATGAGGCCACGCACTCTGCCAAAGAAAATTGTGCCTGTGGTCTCACGGCATGTAGGGTAAAGAGCACCTTTCACAGATGATCACAGATTAAATTTGAAAAATAAAAATACTGCTGACAAAACAGTTCGTTTTGCCAGTGTAGCCAAAGGGCTTGCTTTGCAGTGCATAAACATTGACTGCTAATTTGCAAGCAAGGGGGTGAGATTCTAAAGTAGCAGCCTGCAGCGAAGGAGTTGCAAGCAGAGTTTTGGAAACAGAAGAACTCTGTTTACCAGCAGGACATTTCCTGGTACTCCTCACTGACTGGATCGCGTCCAAGGGTCCAACAGACACGCACAGTGCAACTCCAAAAGACTGAACTCGACAGAACACTGCAAGGCCCGTTTGGAGGTTTCATTGCTGGGATTACGTGCAAACTCTGGAAAGCTGTAGTGGTGTTTACTGCACTATAGACAAACTGTGAATGCATATACCCCAACATGTCAGGACTGTGGAGCTGCTTAGGTTTTGTGCAGCAATTTGGGATTGGGTTGCAATACACCTTCCAGAAGATTTCTGAGCACTTTTTTCCAATAACCTTTAGTTTGCACTTTCTTGTTGCCAAATTATATCTGCAGTTTTGGATATGTCTCTTCTCCTTTACTATATTTGTAACATGACTTATGTGTTGGTTACCCACTGTTAGTTATTGTAACTTGTTCCGTCCTCCTGCTAAAGGCTTTACAAATTAACTCCCTAACCTGTTCTACTCTGAGGCAGCCGTCAATCCCTCCACTGAGGCTAAATTGGCAGAATGCACATCCGACAGCCAGTACTGGCTGAACCAAGTATTGGGACGAACTGAAGTGAAGAAGAGGAGAAAACTCTCCCGAAACGCTCTAGCCGCAAGAGCCGGGCTATGGTCTGGTACATGATGCCCGTGTCCGAGTCAGAGCCGGAGGATTCAGACCTGGGGTGAAAACGTCCCAGGAGAAGCGACCACAGAAAGAACAGGACTATATCCCCGGACCTGGGGGAGGTGAAGGAATGTAGTGATTGGAATAACGGTGAGGTGGATCTCATTGGCTATGAGATCCTTGATTGGGATTGTTAACCTGGGCCAATCAGGGAGCCCTGGCTGACAGATATAGACAGGGGATCCAGGGAATCTCCTCACTCTCAGGACTGGCTCTGAGCTGGCTGTTCTGACTTACCCCATGAAGGCTGACTTAGTGATGGAGTAACTGGTCTCTGTGCAGTTATTTCATGAAGCCATGGTCATTGATCCTTGCCACAAACTCCTCAGTCAGGCCCTCACCCATGCCTTCATTACCTTTAAATTTGACGAATGGTGTCCCAAGTTTTCCCTCTTATAAGCGTGAGGTCATCTGTTGTTCGTATTCTCCTTCATGTCAAGAGGCGTCGGTGGCTGAAGAGGTCGAGGGCGGGTATTAGACCGGCACGGGGTGCCCAGGTGGATGAGGTGTGTTGAAGGCGGGTAAAGGGATCCTCGGAGGGTGGGCGGGAGACTTGATGAAAAATGTAAGCTCAGAGGCAGAGGTGGCGGAAGAAGTGTTCAACGTCACGACATGTATTGAATTCGTTGATATGTGGACAGAGGGGGATGAAGGTAAGGCCTTTGCTGAGGACTGATTGTTCGTCCTCAGTGAGATGGACGTCTGAGGGGATGGTGAATACTCGGCAGGGCTGGGAGCTAGGACCTGGTATAGGGCTGGAGATGGAAGTGGCAGAGGAGACTGCAACTGGAGTGGGTGTGGTAGTGGTGGGGAATGGGGATGGAGTTATTTGCTGAGGTGATGTTCTCCTCAGGGATTCTGGGGGGCAGGGACAGTGAAGTAGGGGTGTGTGTGTGTGTGTGTGTGTGTGTGTGTGTAGGGGGTGGAGGGGGCGTCTCGGCAGTGTGCAGGTGAGTGACATCAGTGAGGGCAGAGGTGGTAGAGACAATGGCAGCGGGGATGGAAGTTATGGAATGTGAGACATCAGAGATGACACAGTTGGCGGAAGTGATGAAATGTGTAGAGTGAGTGAAGTCGTAGGGGGTGGAAATGGCTGCAGCAGCGGCCACGAAAGGGGGTGGAAGTTGTGTAACGCGTGGCGTCGGTGATGTCAGAGGGGGTGGAAGTGGCTGTGGTGGCGGAAGTGTGTTTTCGATTGGGCCTTGCGTTGGTCCCAGTGGTGGCGGATCTAGTGGCTAGTGGCATTCCTGATGAAAGGCTTTTGCCCGAAACACCGATTTTCCCGCTCCTCAGATGCTGCCTGGCCTGCTGTGCTTTTCCAGCACCACTCTAATCATGACTCCTTCGTGTGAAGTCAATTTTACCCATCACTGCGGTACAGGAGTCCTCATCTTAAGTTCTCCCATTAAAGCGGTTTTTTTCATTTTTAAGTTGTTCCTTTTCTAAGTCCGCTCTCCTCATTTAAAGTGCCCCTGCTTTAACATCCTTTACAGACTTTGCATCATGGTCTCATCGCATGAATCGTGTCATCATATTGTCAGCACCTGTGCTGCATGAGTTGGTGCCATTGTGTTAGCTCTGTAGTCCCACATTATCACTTCTTTTTATAGCACTCTAAAAGATAGTGAAGCAAACTTTGTTTTTGATCTTCAGATTTTACCCTTTTCTGCTGTTTGTGCCAATACTAGTAGAGGAACTGCTGTGGACTGTGGTGGCGGAAGTGTGTTTTCGGTTGGGCCTTGCGTTGGTCCCAGTGGTGGCGGATCTAGTGGCTGTGGTTTCTCAAAATGATTTGTTACTGTCCTGCACACTACAGGTATCTGTGCACCTATATTAGTTGAAGAATATGCTCGATAAATTTGTTTAAAATTAGTTTGCTTTCTTGCCCTAAGCTCTTTTTTATGTTTTGCAATTTATTTCAGCTCGAAGTGCAAATTGCTCCAGATGTAAGACACAAAATTTCAACTCTTATGTTGGATTTCTGGTCAAAACTTGTAGCAAGGAACCTAACAATAGGTTTTAGCATTAATTCCCAAGGGAAACAATGCTTCACTTAAAGGTGTTTCACTTAAAGTCATGATTTTCAGGAACACAAATTCAACCTTAAGTGAGGACATTGTGTACTAACTGACCTGCACTGGCTATGGGTAAGGCTCATCCCAACTTTAAACTTCTCAGCATTATTTACAAATTCTGTCCCCTTCCTATCTCTGTGAACACTTGCCCAATCAACTCTCACAAATATCTATAGTCATCTCATTGTGACAATATGTGCCTTTAAGAGGGATTTATTCTGTCTTGGTTCCTTTGAGGTGGGATGCTATAAACCAGGTATTGAGGTATCTGCTCTATGGAAAGCAGAATAAATAGCTTTGTTTTTTAATTAAAAGGAGCATGAATGGGTGTACTCAGGCCCACAGAGACCCAGGGTTTTAATTTTTGCTTTCAGTTGTTGAAGCTGGAGTTTTTGTAACTAAAGCTGCTAGATACCGCTCTCTCTCCCTCTCTGCTACTAGTTTGTTTCTTTCAGTTTTTTCCTTACTCCGGGACTGGAGGAGATCACAAGTGAGAGAAACTTGTTTTGCTGAATTTGCCTTTGCCAAGGGAGTGTTTATGGGAAACTGCTACATTGGAACAGCTGATGAGTAGCAGTTAAATAATATATTATTTTGTTAAGCATTTCAATAGAGTTAAAGTTATCGCAATTCATCTTTTCTTGTTTGTGTCTTAACTGTGGTGGAAGAATAAACTGTGTTTTGCTTAAAGCCTAATAACTTGACCAATCGAATTACATCTGGAACACTTGCCTTTAAATAAGATAAAAGTTAGGGTCAAGGCTATCCCCTTGGTATGCTTTGAGAGGGTTTGGTCAGGTCCATAATACAATATGATCACTTGAGCATCCAGAATTTAGTTGGTCCAAAAATGACCAAGGTTTGGTATTCCTCTCTACACCTCTCAATGTCACAAATACATTCTTTCCCTCTGAAATGTTCCTTAATTCCTTGATCAAACTTCTGACAATTTCTCCTAAGGTTTCCTTACATAGTTTAGTGTCAAATTTAGTCCATAGTGTTCTTGTTTTGTTTTTGCTTTCATACCATAGTTTCTGGTTGGCTGACATTTATTTCCCATCCCGAATGATCCTGGAGAAGGTGGCGCTGAGACATACAGAATTGCTGCAAACTTTGAGATGTGGTTACACCCGCAATGTCCTTATGGAGGGAATTCTAGGATTTTGACCCAGTGACAGTGAAGGAACAGCGATATGTTTCCAAGTCAGGATGGTGAGTGCAGGGGAACTTGCATGTTGTGGTGTTCCCGCATATCTGTTGCCCTTGTCCCTCTACATAAGAAAGGTCATAAGGTGGTCGGTGCTAGTCAATGAGCCCTGAGAAGTTGCTGCAATGACATTTGTGGATATAACACACCACTGTTAGTGAGAATCGGTGGTTGAGGGAATGGATATTTGTGGATATGGTCCCAATGAAGCAGGCTGCTTTGTCCTGGATGGTATCAAGCTTCTTGAGTGTTGTTGAAGCTGCACTCATCCAGGCAAATGGGGAGCATTCCATCACACTCCTGACTTGTGCCTTGTAGATGGTGGACAGGCTTCGGGGAGTCTGGAGGTGAGTTATTTGTTGCAAAGTTCCTCATTTTTGACCTGCTTTTACAGTTATAACTTTTACATGGCCGGTTTTGATCAACGGTAATCCTCAGGATATTGACAGTGAGCAATTCAGTGATGGTGATGTTGATACTTCATTATCTTTGGAATTGCAAATGATGCTGAATATTGTGTAATCACTGGTGAACATCCCTACTTCTGACCTTATGACGGAGGGAATGTCATTGGTGAAGCTGCTGAACTCCTGAGGAACTCCTACAGAGGTGTCCTGAAGCTGAGATGACTGACCTCCAACAACCCTAACCATCTTCCTTTATGTTAGGTTATGACCTCAACCAGCAGAGAGTTTGCCCCCGATACCCAGTGATTTAATAGGTCTCCTGGATGCCACACTTGGTTGAATGCAGCTTTGATACCAAGGACTGTCATTCTCACTTCACCTCTGGAATTCAGCTCTTTAAACTGCTCCCTGCTATAGGGAAGATGTTGTTAAACTGAAAAGGTTTCAGAAAAATCTTTACAAGGATGTTGCCAGGGTTGGAGGGTTTGAGCTATTGGGACAGACTGAATAGGCTGGGACTGTTTTCCCTGGAGTGTCGGAGGCTGAGGGGTGACCTTATAGAGGTTTATAAAATCTTGAGGGGCATGGATAGTCTCTTCCCTGAGTTGGGGAAGTCCAAACCTGGAGGGCAGAGGTTTAGGGTGAGAGGGAAAAGATATAAAAGGGACCTAAGGGGCAACCTTTTCACCAGAGGGTGGTCCAGGTATGGACTGAGCTGCCAGAGGAAGCGGTGGAGGCTGGTATAATTACAGCATTTATAAGGCATCTGGATGGGTATATGAATAGGAAGGGTTTGGTGGGATATGGGCCGGGTGCTGGCAAATGTGACTCAATTAGTTTGGGATATCTGGTCAGCATGGACGAGTGGGACCAAAGGGTCTGTTCCCGTGCTGTACTTTTTTGACTCCATGTAGTTTAGAACACTTTGAAGCATGAAAGGCAGAATGTAAGCACAAGTTGTTACTTTTGGTGTAATCAATGGTTTTCCCTAAAGTACTTCCCATGGACAAAATCACTGAATGCTACCTATCAGTAGTGCGTACTCCACCACCCAACTAAATCACACCCATTAATGGTAACCCTTTGATTTATGTCTGGGTCTACCTTTCTAATCATCTTGCTCTAATTTCTGTTTTAGGTTGCTGGGAAATGGTTCCACCACATTCACCATGACCCTTTGCTGGAGAGCATTAAGCGACAGCTCCTGATGCTGGCATCACATCCTCAGAAGCTTGATGGGTCTGCTCAAAGCAGGTGGCAGTTATTGTTCCATCTCTGTCTCCGGGCCCTGTACAAGGATGGGACATAAATGCAAGGAGTCTCCTGCTTTCATCTTTCATGGCATCACTGGCCTTGCCACCATTAGGTCCCCATCTTGAACTGCCCAAGTTAACCAGGCCAGTTCAGAGGGCAGTTGAGAGGTCTGGAGTTATGTAAAGGCATTAGTGAACCAGATGGCATTTTGACCAAAATCAGTGATGGTTTCGCCAGCTTTCAGTTCCAGACTAATGAATCAAGTTGTAATTCTACCAGCTGGCATGAGGGAAGGGGAATTTGAACTTGTGGAGTTGTGGATAGTGAGGAGGGCTGTTCTCAGCTGCAAAGGGACTTAGATATGATGCAGGGCTGGGCTGAGGAGTGGCAGATGGAATTCAACCCTGTCAAGTGTGAGGTTGTCCATTTTGGAAGGACAAATAAGAATGCGGAATACAGGGTTAACGGGAGAGTTCTTAGTAAAGTGGAGGAGCAGAGGGATCTTGGGGTCTATGTTCATAGCACTTTGAAAGTTGCCACTCAGGTGGATAGAGCTTGTAAGAAGGCCTATGGTGTATTAGCGTTCATTAGCAGAGGGATTGAATTCAAGAGTCGTGAGGTGATGTTGCAGCTATACAGGACATTGGTAAGGCCACATTTGGAGTACTGTGTGCAGTTCTAGTCGCCTCACTTTAGGAAAGATGTGGAAGCTTTGGAGAGGGTGCAGAGGAGATTTACCAGGATGTTGCCTGGAATAGAGAATAGGTCATACGAAGATAGGTTGAGAGTGCTAGGCTTTTTCTTATTGGAACGGCGAAGGATGAGGGGTGACTTGATAGAGGTTTATAAGATGATCAGGGGAATAGATAGAGTAGACAGTCAGACTTTTTCCCCAGGTACAAGAGAGTGTTACAAGGGGACATAAATTTAAGGTGAAGGGTGGAAGGTATGGGGGGATATCAGGGGTGGGTTCTTTACCCAGAGAGTGGGAGTGGCAGAGTCAGAATCATTGGCGACCTTTAAGCGGCAATTGGAGAGGTACATGGATAGGTGCTTAAGCTAGGACAAATATTCGGCACAACACCGTGGGCCGAAGGGCCTGTTCTGTGCTGTATTGTTCTTTGTTCTATGTTCTATGTTCTAATACTAGTCTAGGTCTCTGGCTGACCAGTCCAAGAACATTACTCTAATGTCAGCATATCACTATTCTGGGCGGCACAGTGGCACAGTGGTTAGCACTGCTGCCTCACAGCAGTGAACCTGGAGACCCAGGTTCAATTCCCGACTCAGGCGACTGACTGTGTGGAGTTTGCACGTTCTCCCCGTGTCTGCGTGGGTTTCCTCCGGGTGCTCCGGTTTCCTCCCACAGTCCAAAGATGTGTGGGTCAGGTGAATTGGCCATGCTAAATTGTCCGTAGTGTTAGGTAAGGGGTATATGTAGGGGTATGGGTGGGTTGCGCTTCGGCGGGTCGGTGTGGACTTGTTGGGCCGAAGGGCCTGTTTCCACACTGTAAGTAATCTAATCTAATCTAATCTAACTTGCTCCTAAGGATTAAATATGTGGACTTTGGTGGTTGGTGTGAAGATGTGAGGCAGCCAGAACCTGTGGAGCACCTGAGAGACATGGCAGCTGCTTGGGATATGAACACAGACTCAGAGACACACACACATACACATAGACACACAGACGTACATACACACACAGACACACACAGACAAACAGAGTCATACACACACAGACATACATACATACAAATACACATATACACACACAGACATACACAGACATACATACACACACACATGCACACACACACACACACAGACATACACACACAGAGACATACACACACACACGGACATATACACACACAGACATACACACGCACATGGAGACATACGCACACAGACATACACACACGGGCACACACCCAGAAACATACACACACACAGACATACACACAGACAGACACATGCAGAGACATACACACGCACAGGCACAGAGACATACACACACACAGACATACACACACACACATGCACACAGAGACACACACACATACACAGAGAGAGACACACACACAGAGACATACACACACACAGACATACACACACATAGAGACACACACAGACATACACACACAGACATACACACACAGACACGCACACAGACAGACACACACAGACATACACACACACACAGAGACATATACGCACACAGAGACACACACACACACACAGAGAGACAAACACACACAGACATACACACACAGACATATACACACACACGCACACAGAGACACACACACGTATACAGAGACACACATACACACACAGAGACATACACACACACACACACGCACAGAGACACACATGCACACAGAGACATACACACACACCCGCACGCACAGAGACATACACACACACATGCATGCACACAGATACACACACACATACACACAGAGACACGCGCACATACACACACAGAGACATACATACACACACAGACATATACACACACACAAACACACGCACACAGACATACACATACACAGAGACATACACACACACATGCACACACAGATATACACAAACACACGCACGCACACACACACAAAATACACACACACATGCACTCACACTCTCTCACACGCACACAATATACACACACACACATACACACACACACACACACACACACACAGATAGTCACATGAACACACACACACACAGCTGTTATTATGGCTCCACAGAAGTTAGCCATTGAGTGACTGGAAGTCCTTTCTTTTGATAGTGGTCACCAGCTGGTCATAGTAACTACCTCCTGTAGCTGCAGCATCAAATGAAGGAACAAATCTCAATACCCTCAGTGCCCATGAGACCCAGTCTGAACTTAAATAAGTGTGCTATCCAACTCTGACAAAGAGACCATTGGGGCTAGTGAGATGCAATGATGGGCAAGTACTTGTGAGATGTTACAATTGATCTACAGTGAGAGTCTGAGGTGGAGAGGTTCAAGGAGCGCAATAACTTTAGCAGCTCCTGGCAGGGCATGGGGACCAGTGCCAAGAAATGGGCACAGATGTCTGTGACCACTTACCCAGAGAGTCACCATCTCCTGAGCTACAGAGTTTTGGTCATCCCCATGCAACTCCACCATCGGAGGCAGAAGGTATGGCTTTTGTTTCCCACTCTTTCTTCCTGCAGTCTTCCTTCTGGTAAATGGGTTGAGAGACAATCTTTCAGTGCCAGACTGGGGAGGGTGGTTAACCTTCCTAAGAACATTTTTAATCACCACCATCCCCACCCCCCCACTCCCACACCCCCTCCCTACCCCCGCGCCCCCAACTGCAACCCCCTTGATGGCTGTCTGTGGTAGATGGGCATAATACAAATGGGTTCCTCTGTAACTGCCTGGTAACAATCAGGTAGTGTAAATCACATTTTTAATTAAAAGGTGTTCACATTCCACCTCCATCTTGAAGTGCCCTCTCTCTTTCTTACCTACTTTGGCAGCTTCCACCAGTGACCACTCTGGGCTGAAGGACCCTCTGATTGATCCTCAGCAACCCACCTCTGCTCCCCTCCCATTGGACGGCCAGGGTGGTCTCTGGCCATTGATTGGCCAGCCAGTCAGGCCTCAGACTGGAAATGCGGCCAAGGTTGAGATCTCAACCTGAGAGCGATAATCCAATACTCATTTCTCTGGAACATGTCCGGATGCAACCTGCAATCTGGAGACCATGGCCTGAGATTCAAAGTTCAGTCAGACATCAGCTGAACAAAGTTCCTGCATTGATTTATTTGTTATCTGGCATGAGGGTGGTGTCACATGATGCACATGCCGTGTGTGTTGGTTGTAGTTCTGTGTCAAAAATTTGTTTCAGTCAGGAAACCACAAATGACTTGGGTTTCATATCTGCCTCGAAATTTATGGGAAACTCTTGAAAATCTGGTAAGAACTTTAAATTCCCAGTCCCCTCCTGATCTCAGCCAGGCTGTTAGAACATAGAACATGGAACAATACAGCACAGAACAGGCCCTTCGGCCCACGATGTTGTGTCGAACATTTGTCCAAGCTTAAGCACCTATCCATGTAACTTTCCAATTGCCGCTTAAAGGTCACCAATGATTCTAATTCTGCCACTCCCACAGGCAGCGCATTCTATGCCCCCACCACTCTCTGGGTAAAGAACCTACCCCTGACATCCCCCACTATACCTTCCACCCTTCACCTTAAATTTATGTCCCCTCGTAACACTCTGTTGTTTCCGGGGAAAAAGTCTCTGAATGTCTACTCTACCTATTCCCCTGATCATCTTATAAACCTCTATCAAGTCATCCCTCATCCTTCGCCGTTCCAATGAGAAAAGGCTTAGCATGCTCAACCTATCCTCGTATGACCTATTCTCCATTCCAGGCAACATCCTGGTAAATCTCCTCTGCACCCTCTCCAAAGCTTCCACATCTTTCCTAAAGTGAGGCGACTAGAACTGCACACAGTACTCCAAATGTGGCCTTACCAAGGTCCTGTACAGCTGCAACATCACTTCACGACTCTTGAATTCAATCCCTCTGCTAATGAACGCTAATACACCGTAGGTCTTCTTACAAACTCTATCCACCTGAGTGGCAACTTTCAATGATCTATGAACATAGACCCCAAGTTCCCTCTGCTCCTCCACCTGACTAAGAACCCTACCGTTAACCCTGTATTCTGCATTCTTATTTGTCCTTCCAAAATGGACAACCTCACACTTGACAGGGTTGAATTCCATCTGCCACTCCTCAGCCCAGCTCTGCATCATATCTAAATCACTTTGCAGCCGACAACAGCCCTCCTCACTATATACAACTCCACCAATCTTTGTATCGTCTGCAAATTTACTGACCCCCTTCGACTCCCTCTTCCAAGTCATTAATACAAATTACAAACAACAGAGGACCCAGAACTGATCCCTGTGGAACTCCACTTGTAACTGGGCTCCAGGCTGAATATTTACCATCTACCACCACTCTCTGACTTCGACCGGTTCGCCAGTTCTCTATCCAACTGGCCAAACTTCCCACTATCCCATGCCTCCTGACTTTCTGCATAAGCCTACCATGGGGAACCTTACCAACTGCCTTACTAAAATCCATGTACATAAATCCACTGCTCTACCCTCATCCACATGCTTGGTCACCTCCTCAAAGAATTCAATAAGACTTGTAAGGCAAGACCTACCCCTCACAAATCCTTGCTGGCTGTCCCTAATCAAGCAGTGTCTTTCCAGATACTCATAAATCCTATCCGTCAGTACCCTTTCCATTACTTTACCTACCACCGAAGTAAGACTAACTGGCCTGTAATTCCCGGGGTTATCCCTATTCTTTTTTTTGAACAGGGGCACAACATTCGCCATTCTCCAGTTCCCTGGTACCACCCCCGTTGACAGTGAAGACGAAAAGATCATTGCCGACAGCTCTGCAATTTCCTCTCTTGCTTCCCACCTAATCCTAGGATATATCCCGTCAGGCCCGGGACTTGTCTATCCTCAAGCTTTTCAAAATGCCCAACCCATCTTCCTTCCTAACAACTATCTCCTCCAGCTTACCAGTCTGTTTCATACTCTCCTCTTCAACAATACGGTCCCTCTCATTTGTAAATACTGAAGAAAAGTACTCATTCAAGACCTCTCCTATCTCTACCGACTCAATACACAGTCTCCCACTACTCTCCTTGATCAGACCTACCCTTGTTCTCGTCATTCTCATGTTTCTCACATACGCATAAAAGGCCTTGTGGTTATCCTTGATCCTACCCACCAAAGATTTTTCATGCCCTCTCTTAGCTCTCCTAATCCATTTCTTCAGCTCCCTCCTGGCTATCCTGTATCCCTCCAACGCTCTGTTTGAACCTTGTTTCCTCAACCTTATGTAAGCCTCCTTCTTCCTCCTTTCAAGACATTTAACTTCCCTCGTCAACCAAGGTTCCCTCACACGACCATCTCTTTCCTGCCTGACAGGTACACACATATCAAGGACACATCGTATCTGTTCCTTGAAAAAGTTCCACATTTCAACGACATCCTTCCCTGACAGCCTATGCTCCCAATTTATGCTCCTCAGATCCTCAGATCCTGTCTTGCAGCATCATATTTACCCTTCCCCCAATTGTAAAACCTGCCCTGTTGCACGAACCTATCTCTCTCCATAACCAAGGTGAAAGTCACAGAATTGTGGTCACCATCACCAAAATGCTCACTCACTAACAAGCCCATCACTTGTCCCGGTTCGTTACCAAGTACCAAATCCAATATGGCCTCCCCTCTGGTCGGACAATCTACATACTGAGTTAGAAAAGCTTCCTGGACACACTGCACAAACACCACCCCGTCCAATCTACTTGATCTAAAGAGCTTCCAATCAATATTTGGGAAGTTGAAGTCGCCCATGACTACTACCCTGTGGCTTCTGCACCTTTCCAAAATCTGTTTCCCAATCTGTTTCTCCACATCTCTGCTGCTATTGGGGGGCTATAGTAAACACCCAACAAGGTGACTGCTCCTTTCCTATTTCTGACTTCAGCCCATACTACCTCCAAAGGCAGATCCCCCTTGAACTGCCTTTCTGCAGCCGTTATACCATTTCTAATTAGCAACGCCACCTCCCCCTCCTTTTTTACCACCCTCCCTAATCTTACGGAAACATCTGTAACAGGAACCTCCAACAATCATTCCTGTCCCTCATCTATCCACGTTTCCGTGATGGCCACAACATCGTAGCCCCAGGTACCGATCCATGCCTTAAGTTCACCCACCTTATTTCTGATACTCCTTGCGTTGAAGTATACACACTTGAGCCCATCTCTGTGTCCGCAAGTATTCCCTGTCAGTGCTACCTTCTCCACAGCCTCCCTACATTCTTGTGCATCCTGAAAAACAGCTAACCTACTTGCTGGACTACAAGTCCAGATCCCATCCCCCTGCCAAATTAGTTTAAACCCCCACGAAGCGTGCAAGCAAACCTACCTTTCCGGATATTGGTGCCCTTCTAGTTCAGGTGCAACCCGTCCTACTTGTACAGGTCCCACCTTCCCCAGAATGCAGTCCAATTGTCCAAATACCTGAAGCCCTCCCTCCTACACCATCCTTGCAGCCACGTGTTCAACTGCACTCTCTCCCTATTCCTTGCCTCACTGTCACGTGGCACCGGCAACAACCCAGAGATGATGACTCTGTCCGTCCTAGCTTTTAGCTTCCAGCCTAACTCCCTGAGCTCCTGAATGACCTCCCCACCCCTCTTCCTACCTACGTCATTGGTGCCAATGTGCACCACGACTTCTGGCTGCACACCCTCCCCCCTTAAGGATTCTGAAGACACGGTCCGAGACGTCTCGGACCCTGGCACCCGGGAGGCAACAAGCCAGCCGAGTGTCTCGCCCATGTCCACAGAACCGCCTGTCTGTCCCTCTAACTACAGAGTCTCCTATAACTAGCGCTCTCCTCCTTTTCCCCTTTCAATTCTGGGCCTCCGAGCCGGACCTCATGCCAGAGACCCGGTCACTGCAGCTTACCCCTGCTAGGCCGTCCCCCCCAACAGTATCCAAAGCGGTATATTTATTGTTGAGGGGAACGACCACAGGGGATCCCTGCACTGCCTGCTTCCTCCCCTTCCCACCTCTAACTGTTATCCAGCTACCTCTGTTCTCTGGCGTAACTATGTCCCTGTAGCTTCTATCTATCACCCTCTCAGCCTCTCGAATAATCCTCAGTTCATCCAACTCCAGCTGTTAGAGCAAGATTTTTTTAAAAAGTCATTTATGGGACATAGGACAGGCTGGACCCAGCATTTATTGCCCGTCCCTAGTTGCCACTTGGCAAGGTGGTGGTGAGCTGCCTTCTTGAACCTCTGCAACCCATCTGTTGTAGATAAACCCACAAATCCCTTAGGGAGAGATTGTGACCCAGCGACAGTGAAGAGACAGCAACCTGTTTCCAGGTCAGGACGGGCAGTGGCTTGGAGGGGAACTTGCAGAGGGCGGTATTCCCATGTATCTGTACCCTTTGTCCTTCTAGGTGAAAATAGTCATGGTATTTAGAAAGTGCTTTCTAAGGGTCTTTGATGAATCTCTGCAGTGCATCTTGTAAGTAGCTCACCCTGCTGCTACTGAGGATTGGTGATGGAGGGAGTGGATGCTTGTGGATGTGGTGTCAATCAGGTGGGGCTGCTTTGTCCTGGATGGTGTCAAGATTCTTGGGTGTTGTTGGAGTGGCACCCATCCTGGCAAGTGGGGAGTATTCCATCACACTCCTGACTGGTACCTTGCAGATGGTGGGCAGGCTCTGGGGAGTCAGGAAGTGACTTACTTGTTGCAGAATCCCTAGCCTCTGATCTGCTTTTGTGGCCCTTGTACTTATATGGTGAACCTAGTTGAGTATCTGGTTAATAGTAACTCCCCTCCACCCCCAGCATGCATCTCCAGAAAGGCGATCTGTTGAGGGGGTAATGTAATTGGGGGTGCCAATCCAATCCTCATCATGGTCCAGAGCAAAGTCTTCCTTTTCCAGACAGACACTGGACAAAACATGGGCTGAGGCTGTCTTTGAGAGTAAAGTGTTTGACAAGGTTCAGCGTGGTAGACTATTTAGTAAAGTTACACAACATGGGATTCAGGGAAAGCTTACCACCTGGATCCAAAATGGACTTGCTGGGAAGAGACAGAGGGTGGTGCGAGAGGGTTGTTTTTCGGACTGGAGGCCTGTGACCAGCAGTGTGCCACAGGGATGTGTTGTATGTCATGTATATAAATAAGTTGGATGAGAATATAGGAAGCA
The DNA here is from genome assembly GCF_020745735.1 of Hemiscyllium ocellatum. Taxonomy (NCBI): domain Eukaryota; kingdom Metazoa; phylum Chordata; class Chondrichthyes; order Orectolobiformes; family Hemiscylliidae; genus Hemiscyllium; species Hemiscyllium ocellatum. The sequence continues at coordinate 18,553,031 of NC_083412.1, read as the reverse complement.
TGGTTAGTAAATTTGCAATGATGCCTAAATTGATGGGATAGTGGACAGTGGAGAAAGTGTAAGTTAAGAGTACAACGTAATCTTGATCAGCTGGGCCGATGGGCCGAGAGGTGGTAGATGTGTTGAATTTTGGTACACACGAGGTGCTGTAATTTGGTTTAGCAAATCAGGGCAGTGCTTATTCAATTAATGGTGGGATCCTGGGGAGTGTTGTCCAACAAAGGGAACTAAGTATGCAGATACATAGTTCCTTGAAAATTGTGTCACAGGTAGACATGGTGTGTCACAGGTAGACGTGGTGGTGAAGGAAGTGTTTGGCACATTTGCTTTCACTGGTCAGAGCACTGAGTATAGGAGTTGGGACATCATGTTGAGGCTGTACAGAATGTTAGTGAGGCCACTTCTGGAGATCTGGCTGTAGGAAGGATATTATCAAATTGGAAAGAGTGCATAAAAGATCGACCAGGAAGTTATCGGGACTGGAGGGCTTGAGTTATAAGGAGCGGCTGGGTATTCTGGGACTTGTTTCCCTGGAGTGTTGGAGGTTGACGGGTGATCTTACAGAGGTTTTTAAAATCATGAGGAGCCTTGACAAGGTGAACAGCAAAGATCTTTTCCTGAGGGCGGGGGTGTTCAAAACTAATGGGCATAATTTTACAATGAGAGGGGAAAGATTTAAAAGGGACATGAGGGGCAATCTTTTTCACACAGAGGTTGGTGCGTATGTGGAATGAACTGGCGGAGGAAGTGGAAGAGGTGGTTGCAGTTGTAATGTTTAAAGGACATTTGGACAGGTACCATGGATAGGAAAGGTTTAGGGGGATGTGGGCCAAACGCACGCAAGTGGGACCAGTTTAGTTTGGGAAATCTGGTCAGCATGGATGTGTTGGGCCGAAGGATCTGTTTCCGTGTGGTGTGACTCTATGAGATCCCTTCCTCAGAAATAGAGCACAGTGAAAAGGCACCAAAGAAAACCTGTTCACTTAATTTAGCATGATGCCAGGGAGTGAAATCATACACACGAAAAAGGCCCCAAATAAGGAAGGCAGGTTTAAAAATACTACTAATGGCTAACGGTGAGAACTGGGCACATTTTTAGCTTTGAGCATTTTCCACGCACTGTGCAAAAAAGACAAAAATATTCTCATGGTTATTAACAGTTCCAGACGACAGGAAACCCAGGGAAACCTAATCAGATCCAGAGGCCTAAGACTCAGGAAGTTCTAAAAATAGATGGTGTGTGACTCACAGTAAACCCACCCAATTTCACCTGTACCCTCGCCTGACTCCCACACAGACCTATTACAGCTATGAGCTCAGAGTTTGCGGTGTTTTAAATCTTTCCCCACCTTGTTGAATAAACAGGAATCACAGCTCGGCAGTTCTGTACAATAAAGGCGAGCCTGTGCTGTGAGTAAGGCTTTGAGGGACCGTAGCCTTGCATTATAGTAAATAAAGCGATCCACAGTTTTCTGCATTTAAGCATTCCGCAAACTGCTTTGCCAGAAAACAAACTCCTAGTGAGAGTTTCCCTTTAAAGGATTATGTGTGACTCCAGTGTGCAGTCTGAGGACTTTCTTTTCTGCTGAATGTTCTGAATCTATAATTCCACACAGTAAGTCAAAACCATAAATGTTGGGTATGAATGAACAGTTTCCATCGTCAATCTACAGCCCAAACCATCTTATTATTAGCAGGACTTTGTTTTCTTTATTTCTCATCTGTGAGCTAACGTAAAAGGAAAAGAAAAAAGACTTTGGTGGAAAGAGGCACAGTGCCAGCAGTGACCGCTCCCTGCCTCAGTCCCAGAGGAAATCACGCAGCAAATTTACCAATAACACAGCCCGTGTCTGGGGGACAAAATACAACCCTACCTTCTGATGATGTTAAAAATACTGGGTCTTTATTCTTTCAGGTCGTTCCTTTCTGCCATCAGCTGAACACCTACAGGCCTTGCCAAGCACCAATTCCTGTTGTCTGTCTCTGGCATAACGTTTTTCAATCAGTAATATGCCAGTATCTGTCAGCCTTCTTCATTAGTGTTAAACTGTACACTGTGTGTATATATATATATATATATATATATATATATGTTGGACCCAAAATGTGTCCACAACAGCAAGTAGGCAACCGATGCGTGTCACACTGGACTGTCAAACCTAACTCCGACTGATTTAAGTGGATGTGTGGGTTCAAATCCCGCCATGGTACTTTATCAACTTGCTTTTCATTCAGTAAATGTGGAATGTCAAACCACGGTGTCAGAAGTCTCCTATTGCAGTGGAAATGCCCTCACCTCAGAAACAGAAACTACAGGTTCAAGTCAGATCCCAGAGCATGAGGGTCAAGGAAGGTGCCTGTGTCCTTTCAGATGGAAGTGGTTATGGGTTTGGAAGTTGCTGTCTGAGGTTCTTCGGTGAATTTCTGCAGTAGATAGTACACACTGAGCATCAGTGATGGAAGGACTGAATGCTTGTGGATGCGGTGCTTTGTCCTGGATGGGGTCGAGTTTCTTGAGTGTTGCTGGAGCTACACCCATTCAGGCAAGTGGGCAGTATTCCATCACACTCCTGACTTGTGCCTTGTTCCCTTCCTCCCAGTATCGTGGCTGTACCTACCCCACATGGGCTGCAGCTGATCCAAAAAGCAACATCTTCTCAAGGAAATTAAGGATGAGTATAAGAAGGGAACAGGGGAAGGATCAGAACATTCAGTTGTTTGACTCTCGTCTACCATTGTGGTTGATCTTATACCTCAACGCCCCATCTTCATGCACACATCCTCAGCACAGATATCTGTCAATACCCAATGACTGTGTACTTGCAGTCCTTTGGGTCACCGACTATCCAACTACCTGTTTCACATGAAAAGTCTCTCAGAGTTCCAGGTTAGCTTTACAAACAAACTTCAACTGAATTGGAAGATGGATCTAAATGATTAATCCTTGCCAAGCCTGTCTGCCATAACAAGCTATTGTCTTCCTCCAAATGTTTGTTTCTTTCTATCTTTGTAACTTGACAGACCTACCAAGTGGGCAATAATTAGTGGCACCAACATCCAGAGCATTAGTCAGATAAAACTGGTCAGATAATCAGTGTTGCTTCAGGTTTAAATATTGACCAGAGATACAAGGGAGGGCTCGGAAAGATGATCCAATAAAATTCAATGCTAACTCCCGCCCAACCTCTTTAACTGGAGCTTCCTTCTGCTGGGAGAAAGGCCGTTTGTTGATTGCTGGTGGTTCAGTGGTTTTATGTCACTGGGTTTTTAATCTAGAATGAAGAAAGTGAGGACTGCAGATGCTGGAGATCAGAGCTGAAAAATGTGTTGCTGGAAAAGCACAGCAGGTCAGGCAGCATCCAAGGAGCAGGAGATTCGACATTATCTAGAAGGCCAATTTGACATTCTGGGGGCCTGAGTTTGAATCCCACAGTGGCCAGTGATGACGTTTGAATTCAATTTAAAAAAAAATCAAGATAGTCACATGGTGACCATGATCGATTGACACTTGTTGTTAAAAACCCATCGAGCTCACTCATGTTCTTTAGGGAAGGAAATCTGCCATCCTTACCTGGTCTGGTCGATATGTGACTCTGGACCCACAGCAGTGTGGTTGACTCGCAACTGTCCTCTGAAATGGCCCTCGTGAGCCACCCAGATCAAGGGGCAATTAGGGATGGGCAGTCTGTCTGCAATAGGTCAATTACCAAGGTGACCTGAATATTCATTGGCAATGGAGTCACAGGTAGACAGGCTGGTGAAGAAAGCGTTTGGCATGCTATCCTTCATTGATCATGTAATTGAGTATAGGCATTAAGACATGTTGCAGTGATACAAGACATTGGTGAGGCCACTTTGGAATATTGTGTACAATTCTGGTGTCCCTGCTTTAGGAAGGATGGTGTTGAACATGAGACGGTGCAGAAAAGATTTACAAGGATGTTGCTGTGATTGGAGGATTTGAGCTATAGGGAGGGGCAGAATAGATTGAGGCTTTTCCCTCTGGACGCTGAAAGGTGACCTGATAGATTTTATAAAATACGAGAGCTTGGATAGAGTGAATGGCCAAGGTCTTTTTCCCAGGCTGAGGGAGTCAAAAACTAGACAATATGGGTTTAAGGTGAGAGGGGCAAGATTTTATAAGAATCTGAGGGGTAACTTTTTCACACAGTTAGGGGGTGTGTGTATGGAATGAGCTGCCAGAGGAGGTGAGGGAGGCTGGTACAATTACAACATTTACAAAGCATCTGGTTGGGTATATGAATAGGCAGGGTTTGGAGGGATATAGGCCGGGTGCTGGCAAATGGGACTAGGTCAGATTAGGATGTCGCGTTGGCACGGATGAGTTTGACTGAAGCGTCTGTTTTCATGCTTTCTGACTCTATGATTCTATGACCCTGTGTAATAAATCAGCACAAAATCTGGTATTTAGTAAAGAGATATTGAGGATCAATCAAGCCATAATGTTCACGAACCTAAATCAGCAATAGGGTGGCCTCAATAGCATTCTTCCCAATGAGCTACACAGTACAGGCACCCACAGTAGCATCATCTCTAACTGCTTATGCCAAGATATATTTTGATTTGTTTCACAAGGGAATCTTATTCTAAAGACTCTGGCTTCGTCTGGTGTTGGCATCCCAGCCCTTCTACCTAACCTGCAAACACAGGGCTCAGATTTTCCATCTGGGAATGTGTTGTTCTTTCAGCCTGGTCTCCCAAGGATTCGTTTCACCCAGGCACAAGCGTTACCTTGTGGAAGGTTGTTGATTACAGAATGGGGACTTTCTTCTTGTGGTTGCGACATGCTTTTGGAAAGGGAACTTCTCAGTTCCACAGTGTCTTAAGATTCTGAGAAGTCTTGCTGCACCTCACCCAGGTTTAACATGTTGTGGGAGAAAGTGAGGACTGCAGATGCTGGAGATCAGAGCTGAAAATGTGTTGTTGGAAAAGCGCAGCAGGTCAGGCAGCATCCAAGGGGCAGGAGAATCGACGTTTCAGGCATGAGCCCTTCTTCAGGAATGAGGAGAGTGTGCCAGGCAGGCTAAGATAAAAGGTAGGGAGGAGGGACTTGGGGGAGGGGCGTTGGAGATGTGATAGGTGGAAGGATGTTAAGGTGAAGGTGATAGGCCAGAGTGGGATGGGGGTAGAGAGGTCAGGAAGAAGATTGCAGGTTAGGAGGGTGGTGCTGAGTTCGAGGGTTGGGACTGAGACAAGGTGGGGGGGAGGGGGAATGAGGAAGCTGGAGAAATCTGAGTTCATCCCTTGTGGTTGGAGGGTTTCTAGGCGGAAGATGAGGCGCACTTCCTCTAGTCTCATGTTGCTATGGTCTGGCGATGGAGGAGTCCAAGGACCTGCATGTCGTTGGTGGAGTGGGAGGGGGCATTGAAGTGTTGAGCCACGGGGTGGTTGGGTTGGTTGGTCCGGGTGTCCCAGAGGTGTTCTCTGAAATGTTCCGCAAGTAGGTGGCCTGTCTCCCCAATATAGAGGAGGCCACATCAGGTGCAGCGGATGCAGTAAATGATGTGTGGGGAGGTGCAGGTGAATTTGTGATGGATATGGAAGGATCCCTTGGGGCCTTGGAGGGAAGTAAGGGGGGAGGTGTGGGCGCAAGTTTTGCATTTCTTGCGGTTGCAGGGGAAGGTGCCGGGAGTGGAGGTTGAGTTGGTGGGGGGTGTGGACCTGACGAGGGAGTCACGGAGGGAGTGGTCTTTTTGGAACACTGATTGTGGAGGGGAGGGAAATGTATCGCTGGTGTTGGGGTCTGTTTGGAGGTGGCAGAAATGACAGCGGATGATACGATGTATATGGAGGTTGGTGGGGTGGTAGGTGAAGACCAGTGGGGTTCTGTCCTGGTGGCGATTGGAGGGGCGGGGCTCAAGGGCGGAGGAGCAGGAAGTGGAGGAGATGCGGTGGAGAGCATCGTCGACCACGTCTGAGGGGAAATTGCGGTCTTTGAAGAAGGAGGCCATCTGGGTTGTTCGGTATTGGAATTGGTCCTCCTAGGAGCAGATGCGGCGGAGACGAAGGAATTGGAAATATGGGATGGCGTTTTTACAGGGGGCAGGGTGGGAGGAGGTGTAGTTTAGGTAGCTGTGGGAGTCGGTCAGTTTATAGTAAATATCCGTGTTGATTCAGTCGTCTGAGATAGAAATGGAGAGGTCTAGGAAGGGGAAGGAGGAGTCTGAGACGGTCCAGGTAAATTTGAGATCAGGGTGGAAGGTGTTGGTAAAGTGGATGAACTGTTCAACCTCCTCGTGGGAGCACGAGGCAGCGCCGATACAGTCATCGATGTAGCGGAGGCAAGGGTGGGGGGTGGTGCAAGTATAGCTGCGGAAGATGGACGGTTCCACATATCCTACGAAGAGGCAGGCATAGCTGGGGCCCATGCGGGTGCCCATGGCTACTCCTTTGGATTGGAGGAAGTGGGAGGATTGGAAAGAGAAGTTGTTAAGAGTGAGGACCAGTTCAGTCAGTCGAAGGAGGGTGTCAGTGGAAGGGTACTGGTTGGTACGGCGGGAAAGGAAGAAGCGGAGGGCTTTGAGTCCTTCGTGATGGGGGATGGAGGTGTACAGGGACTGGATATCTATGGTGAAGATAAGGCGTTGGGGACCGCGGAAGCGAAAATCATGGAGGAGGTGGAGGGCGTAGGTGGTGTCCCGAACGTAGATGGGGAGTTCTTGGACTAAGGAGGACAGGACCGTGTCGAGGTATGCAGAGATAAGTTCGGTGGGGCAGGAGCAGGCTGGGTCAATGGGTCGGCCGGGGCAGTCAGGTTTGTGGATTTTGGGCAGGAGGTAGAAACGGGCGGTGCGGGTTGTGAGCATGTTTGTTAATGCTTAAATCTCACAAAGACATGTTTGATTCACAAAGATTCATTCCATACTCTTCCAGTCTTTGATGAATGCTTCTTGGTCATGTCTTAAGCAACATACTTGCAGTACTGATAGCTCAGGGCAACAAATGTCAAAGAAATTTCTGGCAACACCTCACATCAGCAACTGAACTTTATATCTGGTGTGGTGATGGTCATATCACTGAATTACTAATCCAGTGAACCAGGCTATTGCTCAGGAGCCATGTGTTTAAATTCTACCACAACAACTAGTGGAAATTAAAATTCAATCAATAATCAAAAGTCTGTCATGAAAGTCAGGAGGTTGGTGAGGGGACCAGGAGGGACAGGCAAACCCTAAAGCTCACTCATCTGAACAGCCAACTGTGAGTGACCACAACCAAAACGTGTGGAGCTGGAAAAGCACAGCAGGTCAGGTGGCATCCAAGGAGTGGGAGAGTCGACATTTCAGGCATAAGCCCTTTATCAGTGACCACATATACCTTATCGATTGTCATAAAAACCCATCACGGCCTTTAGAGAAGGAAATCTGTCCTTGTTTCCTGGTCGGGCCTCAATGTGACCCGCAGCAATGTGGTTGACGCTTAACTGCCCTCTGGGATGGGCAATAAATTCTGGCCTTGCCCATGTCTCATGAAAGAATGCTTGTTTAAAAACTATCTATGTTGTGCTGGTAAAGCCCTTGAAGCTATTGCTCATAACATTAATTAGTGAATGCCCAATGCATTCACACAAAGCTTCATTCCAGAGATTTGAGCACAGCAAACTTCACAATAATCAACACCTATGGGATCAGGAGTGGGCCAGTCTGATTAAATTTTCCAGTAAATCAAGAGGTCCATCTAATCAATGTAAAAACACACACTATGTAATAGGAACGTAATACGAGCTATACACATCACTGTTATAGTTCAGTTACATCATAAATCACTTCAATAATGATGCAACTTTGCCTTAAATAAAACTTACTGGCAGAGAGCCTTCTCACTCACACTCTCAACTGACTATGTGGACATTACGATAGATTGCGGTATTTGATGAGAAATTGACTCAAAATTCAATCAACCGTTGATATTTTGTGGGGCCATTCGATTGAACAACAAGTACATTTACACTGAGGTAAATACATTTTAAAAACCATAATAATTGGACAAAATAAGACGGTGAACCTCGCAGTATTTGAGGTCTATAATTGCTTGCTGGTTTATGGGGAATCCCAGCTTATAAGGTGCTGGTCAAATCAAAGTTTGCTGCACTCAGTCCAGATTGACACTCCTTTCCAGGAGTGAGGGAGAACTGCACTGTCAGAAGAGATGCCTTCTCTGTCCAATCAGAGGAACATTAAAGACCCCATGACCTTGAATCGAAGAAGGACACTGAGTCTTTCTTGATGTCTTGGCCAACAATCATCCCTCAGCTATTGTCAGCACTAAACCAGATGTATCCATGCCCACAGTGCTGCCTGTGGGGGTTTGCTCCCTGGGGGATTCCTGTGGTGCTTCTAGCCTTGAAACAGTGACTGAACTTCACAAAATACCTGTTTGGCTGTGAAGAGCTTTGGGCCAAACTGAGGGTGCGAAGGATGCTATTCAAATGCAAACCTTTCTCTTTAGCATTTGTCGGTCAGGTACTTTAGTAGAGGTGTTAGTTAACTCAGATAAGATCAGTCTGCTTGACTCCTCCTCCACTTCTATCAATGAGAAACACCTACTTTCCTACTCCTTTCAGGTCCTTAGGAAGAGTCGTCCTGGACTCGAAGTGTTAACACTGTTTCTCCCTCCACAGATGCTGCTGCAGAGCTGCTGAGTTTCTCCAGCACGCTCTCTCCCTTGCTCTCTGTTTAAACCACACCGCAGTGATGCTGGTTGAGGTAGTAAGCAGTTGTCTTCACTTCAGAAATAAAGCATGACTTGGAGGTTGATGCTTCCTGGTCCTCTTTAATGGCTATGCAAGACTTGGCAAAAGTCTTTATCTGATTTCGTGAAATGTCCCTAATGAACCAATGGATGAAGATACTGTTCATCATAGATGGCAGTGCTGCTTCACTGTGCCAGGGTCCAAGGTTCGACTCCACCCTCAGGCGACTGCCTGTGTGGAGTTTGCACATTCTATCTGTGTCTGTGTGGGTTTGCTCCGGTTTCCTCTCACAGTCCAAAGCTTTGCGGGTTAGCTGGATTGGCCATGTTATGTTGTCCAGGGATGTACATGTAAGGTGGGTTAACCATGTGAAAGGCAGGGTTACAGGGATAGGGATGCTCTTTACAGAGTTGGTGTGGACTCGATCAGCTGAATGGTCTGCATCCACACTGTAGGGAGTCTATGAAACAGAGCAACCGAGAGCAGGAAAGCCCCTAGTTCAGTTCCTGTTTTGTGTTGACCTGGTGTCCCATGAGCTGTGGTGAAAGCACAATCATCTGTTTCTCCCTGAACCACTAGGTTTACGGAACGTGAAGGTCACCCCACATTCCTACTCCTGATCGCTGCTGGTTAATTCTGCTGGGAAGCGTCGGAATGAGAGCTGGTCGTGTGTGTTCATCATTGCATGTGGCATGTTGCAGTCAGGATTTCAGAGTCGTCACATTGGCTGGGATTGGCATTGGGACTCCCACTTGATGCATCTGCAGTTGAATGTCGCACTAACCACTCTCTGTGTGATCAGAGCTGCAGAATCACTGGGGCTAATGAGGGCACCATCACACGTGAAACCTATGGCTGTGTGGAAGTAGATAGTGATAGGGAAATATAGATAAGATGTTCCGGGAACATACCATTAATCATTACCAACAATCTTTCACGTGTTTATCATGTTTCATTACAAAAGAACACCATGAACCTTTTCAAACACCACACCCAGGTAATTTTCAGGTCCTTGTAAACAAAACAATAAATCTTTGCTGAAAAGAGTTTCTGTCTCGATTCTGCTTTCGCTTCCATTTTTAGCAGCTACCACAGGGTAGTGCAGTTTTCCCTCAGGTGAGAAGGCACTGATAAGAGTTTGCCTTAGCTCCAGATCAAAGATCGAGGTGACCCAGCGGATTACTCTGCCTCAAGGTTGGCAGAACTGCACTGCCCAGAAAATCCATAGCCTTTGCTTTGTGAATGATGCATCATTGTTGGGGAGCTGTGCTGATGCTGCTAAATGCAGTGTCCCTTACAGTCCCCTGGCAATCTACTGGGATATTGCTTAGCTAGAGGTGCTTGGTCTTTAAATCTCCTATGACTTAGTTGTGCTTTATTGATATCTACAGAGTAATGCTCCAACAATGAAGCTTTATGCAACATCCTTCGCCTGTTAATGATAGAGGGCCTAATTGATAATACACGCTCTGAATGCATCCTCGTGCTGCAGTGACACATCCTAGCTAGCTCAAGTGCACCACCTCATGGCTTGGATTTAATATGATCCACTACTCAGCTGGGCTTGCTTGTGTTTTGAAGGCAAACTGTGAATTTAAAGAAAGAAAATATGTGACTCATCACATGAGTATCCCATCAGGAGGCAAAGCTTTCTAAATAATGTTTTTTCCAAAGCATGTCCTCCTGAGTGGGAGAGACAAACAGCTCAGATTTAGGCTTCTCCTTTTTTCGAGGCGAATTCTTTTGAGTGTGGTTTTAATTTCCTCTGCATGCACATCTACATTTTAAACGCAGAAGTCCTGCCTCGTTTTCTTGTACAACCTCAGTTTGTCGAATTCCTCCTGCTTTTTCGTTGTTTGGATACATTTGAAGGAGGAATTTCTTTGGGTGTCTTCTCATGTTCTCCCTTGTCTTCCTCTTCCATACTGTCCGTGTCTCTAGTGTTCACCTCTTGTTGTACCCTCAATATTTTACATCTTTATTCATCCTCGGTCTGATTAAAGCATATTGGCTTTCCTTTATGACTAAATATACTTTTCTGATTGAACACGGTCTTAAAATTAGAGGGGGTCAATTCAGAACAGAAATGCGGAGACATTTCTTCAGCCAGAGAGTGGTGGGCCTGTGGAATTCATTGCCGCAGAGTGCAGTGGAGGCAGGGGCACTAAATGTCTTCAAGGCAGAGATTGATAGATTCTTGTTGTCTCGAGGAGTTAAGGGCAATGGATAGAATGAGGATAAATGGAGTTGAAATGCCCATCAGCCATGATTGAATGGCGGAGTGGACTCGATGGGCCGAATGGCCTTACTTCCACTCCTATGTCGTATGGTCTTATGGTCTTAAATGCTTCCTATTGCTGCTCTACACCATTGTTTGCCAGTATTATTGCCCACTTTGTTTTCCTAATAACTACTCTGATCCCTGCAAAATTTACCTTTCATAAATCTACCAGCCTAGTCCTCAGCATGCACACATCCCTCTCAGTAAATGATAAATCTTTCACTCAGTATTGCAGAAAGGTTCCCCAAATTTTGCTATTACATGGTTCACTGATCACCATTCGATCCCAAACTGAATTTCACCCTTGTTGGGTTTCTTACAAAATGGGTCACAAAGGAGAACAGCAAGTACTGTACAAGTCCCACTCCTAGAACCCCTTGACTGACTTTTACTTGTCAAGTAGTTCTAACATAATGGAAAGCCTTAATGATCATTATTTTTGACAATTTTTTAAAAATATGTCTTCCTTTACTTTTAGGTAGGGCTCATTAACCACCACTATTACTGCATTTGGTCCTTTATAATTTATTTCTCTACACCATTGGTTTGAGAAGAGGCAATAGCAGACAATATATTTGTTGTTGGTGATTTCATGCCTTATTTATTTCTGCCTTTCATCTGCATTCAATGGTAGCAGGCCCGTATATGGTTATTACTCTCAGCAAGGACAGGCTTGTGAAGGGCAATATTCTTTCAATCTATCCAGACACTCTTTTTTGATTTTCACCCAGAAAAAAACCTATTCACCCACTTTATCTGCCTTGAGATAGGAACACTACTAGAGGAATATAAAATGACACAAACCCACATCTGCAATATGGTTCAGTTATTCATAAAATCATCATCTCTTCAGTAAATTCGATCAGTTCTTTTAACAGCATTTCTGAAATTTAAGAGATTCTCTCAAAACCTCTCCTGAATTGCAATCCCCTCCCAGTCAAATATTATGTCGATTGTAATTTATCATACACTTACAGAGATGATGGTACAGGGCGTAGATTGAGCACTTGCTGTAAACACCGATTGCAAACTTCAGTTTTATCATGCCTTTCATTTACCACGGTGGCTCAGTGGCTAGCACTGCTGCCTCACAGCACCAGAGTCTCAGGTTCGATACCAGCCTTGGGTGACTGTCTGTATGGAGTTTGTACATTCTCCCCGTGTTTGTGTGGGTTTCGTCCGGGTGCTCCGGTTTCCTCCCACAGTCCAAAGATGTGCAGGTCAGGTGAATTGGCCATTCTAAATTACCCCATAGTGTTAAGTGCATTAGTCAGAGGGAAATGGGTCTGTGTGGACTGGTTGAGCCGAAGGGCCTGTTTCCACACTGTAGGGAATCTAATCAAATTCCCTACGAGCACAACATGCATGGAGATAAATAATTAACTCATGTTGTTACAACCCACGTCTTTGAGTTTAAAAATCACATCGAAGCATTTGGATTATGGGACAGAAACTGAACTATACCATGCCCACTCAGTGAACATTGAACAATACAGCACAGGAATGGGTCCTTCAGCTCATCATGTTGTACCGAACGTGATGCCAAATTAAACTAATCCCTTCTACCTGCTCTTGGTCCATATCTCTCCATTCCTTGCGTATTCATCTAAAATCCCCCTAAATGCCCCTATCATATCTGCCCTCACCACCAACCACTGGCAACATGTTCCAGACTCCCTCCCATTTTCTGTGTAAAACACTTGCCCCTCACATCTCCTTTGCACTTTCCTTCTGTCAACTTAAGTGCATGCCACCTAGTATTAGACACTTAACAGTGGGTGTATGAACAGAAGTAACCTGCATCATCATTAGGCATCAGCATCAAATATTCTGGGAATACCTGAGGGATATTCAACCTGAATCTTGGGGTGCGTTGTTTTTCCATACTTTTCCTGTTGGACCCTAAACATAAACATGGAACTCCTTGGCTATGTTAATTTAATATTCCCCTGGCTAAATGGGATCACTCAGGTGATTTGACGACTCTGTGGACTATCTTGCAACAATCCCTAACAAAAGGTACATTGTTCTTGCTTTTCTCCAGGTCCAGCTACACAGTCCCCTCTCCTGCGCTAATGCTGCATAAATGATCAAATTAAAAAGCATCGGCTTCCTTCTGAGCTGTGATGAAATCCTTCCTCGCGCTGGATGAAGGAACTGTGGGGACTGTCACTAAGTTTGCAGATGACAAAAAGATAGGTGGAGGGATAGGTAGTTGGGAGCAGGGAGGCTGCAGAAGAACATAGAGTGGCTAGGAGAATGGACAAAGAAGTGGCAGATGGAATACAACATGGCAAAGTGTGAGGTTATGCTCTCGGGTAGGAAGAATAGAGCCATAGACTATTTTCTAAATGGGGAAATTGGAAGCGCAAAGGCACTAATTCAGGATTTTCTTACGAGTAACACGCAAGTTCAGTTGGCTGTTAGGAAGGCAATGCAATGTTAGCGTTTATTTCAAAAGGGCCAGAATACAAGAGCAGAGAGGAGCTGCTGAGGCTGTATATGGCTCTGGTCTGACTACTTTTGGAACATTGCGAGCAGTTTTGTATATAAGGAAGAATGTACTCGTGTTGGAGAGGGTGCAGAGGAGGCTTCCAAGAATAATCCTGAGGATGAAGGGCTTGTCACAGGAAGAGTAGTTGAGGACTCTGGGTCAGTACTTGGTGGAATTTAGAAGCATGAGGGGGGTAATTGGTTGAAAGTTACAGAATACTGAGAGAATTAGGTTTTATTATCACCGATAGTCAAGTACAGGGATACACAATTCCAGTGAAAACTGTGCAAAGCCGCCATTTCCGATGTCATCTTAGGTACAAAGGAGCGAGGTATAAATTCTTTGGTATAAATTAGAAAAATAAAGAAGTAAAATTAAAAGTTCAGCGTTACAGTCGTTCTGAAGCAGAGAAAGAGAGAAAAAAATAATAAGAACTGGCGGAGCAGACGAAGCTGCACTGGGCTTCAGCTCAAGGCCGGAAGCCTCGTTAGGGTTGGGTGGGGGAATCACAACCTCAGAGTAACTACTTAGAACTGAGATGGGGAGGAATTTCTTCATCCAGAAGGTAGTGACTCTGTGGAACTCATTGCCATAGAGGGCTACGGAGGCCAAGTCATTGTGTGTATTTAAGACAGAGATAGATAGGTTCTTGATTGGTAAAGGGGTCAAGGGTTACGGGGAGAAGGCAGGATAATGGGGTTGAGAAACATATCAGCCACGATCGAATGTCGAGCGAGTCTGAGAGGCCTCATTCTGCTCCTATATCTTATAGTCTTATGGCTCACAGTTAGACCTGTGCTGACCAGCTGTAAACAATAGCTGCCTGTATTTGCTAGGGGCTATCTCCTAGTAAACGTTTTCTCTATGCCTAAATGCAATTATATTTTACCAAGCGCTGCTGTATTTTGCAGTGTGACTGACCGAACAGAAAACATCCTTTTCTTGTTTCAGTAAAGTGTTAAGCTGAATGGCAGCCTGAATAAAACCCAATTTTCTCAGAGAGTGTTAGTTGCCATGGTGACGCCTGGCGCACTGCAGATCGTCTGAATGTTGATTCCGGGGAAAGCAATCGGGGCAAGATTTGTAAAATTAGATGTAAATGTGGAATAAGTTGCGTGAAAATATGGAGCTCTTGTGTGTAGTGATCTTGAGCCAGAATCTCGGGACTCCGAGCCCCACTCTAGGCCTTGATGACCCATCCTACATAACGCAATCAAACAGATTGGGAGCCAATGTGTCAATCCTTCCAATCGTGCTGACAGCAGGCAGAATGAATGGGGGAGATTTCCGGTCTGAAAGAAAGGGAAATCACGGTGGCTCAGTGGCTAGTACTGCTGCCCCACAGCACCAGAGACCCGGGATTGATTCCATCCTCAGGTGACTGACTGCGTGGTGTTTGCATTTTCTCCCTGTTTCAGTGGGGGTTTCCTCCAGGTGCTCAAAGATGTGCTGGCTCGGTGGATTAGCAATGGGCAATGCACGGTTACATGGATAGGGTAGGGGATTGGGTCTGGGTGAGTTGCTTGTCGGAGGGTCAGTGTAGAATCAACGGCTGAATTGCTTGCTTCCACACTGTAGGGACTGTATGATCTAACATCAGCTCCAGGCGGTAAGGTGCATGCAGAAGTGAATGTAGTCACAGCAACTCAGACATCTTAAGGAAGCGTATGAAAAACGGTCATATTGGACTGGAAATGTTTACCATGTTCCTCTCTCTACAGACTCTGCCGGACCTGCTGAGTTTCTCCAGCACTCTTTGTGTTTGTACGACTCGTGAATCATACAGCACAGCACAGAAACAGACCCTTCAGTTCAACCATTACCACAGGTCAGGCTCCACAAATTATCGGCAGATAATGAGAAAAGTTCTTTAGCTGCAAATTTTGGATTGCGATATTGAAATAAAAGTTGCCCTGTCCAATTAGCAGGTAAAAGCTGACCTGGAACTCTTTATGTGTATCACAGAGATGCTAGTTACACGCTAACACATACAAATTTGGAAAAAGAGTAAAAAAACTCTGCCTGTGGAGACTGTTTTGTCATTTGTTGGCATTTTGGCTACTTTGATGACTTCACATTCCTATCTGCCCCAGTAACGTTCCACCTAACTTCCTTGTCAAGAATTTATCTGTCGGCTTAGAGTGACACTGTCAAAGATATGTTTACCTTTACCTGTGTGCTTCAAGTCCCACCTCAGTCAGAATGATTTACAGTTTCCAATCAAATATTAAAAGTTGGCTTCCTGTTCTGGTTTTTAAACAGCAGCCTCTCCTGGGCGTAAGGAAAACATCCTGGGGATTTCCAGTGTTGTCCTGGCGTCTTCCATAGGTGAAAGTGAGGACTGCAGATGCTGGAGATTAGAGTTGAGAGTGTGGTGCTGGAAAAGCACAACAGATCAGGCAGCATCTGAGGAGCAGGAGAATCGACGTTTCGGGCATAAGCTTTTCACCAGGTTCCATAGGTGACTGATGGATCTCGTTTATTGCTTTCCTCTGTCAGTGTCTTCTCAGAATCCACTGCAAAGGAGCATGTCAAACATTTAGAAATAAGCTGTACATACCACTGAGTGTTGAGAAGACATTTTGTGGGACTTTGTGATGAGTTTTGGAGCCAATGCGGCGGTGGAGTAGCACTCCTGAGCTGGAGCTCTGCCACACCATCTATTTCATTTCTCTTCTTCTTTCTCTTGGTTTCTTTTATTTTTACGTCCCATCCTCAGGTGGCAACGGTGATGTCTGGGGTGAAAGCCAGTGTGGACTCCCAGCCTCAGTGTGGACTCGAAACCCCGGTCTCAGTGCGGATTTGATCTCCCGGCCTCAGCGTGGACTCAGACTCCCGGCCTCAGCGTGGATTTGATCTCCCGGCCTCAACGTGGACTCAGACTCCCGGCCTCAGCGTGGACTCAGACTCCCGGCCTCAACGTGGACTCAGACCCCCGGCCTCAGCGTGGATTTGATCTCCCGGCCTCAGTGTGGACTCAAACTTCCGGCCTCAGTGTGGACTCAGACACCCGGCCTCAGCGTGGACTCAAACTCCCGGCCTCAGCATGGAATCAGACTTCTGGCCTCAGTGAGGATTTGATCTCCCGGCTTCAACGTGGACTCAAACTCCCGGCCTCAGCATGGAATCAGACTCCTGGCCTTTGGGTGAAACCTGGTGCGATCTGCGTTGAAGGGACTGTTACATCTGTATTTTTCTAAATTTATTGCCGGACTTTTTATTTCTTCATTTTTCTAAACTTTTTCCTGAAGAATTTGTACTTAAGTATCTCTACTGAGGCACCTTGACTGAGGAGGAAGGTCTTTACCCAAAGGGTTGTGAATCTTTGGAGTTCTGCGCCTCATGAAGCAGATGAAGCTACCTCATTGAATGTTTTTGAGGCAAAGTTCAATAGATTTTTGAACAGTAAAGGAATTAAGGTTGAGGTTGAGAGGGTGGGTATGTGGAGCTGAGGCTTGATCTTATTGAATGGTGGAGCATGCTCGATGGGCCAGACGGCCTACTCCTGCTCCGAGTTCTTATGTTATGTTATGTACATAAGTAAACTTTGCACTGTACTCATGTGACAATAAAGCTAATTCTGATTCTAATGGCTATTCTTGTCCAGGAAATCTCACTTCAGGATTATGTTACAATATTCTCGTATTCAAGTATTTCATGTTGATGCACCCCTAATGTAACGTGCAAGATCTATTCAGTGATCAGTCTATCGTTCATTGGGCTTAGCACTGATTTTAAAACATATTTCGTTACTTCATTCAGAATGAACACAGAAAATGTTGCAAACACTCAGCAAGCCAGACAACATTGGTGGATGAAGAAATACAGGATTAACTGTTCAGCTCTCTGATCGTTCATTGTTTATTTATATGATCTTCACTGCTTCTCATTTCCACATTCCGAGTCTCTGGGAATTCCGGTGAATCAATGGGATGAATGTTTGAAGGGCAGGGGGGCAGGCAAACAGAGGACAGGACACAGTTTGCAAGTGCAGGGGAACCTCGATTATCCGGACGAAATATTTCGTTCGGATAATCGATTATTCGGTTAATCGATTAAATGCCTTTCCTCTGGGGCTCGGAGTTTTTAAAGTCTGCTCCCCATTCAGGAGATTACAGCAGCCCACAGCGTGCGAGGCCCCACCCCCAACACCGCCCCCCCCAACCCGTCCCCACCCCTATCCAACACCGTCCCACCTTCCCGTCGCCCCCATTTCCCCCCCTCCCCGTCTCCTGTCCCCCACCCCCAGCCCCTCTCCGGGGCAGCCGGACTGTACACCAACAACAAGACTGCTGCTGCAGCTGCTGCCTATGGGGTAAGTCCCCAAATAGCACATGACAATGTTAGTCAGATTATCTGGGGAAGGGGGAGTGGGGTTTAGGGTCTGTAGAACTCCAGGTAAAGTGTGGGGAGACAGAGGGAGGGCGGGAGGTCAGTCATTTGGAGACAGTGCCGTTTAACTATTGTAAATAAAAGATGAGCTCACTGTTGGAAACACGTCTTTGATGTAATGTTTCTATCGGGACCTCAAGATCTTCTTCGGACAATCCGATCTTTGGATAATTGGTACTCGGAAATTCGAGATTCCTCTGTAATGACAAAGGAGACTGAAGGGGATAAGGAAAGCTTCTTTTTAATCCATTGGATGAGGGCATCACTGGCTAGACCAGCATTTATTGTCCAGAGGGCAGTTTAACAGTCAACCACATTGCTGTAGGTCTGGAGTCACATGCAGGCCAGGCCAGACAAGGATGGCAGTTTCCTTCCCTCAAGGATATTAGTGCACCAGGTGAGTTTTACAATAGCTAGCAACATTAGGCTCTTAATTCCAGATTTTTACTGAGCTCCACCATCTACCACAACAGCATTCAAACCCAGGTCCCCAGAACATTATCTGGGTCTCTGGATTAACAGTCTAGTGATGAGACCACTGGGCCATCGCCTCCCCATATCCTTTTCCATGATGAAGTGGAATGAACTGGAATGGGAGGCTTGAGAGGGCAATGAAATTTCAGGAATAACTTCCAAAGAGGAATTGGGAGGGATTTCAAGGGTTGGGGAAAGAATAGGCAGATGGCTGAGCTCCTTCAGTGAGCCAGTAGTGACATAGCAACTCATTCTGCGCCCCTTGATCCTATGATACAGTGCAGTTTTGCAGATGAGATGCAGTGCAACACTGACCTCTTCAGGCATACTGACTCCCTAGACAGATACAGTAGCTGCATGTTCATTAATTGTGCTTGGGAGTGAAGGGAATACCCTAACTCAGAATAGGAATAACGTTAAAGTAGGATTGTGACAATTTTGTGCAGAAATCACTTCAAAGGACACAATTCCTTTGAGCTATCTGCAAAAAAAAAAAGGAAACAATATCCTGAAAATGCCAAGTTGGAAGTGGAAAGTCATGCGGGACGATTGAAAAATGTAAAATAAATTCAGAAATATAAGAAAATAAATTGCATCATGTTTTAGGATGCTCCTTCATACACATATGTACTAGAAATGAAAGTTTGTCAATCTGCGGAAAATCACCAGCCAGTCTCAAGTGAGATTTGTGAACCTTGTGATGGGGCACTGACCATGTTTCCAAATCAGCTCAGTCTGACTTTAGGTACTTTCTGTAAGTTATTTTGTTCCTATGATTGTTATGGGAAGTAGCGATATCTTCAGAGTATCACGTATTGAAACCCCAATGGAATCAGCCAATGGAATAATCACTCGGTATTATGCTGCAGTGTGTCCCTGCTGTGTACTCCAGTGCTAGTTTGGATAGACTGCTGCTGGGTTGTTTACGGAAACTTTGGAGTTCATCGTCTGTGTACTCCTGGTAATTTTACACCTATTTGTGCTGCTTTACATCTGGCAGAAAACAGAGTATGCATAAGCGGGTCTTTGTCTGAGTGACAGGGTGGCCCAAGTGAAATCCTACACGGGTCTGGGCTGGTGTCTCCACTTTTTTCCAATTCACAACAATGACTTAAATGAGGGGAGTGAGGGTGTGGTGGCACAATTTGCAGATGACACCAAAATAGGTCAAAAAGCATGCCTTGAAGAAGACATAAAGGAGATGGATACAGATGGGTTGAGTGAGTGGGAGCATGATGTGGGAAAATGCGAAACTCTTCACCTTGACAGGAAGAATTTAAAAAGCAGCATCCTTAAACGCAGGATAATTGCAAATTCTGATGCGCCAAGGGATCTAGTTGTTCTGATTCACCAGACCAGGGAGAACGGTTTAGAAGTTAGGATCACCCTTTTAGCACAGAGATGAAGAGAATGCTTTTCTCTCAGAGGGGCAGTATGGTTTACTTCTGCTCCTATGTCATATGCATCTTCAAAGACCAGGAAAGAATGAAATAGAATTGTATTTATAAAGTGACTTTTATAAGCCCAGGGTGTTGTGTGTAATCACCATTGTGATGGAGGGTTAGCTGCCAAGGCTAGTCTAAATTTGACCTTTTTCATGATGTATGTACTGCTCATTAGGAAAGAAACAAGATTTTTGGAAACATGAGTGGAACTGCATTGCTGTTAAGGTAACAGAGAGAACTGTGAAAGGAGATGGGATTAGCCTGTCAAGAGATCACAGATCATTAGGCCAGGAAGTTAACATTTCTGATTCTCAATGCATGTCAGAGTAGTGATAAAATATGGACTATTGATTTTCCAATCTGCTTTTAATATCTGGGACTGAAATGGTTTCAGAAAGGAAAAACACGACCTAAAATGGCCATAGCCATCAGCTGACTGTACAGGTTAGCCAGGTGTCATGAAACCTAATATGGAATAGATAATATTGTCTAAATGAAATTAGTCATTTATCAAAAGATGTTGAAGCTCTTCCACTCAGTCAAGTGCAGAAAGGCCCTCATCTCCTATTTTTGATGTCACTTAGATGATGAGCTTCACATGTTGGAGATCAAAGCCATCGCCTGCAGTTAGCAAGTTTGGAAACAATGAAGTCAAGGCATTGAAGAACACAAACCACCTGGTGTTTTGAGGAATTGGTTTGGCAGGAAGGGAGGGGATAGATTTTCGACTTAATTCTGTGATTAGCTGAAGAACGCTCTCTCATTCTCCCCACCTCTCAAATACGTAGAGTGCCCAGTGACAGATCTGATTAAATAGGAATATCAGAATATTGAGAACTGAAGGAACAACTGAAATATTTGCCAATACTGAGGATACAAGCCATCAATTAAGCGACCGTGGTGTCACATTAAAAAGTGTATGCCCCCAAAGACACCATAGGGACTTTAAACTGTACGTTTATTTACTTTTGTTTGGTGCTGGACATTGTCCCATCTTGCCTTTGTACTGTGGGTGTGGCTTGGCATTTTTTAACATTATTCTTGGAGTTAGCAGATAATAAAATTGCTTTTCCTTATACTCATGAAACTCTGTTACTGTTACATTGGGTACTGAAACTTTAATTAGACAAAGGTATAGCCTCACGTTGGAAAGAACACTAATCTTTGTTGCAACTAGAGTTGTTGAGAAGAGGGGACCTTATTCAGACCTCCCTTCTTGATCATAACACATTTTCAACATGCCCATTCTTTGAAATGAAGAGGGTCATGTACAACATGGTTGGTGGTGGGTGCTCGAGAAAAGGTAGCAAGTTAACTTACTCCCTGCAAGTCAAGAGGTTGCTCTGCAGAAGGTGGAATCAGTGATTTGCTGAAAAGTACAAATATTAGTTAAACACAGATTGATTTTGCCACTTGATTTGGGGTGGCACAGTGGCTCACACTGCTGCCTCACAGCACCAGGGTCCCAGGTTCAATTCCAGCCTTAGGTAACTGTATGTGTGGAGTTTGTGCATTCTCCCTGTGTCTGTGTGGGTTTCCTCCCACAGTCCAGAGATGTGCAGGTCAGATGAATTGGTTATGCTAAATTACCCATAGTGTTCAGGGATGTGTAGGCCTACTGAATTCCTAGATGCATTAGACAGAGGGAAAACAGGTCTGGGTGGGTTACTGTTCGGAGGGTCAGTGTGGACTGGTTGGGCTGAAGGGCCTGTTTCCACACTGTAGGGTCTACAAATCTTTAAAAAAATCTTTGCTGAAGCATTCAGTCCTAATCTGAATGCCTTACTTTAATTTTATTCAGTCCCTGTTCCTGATCCACTATTAATTGCGTTAGTTCTTCCTGCAAGTCATCCTCTGTTTTGACATGTAGTATTGAGGGAAAGTATTTATTCAACATGTCTGCTGTGTCAAATCATGATGAAATGCTTGCCTTTTAATGGTGGGAGCTCACTGAAGTTAGGAATTAAGGAAAATATTCATGCAAGCTGAAAGAATATTAGCTTAAGTTTTTTCAAATTTGTTCAAGAGTTATGGGCATCACTAGAAACACTAGCATTGATTTCCGAACCTTAACTTCCCTTGAGAATATGGCAATGAGCCAATTCCTTCAGCCAAAGCAATCCATTTGATGTAGGCACTCCTACTGGGTTGCAAAGGAGGGGATTCTGGATTTTAACCCAGTGAGAATGAAGGTGACATTCCCAAATTAGGAAGCTGTGTGAGTTGCAGCTACTTGCAGGGATACTTGGCAAGGTAGTAAAGTACATGTAAAGGGGATTTACTAAAATGTTGCCAGGGATGAGGGATTTTCATTATTTAGAGAGATTATAGAAGCTGGGCCTATTCTCTTTAGAGCATTGAGTCATAGAGCCATAGAGCTGTACAGCATGGAAGCAGACCCTTCGGTCTAACCCGTCCACGCCTGACCAGATATCCCAACCCAATCTAGTCCCACCTGCCAGCACCCGGCCCATATCCCTCCAAACCCTTCCTGTTCATATACCCATCCAAATGCCCTTTTTTTAAAAATATATTTTTATTAAGAAAAAATAGATTTTTAAATATTACAACAAATACAAAACAATGCAATTCAAAACAGTACAAAAATAGTACAAAACTAAACCCAAATAATAAAAAAGAATTCCCCAACCCACCCTCCTATATGAATGTATAAACATATATAGAGAAGTATAAAATTTCACAAAAACCTAAACTAGCTATTTAACTAAATAAATAAATACCTAACAATAAACTAATAAATAGTAATAACTCAGCCTAGCCAAACAAAACACTCATACATTCACTGTTCCTCCTCCCTGGATATTGGACTCATGAAACACAATCGTTATGGCTATATAAAAGCCCTTGTTAGTGTGGCAGATAAATCTGTGTCCAGGTATTTCAAAAAAGGTTGCCATGTCTTGTAAAAATTATCAGTTTTGTGGTGTACCATATTTGTGAGAGAATCCAGGGGAATATGCTCCATTACAATCTTCCGCCAACCCGACAGGCCTGGGGGGTTTTCTGATATCCAACCTCGCAAGATATTCTTCCTTGCAGAGAACGTAAGAATATTGAAAAGTTGTTCCTTATGTGAGTCTGCAGGAAATACAATGGGTAGGCCCAAAAGGAGAGAAATAGGGTCCTTCTCCCCCCCTACACCTAAAATCCTTTCCATTGCACCCACCACAGCGCTACAATTTGTTTGAAACCTGTTTGAAACACTGCCTCACAGCGCCAGAGACCGGGGTTCAATTCCCACCTCAGGTGACTCCCTGTCTGGAGTTTGCACATTCTCCCCGTGTCTGCGTGGGTTTCCTCCGGGTGCTCTGGTTTCCTGCCACAGTCCAAAGATGTGCAGTTTAGGTGAATTGGCCGTGCTAAATTGCCTGTAGTGTTATGTGAAGGGGTAAATGTGGGGGAATGGGTTTGGGTGGGTGGCGGGTCGGCGTGGACTTGTTGGGCCGAAGGGCCTGTTTCCACACTGTAAGTAATCTAATCTAATCTAAGACCAAAGACAATGGGTAAGAGTACCTGTACAGACCTTGTACTTGGGGCATGCTGAAGATACCCCTGGTTTAAATTTTGACAAACGGTCTGGGGCTAAGTGGACTCTGTGAAGAATCTTCAACTGTAAAGCATGGGTCCTATTGCAAATTGATATCTTCCTTGCATTCTCCCAAATATCCTCCCACGCCTCTGAAGAAACTTCAACACCCAGCTCTCTTTCCCACATCTTGCAGAGTCGATCAGACTCATCTTGAGGTGGCACCCCCCAATTGGTGATATAGACAGAGAGTGTACTCTTAGCCCTTAGTACCCCTCTTTCTATGTCAGATTTGTAGGGATCAGTCAAAAGTATTTTTTTTAATAAAATCCCTAACTTGAAAAAAACGAAAGAGGTCTCTATTAGGTAACTCGTACTTCCATACTAACTGAACGAAGGACATCATTACATCTCCCTCAAATAAATCACCCATGCAAGATATACTCCTAGTTGCCCAACGTTTAAATCCTGAGTCTATCATACCCGGTTGAAAACCCGGCATACCCACTAAAGGTGTAAACAAAGATGTTTTGCCAATATTACGTTCCCTCTGCCGAATTGCCCTCCATGTTTTAACAGTATCGATGACTATTGGGTTATGGCAATATTCCCTAACTGTCCTCACCTTGTCCAAAAACAGCAAACTGGTAAGGAGGCACCTTGCCTGGGAGACTTCGATATCTAGCCATATTGAAAGAGGGTCCCACAAACCCAATCACCCACATAGGTCAAAAGCGAGCTTAATTGGTAATTTTTAATGTCCGGAAGGTGTACTCCCCCAATCTATGAGGCAACTGCAGTTTAGCTAATTTAATGAGGGGCCGTTTACGGTGCCAGATAAAGGAGCTGAACCAACTGTTCAGTCTCCAGAGTGTTTGTTTATTAAAAATCAGGGGGAGCATCCGTATAGGGTATAGCAAACGGGGGAGAATATTCATCTTAATAA